>NW_019154101.1:26300485-26900485 GCF_002288905.1 Enhydra lutris kenyoni | reverse complement strand
ATCCGTTCACGTTCTCATAGCAGAGCTCCACCGGGGCGGGTGGGGAGAGACTGTTCACCATTGCCCTCTTGGTGGTGGTATTTTTAAATGGTCAGATTCCCTATGTCAGCAATTTAAAACAAGGAGACGTTAGTTTCAAGAGCCTCTGGGAGGAGGGTAAAAAGTCCAGTTAAAAGGAAAACTAATAACTTTTCCACCAATTTTTTTTTTTGGCATATTAACTATAACCTCTTGATCTTTCTAAAAAGTATCCCCAAGTTTTTAATATATTTAGATGAGAACTTGTTGCAGAAAGCCATTAAAATTATAGTCAAATTTTGTACAAAATAAATAACTGGCAATGCATTTCATCCAATGATATATGTACATATAAGATATTAGATTAATATTAGATAATATTAGATTAATATATATTAGAATGTAATTGGCTCATCACTAGAGAATCCTTTTTTGTATTACTTTACCTTTGGAAATCTCACCTGTAATCACCTGAGTTGAAAAATAATTGGGCTACCAAGGGTTGAGTTTTATTTATGAAGTTATCTCCCCTGAGTGGCTACTTCAGCAGTAGTAAATATACTTCCTTTTTTTTTTCAAGAAGGAAAAAAATAAATTACATCCCCTTCAATATATGACCTCGAAATCCCTATAGGATAGCATGTGAAAGACCAAGGAAAGATTTACTCATTAGTAGCTTGCTAAACTTATTTGGGTAATACAGTTCTTCTATTCCTTATATCTTTAGAGTTTTGGGGTTTTTTCATCTTTTTTATTTACTTATGGTTTGGACAGTTTGAGATGACTTGGAGAACTACTCTTACAAAGTGATAACAATATAATTCGCATGTATTTTCCAGGATAATGGCCATTTTCAGATGTCTAAAATTAATAAGATTGATTAAAATAAGCAATAACACCCCTAGGCCTTCACCTTCCCGTTCTTAAAAAATACTATAGTTTTAAACTTAGCACAGAGTAGTAGGTACCCTCTGGGTACACTGGAGAGGTATTTCTATACTGGTCATGAAAGAAATGGATTCATTCTAAATCACCCAAATTTCAAATAAGTTTAAGTTTGTTTCTCTAGTATTTGAGGGTTATTCTTTTTCACCTGGAGCACACAATCTTTTTTTCTTCCATTTTTTAAAAAATAAATTCAATTAATTAACATATAATGTATTATTGATTTCAGAGGTAGAGGTCAGTGACTCATCAGTCTTATTTAATACCCAGTGCTCATTATATCACGTGCCCTCATTAATGTCCATCCCCCGGTTACCCCATCCCCCCACTTCCCTTCCCTCCAGCAACCCTCAGTGTGTTTCCTATGATTAAGAGTCTCTTATGGTTTGTGTCCGTCTCTGATTTTGTCTTCTTTTATTTTTTTCCTCTTTTCCCCTATGATCCTGTGTTTTGTTTCTTAAATTCGACATATAAGTGAGATCATATAACTGGCTTTCTCTGATGTACTTATTTTGCTTAGCATAATACCCTCTAGTTCCACCCATATCATTATAAATGGCAAGATTTCTTTTTTTTAATGCCTGCGTAATATTCCATTGTATATAGATACCACATCTTCTCTATCCATTTATCTGTTGATGGACATCTGGGCTCTTTCCATCCTTTGGCTATTGTGCACATTCCTGCTATAAACATTGGGGGGCATGTGCTGAGACACGCAATCTTAAAACAGTTTGCAGATCTCACCAAACAATAGTTGAATAATTAATTTTTACTTTAACCATGAAAACCTGTAATCTTACATCTAATCTTAATCATAATCTCTGAACTAGAGACTGGAGTACTTATATTGCCATTTATCCCATCCCATAGGTCTGACCTTTGTTGAAAGTGCAGAATCCTAGAGAGGGCTGTATACATACACATAGATGTGGATACTCCCAACTTAGTAGATTTCACTAGTCTGCACGTTTTAAATGTTTGTGTGAGGGCAAATGGTGAATGCATACACACCCATGGTCTTTTCTAGCTTTGTTATTCCATGAGTTTTAAATCGATTCATTTTTTCTTTGATTTCCCAGTTTCATGCTTTACTTAGGCCCTCACAGGTTTGATGGCATAAATCTATGTCTCATGTTTACTCCTGGGATTCCCCACATGGGTGCATCCTTGTGCTCACAGGTCCATCTACCCAATAGAATGACCCTTTGATAAGCCCTGTATTTTCTTTCCCCCCCCCCTTTTTTTAAAAAAGGATTTTATTTATTTATTTGGCACAGTGGCAGACAGAGGGAGAGGGAGAAGCAGGCTCTATGCTGAGCAGGGAGGGCAATGTGGGACTCGATCCCAGGACCCAGGGATCATGACCTGAGCTGAAGGGAGATGCTTAGCTGACTGAGCCACGCAGGCACCCCATAAGCCCCATATTTTCTTCTTTGGCCTTAGCTCTCCTGGTAAAGTCTCCCAATTTCTTATTTTATTCTCAGTCTGACTTAAGGAATGTCATCACTCTGCCACCACAGAAAGCATCCAGCCTGAAAGTCTGAGTGTCTATGTAAAGGATACTCTCTCCCCAAACTTTAGAACTCCTCACTTCATTGGTGTCCAAGTAATGTTGCTATTGTACAAAAAACCCTGAGCCCTTCCTCTGGTCTTCATACTCAGGCTTCAGCATAGCACACTTCAGTCTTACAAAAGATCTTAAAATGTGTCCTTCCCTAGAAGCAAAGACACTTGAAAAGTAATGAACAGGGGTGCCTGGGTGGCTCAGTGGGTTAGGCCTCTGCCTTCAGCTCAGGTCATGATCTCAGGGTCCTGGGATCGAGCCCCGCATGGGGCTCTCTGCTCAGCAGGGAGCTTGCTTCCTCCTCTCTCTCTGCCTGCCTCTCTGCCTACTTGTGATCTCTCTCTCTCTGTTAAATAAATAAATAAAAATCTAAAAAAAAAGAAAAGTAATGAACACTCCTAAGACCCACATCTTAGTGTTCAATACTTTTCACCAGTAAAATGCACTAGAGCTTCTTAAAGAAATGTGTCATCCAAGCAATGGGACAAGAAAAGTACAGGAAGAAATTGGAATATATTTTTGTACCAGAAACTAGGAGTTTTTTTGTAAATGTTGACATTTTACAAGGACACTGTTGCTAACTTGAATAGACTCCCACTGGCCAAACTGGGATAATCTGAGAGCACAAAATAGTGTGAGAGAGTAAAAGGTTATATATAGCAGGGTGGGGGGAAATCCATGAGGCCATACTAATGATAGATGACAAATAGCTAGACAGCTAGCTAGATAGATAGGTAGAGGAGAGATAGATGATAGATAGATAGATAGATAAAAGAGGGCTCTTCCTTACAAAAGAATACCAAGCACAACTGATACTTTATAGGGAGAGAAGTGTTACAGCTGGAACATTATAATTTTGAAATCATTAGTATTGATTAAAACAAGAATCATCAGTTGATGCTAAATATTGTAACAGGAGAGGGGAATTTTGATGAGAGTCGGGTATTTATATGGTATAAAATGTCATCTCCTAGAGACTGCTTATTAGCTGCAAAAGAAATACATAGTAGCTATACAGTGGAGAAATCAGACCTTGACTGGGTATCAAATTAACATCATCTTGAAAAGGACAGGGCCACATATAACTCTGGAGGGATGCCCCGAGTAACATGCAATAAAATGTATAATAGTATTCCAGCCAAGAATACATTAGCAGAATATAATGAAGAAATTTCAGACAAACCCAAGCTGAGAAACATTCTCTTTTTAAAAGGTGGAAAGGGGGAAGGCTATATTCTTCAGAAATATTTATGTAACAGAAGACTGCAGAACCTTTCCAGAATAAAGGAGACAGAAGGGCAAGACAATCAAAAGAAATATGCGAACTTAGAATGGAATGTATTACTGGGCCAGCTGACAAAACTGGAATATGAATGGTAGATAGTAAAAGTATTGCATCGGTATTAAATTACTGAACTATTAAGGGCTAAAGGGCTGTAATGTATACAACTTATTCTCAGATGGTTCGGGAAAAAAAATTACACACACGCATTGATAGAGCTGGAGAAAAAGAACAAACGTCAAAGCAAATAGAGCAAGCGTTTAATCAGTGAACCCAGGTAAAGAGTACCCAGTGTGGTTCGTACAACTTTATGCAGCTTTTCTGTGGGTTTAAAATGATTCCCAAATAAAAACTTTCTTTGGCAAAAGGCAATTTTGAAAATTTGGACCTTCGGTATCCTCTTTTTTATTTATTTTTTACTTTTTTAAGGATTTTATTTATTTATTTGAGAGACAGAGAGAGCACAGGAGGAGGGGTAGAGGGAGAGAGAGAAGCAGACTCCCCACTGAGCAGGGGCCCCCCCAATGTGGGTCTTGACCCCAGGGCCTTGGAATCATAACCTGAGTTGAAGGCAGACAGTTAACCAACTGAGCCCCCACAAGATGCCCCTCGTATTGGGCTCCTAATGCTACCAGGCATAAAAAGAGGGTGGGATATTTGCTGCTGCAGCAATCACCCTAAGCTGGCTGGGCAGTGAGCACAGTAGAGGTTATAGCTAGAAACCTTGAGCCAGTGGCAAATGTTAAACCAAATGTTATTGGACTATCTTAGTCCGATAAAGGTAGGATTTCTAAAGGCTCCATTTTCTCAGAAATGGAGCACCACCACCAGAGTAGAGAAACCTAACCAGCTAAGGTCCTGGCTGAAGGCAAAGGAAAATGGAATTTGTGGTAGGAAAGAAAGAGAATACAAACATCCCCATGACCAATTATAGAAAAGGGGATTGTTGCACTTAACCTGATTTTCCCAGCTTCTTAATTGTAAAATGTGTATTGTATAATTACTTTTTTTTTTTTTTTAGATTTTCTTTATCTCTTTGACAGAGAGAGTGAGAGAATTCCCACTTGAGAGTATACACGCACGAGCAGGCGGAGTAGCAGGCAGAGGGAGAGGGAGAAGCAAGCTCCCTGAGGAGTAGGAAAAGGGATATGGGGCTCAATCCCAAGACGCTGGGATCATGGCCTGAGCCAGAGGCAGATATGTAACTGACTGAGCCACCCAGGGGCCCCTATGATTACTTTTTTCATTTATTTTATCTCCATCTAATTTCACTACTTTATATAGGGTATATTAGTGGTGTTTAACTTTCTAATTTAATCTGTAAGTTATTGACTGTTGAGAGAGTATTGTATGTTATCCAGAAATCATGAACTTGGAGCTGGAAGCAATAATTAGGAGGACTGAGCTGCCACTTGGGTAAGAGGTGAATGTGTGTTGGGTTATATAAGGAATATTATGTGAAGAGAAAAAAGAGCACTTTGAAATGTTAAGTATGGGGAAAGGAGAATGTTGGCTGTAGAGGCCATGTATTAATTTGAATACTCAGTATTCAAATATTCTTCCTATTGTGAAGATACCAAGCAAGGAGAAATCAATACCTGTGTTAAGACCCTCTCCCTACAGCACCGGCTGAAGTGTGAACACACGTTTGCATTCAGAACTTGGGTGACAGTCTTCACAGCAGCAGCAGTGGTGTCAGAAGAGCGGTGGGAATGTTGTCCTGGGTTCGAGGCAGCAGAGGTCAGCTGAGAATGAAAGTTCTTGCGGTGGAATCTTCCTTTGGTTCCTCTCTGAACCTGGTTCTCCTGCTGTCCTGGAGAGGTGGGCTGCTACCCTAAACTATTCTAATGAGCTGAATTTCTGCATGAAACCATTTAAAAATGGATTCAATGTAATGAGTGAAAAAGAATGAGAATTCCAGGATGTTTACTTGCTTTGAGCCTGCATTACCCAGCAGAGGACTCAGTTGCGTAGGGGGTGGGGCAGGGAGAGCATTTTCAGGTGGGATGTGTTGAAGCTGAGATGCCTCTGGACAGTCAAACTTGGAACTGGCCAGTGGACAGATGGACAGATCTGTGTAGAAGCAAAAGACTAGAAAGTGTTTTGGGGGACTGTCATATGTCATAATCAGTCACTGAGGGAACTAACAGGACTAAAGGAATGATTACTGGGTGCCTGGGTGGCTCAGTGGGTTAAGCTGCTGCCTTCAGCTCAGGTCATGATCTCAGGGTCCTGGAATCGAGCCCCACATTGGGCTCTCTGCTCGGCAGGGAGCCTGCTTCCGTCTCTCTCTCTGCCTGCCTCTCTGTCTACTTGTGATCTCTCTCTGTCAAATAAATAAATAAAATCTTTAAAAAAAAGAAAAGTATCTTAAAAAAATAAAGGAGTGATTATTTATTACGAATTGACTGTGTGTCAGGCATCTACTAATTGTCACTATAACACAATAAAACTGCAAGTCTGTGAATGACTTTATAATTCCACATACGGCCTGAAGAAAAATTTTTAAGGTGCTGGATTTATTTTATAGAGCATCAAACAAATTAGGTATAACAATGGTTCTGAAATTTCCATTAATCAGATTCTTTCTTACCAGAATCTTACTGATACAATATTTCCCATCACATTGTTCAAATAATATTATAGGTTTTTTTCAACAACTTAAGAAATTTCCCTTTCTTGACTTATCAGTGTCGAACATACCTACGGTTGGGATAGTTTCTTTGATTTTAAGAAAAAACTGTTTCTAAACACTATTTTCTTGGTTCTGAGAGAACTTAACTTATAATCTAGAAATCATATACTTAGCAATAATATAATGAATATAATATAATATAATAATGCTTGAAAATAAGATCCCCCAAATTAATAGGTAAAAGTATGAAAGGGAAGGGGCATATTAACTCATTATCTCTTGGCATGTATTTCTTTTTTTTGTTATGACTTAAGAATAACTTTATTATTTTTTTAAGTTATGCTATGTTAGTCTCCATACAGTACTTCATTAGTTTTTGATGTAGTGTTCCATGATTCATTGTTTGTGACTAACACCCAGTGCTCGTGGCAGTACATGCCCTCCTTAATACCCACCATCCAGCTCACCCATCCGCCCATCCTCCTCCCCCTGAAACCCTCAAAGTTTGTTTCTCGGAGTCCATAGTCTCTCTCATGGTTTCTCTCCCCCTCTGATATCCCCCCCTTCATTCTTCCTTTCCTTCTCCTAATGTCCTCCATGCTATTCCTTATGTTCCACATATAAGTGAAACCATATGATAATTGTCTTTCTCTGCTTGATTGTTTCACTCAGCCTAATCCCCTCCAGTCCTGTCTTTCTTGCTGAACTATTTCAAAGGTAAGGTTTCCATTCTGTTCTATGACCTTTTCATTTTTACCCAAACTCTGCTGCCCCTTAGTGGTCACTCTGAACCATACGGGGCTGACCAAACAAGCTAAGTAGGTAAATGTCCAGAAGGGAAGTGTCTATTTAAAAATGAGCTCCTTCTCCCCACAAAATTAGCCCCATCCCCCCATAAATGAACCCCAGACACTTTGGAAGTATGTCAGTTAGGTGGCTATCTACGCTCTCCCTTCCAAGCCACCCCTCCACTGAAACAGATAGTTTTTTCGAACTTTGGTCTTCATTAGAATCACCTGAGGTTCTTTTTTTTTTTTTTTAAAGATTTTATTTATTTATTTGACAGAGAGAGATCACAAGTAGACAGAGAGGCAGGCAGAGAGAGAGAGAGAGAGAGAGGGAAGCAGGCTTCTTGCTGAGCAGAGAGCCCGATGCGGGACTTGATCCCAGGACCCTGAGATCATGACCTGAGCCGAAGGCAGCAGCTTAACCCACTGAGCCACCCAGGCGCCCTCACCTGAGGTTCTTAAGAACTCCAGGCTCTCCACCCAGAATTTCTCATCTCTAGCGCTGAAGTAAAACGTGAAATATGCTTTTTTAGCCAAGCATCCCATTTGATTCTGCAATTCTTCTATAGGCTCTTTTTGGGAAAAACTGCTCCAGGGACTTAGCGCAGTTATCAAGGACAGATCTCTAAACTTAGGTCAGAAAATTCAGGTCAGAGAGGCCTGGGTGGCTCAGTTGGTTAAGTGTCTACCTTTGGCTTAGGTCATGACCCCAAGGTCCTGGGATTGAGTTCTGCATTGGGCTCCTTGTTCAGCGAGGAGCCTGCTTCTCCTGCCTGCTGCTCCCCCTGTTTGTGCTCTCGCTCTCTCGCTCGCTTTCTGACAAATAAATACATAATATTAAAATTAAAAAAAAAAAGAAGGAAAGAAAATTCAGGTCTCTTCATTCCACTCATACTTGCTGAGTACCTTCTAGTACCAGTTATCCACGCTAAGTGCTAAGAATGCAGATAAAAACCACAATCCCTAGCGGGAGTAAGTTCAGAGTCTAGTTTGGGAGAGGCCCAGTAAACACAGTGCTCTGAGATAAGAACTCTGGAAAGAGGGAAGATGAGTGCTCCAAGAGAGGGGGAGAGGGGTGGTCGGAGCACCTGGGAGGAGAGCCTGCTTGATGGCATTTACCCTAGAAAGCTCTCCAGGTGGAGAGTCTGAATTGAATTAATAAGGACAAGTGGCACTTCAGTTTCCCACTTCTGTGGCCCTTCACAGATGCTCTGAGCTTCAGTTCATCATTAGCATAAGAAAAGGACAGGTTATATAGGTTTTATGCCTGTGTATTTGTAACTGCGTGGCTGTTTCTGGTGATTTTTCACTTTTTCTTGACAGCATGCTTAACAGTTTAGAGTGTTGGCAGTGTTTGTGATGGGTAAGGTAAAGGGACCCAAGATGCCGTTCACTGACTCCACAAAGATCCCCCAGTCTCTTATGGTCCCATTTATACATAGGATCCTGACACGTTGTGAAGAGCAGCTTGTTGTTCTTCCAACTTAAATCGGTAAACCCCTCCCCATTCACTGACTTAGCTTAATAACTTCACAATAATCTACGAAACAGAAAGCTGTAATGCATTTTTGTTGAGTCTTGTCATTGATCATGGGACTTCAATTAAACCCAAGAAATGTTCCAGTGGAAAATAGGATGAGACAGTATGAGATGATATGAAATGGGATGAGAGATAGAGTGAAGGGGTAAGGAGAAGAAGACAAAGGAAAGGATGGTCATTCTTCCTCCTTCACAGCCCAGCACCGCCACCATCTCCTCTTGAGGTCCCTCCTCAAGCAAGGTCACCATCGATGCACGGTGTTTTTACTTGCCCACAACTCAGGCAATAATGAGAACTAACACTTGCTGAGCACTAACACTATGCGAGACACTCTCACCAAGGCAGCGTAACGTAGTTCACTCATTTCATCAGCACAACTCTAGGAGGTAATATCATTTCTACCTGACATAGGAAAACTGAGGAACAGGCTTTGAGTAACTTCCCCGAATCCAGAGAGAGTAAGTGGCAGAAGTAGGGTTGGAATGAACTTCTGTCTTTGATTTCTACTCTTATTTTTTTTTTAAGATTTTATTTATTTATTTGACAGAAAGACATAGAGAGAGAGGGAACACAAGCAAGGGGAGCTGGGGAGGGAGAAGCAGGCTTCCCACTGAACAGGCAGTCTGAGGTGGGGCTCCAGGCTGGATGCAGGGCTCGATGAGGGGCTTGATGCGGGGCTCGATCCCAGGATCCTGGGATCATGACCTGAGCGGAGGGCAGACACTTAATGACTGAGCCACTCAGGAGCCCCTGATTTCTACTCTTTCTGTAAACTCATGAAGTCAAAGATTTTCAGAACCCTTTTATCTCTATCTTCCTCAATTCAGTGGCTTGTGAAAACTGAGGCATGAAAATTATATTGGTGACTTCAAGAAGAATAAAAAGGAAGTTGGAGGGGAAGTGGTTTAGCAAGTTTTGAGGACAAGAGTCTTTGGAGCTGGTAACTGGAAATATCCAAAGCCAAGGCTCAGCTGATTAACTCCTAAACCGTACCTAAGCCGACTAACTATTGCAGGAAGTTCTTCACTATTTTTTACATGTACACTTTTTTTTAAAATAATCTTCAATAATCTTTCATTCTGATCCTTAACACCATATTTTTTTAAATTGAGATATAATTGACATTAAGATGGTATTTGTAAGGACCTATTTAGCAAGAGGCTTCCATTAAGGTTAAACAATAACCTTGTTGTTTAACCATTAAACTGTCCCTGCTCCCCTTCCCCCAGGGGACTTACTTAAAAACAAGTCCGGGAAACCAGCCCCAGGTAAAAAAGCTCAAATACAAGGGTGGGTCAGGCCAGGTGGAGACATCCGATCAGTGGGGGGATGCATACTGTTTCCCCAGTTACCAAGGAGTATGGGCGCCGCCCTTTGGGCACCTTTTGGGCGCCAATTCTGACCAAGGTGATAGGCTGGTTCAAATGTCTACTAGGGTAAATTGTAATTCAATTGGTCACCTAGCATGACTGTGCAGCTTTCTCTGTGTGTTACACAGTTTCATTCATTTCTCTGTGTGTTACAGTTTCATTGGCCACCTGTGCGTGGCCAGGCCCAACCGCTTGGCCTTCCCCCTTAAAAGCTAGTCTGGGAAACAGAAAGGTCGCCCTCTCTGTAAGAGGCGCGGCCCTGGCTGGTCAGTTTGATTCTTGATGCTTGGTGCAAAATAAAGCTTTGCTTGACCTTCGCTTTATATCAGTCTCGCTCCTTTAATCACGGACCCATTTTTGGGGGGACATAACAGTATTGACTTTAGGTATACAATATAACGGTGATGAAAACTTTTAACATGCACTCTCAGCTAAATAAATATTTATAAATAAATATACAATACAGCACTACTACCTATAGTCACCATGATTCCCTGGACTTACCTTTTTTAAACTAGAAGTTTGTAACTTTGACTACATTCACCCATTTTGCCCACCTCCTACCCCCTGCCTCTGGCAACCACCAATCTGTTCTCTGTGTCTACGAGTTCATTTTGAATTCTACATATAAGTGACATCGTACAGTTTTTATCTTTCTCCGTATGATTTATTTCATTTAGCATATTGCCCTCAAGTTCCATCAGTGTTGCAAATGGCAGAATTTCCTTCTTTTTATGGTTAAATAATATTCCGTTGTATGTATACCACAATTTTTTATGCATTCATCTATGAGCAAACAATTAGGTCCTTTCCATGTCTTGTCCAGTGTAAATAATGCTTCAGTGAACATGGGGGTGCAGATATCTTTTCAGGCTAACGATTTTGTTTCCATCAGATAAATACCCACGAGTAGAATCACTGGATCACAGAGTGATTTTGTTTAATTTTTTGAGGAACCTCCATACCATTTTTCATAGTAGCTGCACCAACTTACATTCTCACCACCAGTGCATGAAGGTTACCTTTTTCCACATCCTCACCAACAGTTGTTATTTCTTGATTTTGATAATGGCCATTGTAACGGGAGCGAGGTGATCAGTTACTGTGGTTTTGATTTGCAGTTCCCTGATGATTAGCAATATTCATCACTTCCTGTACCTGCCTCTTGGCCTTCTTTGGGAAAATGTATATTCAGATCCTCTGCACATTTTGAAATTGGATTGTCTTTTTACTATTGTCGTATGAGTTCTTTGCATATTTTGATAACAACCCCTTGTCAAATATATGATTTGCAAATACTTTCTTCCATTCCACAGGTGGCTTTCATTTTATTGATGGGATCATTCGTTATCCAGAAGCTTTTTAGTTTGATGTGGTCCCACTCATTTATTTTTACTTTTGTTGTTTTGGTATCCAATTCAAAAAGTCATTTGCCAAGACTGATGCCAAAGAGCTTACTCCTTAAGTTTTCTTCTAGAAGCCTTATGGTTTGGGGTCTTATGTTCAATCTTTCCACATGTGGTTGCTCAGCTTACCCAACACAATTTATCGAAGAACCGATTTTTTCCTATTATATATTCTTGGATCCTTTGCCATCAATTTATTGATTATATATGCATGGGTTTATTTCTGGGCTCTGTATTCTGTTCCATTGATCTAGATGTCTGTTTTTATGACCATACCATACTGTTCTGGTTATGAGAGTTCTGCAATATACTTAGATGTTTAAACTTTCAAAGACTATATTCTAGCGTAATCTCACCACAAACGTGAATGTATGGAAATCATTCTCTCTTCAACTGCAAAGACCAAAGAGTTATTACCCCAGGATCAAATATAACCCTAACCCATGGAATCCCCACTCTACCCTACCCTATTCCCTGACTATCCACATACTCTTATATATTTTCAAAGAGGATATGGTTTTATTTTTTCCCATAGATTTTGTTAAAAGAAAAAATTGAATGGTTTAGAAATATCTAAGTAAAAAATTAAAACTTAAGCTCTGCCTATGTGTATTTTTCCAGATATTATTGTTTCTCTCTCTCTCTTCTTCTTTCTCTATATATTTCAAAGCTGGCTTCATAACACATATTTCATTTTTTTAAAAGATTTTATTTAAATAAATAAAGAGAGAGAGATCACGAATAAATAAAGAGAGATCATTAAATAAATAAAGAGAGAGAGATCACAAGCAGGCACGGGGGCAGGCAGAGAGATCACAAGCAGGCAGGGGGGCAGGCAGAGAAAGGAGGAAGCAGGTTCTCTGTAGAGCAGAAAGCCCGATGCGGGGCTCAATCCCAGGACGCTGGGATCATGACCTGAGCCGAAGGCAGAGGCTTTAACCCACTGAGCCACCCAGGGGCCCCAACACGTATTTCATTTTTAACTAGATTTTCATACATGGCAAACGTCTTGGATGTCAGTACCATCAATCTGGTACTACTAACTATACAGATATATTTGTATTACAATATGCTATCATGTATTAAGTCATTTAGTTTTTCCAATAAGTCTACAAGGTAGATACACCCATATTTCCCAGTTAAGAAAACTGAGGGACACAGAGTGATTGCCCAAGATTACACATCTGTAAGTGTTGGCGCTGAGGTTTGAGCCTAGGCAGCCTAAATCCAGAGACGAGACTTTTAACCACCACACTACATTCTGCCTCTTCATTCTCTTTGTTAATGCATTACGTGTGTGCGAATATCCTTCACAAGTCCCATTGACAGGTTACTTATGTCGTTCCTAAATGTTTGATAACTTAAATGATATTGTAATATATCTCATTTCATTATAGTTATCCAAGCATTTCCTCTGTGTAATCTCTAGAGGTGGGGTTGATGGGCTGAAGAATTAGTACACTGAAATTAAATGTTTGCAGGATGGCCGTGTCCTTTTGTACAGCCACCACTTAGTAAAAGTGTCCATCCCCCCATAACCTACACCTGTCAGCACTGTGTACTATCATTCTCTCTCAAATTGCCAGCCTATTTGGTCTAACAATGCTTGCACTTGACCTGAGTTCTGTGATCTTGAAAAACAGTGATGGCTAACGCCCTCACAGCTTTTGTGTTCTGGGAAATGACTTATTGCAATAACCACCCATCCTCATATGACACAGATAAGGCTCCGAGATTTCCCCCTGTTTACATAAGACAAGGCTAGGAATAAAAGGTCAAATTCCCATTCTTTGCCTCATAAATGATTGCTGAACTACTGGTCTCTACAGATCAGTTGGAACAAAATGCTTTTTAACCAAACTTTGCTTAAGACTTTCTCCTTCTAAATAAAATCTTTGAAAAAAAAAAGGGGGGGGGCGCCTGGGTGGCTCAGTGGGTTAAAGCCTCTGCCTTCGGCTCAGGTCATGATCTCAGGGTCGTGGGATCGAGCCCCACATCGGGCTCTTTGCTGAGCAGGGAGCCTGTTTCCTCCTCTGTCTCTCTCTGCCCGCCTCTCTGCCTGTTTGTGATTTCTCTCTCTGTGTGTCAAATAAATAAAATCTTTGAAAAAAAAAAAAAAGGACTCTCTCCTTCTTCAGGTGTCTGAACTTTGGTCCAAACTCAGCCTGGGGCAGCACAGAACCAGCCCCTCCTTAATAGTCTCTCTGGAGAAGAGACTGGCTTCAGGGTAAAACATTTTCTGCTCTTGTCATTCCTGTCCAGACCAAATAGCCACACCCAATTCTTTCTAGTCTTGCTGACTTCTGTCTATAAAAGAAAAATCCTACAGCCTAACTCCTGAGATATTTACAGATCTTATTGTCAGAGGGTTCTCACCATTACAAGAGTCTCTTTCCCTCATGGCAATAACTTTTAAGTTAAGTGTCTCCTTCCTAGATTCAGATATATTTTTTATTCAGCAGTTTGAAACAGTGACAACAAAACAGCTTGTTTTATTTCACTTTTCTTTATGTAATTTTGTTTGTTTTTCAAGTATGATTATTGGCAATTTATTTTGGTGGCTTCTTATACAGTTTATAAATCTCCCCAGATTTGCTCAGTCCCAGGTGACTGTAGCCATTTGTCCCCAGGAGAGCCAGCCACTGGAGACAGTTCCACACTGCTGCGTCTCTCTGCATGCTTACCATGAGTGTGGGTGTCTGCAAAGCCTTCTTCATGAACTGTGAGTGAGCTCTAGCTGCTCCAGTACGCAGCTCCCAGCCAGTCCAGTGCACGAAGGCCATGGCTTGCTTTCCCCTTTCTCCTTGAAACAATGTTCATTTCTACATTTTGGATCTGACTTTCTAGAACCTGAGTAACATCACCTGAAACTGTAGGGGGACTTAATGCTCCGTGGGGTGAACTTTGATCCATGAGAATCAAGAAGAAGAAGGGAAGCAAAAGTAAATATTCCCCTCCCCCCTTCACCCTCTTCCCTTGCATTGCTCCAGATTTTGTGCCAAGGCACAGTGGTTATCTGGAAAACCTATCAGGGTAGCCAATCTGGAAGCTGTCCCAAGTCAGTGGTCCCAACTGACTAAGCCATGGGATGCCTGGGTGGTGCAGTCTGTTGGGCGTCCAACTCTTGGTTTTGGCTCAGGTTGTGATCTTGGGGTCATGATATCGAGCCCTGCATCAAGTCCCACATGGGGCTACTCACTCAGCGGGGATTCTGCTTAAGATTTTCACTCCCTGTCCCTCTGCCCCTCCCGCTTATACTCTCTCTCTCTCTCCCTCAAATAAATAAATAAATCTTTAAATATTTATAATTGACTAAGCCATGTTTTCTTGGTGATATGCCACTTTGTATTTGTCCTCCCTCCTTTCCTGCCTTGCTCCCCCTTTTACCTTGTATTTGCTGCCCTAGAATTATTGTAAAACTTTACTATGTGGGATTCGGGGCATAGGAGAGATGTTGGTTAAAGAGACAAACTTGCAACTAGTAGATAAGTAAGCCCTGAGATCTACTGCACAGTATATTGATTATAGACAACAATCCTGTATTATAAACATCAAACTTGCTATTAAGAAATGATCAAAGAAGGGGCGCCTGGGTGGCTCAGTGGTTAAATCCTCTGCCTTCGGCTCAGGTCATGATCTCAGGGTCCTGGGATCGAGTCCCGCATCGGGCTTTCTGCTCAGCAGGGAGCCTGCCTCCTCCTCCTCTCTCTCTCTCTGCCTGCCTCTCTGCCTACTTGTGATCTGTCTGTCAAATAAAAAAAAAAAAAACAAAAAAACTTAAAAAAAAAAGAAATGATCAAAGAAAACAATTTAAGTGATGCAAACACCCTCTATTTATCACTTCATGAAGTGAATAATCTCCTTTAGAGAACTATAAAATGGGGTAGGAGGCAGTAAACTTTTATAAAATGAAGAGTAAAGAACAACGAAAAGAAAAACAGAAAATATCCAATTGCTGGAGCCAGAGTCAGCCTCGTTTGAGGTGAGGATTGGCTTTTGGGGATTGACTAACTAGAAATACTGCTTTCCTGGTTAAGCAGGTCCTATACAAGGACAAGAAACTTAATATAAGTTTTGATTTGCTGACATGGCATCCTATATAGGAGTGGCTTAATGTGGGGCTTAGAAATTTATTTCAACACTGTTAAAAACCAAGATCTTCATTACTGCCACCACAAAAAAGAAATGGTAATTATGTGACATAATCCAGATGTTGGCTAACAATACAATAGTAATCATATTGCAATATACCAGTGTATGAAATTAACATGTCATACATCTCAAACTTACACAATGTTACATTTCAAATATATTTCAATTAAAAAAGCTTTAGTATGTAAAATTTGCCTTAGGCTCTATTTTTTTTAGGAAAAGTAAACTAAGATAACTTCTGTGAATTGTCTATTCTGAACTTTTTGTCATCTTTCTAGTGTGATGTGTTAGACTGTTTCCTAAGCAAAGAAACTGAAGTGGGGAATAAGACAGGTGGGGAAGAATGCTCAAAGGAGAGGGGAATTAGGAAAGTGGGATGAGCAAGGAGAAAGCTAGGGCTGTGGTCTCCACTGGAGACTAGTTTCAGTCCCTTTGCCAGGGGAAGATCAGGAGCACGAGAATCAGTCCCACCACAAGCCCAGGAGCTGGTGTCAATCAGTCTTTGCCAGAGTCTGTGGGTCAGGGAACATTGCCTCCTGAGTGGGGTAGCTGCCCCTCCAGCCAAAAGCAATTATGCAGAGAAGCAACTGTGATTCTTTCTGTGCAATACGGCAACTGTGGTTTGGTTACTGGGGCAGGTAAAAGAATATGGCCGGTGTGTCCGTAGCCTCTACTACAGGAGAGTTGTCTTTCTTACAAATGATAACGGGATGTAAACCATTTGTATTAGAACCTGAAACTATTTTCTCTTCATTCTTCATTCTCTTCCACTTTGTTTATGATTTTAATGAAGAAATTGGACATTTTTGTGTGGAGAGGATCAGAATATGCCACTCCAAAATATACCACTTTGGCATAAAGATTGTTTTAAACTGAAGATGTTTGAGATTCAACAGATGAGAAAAGGGGAGGAGGGTCCTTTTCAAAGCTCCTCTTCTCTGACTAAAAGCAACAACTTCTGGGAAATTAGACTGTTGTGAAAAGGAGAACTGGAATATAACCTAACCCAAATCCTTTCTCCAGGGGAGTTTTAAGACTGCCCAGATCTGTCTAGACAAACATTATCACAAACTTTCTTATCTCCAGTCTGTTCTCCTAAAAATCTACTTGTTTTTGTAACTTAGCCTATTTGTTTTTCTCATAAGAAGACTTTTTCTCCTCTGTACCTTTCCCCTACTAAGTTAGATATAAGCCTTCATCTTTATCCCTTTGACACACCAGCTACTTCTTTTGCTGGCTCCTCTATGCATGCAAAATCAACCTTTTTGTCCTGCTAATCTGTCTTTTATTGCTTTAATTCACAAGCCTCAGGGACTGAACTTAAGAGAGTAAAGGAAAAGCTTTTTTTCCCCTCCCCTACATGTGCCATAAATATAAATCATTCTTTAAGTTTTCTGCTTTCTTTGTCTTTTTCACTCTAAGATGAAAAAAAATCACTCAGGTGAAAAGGATATAAGTCATAAACTTGGATCTACCCAAAGAAATGGAGATTCAGAAATAGAAGTTCTAAAGTTAAAATAATTTTTTCTCTCATATTAAGCTGCTCTAAAAGATGGATGCCTTTGTACTAAAAATAGAAAAATACTTTATGTTTTTATAGCATATGTAAAAGTAAAATGCATGACAAAGATAACATAAGAAATGAGAAGGAGGACCTGGGAATATACTGTTGCAATGTCTTCAGAAACATATTACTTGAAGATTAATTTTTAAAAGAGGTATAAATTATTTTCTTAAAAGGCATATATAATAAGTCAATACAGGACATAAAATAAAGTTATTTCAAAATTGTAAATCCAGGGAAGAAAGAAAAAGGAAAATAACAAATGGAATAAATTAACAATGATTAGAAAGCTGGTAGATTTTAACTCAAACACAGCAATAACAACTTTACATGTGAATAAACTCTACAGATCAGTTAAGATCAAGTGGATTTGAATTAAAGAAAACATGTTTATGATAGCAATGAATGAAGAAATTACATATGACTCACAAAATATGTGTAAGATCTATATACGGAAAATTATAAAACACTGATAAAAAGTAAAAGTAAATATAAGTGAGTAAAGAGGTATACTGCGTTCATGAGTTGGAAGTCTCATTATCATCTATTATCCTCAGTGTATTCTATAAATTCAATGTAGTCCCCACTAAGGGTCCAGCAATATTTTGTAGGTATTGATTAGCTGCTTCTAAAATTTGTATAGAAAGTCCAAAAAACTGAAAAGCCAAAATGACTCTGGAAAGTAAAATAGTAAATCAGAGACTCATATTACCCAATTTCAAAACTTACTCTAGAGTTTTAGTAACTAAAACAGCATGATGTTGGTGAGAAAGTAGACACATAGATCAATGAAACAGAATAGATAGAACAGAAATAGATCGACACAAATATAGGCAACTGATTTTTGACAAAAATGCAAAGGCAATTCAATGGAGAAAGGATAATTTTTTTGTATAAATGGTGCTAGAAAAATTAGATATCCGTAGGTAAAAAATAAATAAAAAAGAACTTTGTTACAACCCTCAGACATTATACACAAATTAATTCAAAATGGATTATAGACCTAAAGGTGAAATGTAAAATTATAAAACTGCAAGAAGAAAATATAAAAGAGTGATCTCTATAACTCTGGGTCTGGTGATGAAAGATTAGTAAAAAAGCACAGTAAAAAAGAACAGTAAAAAAGCAGGATCCACAAAAGAAGAATTCAGCAAATTGGACTTTATCAAAGTTAAAAATCTTTGTCTGTGAAAGACACTGCAAGGAAAACAAAAAGACAAGCTGTAAAATGGGAGGAAATACTTGCAAATGACACATTTGATAAAGCACCAAAACATATAAAGGACTTTTAAAACTCAACAGTAGAAGACAACTCAACAACAACAAAAAATGGGCGAAAGAGCTCAACAGACACCTCACTAAAAATTAAAAATGGATTTCAAACATGTACATAAAAAGATGATCCATATCATTATGGAAATGAAATGAAAACCACAACAAGTCGCCACTACAACCTATTAGAATGTAAACTGCAATTAAATTAGAAATTTAAAAAGGAAATCTAACTATCAAATGGTGACAAGGATTTAGAGCTGCAAAAATCCTCATTCATCGCTGGTGGGAACGCAAAATGATAAAGTCACTTTGGAAAACAATTTGGCAGTTTCTTATAAAATTAAACTTATTTTTACACAACCCAACAACCTTACTTCTAGGTATTTACCCAAGTGAACTGAAAACTTACATACTTTTTTATCAACACCTGTATGCAGATATTCATAGAAGCTTTATTAATAATTGCCAAAAGTTGGAAGCAACCAGTAAGTGAATGAACAAACAGCATTATATCCAAACAATGGAACACCACTCAGCCTTGGAAAGGAACAAACTATAGACTTATACAATGCATATGTATTAAAAGAATGCTTGTAGGTTGTGCGACATCTGTCACTCCACTGATCACCAGGGTGGGTTTGGCTGAACCCACTGGCTTGGCATGTGTCTCCTTCCTCCCTTACAATTAGCTTCATGTGCATCTCTCTTGAAGCAGCCCTCCGGGTTGAAGATTCTGACCTTCCCAAACACAGGAGGACTGGTCTTGGTCAGATGTATTCAAGTAGCTTCCCTCCCCTGCTAGAACCACCATATAAGCTTTCAAGGTCCATTTGTAGGAGAAAGTAGGATAGTCAAGCTTTTAACACTCCAGACACATCCCAATGAAGCCCTGCAGATGGAAAGTCTGCCTTTCTAAAAAGAAAATTTAAAAAAATAATTAAAAAATAAAAGAATTCCACTAAAGGAAAAAAGTCAGACTCAAAAGACCACATATTGTATGATTCAATTTATATTTTGGAAAACACAAAACTAAAGGGACAGAGAACATAAGTAGTGGACAAAGGTTGGGAAGGAGTTGACTAAAAGTTCTAGCAAAAGGGAATTTTTAAGGAGACAAAATTGTTCTTAGGGTACTGGGGTGATAGATACATGACTCCACTCATTTGTCAAAAGTCCGTAGAACTGTATATCACAAAGAGTAAACTTGACTCAGATTTAAGATAAAAAAGTCAACCAGTTTGGTGAATCCCAGGCGGAACACAGACATGTGACAAATGAATCTAATTGCAACACAAATGTAGTACAACTTCAGTGAAGGGAGTGTGGGAAAAAGAACTGATCTTGGTAATTTTGGAAAACATTGTTTTGACTCAATACTGTCTGGCTAAAGACAAAAAGAATTTTCCATAAACACTGTACTCAAGTTTTTCTCTCACAGAAGTATGGATTAAGAATTCTGAAACTATGGGGCTCCCGGGTAGTTGAGTCGATTACATGTCTGACTCTTGATTTCAGCTCCAGTCAAGATCTCAGGGTTGTGAGATCGAGCCCAGCATTGGGCTCTGCACTAGGCAAGGAGGCTGCTTAAGATTCTCTCTCTCCTTCTCCTTATGCTCCCTACCCCTCCTTAAAAAAAAAAAAAAAAGAAAGAAAGAATTCTGAAACTGCATTATATAAGTAAGAATTGAATTAGAGATAATAAGAGCCAGGTTCCTCACTATTAGAGAAATATGCTAGCAATAAGGAAGCAGGGAATGGTAGAAATAACCCTGTGATGTCAGATTAGAGCTGAAAATATCCATGTGAACTGATGTTGATAGATAGGTAGAGAGATCCATATACAATTAGATACATGTGTATACATGAGTTAATATATACATAGATTTGCTAGTTCTGTCGACTACGAGGGCACAGAAGTCATGATGCCCCAGTACAATGAGAAGACTAGCACCCAAATCTTGGTTTCTTAATAAAATTTCTCCCTAAAAGGAACAATAGGTCCAAACAAAATGACTGAGCTTGGAGCACCTTGTTGTATCAAGTAAGGAAGTGCTACAAAAAAAAAAAAAAAAAAAAGACACCGAGCTAACCTAAAAATATTACTAATGGTGAAAAGGTAACTTAATTATAACCTAAAGAATAAAATAAATATCCATAAATCCATACTGATATAAAAAATTATTGAAAAAATAAATCAACTTGGGAGAAGTGATAAATATTCATTACAGAAGAAAAGAAATAGAAAATCACCTTTAGAACACAACAGCAATAACTGTTGTAGGCAAAAATACTGATGAATGCTAAGATCAGTGGGCAAAACTTCAAGGAAGAATCAGATATGCACTTAGTCACAAAGCATCTCTCTCCAAGTATTTACTAATTATTGTGGTAGTTTCAACACATGTCCATACATTTTTGTTATTTCTCCCCTCCAGAGGAGGAACTCAATTCTCCTCTTGATTGTGAACTGGACTTGGTGATTCTCTTTTAATGAATATAGTATGGAAGTGCAAAAATAGTAACTTCAATTTGGAGAAAACTCACAGGCATCACCTTAACCAAGTAATCAGGGGTAACATCACCAGTAATAGACCATGCTGATTACCATGTGCCCCTCAAAATGGTATAATGAGAACATTCTATCTCTGTGGTATTCCTTCCCAAAATCTATATGCCAGTCTAATCATTAGTCAGACCTAAACTGAGGCACAAACACCTGACCAGTATTTTTAATATATATGTTTAAGATTTATTTTTATTTTATTTTGAAAAATATTTTATTTATTTATTTGACACACACAGAGAGAGAGAGTACAAGCAGGGGGAACAGCAGGCAGAGGAAGAAGCAGGCTCCCTGATGAGCAGAGAGCTCGATGTGAGACTCGGTCCCAGGGCTCTGGGATCGTGACCTGAGCCAAAGGCAGATGCCTAACCGAGTCACCCAGGTGTCCCTATTTTTATTTTGGAGGGAAAGAAAGAGAGCATCGGGTGTGGGGAGGGTAGGTGGGAATAGAGGGAGAGAGAATCTTATGTATACAAAGCATTGAGCACAGAGCCTGACTCCCAGCTTGATCCCACGACCCTGAGATCACAACCTGAGCCAAAACCAAGAGTTGGATGCTTAACCGACTGTGCCACCCAGGCACCCCAACTGACCACTAGTTTTAGCAGGTATCGAGGTCATGGCGAAAATGGAAAGACAGAAAGCTGTCATGGATTGGAGACCACGGAAACGTGCTCTGTAAGTAAAATCTGGTATACCGGATTGAATCTAGGAACAGAAAATGGACATCAATGAAAAACTAGTTAAGTAAATTAAATCAATACTTTGGTTGCTACGACTACATCAACATTAATTTCTTGGTTTTGACAAATGCACTGTCATTACGTAACATGTTCAAGTTAGGAGAATCTGGGTACGGTGTATATGAGAACTCTGAACTATCTTTGCAACTCTTCTGTAAGTCTGCAGTTATTCTAAAATAAAGAGTTTGCTTAAAAATGAGGAGGAAGAGAGAACATATTCTAGTTAAAGGGAACTGCCTGAGCAGATCACAAAAATAAGAAAACCTCTGGTGTGTGGCTAGAGAACTAGTGGGAGGGAGGTGGGAGCTTAAAAAGATGGAGAAGTTCTTTAAGCTGGCATATTCCAAAGCATAAATTTTCATGCAGGGAAAGGCAGGGTCTAGATCATGTAGGTCCTTATGTATTAGGTGACCATGTAATGTATCATCTGAACTGGGACACTTTTGAGAATAAAAGGGGGTGCTCTACAGACAAAAGACTGGGACAACAAGCATAAATGGGAACTGTCCTAGGCAAACTGGACATATCATCAATCACCCTATTTATATACCATGAGAAGGGGTTTGGACTTGATGTTGAGAGCAATGTTTTCCACAATGTGTATTTTGAAGGTCTTCACAAACATTTAATATAAAATGCTACCATCAAATACATTCAGAAAAAACCTGAGTTAAAGAAAGTTATACGTGCTATTTTGCTGAACCACATCGTCCAGATTTTTATTTACAAACGTGTGCTGTGAATCTTCAAGATTATATCAAAATATGGTTTCCCTACAGATGCCCTTTGCTGATTCCTTCCTCCAACGTACACAACCTCCCAGCCCTGCCAAGCCCAAGCATTTTCATTTTTAAGGAGTCATTTTAAGGATTGCATGCTGCAATCATGGGGATGCCATAAAGCCTGGAGTGATGTTTTCTTTTCTTTTTTTTTTTTTTAAAGATTTTATTTATTTATTTGACAGAGATCACAATTAGGCAGAGAGGCAGGCAGACAGAGAGAGAGAGAGAGAGAGAGAGAGAGAGAGGAGGAAGCAGGCTCCCTGCTGAGCAGAGAGCCTGATATGGGGCTCGATCCCAGGACTCTGGGATCATGACCCAAGCTGAAGGCAGAGGCTTTAACCCACTGAGCCACCCAGGCGCCCCCTGGAGTGATGTTTTCTGATCCATGCTTCCAATACTCAGGAGTAGCTTTGATGATAATGAACTTGAGTAGAACTGGATACAGAGACATTGATGAGGAGGCTGCTGCCGTGGATTGAGACACAGACAGAGGGACATGCCAACAATGTGTAGGACGTGAAACTGGCATTGAACATACCAATCATCCTACCATAATTGTTCATGTAAGATTTCTATGGGATGCTTATTTACTACGTGTGTTTAAAAGTCAGAGCAGAATCTGTTCTGTGTTTGACCTATCACTAGGCACTTGTATGGTTTTAGAAAACAAGCACAGGGCAGAGGGAGATGGAGATGCTTCAGAATAAGGCACAATAAAACAAACTCTTATTTATTAGATATTCATTTAAGCTACCTTTTAAACTAGTATATATTTCTTAGAATAGCTGTGGTTTTTCCATTGTATTATAAATCAAAAGTACACTCTTATAAGTCAACTTGTACCTCTCATTTATCAATAAATTCCTAGTCTTGCTATATTTTTCCTCTTGTGTCTCTTCTCTGGCTCTCCCACAAGGTCACACGGTGGTCTTTTAAAAATTAATTTTAGTTCATGGACCATTGAATAAATAGGTAATGATCTCCTTCCATGCGCTGGAATTGCTCTTCCAAACACTGGAGCTAGAGCAATGGGAGACGTCCCCATCCTACACGGCAGGGGTGGTATTTATATTAATAAGGACACAACAAATATGTTGATACAATTCCCACTTCAGGACTTCTGATTGCCCTTGAAAAATCTTTCCAAGAAGACCCAAATCCCCAAAATTACTAGCTCTAGAAATATCCAAATTACAAGGCTTCCTATGTAAGTAACTCCTGCAAGTATAAAGGACTTGTTTGAGAAATGAAATGATTACTGATTAAATGGGCAGAATTTTGAGTCCCACAGGGTTCAAGGCCCCCCAACTGAATTCCCCTAAATCGCAGGCAGAGGCTCAGATGGGTTGCTACAAATGTCAGGAATGCTTTTGGAATTCATTTGCCCTCTGTGACTCTAAATTTTGCAGGGTTACCATACAGTCTAGTGTTCAAAGGACCTGAAAGGAATCCACTCATGACATATTTCAAAACATGAAAAAAAAAAAAATGGAAAGAGCCCAGGAGAAGTATTCAAAGAGCTGAACCTTGGTTTTGGTTCAGTCAGTCAGTAACGAGGAACAGAACCCGAAGAGGCCACTGAACCTCAGATTCTCTGTTACATTGTACTTTCCCTCCCATAGCCCTGGGTTCAGGAAACAGGAAAGACATTTGAAAAATGCAATAGGACTTATGCAGATATGAGTTCTTTTCATGATCGTTCCTTGAATGATTAAAATTCCCTTTTGTGTTCACCAACTGCTTCCTAATTCTCATGTCCAAGGCACAACTTTTGGTTCTTAATTTACTTGAACTTTCTGTGACATGTGATGTCATAGAGCATTTCCTCTTTTTGAAATGTTTTCCTTCATTCTCTCCTACACCTTTTCCCTGGTGTACTTTCCAGCTCTCTGATTACTCCTTTTCAGGATTTTTTTTTTCCTCAGCCCTCCCTGAAACACAGGAGTCCATAACATTCCATCCTGAGAGTTAATGACTTCATCTCTTCTCATAGCTCCAGCCAGAGCTCTACCTTGAATTCCAGCTCACATTTTCAAAGTACCTGGAGGACATCACAAACTGAATATCACTTCCCCAGAATTTTAACTACAACACATCCAAAGCTTAACTTAATGTAGCTTTGCTCCCCCATTCCAGCACCATCATCCTCAAACTGCAATTACTCTATTAGCGACCTTAGATCCCGGACAGCTACATCACATTCAGCTCACATCCCGAAAATAGTAGTCATCTCTTCCGTTCTTCATGTCCAATTAATTTCCAAGTCTTCCTAATATTTCTCGAAGCAGGCCTTCCCTTTTCTTTCCCAGTGCATTTGTCTTAAGACCATCTTTCAGCATCTCTGATACTGGGGAGATTCTAAATTGGGGATGTGCTACTATTACAATAGCTTTTAATTTATTTTTTATTTATTTTATTTTTTTATAAACATATAAATGTATTATTAGCCCCAGGGGTACAGGTCTGTGAATCGCCAGGTTTACACACTTCACAGCACTCACCATAGCACATACCCTCCCTGACGTTCATAACCCCACCCCCTCTCCTGACCCCCTACAACAGCTTTTTATTTTTATTTATTTATTTATTTTTTTTTAAAAGATTTTATTTATTTGACAGAGATCACAAGTAGGCAGAGAGGCAGGCAGAGAGAGAGAGAGGA
Source organism: Enhydra lutris kenyoni (assembly GCF_002288905.1). NCBI lineage: Eukaryota > Metazoa > Chordata > Mammalia > Carnivora > Mustelidae > Enhydra > Enhydra lutris. The sequence continues at coordinate 26,875,193 of NW_019154101.1, read as the reverse complement.
AGGGAAGCAGGCTCCCTGCTGAGCAGAGAGCCCGATGTGGGACTCGATCCCAGGACCCTGGGATCATGACCTGAGCCGAAGGCAGCGGCTTAACCCACTGAGCCACCCAGGCACCCCTACAACAGCTTTTTAAATGGTTGCAGTCTCTCTCTCTCTCTCTCCGGTATCAGTGTTATTTCCTTTGAATATCCCCCATTTCTCCAGTTTTCTTCATAGCACAGAATTATAAGCACATCACACTTTTGTTCAAAATCCTTTAATAGTTCAGCTCCTCTTAGATACTCATTTAACATGATATAGAAAAGGTTTTTCATTACATAAACTCCACTTGCCTTTCCAGTCTTTTGGCCCTCGAATTCACCCACTGTGCTCCATCTAAATAAAATTATGTGGAGATCCCTAAGAGTTTGCACTTGCCTGTGAATTTTTATGTGCTCTTCCTTTTGACTGGAATGTCCTTTCTCATCTTGTCTTCCCAGGGAACTATTACACATCTTTTAAGATTCTGTTAACACTTCCCCCTTGAAATGGTCCCTGACCACATACTAAGTCATCCTTATCCCAGGGCTCCTGCCATGCTGTGTACAAATATTTATCACAGTACTTCTTACAGTATCCTGGGAAGGATCTCACTTCTTGAGTTCCTTGAGGGAAAATACTATACACCCCACAAATCTTGATACCTGAAGCTCCTGAAATAGTACAGGCCACATGGCAGCCTCTCAATGAATATTTGCTGAATGCGTGATATGGCAGGAAAAACTAAAGATTCTGAATTAAGTCATCTGGACCTATGTTGCTCATAATTATTTGTGTACTTTTTTAAAAAATATATTTTTATTTATTTATTTGACAGACAGCGATCACAAGTAGGCAGAGAGGCAGGCAGAGAGAGAGGAAGGGAAGCAGGCTCCCTGCTGAGTGGAGAGCACCATTGGGGCTAGATCCCAGGACTCTGGGATCATGACCTGAGCAGAAAACAGATGCTTTAACCCACTGAGACACCCAGGTGCCCCTGTTTGTGTACTTTTGATGAAGTTTCTTTGGTTTTCAGTTTCCTTAACTTACTTGCTAAATGAAGGATTAGAGCTAGATTTTCTGTAAGGTCCCCTCCAGCTTTTTGTTTGTTTGTTTGTTTATATTCTATGGTTGAAACTATTGCCTATTATAGAAGTTGGAATACCTACTTTATTTGATCACAGAATGTTATACAAAAGTCTAAAAATATTGAAAAAGAAGAATTTCACATAAAAATCTGAATTTCCTCAAAGTGCAGTTGGTGCTAACTGAATCATGCTGCCTTTAGATAGGATGAATTCCTTTTGCTTGGCCAGCATGGCCACTCTATTGCTCCCTTTTTAGAGGCAGAATGTAAGTTGCTGTTTATTAATTTATTAAAACACTTACTGTAGTTTTCTTCAGGAAAGATGTGAAATAGGAAATATTTCTTGTTCCCATTTTTCTCTTAAAAGCAGACGATTAAAAGTAAGCTGAGGGGTGCCTGAGTGGCTCAGTGGGTTAAGCCTCTGCCTTGGGCTGGGATCATGATCTTCTGGTCCTGGGATGGAGTCCTGCATTGGGCTCTCTGCTCAGCAGGGAGCCTGCTTCCCCCCCTCCCCCACCTCTCTCAGCCTGCCTCTCTGCCTACTTGTGATCTCTGTCAAATAAATAAATAAAATCTTAAAAAAAAAAAAGAAAAGAAAAAGAAAATCTGTCTACTATATGGGCACACGAGGGTGACTCTTCACTTATTTTGTCATTGTTCCCTCTAGGATTGCATATTTGCTTTAGCATTTTTTAATGGAGCCCTGAATACGTTTTAAAGCAGAGTAAGGAGAAGATGGGCGGACCTGATGGGGCGGGCTGAAGATACGAGTCTAGGGAGGCCGCCATCACCCGATAAAGACGGATGTTCTCCGTTCCCTCCTCTGGTTTTTTGGACGCTGGCTAAGACGTTTGCCTTCCGTTAGTCGAGGCCTCAAAAACACCTCCCTTGCAATTTTCTTGGTACCTTATTCCTTAGCTGAGACTCAGAGGGGGCGGGGAAGAGTGGCTGTCACTCAATCTCGCCGGCCAACGAGAGGGGAGCCAGCCCCGCCTCCTTCCCAGAGCTGAATTGTGCGCATGCGGACTGGGAGCCCCAGTGCCACCGCCCATCAGCTGAGAACCGTAGCGGGGGGCTCTGGGGCCCGTGGGTGCCCACGGCCAGAGGAGGAGAAGGAGGAAGCCGAGGAGGTTGGGGTAAGCGCAGCCTGGGGGGCGGGGGGGCCCCCAGGCCCGGTGTCCCAGAGGCGCGAAGTCCCCGCGGCTGCCGCGCCTTCTTGTTTGTGCGCGTTGTCAGGTGGCCGCCGCCTTGCGCTCTGCCGCTGTGGTCGGGAGGCGGAGGGCTGGCGCTGCTCCAGCCCCGGAACACCGCTGCTGCCCACGCCCCCGGTCAGGCAGGCCCTGTCGGCCCTGCCGGCCCCGCGCCGCCACGCCGCGCAGCAGGCGGGCTGGGGCGCTGGCTCCGGTGCACCGGCGGGCTGCGCGTACCCGGGCGGGGCCGGCGCCGGGGCTCTCTGGGGCGGAGCTCGGGAAACCTGCTTCTGCCAGGAGCGGGACACCAAGTGACCTCTTCCTCTTTGCGACTCGTGGAGTTAGAAAACGCACTTTAAAGTTCTCTTCCCGAAAACAGGGGAACTGAAAATAGATGGCTGTAGTGAAGGAGCCCTAGCCATTTATTCGGAGGCTCATTGTAGTTGGTTTTCTGTCTGGCTTGAAGGCAAGCTAACTTTCTTTGATTTCAGTACACGTCATTAATTAGTTTACATAAAGACCTTTAAAAATACATAAAATATTTCAAGACATCCCCCCCCACCACCACCACCCACCCGGCTCCTTGTTTTTAGGTTCCTGCTTTTTAAAAATTTAGACACGAAGAAGAAAATAACATTACCTTTTAGTCAAATGCTGTATTTTTTTCCCCTCTCAAATTTCTTGTATTTGCTTGGCTCTTGTATGCATACATTACTTTTTATTTAATTCACATCAGTGTATTTGACTATGATTTAAAACGTGCAGAATCTGGAAGAAAATGGTTATGAAGTGCTGTGCGTTGAGTAATGTTGCAGGTGGACGTTTCTTCTGGAGCAGCCTTAGCCTCACCCGTGCAGAGACTTCTAGCAGTGTTCAGCAGTGTCTTGTGATGTGGCTGGCCTCTGTTTTGAAGGCTGCTTTGAGGAGTTTGTCTCAGACTGTGACTAATTAAGAATTATGCTCTTGTTTCAAACTTGCTGTAGAAGTTAATATATCATAGTACCTCATTAATGTCTGCATCATTTTTCTTCAGTTATCTTGCTTCTGCTGCTCCCAATAACATAGCCTCGTTTTGGTTAGGATATCAAACTTCAGCCAAGTGCTGGCGGTGGAAAAATAAATTATATAAAACACTGGCAGTAAGTCTGAGTAAAGTTTGTCATGATTCCATTTGACAGTTTGGTGTAGGGAAGGGTGAAAAATAATTCTTGGTATTGTGAGTAAAACCAGATAGTATAATAGTTTAATAGATGGAGATGCTGAGCTAAAGAATTCAGTTAATTTGGTTTGGGTAGAAAATGCTCACATCCCTAGAATGATCGCCTTCACACTTATGGAACATCTACCGTGCACCTGATACTGTGGATTCCACAAGGCTGACGAGGTTGTCTTGTGTTTATATCGCCGAGGTATGGATAGGTAATAAGCAGTAGACCACCTAGATCATCTTAAATAGTGATTAGCACTACGATAAAGGAAGTTAAATCAACAGAGAGTGGCAGGAGTGGTGATTTCTCATTTTAGATGCAAGTAGTCACCAAAGACTTACCCAACATGCAGTGAGACTCCGCTGGTGTAAGGGAGTCAGTCATGTGGGGATCATGGGAGAAGCCTTCTAGGGATAGGAAATGACACTCAGCAAAGGCCCTAAGGCAGTAATTAGCCCAGTACATTTAGGATCTGAAAGAAGACACTGGAATGTAATGTCTTAGGATTGATAACTATTTATCCTTAGACTAGGTATGTGTTCTTAGGAAATAGGTACATTTATCCATTCAGTCTACAAATATTTATTAAGTACAAATATTTGTTATAGAAGCAGGTACTGAGATTAGAATAGCGCACAAAACAGACAAAACCTTGCCCTCCGGGGAGCTTACATTCTGGCGCATGGTGTGGAGGAAGTCCAGTGTTTTATGTTAGTACTCCCAAATTAGAAAGTGAAACTATTTCTGTGGTCTCTCCACGCTTGATTTATAGAGCATGAGATTTATGCTTATTGGGAGTCTTGGGATTCTGCAGTGTGTCCAGTAGTAGTACCTGGGGGTAGTGTTTGACCCTTAAGATTTCACACTTCCGTTTGTTCTTTTATTTGTGCTCTATAGAAAGTCTTGAGAATATCCTTGTGATGACTGTTGCACTTTGATCCTCTCTTTCCTTTTTTCCCCTTACAGTCCATATATTTTCACAGAAAGGTAATTGTTGAGATGTCTACATAAGCACTATTCAGTAGAACTTCCTGCTGTATAAGCCCCTGGCCTCACATGTGATATTTGAATATTTGATTGAGCAGGTATAGATAAAGAGTTGTTATTCTGAGCAATAAAACTAGGAATTCTGAATGAGCTTTCAAAAATAGTCATCAAGAGGGGCGCCTGGGTGCCTCAGTCTTTAAGCGTCTGTCTTCAGCTCAGGTCATGATCCCAGGGTGCTGGGATTGAGACCCACATAGGGCTCTTTGCTCCGCAGGAAGCCTGCTTTCCCTCTCCCAGTGCCCTTGCTTGTTTTTCCTCTCTCGCTGTATCTCTATCAAATAAACAAATAAAATCTTAAAAAAAAAAATAGTCATCAAGAGTCCTTTAGTGCTTGTTAGCTCTGGGCTAAGTGCTGGAGACTGATGTGGACCGCAGCTATCGGCATAACTTAGTTGATTCTAGTCTATATGTACAGATCATAAACTTTTATTTTTTAATTTTTTTTAAATTTTATTTATTTGACAGACAGATCACAAGTAGGCAGAGAGGCAGGCAGAGAGAGACAGGAGGAGGAGGCAGGCTCCCTGTTGAGCAGAGAGCCCGATGCAGGACTCGATCCCAGGACCCTGAGATCATGACCTGAGCCGAAGGCAGAGGCTTTAACCACTGCGCCACCCAGGCGCCCCCAGATCATAAACTTTTAAGTCATTTTATAGTTAGCTATAACTGTGGTTTATCTATTTGTGTATATGTTTTTGCAGTAAATTTAGTCATTTGGCTCCTTTATTTCTCATATTTCATCATCTGAAGGGCCATCCATTGTTGTCTTCTAGATATCATTATTAGCAGAATAAGAGAAAAGGACTAAGCTATTCAGCTGTGTTACCTTGATCTACTCATGTAGCTATCTGTTCCTCATCCTAAGAGTGGAGTCTGCAGAAAGGTGGTAAATTTGTTTTGTTTTAATTGAGTGGGTTCACCTGTCCTGAATTTTTGTTATATGATGAAGCAGTATGGTTTAGTGTTTCAAAAATATGCGCTGTAAGATATAGTTTCAAATTTTAGCTGTTAAAATTAAGCAAGTTACTTAGTCTTGTTATGCCTTAGTGTTTTCATGTGAAAAATCAGAGCAATAAGTGTACCTACCTCAGAGGTCTGCCGTAAGAATCGACTGAGAAAAGAAATCTAGAAGTCCTAAGCGAAATGCTTTGGAAATAAGAATTACCCATTGTTAATCCTGTTGAGTTTTAATGGATCTTTCTCTTCCATCATTTGCATATTTCTTTTCATTCTTCATTCAACACAGAGCTGAGGTGATAACCCGCAGTTCCCTTCCTCTAAGGAGATCCCAGCCAGTCCAGCAGCAGCCCCTCTTTGGATGAAGAAGCCCAGTTATCTCAACAGCAGGAACTTTTGAGAATTTAGTTGCTTGAGTAAAGGGATGAGGAAAACTGATGGTGTTTTAAGCCAATTGATTGATTCTCTGAAGAGGGAAAAAGGGGGCCTTGGAAAAAAAACAGGGAGAAGGCTTAGGTTAGGCTCTCATGAGTTTCGAGGGTTAAGGGGAATGTTTTAATATTATGTATGTGGAGGGAGGAGCCTCCTGAAGACAGTAAATGAGAAACGTTTTCTCATTCATATGTTTGTGTTGGCAGTGAGCCAGTTTTTCTAGAGCTCCAGTTAATGGGGAAAGGAGAAGGAAAGGTGTCAGTGAGCCAGGAGAGAATTGCCTGTTTTTGTCAGTGGAATATTAATTGTTAATGAAAAGGAATGACCTATTGATCCATGCTACGATATGGATAGACCTTGGCAACATGCTAAGAGAAAGAGGCTGGTCACAAAAGAACTTATTGTGTGATTTTATTCAGAGGAAATGTACAGAACAGACAAAGTCATGAAGACATAAAGTAGATTAGTGGTTGCCTACAGTGGGAGAGTTTGCAGAGACAGGATTGTACACTTTATTTAAATGGGTGAATTGCATGGTTGTGAATTATATCTCAAGGTTTTATTGAAAAAAAAAAAAAGATGCAGAATTTCAAGATCTAATTGGTGCTTTGTGAGATGCATGCGATAGTGTTGGTTTCAGTCCAGTCTTGTTCTGATTGGGCCCCAGCTCTTCGGGTGGCTGCAGGCCCAAGGCCAAGGCCGTCTGCCATCTTGCTGAGGCAGTTCTGCTGTCTGAGTTGAGATTTAGGTCTATCCATAGGACTAGGTGAGATCTGAAGAGCCCAGAATAGGTAAATTGGACCTGTGGATCAATGAAGGATGAATGGAGAGCATCTGAAAGTTCCCAGGAATTCCATGGTGGCCAGGGACATTCCACGTTGCACCAGAGTTTCAGCTATGGAGCCAGTACTGTTCTGCCTGTCTCAGCAGTTCTACAGGTGTCCTTCCTGCCAGAACTGCCCTCTTCTCCCCTACCAGCAATCTCCAGTGGCTTCTTCTTGCAACATAGTAAAACTGAATCCAGCATTCAGGGCCCTCTCTTTTCCATGACCTTAGTTTTGTGTGGTAGCAGGCATGGGTGGCTTGGGAGCCCAAACCCTGGGATTGAACCCCACCTCCACACGGTAGGTGGTTGGATTACATTTATAGTTACTTCATCTTTATAAGCCGCAGTTCACTTGTTGTTAAAACAAGGTTTATTTGCTACTATCCCCTTTAAGGGGGAGGCTTTAAAATTAGAATAGACAGTCTGTGTGAAATGCATTTCATTTCTCAGATGGGCAATAAATGTTGGGTCATTTCTCTCCGTGTTGTCTCCTACTTGTCCCAGCCACGACTCTCCTGATCCCAGGTAGACTAGCAACCATCCCTGCCTTCCCGAAATTCCACACTGCCAAGTGCCCTGTACACGCATCCTGGGTCTACCCGTCCCAGGCTTCACATCTTTGCCTTTGTCATTTTCTGTACCAGTCATACCCAGGTAGTCACATCTTCTGTTTCTGTGTCATAAATTCTTTCGAGATAAGGGCAATGGTGAAAATTTCTTTTTCCTAGCCTCTCACCTTTGTCTGGCACATGACCTTTTGCTGATTTGTGTTGCTCTTGTTTTACTCTACTAAGTTTCTCCCCTCTCCTAAATTACAAACATGAATTGAGCAGATTCTTGTCCTGTTTGCTTGCCACTCCCTAGTGCTGCATTTCATGCTGGCCACGTAGCAGACTCTCAGTAGAGAGTTGGTTCACACATGGACTGCCTACAGCTTTGCTGCAGTCAGTGCACTCAGTGAAAAGATGGGTGTAGAGTTGTTGAGAGTCTGTGCTGTGCCCAATCCTGATGCAGAGATACCCTTTCCGTCTTTCTTTCCAAATCGCGACACATGTGGTGTGGCGTGCATTGAGACCGAAAAGAGCTCCCTCTCGCCTCCTTCCTGTGGCAGTGCCCCAGCTTTGCTTCCTGTCCTCATGCGGGCTTCTGGAAGAGGAGTGTGTTCTCATTGCTCTGTTGCTAAGGTGTGGTGAGCTTTTACGGAGCATGCCCTTTTCCCCTCACTTGTCAGCTCTGCCTCTCAAAGTTGACCTATGCTATTACAATTAGAGACCCATCAGTCCTATGTTCTGAAGCTGTTCCTCTGTGTGTTAAATTAGATAAAGTGACATTTCTAGGGACACCCTGAAGTTTGTATACCATGTAATAAATATGTAAATACCAATTTTGTGTCAGGAATTTTTATTTATTTTTTAATTATTATTGTTTTTAAAGATTTTATTTATTTGACAAAGATCACAAGTAGGCAGAGAGGCAGGCAGAGAGGGCTTGGGGGGAAGCAGGCTCCCTGCCGAGCAGAGAGCTCAATGCAGGACTTAATCCCAGCACCCTAGGATCATGAGCTGAGCGGAAGGCAGAGACTTTAACCCACTGAGGCACCCAGGCACCCCATGTCAGAAATTTTTAAATGTTGGAGAAAGAAAAGATACGTCGCATGTAGACCCTGCTTTATAGTTGCTGGCACTTTAGTTAAGGAGAAAAATATGTAAACAATTAAAATTATACACAAAAAAGGGACTTGGCAACTCATCCTTAGATCAAAGTTTTCAAAGGGAATGTACAATTTGAGCTTTATTTTAATTGTTTAACATGACTGGGACCTTTCAAAGGCCAGTGTTTTTGATAGCCATGAGAGTTTTACTGTTTGATGTGTCTTCTTTGCCATATTTCAACTCTGTTAGGTGATAATTTGGAAAATGTAGGCCAATAACTTTAAAAGTACAATTATGTGACTTCTGTTTTGTAGGTGACTGCTTAGAAAACTGTCCAGCCCGCCAACATCTGATGAAATTAGTGAATAAGCGAATCAGCTATGTCTTACACTCCGGGAGTTGGTGGTGACCCTGCTCTACTGGCCCAGCGTATCTCTTCTAACATCCAGAAGATCACACAATGTTGTAAGTTGACTTCACTGTTTTCAATTCTTAACTGAACTTAGAGGTTCATAATAGGACAACTCCCAGACTGAGAAAGGGAGGAGCAATCCTCTAAAAACAGATTTTAGAAGGCTAGAACTCTTAAAATTAAAAATAAAAAATTTCTTAAAAAAGAAGGCTAGAATTCTTTAGAGCGAATATGAAAGATAATTGCATTAGAAGAGGTAATACTTTTGCATTTTTCTGTAGAGTGCCATGCACATAATATTTTATTAATGAAATAAAGATATAAAAGGTAGATACTTATATTTGCTTTAAAATCATCTGGTTCTGGATGAGATTAAAGAGACTTGTTGATTAAATGCCATAGGATTGAAACTGGGGAGTACCAAGAAGAGTTTACATTTATTAAAAATAAAGTTTTGTAGAGGGAAAAATACACGGTCCATCTTTAAGGAGCAGGGAGTAACTAATAAGGCAAGATTTTAATCCACTGAGACAGATCTAGAAGATAATTCTCAGAATTCCCACAAACTATCTGTGCTACACCTGTCAAAAACTATCCTAGTAGACCAATCCCATGTAGCATTTTTTTAGAAATTATTACTCTTTGGGATGGATAGATAGATAGATAGATTGGTAGGTTAAAAGATCACTGTAGCAGATTTGAGCCGAAAGTGAAACCTAAAGTTTTACATTGTGTTTCCGAATCATAGCTAATCACATATGTGGATTATTTTTAGTTACCTTGTGATCAGTATTTTGCCTCTTTGGGTGTTACCTGAAGAGTTTTTTTTTTAGGGTATGTTAAAACAGCATTATTCTTCAGCTTACTTTGTTAAGTCTCCTGTTCTCTTTACCAGAACACACAGCTTACTTTGTTAAGTCTCCTGTTCTCTTTACCAGAATACACTGTGTGTTAACCCTAACACACTGTGAAAATAAAGAATGTTTTCAGATGACCAAACCATGTTCTCTTATCTAATCATTAACTTCTGAGAAGTTACTACTCTACCCAGATGATTTCAGTAAGGTGTCAGCATGTTTTGGAGGCAAAAGGAGTAAAAGTAGATTACAGATGGTTCTAAAAAAGTGCTGCTGTGCACAGTGGTATAATAATAAAAGCCAAAGAAAACAAGATTCTTTTTCTTTCTTGGAAGTAGTGCTGGTTGGCCTCAGGCTCATGTGTGAAATTTAAGAGAGGTTATAATTTTAGTTTACATGTGTGGGAAAATCAGGACCTTTGTGTAAGAAAGGAGACCAGGACGCCTTCCTCCGGAGGACAGGCAGATCTTTTGGGCTGGGAAAAGTGAATGTTAGGAATTCTGGGAAGAGGAGGAGGAATGAGGGTAGGCACTGAGATCATAGAGGCAGTAATTATCCTGTGGTATGACAGATACACAGACTGGAGATCATGTGTGGGCTTGAACTGAAAGGAAGTAAGAGTTAACTTAAGTCATGTCCATCGAGAAAGAGATCGGTTGATCCAACCAGATGAGGAGTGATGCATTGGGCCAGAGTTGCATATTCATGGCATAACTCATAACTAAGTATGTGACTTTGTTGTGTGCTTCGGGGCAGCTTTGGACTGTGGAGAGCGCTGGGTTTCTCAGCTGGTTAAGCATTTGACTCTTGATTTCAGCTCAGGTCATGATCTCGGGTTTATGAGATCGAGCCCTGCATCAGGCTCTGTGTTAGGTGTGGAGTCTGCTTGAGATTCTTTCTCTCCCTCTGCCTTTCCCTTCCTCATACATCTGCTCTCTTTCTCTCAATAAATAAAATCTTAAAAGAAAAGAAAAAAGAATACTAGGTCTCTTCAGCCATGAGAAGCTATAGTCACCACCTTCAAATATTAGAAACACTGTCTTATATAAAATATAAGAAAGGTATTCTGCATGATCATGAAGGTCTCCACAAATGAATAGAAGCAACTGTAGCCAGACTTCAGCTCTAGAAGGATAGGGCTTTTGAATAATCCTGGTTATTCAAGGATGGAATTGCCAAGCTCAGGAGGCGTGCAGTCCCTGTTACTAAGTGACGAGTATATGGTAGTCAGATACTGTTTCTCAGGTCTGTTAGAGGTTTAAACACTAGAATAATGGTTCAGACTAAGTGACTTGTAATTAAAAGATATTCTCTGTTCGTTCGGCAAATAATTTATTGAGCACCTACTGCTTGCTAGTCATGGTACCAGACTCTGGAAATTCAGCAGTAAGCAAGATTCCTCCGGCCCTTTTCTCATGTACTTTATAGTGTTAAGAAGAAACCGATGGTTAAAAAAAATTTAATGGGGTGGGGTAACCAGGTGATGGGCATTAGGAGGGCACATGATGTAATAAGCACTGGGTGTTATATACAACTGATGAATCGCTGACCTCTACTTCTGAAATTAATAATACAGTATATGCTAATAATTTAAATGAAATTTTTTAAGAAGTTAAAAAAAAATGAATGACATGGTGTCCTATAATGAAAATGAGAGTAGTATGAGAGCAGGTGCCTTAGGGGGAAGCTGCCATAGCCGAGGTGGTCCCCTGAGTGAGGAAGAGAAGGGGCTAGAAGTGGGAAGATGTATGACAAGAACATTTAGAAGCAGCCATAGCTGGTATTAAAATCCTGAAGCAGTTCAGAGCTTGGGGTGTTCAGAAAATAGACAAGAAAGGGAAGCCTGGTGTGGCTGAAACACAGCATGTGAGGCAGTTATGGCTGGAGATGAAATCAGAGAGGAGGTCAAACAGGCCACCCTGAGCCGGGGAGGCTGTCGGGGAGTTTAGATTTCATTCTAAGAAGGAAGACACACAGTCAGATCTGTGCTTTGAAAAGATTGCTTTGGCTGCTGCTGCTTAGAAAGTGGACTTTGGGGAATTTGAGGTGGGGACTCGTTGTCCATCGCACGGGTCTGGTGAGTGATGTTGGCTCGTACCAGCGTGGTGGCAGTGGGGACAGAGAGAACTGATGGATGTTCTTCAGAGGCAGAGCCAACAAGACCTGCTGATGAATGTGGGTGGATTGAGAGAGAGAGAAGGAAGTCCAGGATGACTCCATGTTTTCGTTGAGCAGCCGAGTATATACTGAGGTGGGAAGGACTGTAATTCAGAAACAGAGAGAATTTTTTGGCGAAGTAAAGTTTGAGATGTCTTTTTTTTTTTTTTTTTTAATTAACATGTAATGTATTATTAGCCCCAGAGGTACAGGTCTGTGAGTCGTCAGGCTTACACACTTCACAGCACTCACCCTAGCACATACCTCCCCAGTGTTGAGATGTCTTTTAAACACCTGAGTAGAGACGTCAGACATCTAGTTTAGATTTATGAATTCGGAGATCAGAATGTCATCAGAGTATAAATAGTATTTGAAACCATGGGTCTAAAACAATCACAAAGGAATAGGAGCAGAGAGCAGGAGTGTTAAAAATGTAGAAGTCAGGAAGGCAGGGAGAAGGCATGAAGAATCAGAGTGACTGGGGAGGTAAGAAGGAATCAGGGTCTGGTGGATTTCCAGAAATCAGAAAAAGTGTTTTGGGGCTGAGTGAGCCATCACCTGTGTCTCGTGCTGCTGAGAGACTAAAAGCAGAGAATTGGATACGGCAGGCTGGTTGCTTGGAAAGGAGCGGCCTCAGGTCGCCTGGGTGGCTCAGTCAGTTAAGCGTCTGCCTTTGGCTCAGGTCATGATACCAGAGTACTACTTTAGCAGGGATCCTGCTTCTCCCTCTGCCTGCCACTCCCCCTGCTCCTGCTCTCTCGCTCTCTGTCAAATAAATAAAATCTGAAAGAGTAGAAAGGAAGAAAGAAAGATCTCCTATTCATGTCTGAGTGTGATGGAGAAAAGGAGGGAGAAGAACTGATCCTTTTTCAACTAAAGAGCTTTCCTAGACTCCTACTCCCCTCTGCTTGTATCATTGAGCAGAGTTTATGTATAGTCACATGGCTTCACGTAGCTGCTGGGAAGGCTGGATTGCACTATGCTTACTAAAATTGGGGCTTGCTCCATCAGTATTTAGTAGGCAATTGGAGGATTCTACCATTGAAGTAGAAAGAGGGTCAAAGAAGAGGCTGCATTTTTCTACTACATAAGAGAGAGTCTACCGAGAGTACAGTTGCAAAAGAAAGGTCTCTGAAGGTGAGAGGAGGAGGGGAATGGGTCACCAGTGCCCGGTTTCCATTTCGTTCACTGTACAGAGCCCAGGCAGAGTATGGCATGAATATAAATGTGGTGGGCAAAGATGGGAGGTTCCGTCTGGGTGGCCTGGTTTTAAATGAAATAGGAGCCAAAGGCATTAGGCAGAGAAGGGGCTGGAAGGCTATGGGAAGTTTATGGAAAGGAGAAAGTGATTAGTTATAGTTTTGACAATGGAAAGGACTGACATACCTTGGAATGAAGGGTTGTTTCACATGTTGAGTACTCACTTGAGATTTGGGATCATGAATTTAGTGAAACCAATCATCACTATGTATCTTTTCTAATTCTGAGAGTCAGTGTCTGAATGAAGGGAAGTTTAGAGAGGTAGAGCTTGTTAGTGTTAAAGATCTAACCTACCCCGTGTGCATCACTGAATCGGATATGAAGAAATCACATGGAAGTAAAAGGCAGAAGTGTGAAATTTCAGTTCATTTTTTCCCCATCTGGTAGTGCTAATAATACTGGATGTGATTGAATAAGATGGTACTTTGCACCACATTTAGGTGTTTCTCTTCACACTACATTTGCATCTCTTAAATTTGTGTCCGGACAAATTATCTAGTTGCACAAAAGAAATCTTAAAAGAAGATGCTGTAAGTAGGGTAATACCCTTGTTAGAATATGTGCACATGTTCAACTAAAGCTAATGTCTTCCTAAATACTGCAGTGGGAGAAGTTTATTTTTATTTATTTATTTATTTATTTATTTATTTTAAGATTTTATTTATTTGACAGAGATCACAAGTAGGCAGAGAAGCAGGCATAGAGAGAGAAGGAAGCAGGCTCCCTGCTGAGCAGAGAGCCCAATGCGGGGCTTGATCCCAGGACCCTGGGATCATGACCTGAGCCGAAGGCAGAGGCTTTAAACCACTGAGCCACCCAGGCGCCCAAGAAGTTTATTTTGATATTACTTTTGATTGAGATCAGGGAAAACTTGTAAAATATTAATTTTATGGCTCAGTTTATACCAAAAAAGAAAATAGCAATCAAAAAGATTTTTGATTCTGGGAGGGACCCAAGAATAACATTTATTAAGATTGGAATTTTTTCTTTAACTAGTATTATATCCTGAAAGTTCTGTTTTGCAAAGAGTAGAACAGAAGAAACAAGATATTTTTAACTTTTTTTTGTCTTAAGATACTTTTTGTTAAAAATAATCTGTAGTCTTATCAACTTTCTTTACTAGTGAATTATTTAAATCATATTACAATAATATAATTTATATTAAAATATTTAAACAGTGTAAATTCATAAATATAAAATAGATAGAAATAAGTTATATTAACATAACTTTTTAAGAATGACTAATAAGTGTAAAGATTAGAACTTTATTAGGGATTTCTCTAGAGCATTTAAAATAATTAAGAAAATACATATTTTTGCCTTAATGTAACTATTTATTTGAAAATTTTCCTGAATATGGAATTTTATTGACAGATTATAGAGGGTGGTGGGGGTAGAGGTGGAAGCAATGAGGAAAGTTATTTAGATCTCAGTGTGATCCCGATGAAGAAAATATTTTACCCTGTGAGAGAAAGTGTTTTGTTGTTGACTCTGTCACAGAGTCAGTAAGGTATTTGTGCCCCAGCTGCTCCATCCTTTGCCTGTGGCACAGACACTGTTCCGTTGATGACCCCATCATGGCATTCAGTCTTTCTCAATCCAGTGCACCAGGCAACCATTCCCAATAGACAGGAGTTGGCATGTCAATAAAACGATTTGTTATCCCAGGTCTAGAAGATGATCATGCATCTAAGAAATGCTTGGACTTAATGCTCAAGCTTTGGCTTGAGATATTTACAGATAACATTTTTTTTTTTTAAAAGATTTTATTTATTTATTTGACAGAGAGAGATCACAAGCAGGCAGAGAGGCAGGCAGAGAGAGAGGAGGAAGCAGGCTCCCCGCTGAGCAGAGAGCCTGACGCGGGGCTCGATCCCAGGACACTGAGATCATGTCCTGAGCCGAAGGCAGCGGCTCAACCCACTGAGCCACCCAGGCGCCCCTACAGATAACATTTTTATTAGTAGTATTTGGAGATGAGATGTACACCAGTTACGCTTTATCACCTGTCTGTATTTTCTTTGACACAAACTCCTACCAGTGATGGGTAGTGTAAGGATGAACAAGCCTTTATGGGTGGGAATGGCTGAGCCTATTACATAAGGTAAAGCAGAGTAGGATATTTTCACTGGAACCATTCATCCTTGTGCAAGCAAACAACCAAACCCAGAAAAATGTATTCATTTTTGAATAAATGGTATCATTTATCTCCTGTAGATTATTTCAACACAGACTTGTTTAGAGTTGCAAAAACACACAGAAGTAACTCATGTTTTTGAAAGAAAAATAAATTATTGAAATCCATCACATAACTGAACTTTTTTTTTTTTTTTTAAAGATTTTACTTATTTATTTGAGAGAGAGACAGTGAGAGAGAGCATGAGCGAGGAGAAGGTCAGAGAGAGAAGCAGACTCCCCATGGAGCTGGGAGCCCGATGCGGGACTCGATCCCAGGACTCCCAGGATCATGACCTGAGCCGAAGGCAGTCGTCCAATCAACTGAGCCACCCAGGTGTCCCTGAACATTTTTTTTAATCTTTAAAAAATAGAGCTATAATGTATAGAGAGAGTAATACACCAGTTATTAGTATATAACTCAATAAATTGTTACAACACCACATATACCAAGAAGGAGAACATTACCAGTACCCTGAAGCCCTTCTCATGTTTTACCTGCCCCATACTCTAAAGGTAAACCTCTAACATGACTGACTGATAGTCCCAATTTCTTAACTTTAGTAGAGTCACGTATTATGTTTCATGCTGGACTTCTTTCTCCCGTTATATTTGTACGGTTCTTCATGTTGTGGCGTGTAGCTGTAGGTCATATGTTTTCATTATTACATAGTATTCCATATTCAACCAGACCACAGGCTGTTTATTCTTTTTGCTGTTTATGTACATTTAGAATGTCTCTGGCTTTTTGTTTTTCTTTTTTGCTATTATGAGCAATGCTTAACATTTTTACATGTTCTTTTGTCTGACTTAAATGCCTAAGAGTACGGTTACAGGGTGCATGTACGTTTAGCTGTAGTTAGTGGTTACCTAAAGTCATCATAGGTTATACTCTACCAGCCAGTGTATCAGAGTTCATTTTGCTCCAAATCCTTGCCAGCATTTGGCCTTTACAGTCTTAAATTTCACCCCTTTAGACATAGTTCTATCTCATTGTGATTTATATTGCAATTCCCTGATTAGAATCAGACTTTTTAGAACGTCGCTGAGGTAGGAAAATCGGCGAGATGATAGGAAAGATTTCTAATTAAGCAAGCTCTCTGTAAGTGTGTACACACTTCCTGAAATCAGATCCTGGTAGCAGTGTGACCTTGAGTAAGCTCTTTCATTCCCAGGATGTGATTTTCTTACATATATTTTCTCTGGGCTGGATTATGGTCTCTTTCAACTTTAACAAGCTGTAATTGTGACCAAAGTTTTAAAGAATCTTGAAAGCTCTTCCAGCAGATGCAGGATTGTTCTCTTTGTTATTAAGAGACTGATTGCCATATCTGGATCCATAACACATACTTTTAAAAATCTGTAATTGAAATAGTCTTCACAAGACCAGCTAGAGTTCCGCTAAGACGTGTGTGTTATTTCTGAGTATTAGAAGATGGGAAAGTTGCAGTCACAAAGGATTCTGGTGTGAATTGTGTCTGCATTAAGGTATGAATTGAAGGAAACATAAGTAGAAATATCAGCAGTCGACCGTGAAACATCGTCATCAGTGGGGTGTCTGGGTGGCTCAGGTGTTTAAGTGTCTGCCTTTGGCTCAGGTCATGATCCAGGGGTCCTGAGATGGAGTCCCGAGTCCCATATCAGACTCCCTCTTCCTGCTGCTCCCCCCACCTGTGCGCTCTCCCTCTCTCTCTCTCTGAGGAATAAATAAATACAATCTTTAAAAAGAAAGAAAGAAACCTAGTCATTGAAATAAAATCTTCCCATGGGTACACATAGTAAGTCTTACCACCAATGTTAATAAGAATTCTGGCATTTGAGTATTTTTTAAAAAGAATAATCTGAAAGAGAAAGAGAATGGCTACGAGTTAGCCTATGGGAAATGAACAAATTAGATCTATCGGTAACATAAAATACTACTCAGCTGCATTTATGAGTGTAGAAGTTTTCTGCTAAAATATGCATAACATGTCATATGTGCATGTGTGTTCATTCCAGAGGGTTCAGGAAAGCAGAACCTCCTAGGGGGGCATAAAATGTGTAAACTTAAACCCATGTTGTAAAGATGAAGAGAAGGTGAATGGAAAATGTTTATGCTGAATCTTCACTGTTTCATTTTCTATCATTTATTTCCTGTAGATTGTTTCAACACAGGCTTGTTTAGAGTTGCAAAAATATTACTGGTTTCTTTGTGTTGTGATTAGCTCTCATTCTGTATGGGTCCTTTCCTTATTTATTAAAAAGGATCAGTGCTTGCCTTTTGTCCTCATGAGGTTCCTAGGACTTTGAGATGAAATATAAAATCTATATAAATGTGTGAGTCCTTTTGTTACTTTTGAGAATGAATACAGTTCTTTTCATTGGAGTCTGGTGAAGGGGTCCCTTGTTTTTGCCTCTCAACACATGACTAAACAAAAGGGAAGCAATATCATCAACTTCTCTTTTTTGGTGCCAGGGCCAACTTTTCTTTTAAAAAATAAAGCTCCAGTCCTGAGAAGTTAATAAATTTACTGGAACTGTATATTTACCCAGGAATTAGGGATGTGTCTTTTTTTCTTGGGGAGCAGTCTCTGTGGGTTTTGGTGGATGTAAAGGTGGTTTATAGAGGAAAAAGAGATGAAAACTTGTCCCTCCCCCCAATGCTGTTTGATATAGCTACGTTTAACATCACTCATCTGAAAATATTTGGTTGGATCTTTTCCCCTGAGCAGAAAAACTTAGTACCTTTGCTCTCTCATTACTGTAATTTTCTTCATGGCTAGGGTGTTGACACAGTGTAGAGATAGGTGTGGGAATTAATGCCTTCTCCAAGAGAATTTTAACAGAGAGCGACAATTTTTTTTCCCTCTCTGATGGCTTTTCCTACATGACCAAACATGAGTGCTGTTTATGACGGAACATGAATCTGATGGCTACAGAAGTGTTTACATATAATTATATTCTTTCATTTTTTTTTTTTAATGGAAACAAAATCATACTATACATTTCTTTTCCTGCTTGCTTTTTTTGGTCTTCTCTGTTGGCCAAATAATTTTCCATTATATGAGTGTGTCACACATCATTTAACCAAACCTTTATTAACGGACATTTTGCCCTAAGATTGTATGTTTAAAAGTCAAGGAACATCATTTATGCTGCCTCCACACATGAGTCCTCCTGCATTGCATGTAGGTAAGGTATGAGGCTGATTATATGATAAAATCCTCATGTATGTTTCCCCACCCATGTTATGTAAAAACATTTTAATTATTATTGTATTTTTTCACTATAAATATATTCAGTATGCTTAGTACTTATTTATCACAGAGTAGCTTCTCTTTTATTAAAATGAAGTTTGTGGTTGGTTGTGTAATGACCTCTCAACGGTCCCGGGGCGCTGCCTATCTGTACATTTTCGTTGGTTCAGTGTTGATGTGGGAGTCAGACAGCAGATGTTAGGCTAGGTTGTTTAGTTTGGGTTTCCTGTAATAGTTATGACAGTTCTTGTCCTCCTCTCTTTGACTCTTTTATGTTGTTTTTCACCAGTTACTGAGCAATATTTTCCATTAAAGAGTAATTGCCATTTATACTCATTCCATACTGGATTTTTTTTTAAAAGCAGATATTAATTGATTTGCCTGTTAATTTATTTGGATGAACCTCTAAGTCTTACAAAATAGTGTTCTGTAGGTTTCGGTGCATTTATTTTGCCAGTCTTTTCTTGTTGTAGTGTCATTATCTTGGTCATTATTTGAAGAAACCATTGTTGGGGTAACATGTCACTGATACTGAGTATGGCCAGCTACTTCTCTGGGATAGCTTAGCCGTTACCCCTTTTAAAGCCCAAGGGCTGCCCACAGTCATGAATAAGATTCCTTCCTAGCGTGTGGACTGTTATTTTCTTAGTGAGGACTTTGAAAACTGTTAGCTAAAAATCCAGCTGACGCCTGCCTATTTGTGAATACCCAGAGCACTATCTTGCTGTTGGGGCTTGGGAGGAGAGCTGGGCAGGGTGGTGGAAATACATCCAGTGATTTGAGTTATACAGTATTGCCAGTATACTCTGCCTGATTCAGAAGTCTCTAGAAGATGTGTAAAGTTAGTATCTTTTAACTAAAGTTAGTATCTTTTAACTACTGGCATACCTTGGAGATATTGTGGATTTGGTTGCAGACCAATAAAGTAAGTTAAATTTTCAGTTTCCCAGTGCATATAGTTATATTTATATTATATTGTAGCCTGTTAAATGTACAGTAGCTTTATGTTTAAAGAAACAATGGACATGCTTTAACTAAAAAATACTTTATTGCTAAACCGTGTGGACCCTCATATGAGCTTTTAGGGAGTCATAATCTTTTGGCTCCTGGAGGGTCTTGCCTCGATGTTGATGCCTGCTGACTGAGCAGTGCGGTGGCTGCTGAAGGTGCAAGAGGCTGTGGCAGTTTCTTAAAATTAGACAGCAGTGACGTTTACTGAATCAATTGCCTCTTCCCTTTGCGAACAATTTCTCTGTAGCATGGGATGCTGTTTCACAGCATTTCGCCCACAGCAGAACTTCTTTAAAAATTGGAGTCAATCCTCTCAAACTCTGCCCAGCTAAGTTGATGTGATGTTCTAAGTCCTCTGTTGTCATTTCAATAGTCTTTACAGCAGCTTTATCAGGAGTAGATTCCAGCTCAAGAAACCAGCTTCTTCGGGAAGCAGCTTCTCAGCCACTAATGTCTGATGGAATTGCAACAATTCAGTCACATCTTCAGGCTCCACTTTTAATTCTAGTTCTCTTGGTCTGTCTGCCACATCTGCAGTTTCCTCCTAAGCTGAAGTCTTGAGCCTCTCAGAGTCATCCATAAGGGTTGGAATTGACTTCTTCCCAGCCGCCGTGCAGGTTGACGTTTTGCCTTCTTATGAATCATGAATGTTCTTAATGGCATCTAGAATGGTAACTCTTTTCCAGAAATTTTAAATTTACTTTTCCTAGACCCATGAGAGGAGTCACTATTGGGGACAGCTATAGCCTTATGAAGTGTGTTTCTTAAATAAGACTTGAAAGTTGAAAGTTGAAATGACTCCCATTGACTGCAGAATGGATATTGTGTTAGCAAGCGTGAAAACAGAGTTAATCTTGTTGAACATCTCCATCAGAGTCCTTGGGTAACCAGATGCATTGTCAGTGAGCAATAATATGTTTTGAAGACTTTATTGATTTGAGAGAGAGAGTACACAAATGGGGAGAGGGAAGGAGCAGAGGGAGGTGAACAAACAGACTCTACCTAACATGGGGGTCGATCTCATGACCCTGAGCTCATGACTTGAGCTGAAATCAAGCATCAGAGGCTTAGCTGACTGAGCCACCCAGGCACCCCCAATAAGCAGTAATATTTTGAAAGGAATCTTTTTTCTGAAGAGTAGGTCTCAACAGTGGGCTTAAGATATTCAGTAAGCCATGTTGTAAACAGATGTGCTATCATGCAGGCTTCGTTTTTCATCTTTGGAGCACAGGAAGAGTAGATTTAGCATAATTCTTAAAGGCCCTGGGATTTTTGGAATGGTAAATGAGCACTCGCTTCAACTAAAAGTCATTAGCTACCTCTGCTTATAACAAGAGAGCCAGCCTGTCCTTTGGAGCTTTGGAGCCAGGCGTGGACTTCTCTCAAGCTATGAAAGTCCTAGATGGCATCTTCTTCCAAGATAAGACAGTTTCATCTCCATGGAAAATCCATTGTTTAGTTTGGCCACCTTCATTAATTATCTTAGCTAGATCTTCTGGGGAAAGAATGTTCTAGTGGGGAATAACAAGAACAAGGGCCCTGCGGTGGGAGCAGGACTAGGGGAATGATGAGGAGGCCAGTGTGCCCAGAGAAGGGAGAGTAGGAGCTGTCGTTGGGTTGTGGGCCACTGTAAGGAGTTGGACTTTTCATTCCAGGTAGAACGAAGGTTTTGAGCATTTAAATAAATGGAATGTGGAAACAGATCTGAGAATTTTATC
This sequence comes from Enhydra lutris kenyoni, assembly GCF_002288905.1. Classification (NCBI taxonomy): domain Eukaryota; kingdom Metazoa; phylum Chordata; class Mammalia; order Carnivora; family Mustelidae; genus Enhydra; species Enhydra lutris. The sequence goes on along the minus strand of NW_019154101.1, from coordinate 26,853,950 downwards.
ACGCAGTCAGCATCACACTTTATTTGATCTGTGTAGAACTCAGAGGGATGCATTTGTGGAGTCATCATAAGTTGTGAGTTCCCCAACTTTTAAACACATAGTCTTAGGATAAAATGTCCATGAACAGAGGTTAGATTAAATGCTGCGCAGCACATTGATCTAATAGAGGAGGCATGGTGTTGGGCTCAAGCAGAGTTCCGGGTTTGTCAAGTGGTTAAGGTAAATGGAGGGAGGGGCTGGAGGAGGACATGTGCTAGAGAGTGAATATGATGATTGACCATAGAGTTTGGGTTGGGTGAGGAGATGATTGAAGACATGGAGGACAGGGAGGCTGTGTGAGTGACAGTGGCAAAATGACAGGACCAAAGGATGGAAGGTTCTGCAGTGGCAAAATGACAGGACCAAAGGATGGAAGGTTCTGGTAGGTCAGAGGCCTATTGTTGGAACCAAGGGCCCAGTGGCAGTGAGCATGACATACCGGAGGTGGTGGGTTATAAATAGTGTGCATGAGAGGAAGGTGATGGAAAAGTTAGTTACTAGCACTGAGCGAGCATTTGATAGGATCTTGAAGAATGTGACTAAGGTGGATGGAGGACCAGATCTTTGGGGCGGAGCATGCAAAGAACTGAGGCCAGGCTGGTGGAGGGATCATCAACATGTATGTTGATATAACAGAGATCTGAGGCAGGAGTCAAGAGTGACCAGGAGGCAGGAGCTAAAACCATCAGCAGGTGAGGGGGCGTGGCTGAGGAACACAAAGTGATCTCAGCTGTAATGGGTAGTGGTGACAGGGTCCTCGAGGTTTTGTGTGTGTGCATTCTTTCTTGTACTCCTTGTCACTAGTCTTCCCTTCTGAATTTGCCTTTCTCTTTCTTCCCTGAGTTCAAGTTTCTACTTCCCCAGGGCCTACTATCTAGCCATCTCATCTATGAGTTCTTTTGTGCTCTAGCTTTAAAATTGCAATTGTCTCATTGGGTTTAAAACAAACAAACAAACAAACAAACAAAAACAAAAAAAAACCTGTGGTGCTATTTTGGGCTATAATTTTTACCCTATCCACTTTAACACTTTGTGGCCACATTTCTTCCTGCTGTGTTTTCTCGAAGGGAATTTTGCCATTCTTTTCCATAATTGTTATGGTCTTTTTTTTTTTAAATTAATTAATTTATTTATTTGACAGACAAAGATCACAAGCAGGCAGAGAGGCAGGCAGAGAGAGAGAGAGGGAAGCAGGCTCCCCGCTGAGCAGAGAGCCTGATGTGGGGCTCGATCCCAGGACCCTGGGATCATGACCTGAGCCGAAGGCAGAGGCTTTAACCCACTGAGCCACCCAGGCACCCCTGTTATGGTCTTTTTTTGTGGTTGCTGTATCTGTTCTTTTTATGTTATTCAACGGAATGAGTTTGGTTTTCCTGGCAGGGGAGTCCTGTGAGGGGAGGAGTGCTGAGTCACTCCGCTCAGGTGCTCATTTCTCTCTGTCTTGTCCTGAGGCCCTGTTTCTTTTCCCCTCTGCCTCTCAAAACCCAGTCTTGTGTGGAAGGTCCTCCCCCTCCAGTCCTTATAGCCCCGCATCACTCTCTTGGTCCCAAGACACACAGCTACCTTTCTGTAAGGCATCTGCCTGCTCTTAGGGAAAGATGGTACTTTTAGAAGTCAGCAGCCTAGAGGCCCTGAGCATGGCCCCACCTCCTTCTTCCTCCTTCCCCAAGAGGGTGTCCAGTTCCTTTGCTGCCCACATCTTCATCTTGGAGCTCTGCCTCCCTTCTACCGCTCTGCAGCCCCCTTACTCCCCACCCTACCCATACAGCTTCTCATTCAGGAGCTGCTCTTTTCTGTTGCTTTTGACCACATGTATATGTTTTTTAGACATTTTTATTGTCCTCATTTCTCCGAAAACACAACTTCTGTGGGTTTTCTCTCCCTCCCCCACTTTGTTCTCCGTGACTTCAGCAGGGAAGATTCAGAAACAGACTTACACCATGTCCCTGTAGGCAACAGAAATCTATGTTCAATCCATTTTAGTTAGTGACATCTGAGTAGCAGTGTCTTGGTAGACGGAACTGATCAGAAATTAGGAGTGAGGTGACAGTTTGGAAATTGCTGCAATAGAAACTGGAGGTGAACTTCGTGACATAGCTAACAACACCCGGGGGCTTTTGGAGCAGAAAGAGAATGAATGGGCCATTCGGTCGGTGACAGGAGGGCAGCTTGTCAAGAAGGTGTGCCAGGAGGACCAGGAAGGCTGGATTGCTGGAGGGGCAGGGCTTGGCCACTGGAGAGTCCTTGCCTGGGTTTGCTGCTCAAACAAATCACCTTCTCAAGGGGCTGCATCTGCCTCCAGCCTTCATTACTTCTGAGTCTAGACTCCCTCAGAGCAGTAGGTAAACTGAGTAGATCCGTGTGATAAAATGGTAGCACTGAATATCTTTGCTAAGAGAGTTTGTAATACTCCAGCCATCTTAGAAGTCCAGAGTACAGTTTACATACAGTTTTCAAATGGCTTGAAATTTTTACGAACCGTGCCCTCAGATTTAACTCTTTATGAATCTACAGTAGTTTTAAAATACCCTGCATTTCCACTTTGTTCATCTGTATGCCTTCCTGCCTTTGAAATATCTGGGAAGAAAACCAATGAGAAACTTAAAAAGAAATGTGTTCAGTGTTTGAGACCACTTTGTGGAAGAGGCTGTGCATGCAGGCGTGCTAGTTAGTTCTGGAAGGAGAGCTTGGTGAGCCAGTGGGCTTGGCCTCTGGAGGCACAGACTCCCTTGTGGAGCCTCAGCTCAAGACTCTCGTTTAGAAGATCTTTTATCTTGCTCTTACCCCTTTTCCTCTCCATAGTTTGCTTCAGTTCTTTTACCCACAAAGAAGATAAACTGCCCACCCAGGTCACAAGACAGAGCATGAGATAGGGAGCATATTGGAAAAATGCCCATAATTATTTTAGTAGCTGTCTTTCAGATTCTCTGAGGGGGGGGGGTTTCCCTAGCTAGTGCTTTTTTAGAATTATAATACACTTTTCTTGGTTTTTCTTGATCTGTGATATCGCTCAATTTCACTTGATTTTTTTTTCTTAGCACCTTTTTATATTGATACTTTTTTTCAACTCACTAATTTTTTTAATGATGTATTTCTACTGTGCATCTTGTACACTGTAATGAACCTAACCTAATGGTTCTACCTCGAATTATGGTAAACCTACCAGTAACAGTTCCTTTTATTCTTTTTTTTTTTTTTAAAGATTTTATTTATTTATTTGACAGAGAGATCATAAGCAGGCAAAGAGGCAGGCAGAGAGAGAGGAGGAAGCAGGCTCCCCGCTGAGCAGAGAGCCCGATGCGGGGCTCGATCCCAGGACCCTGAGATCATGACCTGAGCCGAAGGCAGCGGCTTAACCCACTGAGCCACCCAGGCGCCCCAGTACCTTTTATTCTTAAAGAGTTCTATGCCATTTCAAAATGTTTTCATAGCTATCATCCTCTGTAATACTCCAAATCATTCTTTAAAATGAGTGGAGGGATTGATTGATAGATGAGAAAAGAGGGGAGGCTAAAATGGAATTTGTTTCTTTTCATGTTTCATTGTTTTCTAGTTCAGTTTCAGATCTATCATTGGTAAGTAACTGCTAGATACTTGTCAGTGTTAGCAACAGCTAACTCTTCGTGTGTTGGATGATAGAATATAACTGTTCTGTGTCAGCTGATATTTATCTTCATCTCTGCAGTTCTTGTAACTGTATCAGAGATTATGAAGTTTCAGTGCATGGCTCACCTTAGTTAGCTAAGATCCGTTAATAAGAATACTCTTTGGGGTGTGGGAGGGGGTGCTCAGTCACTTAAGTGCCTGACTTGATTTTGGGCTCAGGTCCTGATCTCATGGTCATGAGATGGAGCCCCATGTCAGGTTCTGCAGTGAGCTAGGAGCCTGCTTAAGGTTCTCTCTCTGCATCCCCTCTCTGCTCGTTCACATGTTCGCTCTCTCTTAAAAAAAAAAAAAAAAAAAAGTATATTCTTATTGTTCATTTCTGACTTCCAGGAGAAAGACATAAACTGCTTCACACCATTAGCTCCCATTTATTGAACTCTTTCTTACAATTTCCAGTATAAGGTGTTTCCATACATTGTTCTCAGTTGAAATTCATAACTGAAAAAGAGGTGATTTTCTGTCCATTTGACTGCTGAGGCAGTTAGAGCTTGGAGAGATTACGTGAGTTGCCAGGGGTCAGCAGCTAGGAAGTAGTGAGGTCAGGTTTCGGTGTCGTCACGCTGTCTGGCTGCAAGGCTGCTTTTGCTGGTCTGCATATTTATACCGTATAATGTGCCTGACACTGAGTCCAAGTCTCAAATTCACCTGCCCAGGGGCTTTCCTATTATTTTGTTTTCTGTGATTGGTTATTACAATTCTGAGTTATCTGGGGGGATTGAGCAGCAGAGATGTTTAGTGCTTAGAAAATAGCCATATTCTGTTCTATTTTTTGGAGATAATTCTTGGAAAGTTCTGTGTGCCTGGTCGGGCTGGCCCAGGTGCCCCCGCCTGCTGGCCACTCTCCCTGGTCAGATCGCATCCTCCTCATACCCCCAGTGAACTGTGACAGGTTGGAACATCACATAGCCCCTACCTGTACCAACTTACGCCTACCTACGATTTTTAGGGCAAAAAAATAGTTTGCCATGCAGCATTTTTCCATTAAGGAATCCACTAGATGGCAGCAGACCCACGTGGACTAGAACGGGTCTTTGTTACTAAAGGTGAGCACTGGAAAGGGGACGGCTTGGTTTTGGAGAAAGTAATAATGTACCAATTGGGGTGTGTAGGAAATAGTGTTCTCTTTATGTTATGAAAAAATGTGATGTATTCTTTAAAGTCATCTCTCTAGAAATATAATGGTGCAAATAGTTAAAAATTGTAGGTAATGTAAAAACAATTTGTTCATTGTATTTGTTCACTGAACTTAATCCTACCTCCATGTAGTAGGTGAATTTTTCTTCAGGACACTTTATGGTTATGCAAAGAATTTGTTCCTTAATTTTCATATTTCATGAGTATTTTCTTTAAAGTTAAGCATATGCCAATTAGAATTGAATATGACTATCCTATAAATTTACAATATCCCAGACTAGATAATGAAGTGAAGCCATAAAGAACCTGACTTGGGAGAAACTAGGAATGCTTATCTGCTTTTTCACATCACCAGCCTGCTTGTCATCTGCATAGAGACCTTATTGTGACTCCCTTTGTGTAAGCTCATCTCTCCTCAGCATTTTTTAATATAGTTAACTTGGGTATGGCAAAAGAGCCTCCGGACCACTATCCTACTGTTTTTATCTGCCAGAAGAAAAAGAACTAAGAGATAGTGAAAAATTGGAGAGTAATAAAATAATAGAGGGGTAACAATACAACAGTTACTCTATAAAAATGTTCAGCCAGTAGACAGAAGGTAACTGTAATTCTGCTTCTAAATTAAGGTGAAAAGAGCAGCATTTGAAATAACCTATCAAGCCAGCACCTGTAATGTACTGATTATGTATTCTTTCTGAAAATTGCGGAAATTCAACTCAGTATACATGCCTGGTTGGTGAAAAATTTGCGGCATTGTTAAATATTGTACCACATAGGCTTAGTAACATAGTGAGTACTTCATACCCTGTAGTAACACTGAGTCAGAGTATGTGAATACAAAGTTTTAGTAATTTTGACTAATTTAGGACAGGGTTTGGCCAACTTTTTCTGTAAAGAGCCAGATAGTAAATATTTTAGGCTTTGTGGTCACATCTCATCTCTTGATTATTCTTTTTTGTTCTTTTTTGGTGTTTTTCCCCCTTAATTCTTTAAAAACGTAACAACCATTTTTAGCTGGAAGGCTATACAAGATGTGCCACAATTTGCTGACCCTGTTGTAAAGTGGTAACATCAGTCACGTAAAATCATGTCTCTGCTAGTTCGTAAGATCTGAAGAAAGGACAGGCATTTTCTTTCCTGATCAGTTTCAGCCAGACTCAAGGATCCTTGTGATCCACTGGTGGGCCATGAAACTTACAGCTCAGTTCTTTAGTCCAAGTTAGCATACACTTATTTGTCTCTTTTTTGCCTTGGCAAACATATACTTAGATTATGAAATAATCCTTTAAAAAGTCTGTTACTGGGGTGCCTGGGAGGTTCAGAAGGTTAAGCATCTGCCTTTGGCTCAGGTCGTGATCCCAGGGTCCTGGGACCCAGCCACATTGGGCTCCCAGCTCAGCATGGAGTCTGCTTCTCCCTCTTCCTCTCCCCCTGCTTGTCCTCTCTCTGTCTTACTCTTTCTCAAATAAATAAATTAAATCTTTTAAAAAATACATAAATAGGGGCGCCTGGGTGGCTCAGTGGGTTAAGCCGCTGCCTTCGGCTCAGGTCATGATCCCAGGGTCCTGGGATCGAGTCCCACATCGGGCTCTCTGCTCAGCAGGGAGCCTGCTTCCCTTCCTCTCTCTCTGCCTGCCTCTCTGCCTACTTATGATCTCTGTCTAATAAATAAAATAAAAAAAAATTTAAAAAATACATAAATAAATACTTTTAGCCCTTGTAGTACACTGAAAAATATTGGTTTGAAAACTCAGAAATCTACATTTTTTGTCCTAGTTCTTCTACTAAGTAACTGATTTCTTGGATGAGTCAGTTATTCAGTCTGGTTCTCAACTTTTTGTTTATAAAATAGGATCAAATGAATGCCATATGATATTTCTTCTACACTTGATTCAGTAATTTCAGATTTATATTTTCATAGGCCCTTTGTCAGATACCTTTATTTGAGCCACAAGTTTAGAGCTATAGAAATTAAAGGAACACGGTTGAATCAGTGTTGATGTACAAAACCTCTCCCACTGTGCCAGATACATAATGGATGCTTGGTAAATGTTTGCTGAATGAATGAATAGTTGAGCGCACTTACGTTTCTTAACTCTATTCTTACATATGTGTTTTATGTTAGGAATACTTACCTTACATAAGGCTTGATCCTTCTAATAAATGCGCTTTTGTGGTTCACCTTTTAAAATATCCATTGAGTCTCAACAACTCAGTGGGTTCGAGAGATACAAAAATAAGTAAGACTAGTTTTTGCCTTTAATAAGGAGTTTACTTTCAAGTCAGGGAGCTAAGTAATTTAATAATTTCAACTTATATGCTAATATGGTATTAGAGATTTGAATTGTGAAGCTCAGGTGTCCTGTTTATTACACTTTGAAGCTATTCCAAATACCACCTCCATTTTGGCTTTCTGGGTTGCCCTCCAGTAGAAGACCAATGATGCTCCTTAAGGGAAGCATTTTTATAGCACTTAATGGTCCTGCTTCCTCTTTGGGCTTATGTGATGTGTTTTCCTTTCCTTTTATTTTTTATGTAAATATAGGAGGCCTTATTTTACTTACATTTTCATGAGAAAGCATTCATGAAAAGCATCTAGCACTCAGTTAAATGCATCGATTAGGCAATAACATAATGGGAACATTCCTAGTAAACATCATTCTGTAAGATACTGTGTTATCAAAAGGATTGTTTCAGAGTGACAGGGTCATCAGCTAAAGCATTTCTCTTGTGAGGAATTTCAGCATCTTTGCAATCTAAGCAGCAATGACTAAGTCTAGCTTTTGTTTATAACTAGTTTGTTAAAGAGTCTCCCTTTCTCTTTGTGATTGCTACTAGTTCTGTTACTATTCATCACCTGTATTACTCCTAGTGGAGATAAGCAAAATGTAGAGCCTCTTAGAACAGTTGTGTTGCTATAACAACCAGGTTTTTTTCCTCCTGAGACTGGATTTGTGATGATCCTTCTCAGTGGTTATGATATTATAACCAAGATGATCTGGATATAATTAAGAATTCTAGGTATTAGGTGGTCAAAAATAAATACCCATTATACTTCATGTCTTTTGTTTCCTACAGTGAACATATATGTATATTTATACGTTAGCTTTAAAAAAAAAAAAAATCCCCTGCCTAACATTGTACTCCTATCTCAAACCACCAGAAGTCCTCTCCCATTTCCACAAAAGGGGACAACCAAGGTCTATTCAGTTCCTGCATCCAGCACGAAGTCTTGAGAGTGATTTCCTTTCCATTCCTCTGTTTCAGCAAGATTCAATTATAGTACTCCTTAGCCATTGGACCAGAGAGTATGTGTAACCACCCCACACCCTGTGTAAAACATGGGAGGATGTTGGCAGGGGCGGAGACAGTGAACACACCTAAACAGGTACATTGCAGAGCGAGGAAGAAAACATTGGAGGTTAGTTGCCCCTCCGCAGCCAGAAAGATGGTCACGATTCACATTAATAATTTACTCTCCTTTAGTAGCCATTCCATGTCCCTTTTGCCTTCATTCTACACCTTGTCTGTGGAGTAACCTGGACTCTCAAACCTGGGTTGTTGCTTCTGCTCTTGTGCTTAATGATTAAGGATGGCAGCATTAGCAAGTTCTCCCCCAGCTAATCTCCAAGGACATGTTCCCACTCCTCTTTCTCACTTGGGTGTGGGTGGGCACAGGCCCACATCCCTTTAACAGATACCTCCATGGATACTATACTGTTCTGGCTCCATATGGCTACATGGAATTTCAGTTTCTGCTCTGGTAGAAACATGGTTTATAGCCTTCACTTGAATATTGTCTTTAAATTAACCTCCAGGCATGGAAGGAAATTTGCAAATGGATAATTGAGTGTAAATGTGAAATGTTTCTTTTAATTTTCACCACTTAGTTCCCAAATCTAGTTTTCTTCCTGGCTCAGGGTAAAACAGCACCCTGGAGTGGCTCAGGATAAAACAGCACCCTGGAGTGGTTGTTCTTGGAGAGCATAAAGAGCCTCCCGTAGGACAGAGCTTTACCTTCCTGGGATATGGTCCCCCAAGTGACACCACAATTGAGTCTCAAATGGACCAGTAAACATTTTAGAAAGTCCAGCACCTCCTAGATAATGGACTGCTGGCCAGCTGGGAAACTCCATTGTCTTTGGAAGATCTGTCCATTTTTTTTTTCTCTGTAAAGTGGGTATCTTTTTTTTTTTTTTTTAAAGATTTTATTTATTTATTTGAGAGAGAGACAGTGAGAGAGAGCATGAGAGGTGAGAAGGTCAGAGGGAGAAGCAGACTTACCGCGGAGCTGGGACCCCGATGCGGGACTCTATCCTGGGACTCCAGGATCATGACCTGAGCCAAAGGCAGTTGCTCAACTAACTGAGCCACCCAGGTGCCCCTAAAGTGGGTATCTTAATCAGAAACTCTAATATGTAAAGTACCATGGTTGTGACTAATGCATGGATTAGGAAGCTGGTGGAAGCATGGGGGAAGGGAGTAGAGGAAGCACAACACAATCCGTAATCACCGTTTCAGTGAACATAAAGTTCTGCTTCATTCAAGATTGAAGAAGCATAATTATCTTGTCACTTGGTGGCTGGCTAATGCTCCCAAGAATGGCACCATATCCCATATTAGCTTTTGGTTGCTTTTGCTACAAATTGGTATATGGCAGTGCCAGTAATCTCGATAGTCTCAGTAAGGGGAAATTGGTGAGCCTGTATGTGGCTTTTATTCCTATACCATAGGTAGTCTACTGTTACCAAACAAGTGCTGTACGAGTTGGGGCAAGGGACAGGCTGACATATGCAGAACGAAATACAGGAAGAGATACACCAACAGGATAATACAACACCTAATCCATCTAGTAGGCAACTCAAGGCACTTGGTTATCTAGTACACACCACTGTTTCCTTTTTATACAGGCCTCAGTAGCAAGACTAGAACTGTTCCTCAAAATGGTAACATTGGTTGCAGAGGGCATGATCTTGCTTCAGGATTCTAAAGGACCCCTCTGTGTTTTCCTGTTGGGACATGGAACTCGTTTTGTAGAGTATCCTGCTATTAACATGGGCACTGAAGTTGCCATTAGATCACCTGAGCAATTAAAACCAAATATAGAGCTACTCCTGCCCCGACTTGAGCTAGCTAGCAGGATAGTCTTTTCTTTGGAGGAGTTAAAGCCAGAGCTGGCAACCTTTTGGGGCATTCAGTAAAATGGGAGCAGCGTGAAGTCTCATGAAGCACTGTTCCCCAATTGTATTTGAGACTGCAGAGAAAGCAGTTCGTCATTTACTTTGCAGAGGTATGTCAACATTCCATACAGATTAATGGACTAGGAGGAGACAGGACCCTATATTTTCATGGAATTTATCTTCTACTTGCTGTCGTGCTTAACATCCTTCCTAGGCACCTAAAAGTTTATGGTCACTTCTTGCTTTTCAGGTCCTTAAAAGCAAATAGAAACAGTGCATTGGACTACTGTAGTGTTCTGTAGGAGGAGATAATCAGTATCTTTGAAAACTAAATTGGAGTACAGAGGCAAAGAGTTTATGTAACCCTGAGATAGACTGTGAAGTCTCACTACTGTTCCACCCAGCTGAATGTGACCCCTTGCCATGTTCTCTGTTTTTAAGTTATGTTTACCAAACCGGCAGGCATATACAAGGTGCTGGAGATTGTGATGGTCTGTTCTAGAAACAGATCAGATTTTGGAGATCATTGCAATTGGAGTTAATCTGAATAAGCTTCTGCTAAGCCTTCTTGACTATTTGCATTTCCAGGTGGAGCAGTTAATGAGAATAGCTCAGCTTGTGGTAGCATTTCTGAGCATATCCGTAGGATGCTGCCCTTGGTTTTACTCAGTGAGACTGCAGAGCCCCTGTGGCTTCTGATTGCTTCTTCCCCATAAGAGCCTTCACTCAGGGAGTAAGGATGAGAACTGGACTTGCTGAGTATGTCTGTTAAAAATGCTGGGGAGAGGACCACTTGATAGATTTTAGGTTCCCACTGGGCCTGTCGGAAGCAGTTCTATATAATTCCTTTTAATACCTGAACAATTTTATGTAGCATTCATAGGTTAGAGTTGATTCTGCTTTTTAAGATCACTAGGCTTGTTGATCTTTTTTTTGCTATTCATTTATTCAGTGAATAATATTGAAGCCCCTCTTCTCGGCCCATTTTTGTACTGGCTTGTCTGACCTTTCTGTTATTTCTAGTTCTTCATATGTTACGGATATTGCTTCTTCCTGGTTTGTCTCTACCTTTTTTTTTTAAGGTTTGTTTGTTTTTTTTTTTAAAGATTTTATTTATTTATTTGACAGACAGAGATCACAAGTAGGCAGAGAGGCAGGCAGAGAGAGAGAAAGGAGGAAGCAGGCTCCCTGCTGAGCAGAGGGCCCCATGTGGGGCTCGATCCCAGGAATCTGGGATCATGACCCAAACCAAAGGCAGAGGCTTTAACCCACTGAGCCATCCAGGCGCCCCTGTTTTTAAGGTTTTTGATGGTAATTGTATCTTTACTTGCTTATTTCTCTTAAGTTGTACCATTCCGTTACGTGGAAAGTTATCAGTGAAGTTGAATTTCTCATATGTTTATTTGCTTGTTATAAATTTCATGATGACATCTTTTATCCTTTTTGCACTGGACTATTTTTCTGTTATTGATTTGTAGGAGTTTTCTTTTTCCTATATTTAGGGATATTAAGCCCTTTGCTCATCATATGCTGCAGATGTTTTCACACACACACACACACACACACACACACACACACACTATTTATATATATATATATCTGTAATACGGATACACATTTGCATGTAGCATTAAAAAATTATTTGTGTTGCCAGGTTTAACATATTTTCTTCCATGGCTTTTAGTTTTATATCATGCTTAGATAATATTTTATCCCTTACTTCAAGATCATAAAAAGATCATAATGATAAATTTGTGTTTATTATTTCATGTAGCAGTTTAATGGTTTCAACTTTTAATATTTAACTAAATAATTTCTGATTTATTTTGTTGTATGAGGTATGGTAGTTTTCTGTTTCAATCCTAAGTGGTTAGTCATTTTCCTGATGTCATTTATTGAATTAAGCTGTTTTTTCTCAACTTAATACAACTTTTTTCAATGACAAGAACCCTCTAGAGATGAGATAAATGCTCACACTACAGACAAAAATAAATCTTATCAACTTATTTTTGAAAATAAAAGCTTTAAACTCCTATAAGGCAGTCCAGAAAAGCCTGTTGAGATTCAGAAGGAAATACGTAACTCACGGCAAGTAGCCCATAAGTTAAACACAGCAAACAACATTGCTCTGCCCTGCAAAAGAAAAATCTACTACCTCCCCCCAAAAAGGCAAAAAGAAATTCTGTTGAAACTAGCCAAATGGTTAACAGTTGCTCTATGCTATATGATTCCTTTCCAGTATTTTTATTTTTCAGCTTCGACCTGAAAGCAGTGTCATTACATCATCCTCGGTGAACAAAGTTATCCTGCATTTGGGATACAGTCATTCCCTTGATCCCGTAAATAAGTAATGACTATTTAAAAACATTTAAGCTGTATAAATAAACCACTCATTTAAAATAAAAAGATTGGTGAGTCAGATCATTTTTCTCTAGTTCTTGGAAATGTGCATATTCTTTACTTTGGAGGTGGATTTTCAGCTTCTACTTGACATTTTATTTGTCTGCACACATGTATATAGCTACAGGACCTCCCCATTTGTGAGGAATAACCTTTTTATAAAAATTGCAGTGTTTATAGAGTTTGGATTGTGAGCTTAGCCTGAATTTTAACTCTTAACTTTTAATTTTAAATATTTAGTACCTACAGAAAAGTGTAGTGCAGTGAACTTTCTGTATGACCTTCACCTGGCTCACCAGTTGTTGACATTTTCCATTTTTGTTTTGTATCTCTCTCCAAATTCAAATTTCAAAATCAAATTCAAGCATCTTCAGTAGCCCCACATTTGTTTTTTAGCGTTTCTTTTCCTTCTGATTTAGAATCCAATCCAAAACCCTATATTGCTTTTGGGTATTTTAGTAATTTGGATGGTTTAGTTCTTTAATTTGGAAAGCTCCCCTGCCTTGTCTTTTTTTTTCCTCTTTCATGGCATTGATGTTTTTAAAAGCCCAGACCTGTTGTTTTGTACATTATCCTGCAATCTAGATTGGTCTGTTTTTTGTCCCCTTGTGATTAGATTAAACATTTTGGTTAAACATTTTGGTAAAAAAAAAAAAAAAAAATATGTAGATCATATTGTGACTTTCTCATTGCATCATCTCAGGAAGCTCGTCATTCCAATTTGTCTCCTTGGTGTTCCTAAATTTGATTATTTGTTCTGGGACTCCTGGGTGCCTCAGTCAGTTAAACGCAGGACTCTTGACTTGAGCTCAGGTCATGATCTCAGGGTTGTGAGATCAAGCCCTGAGTCAGTCTCTATGCTGGGCATGGAACCTGCTTAAAATTCTCTCTCTCCTTCTCCCCCCACGCACATTCACAAACACACTCCCTCTTTCCTTCTCTCTCTAGAATTAAAAACAAAAAAAATTTGATCATTTGTGGCTTTTTTTAAAGATTTATTTTATTTTATTTATTTTAGAGAGAGTGAGCAAACACCTGCACACATGGGGAGGGGCAGAAGGATAGAACAGACTCTACACTAAGCAGGGAGCCCAAGTCTGGTCTCCATCTTACGACCCTGAGGTCATGTCCTGAGCTGAAATCAAGAGTCTGATCTTTCATTCACTTTGTAATCCACTGACTTATGTAACTGTTACAATTATTTTCCTCACAGTTTTTAGGCCAGTAGTTAAGTGAAGGTTCATGTGCCATTGTTGTAAATGTTCTGAGGAGCTAGGGAGGAAAATAACATTTTTGGATCATGAATGCAGTTTCACCTGTTTACAACCCCACACAATTTCCTCTTGAAAATTAAGTCATCATTGTAACTGGGATTTAAAGAAACCACTTAATCTTCATTTTTTTCTCAATTAACATTTTCTATATTCATCTCTTTGTTCTTTTTTCTTTTTCTAATTGTCCAATTGCCTGTATTAATTTCTGACTTTAATTTCTGTTGCCCTAACATTTATAACAATTACATATTTATCTTTTCATCATAATAGCTGCGGAAATACAGAGGAGTCTGAATCAACTTGGAACACCTCAAGATTCACCTGAATTGAGGCAACAGCTGTAAGTGTTTAATAATTAAAAAAAAAAAAAAGAAAAAAATCACTGTTATGTTGCTTTGATGGTCTATAGTGTTATGTTTACTGGAAAAACAATGGAAAGTTAATAAGATTTTTCAGCTCCTTTATTTGTACCAACATTTTGTGTATGTATTTCCCTATTCCGGGTAGGCAGGTTATTTTTCTTTATTTTAAAAAGCTGGCTCACTAGCAAAGCAGGACTTTGTTAGTTGCCTTTTTTATACTTAATTGAATAGGTTGTTTTGATGATTTTGGAAAAATGCTATTCTAAGCCTCTCTATGTGATTTTTTTTTCCCATAACTAACAGTTGCTTCAGTGACTAGATTTTTATTTGGTTTAGATCTAGGACATTTTCAGTATGAATGGCTATCCGTAAAAAATTTATACCTAAATCCTTGAATTTCAGAAAGGATTAGCCTTTGTTTAAGAAAAAAGAAAGGTTTTAGTGAAGTTATATATGCAGTACATGTTTCAGGAAAATAATATGCTGTTAGAAGAACAGCAGTCATACTTTGTGGTGTAACAGATTTTACAGTGTTTTTAAACATTTTTTCATCTGAATCTTTCTCATCTAGAGTAAAAGACATAGATCAAAACAATTATTTTCGGGGTGCTGGACTAGCTCAGTCTTCAAGCATCTGTCTTCGGCTCAGGTTATGATCTCAGGGTCCTGGGATGGAGCCCTCCCTGTATTAGGCTCCCTGCTCAGCGGTAGTCTGCTTCTCCCTCTGCTTCTCCCTGTGTGATCTCTCTTGCACTCGCTCTCAAATAAGCAACTAAAAATTGTTAAAAAAAAAAATTTTTTTTTTTTATTTTGTTCAAAAGGAAAGTATTTCTCATGGGGGTGTGATAATTTGCCTAACATCATTGTGAACCTGAATCTTAAATCATAATTCAGTGCCATTACAGCCATATTTCAAGTAATATATATATATGTAGTAAGTGATATTCCAAACAACATTAGCTATATAAGGAAAAAATTACAAAGAGAAAGGAATTAAAAGATAGGTGATGGGAATTCATGTTTTTTATGAAGTACATTTTGAAGAATTTATAGTTCTGTCTAATTTATACTTTTACTGCAGTGAGAGATATTGGGATGGTAAAAATGCCACAAGTCTAAATAATAAATCAGCATTTGTTAAACTAAAATGGAATAGAGGGGCACCTTGGTGGCTCAGTCAGTTAAGCGTCTTACTCTTGATTTCGGTGCAGTTCATGATCTCAGGGTGGTGAGATCAAGCCCCATGTCAGGCTCCCCACTCAGTATGGAGTCAGCTTACTTTCCCCTCTGTTGTTCCACCCCCCTACCCCCCACCTTATGCACACTTTCTCTCTCTCAAATAAATCTTAAAAAAAAAAAAAAAACTAAAGTGGAATAGAAACACGTAATTCTTAATAGATAAAATAGTTTGCTAAGGTTGATAGTGGAGATTGTGAGTAGGTAGATATCAGTAAGTCTTCTTTTCAGAAATTTAGCTGTCTTACATTTTCTAAAGATTTTAAAAGGCATATTAAAGGTAAGGTAGGCAGAAAATAGATAAAAGTAGGTTGTAATTCTTCCTTATTAGTCAAATACAGGTATCTATATTTAAAAATACTCTTATACAATATCTCATTATTTTAAAGGATCCCAAGTGTGACTAATAAGTGTTTAAAATAAGAGATAATATATTTGATAAGTACTGATGTTGTAATTTGTAAAGCACCACATTAATATAAGCTTTTTTTTTAGAGTAAAGTTCTTTAGTTAAAAATCTGACATTTTGGGACGCCCGGGTGGCTCAGTTGGTTAGGCATCTGCTTTCGACTCTAGTCCTGATCCCAGGGTCCTGAGATTGAGTCCCACAATGGGCTCCTTGCTTGGCGACGAGCCTGCTTCTCCCTCTGCCTCTGCTGCCACTCTGCCTGTTTGCATGCATGCTCCCCCCCCCCCGACTAATAAATAAATCTTAAAAAAAAAAAATCTGACTTTTTACTTTATAAGCTAGCTAGCAAGACAGATACAGATGCTGATACAATTTACTTCTTTTATTGTGTTCTTTCTCTTTACAGAGAAATGCTATTGTTTTTTCCACAGCAAACTTAAAAAGTAGTAAATGCATATTATTATTTATTACCTCTTCTCCTCTTTTTTTAAAGTGTCTATAAGGATATAAATGTCCAGATTGAGATAAGACTGATAAGCCCTGGGAACTGGATGGTCTCAGGCGACAAATCCTCTTCATTTATTCAACTGACCTCTCAGTTGTGGGATGCAGACAGAAGGCTCCCACCATCCCACCCCCACAACTAAAACATCAGACATCCCACAGTTTGGCTTTCACTCAAGTCATCTTCCTTTCTAAATGGCTGCTGAGATTTATTTCTCAAAGCTTGATTGCTCCTTGTGAGTAAAGAATTTTCTCCATGTAATATTTGCTCAATATTTATCAAGAAATAGAATCTGGAATTTTTTTTTTTTTTTTTAAGTAGGCTCCATGCCCAGTGTGGGGCTTGAACTCACAACCCTGAGATTAAGAGTCACGTGTTCTACTGACTGAGCCGATCAGGTGCCCTGAAATTTTTGTTTTCATAGAAAAAATTCAGAGCCAGTCTATAAAATAGTGGTTTTTAGCAAACTATTCGTCAGCTGCCAGAGTTGTAACTTAAAAAAAATCTTTGTTCTTTCGCTATAACGTGTGTTTTCTCACTTTAGGCAACAGAAGCAGCAATATACTAACCAACTTGCCAAGGAAACAGATAAGTACATTAAAGAGTTTGGCTCTCTGCCCACCACCCCCAGTGAACAGGTATCATGCCTTAAGACACATTGTTGATGTAGTGAATGTGAAAGAAATCACATACATTGTAGGGTCTTTGAACTGTTACTCTAGAAAGGAAATTAAGGGGGGAAAACTATATTTGAGATTAGTTCGCAGAACACAAAACTATATTTAATTGCCCATGTAGTATCCTGTGGTTCAATAAAGCAAAAATTATTTCCATGCAGTTGCCCTGACCCATAATTAAGCAAGTGCTCAGAAAATACTTCCTGAGTAATTGTTTCCTGGCCTTCCAGGGCTGACTCCATGTGACATGCACACTCATTCAAGATGTGAGGTTTCCTAGGGGCGCACATTTATTTCCTTGCTTATTATTTAGCGGAAGTTATTCCTTAGGTAAGAGCACAAGGTTTTATTTTCCTAAAAAGAAAACAAAAAGAACTACTTCAAAATAATGTCAAAGTCATGGCCCGGTTTTTAGGATGAAAATTTGAGGTGAGAAATCCAACATTATGGACCTTTTGCCTCAAGATAGCAAATACACATAGCATTTGAACATGTCAGAGTGTTAAATTGAGATTTAATCAGTAGGGCCCCATAATTGGAGAGTGAGTGAGAATTTCAGAATAAAATGAGGAGCCAACTAGTGGTGAAACAACTTTTGCGAATTCTGTAAAACTTTACGGCTTGATTCTAGTAGGTTTCTCCCCCTTTCCTCTAGCGTCAAAGGAAAATACAGAAGGATCGCTTAGTGGCTGAATTCACAACATCACTGACAAATTTTCAGAAGGTCCAGAGGCAAGCTGCAGAGAAAGAGAAAGAGTTTGTTGCTCGAGTAAGAGCCAGCTCCAGAGTGTCCGTAAGTATTTAATAAGGCATTAGAAAGTGACTATGGTGTTTCCTTGAAAGACTACATTAGCATTTTTCTAAGTCGTAAGGGTGTGTGACTATCTTGGAAATCAGTATTTGAATATTTACTTTCAGGTTTTTCAGCTCAGTTTTAAAAAGGATGATAGTTATATATTGCTGTGGAATCAAAGATTGCAGATTATTATACAATAATTTGGAAGCATTTTGTCAGAGAAGACTGGGGTCAGACCCAGAGTGATATTCCCACACTGATTTGTATTAGAGGCTGTCACTTTCTGTAGGGGCTCACGTAGGGAACACTTTACTCCTGGGTTATATGAAGATGATGAAAATGAACAGAGTCCATATATTTTGTGAATATTAATTATAACCCTGGGGAAAATAAACCAAAGGATAACTTTGGAGTGGAATTTTTAGTTAATCTAATTTTAAATTCCCTTTGAAACTATTGCAGGTTGTTTCCTTATTCCTTAATGCAGAGGCTCCAGGACTATAATACATTTTAATCAAATAATATTTATTATTTGGCCCTTGAGAATGTTTAATGAATTCCTTCCTTTTCAGGTTAGGATACAATTTTATTATTACTCGAAGCACTTGACCTAGAAAATGAGAACAAAAACATTTTTCTTTCTCTCCACACACACACACACACATACACACACACACACACACACAAATCAGTTTAGATTATTATAGAGAAAATGTGAGTGTTGGTGGTTTTTTGTTTTTGTTTTTGTATTTTTTGCCCCTTCTCAATCCATTCTATTACTAAATTTTCCAGGGTGGTTTTCCTGAGGATAGCTCCAAGGAAAGGAATCTTGTATCCTGGGAAAGGTAAGAAATACAAAACATGCAGAGCAAAAGATAATTTTTCAAATATATTTTATACATTTTGGTCCCTGGAATAAAAGGAAAGCTTTCGGCTTACTGTATCATGACTATCCTAGTTGTTTTTAAATAGGAAGCTATAAATTTTAATTTTTTTTTCAGAATAATTATTTATAAAGTCTATAAATACATAAAATATTCCAATATAGCAGTAATACTTTGTAAATAATTATTTACCCAAGTATATATGACTGACCTAATTATTATTTGATGCAGATTATTTCCTCCTGTGACGTTTGAGTCAACCAAAAAGGAACACCCAGTTGCCAAATATAGCTTCCCATAATTAAATAATAACTCTAAAAAAATCAATGAAATGAAACATGAATACTTTGACGAAAAGATATTCTATTTCATGTTTCTTGAATAAAGAAAGAAGTCCCATTAGTTTAATACCATTCCTTGTTTTTTCTCCCCATGTTCTGTTCTGTCTGTTAGCCAAGCTCAACCTCAGGTGCAGGTGCAGGATGAAGAAATCACAGAGGACGACCTCCGCCTTATTCAGGAGAGAGAATCTTCTATTAGGCAACTTGAAGTAAGCTTGATGTGGCAGTTGGATGGCTGCTCTGTTCTCTGCATGTCTGTCCTCAAGATGCTTAGACAGTTGTGGGGGAGGGGCCTGAGAAAGAAAACTAAATATATCCATGTGGTGGCATTTCGTATAAATGAGAATAATTCCCTTTTTAAAAATAAATCGTGTTAGAATTTGTGCTAAGATGAGAGAACATACCTCCCTCATCTCCAGCTTTTGTTTTTTTATCCTGTCAGATCATCTCAGGTCCTTAGCATGGAGAAAATCTCAGTCCAGATGTGTCTGCTCAGGGAGTCTGGATGGCTTCCAGAGCACACACTACAACTCAGAGCCACATGAATAACTTGACAGGGACTTTACAGGTCTTTTATTTCTCCGTAGTAGGTTGATTGTGTCAAAGAGAGTTGAAGGGTTAATAAGCATAAGTTCTTGTGGAACCTACCTATTCTCTAGAAGGCTTGTTGAGGGTTTTTAAGCACCATGTGATAAATTCTTTGCACTATCTCATTTCGTTCTCATAAAAACCATGAAGTAGTTAACTGTGTCATCATCATCACCATTTTATAGATGGGGAGACTAAGACACAGGATGAATATGTAAGTTTTTCCCCCCAATAGAATATTTAAACTTTACTCTTTAATTAGGCAAAATAATACTTATCATATATTAAAGAAAAGATAAGTTAAAAGTTGTTCATCACTATTCCATTGCATAATCAAATTTATTAATTAAAATTTATACTTAATGTTTTATACTTTTATAATGTCAAATTGATATGTAAGCTTTTACTAGAAATAAATCATAACAATGATATTTTATATGCTTACGAGGAAATACTATTGCTTGTGATAACAGAACTATCAGATTACATAAACAAAAACTCAGTGACCCAGGGCCATTCTCTGTTACAGATTCCTGGTTTCCATGCTGCCTCGTTTGGTATTTTTAATGTTATAAACTTAACTTTTAAGGAACTAGTTCCAGTTATTCAAGATCATCTTACTTAAGATTGCTTCTAATCACATCATTTCCTGATAGTTCCAAAATTTATATATTAAGCCTAGATATATTCTCACTTGTGTCTAAGTGGTGGTTTGGGGGTTTTTTTGGTGTGGGGGGGTTAATTTTCCCCTTTTGTGGATTGGGGCTGAATTTCTGATTATAGTAACATATGCCTCTTTCTCTCAGGCTGACATTATGGATATTAATGAAATATTTAAAGATTTGGGGATGATGATCCATGAACAAGGAGATGTGATAGGTAAGCCTCGCTGGGGTGGGATCACACTTCATGCAGTTTACCTGCTGTAATGTCTCAAGCAAGAGTGACCCCTGTCTCTCCAGGAACCCCTGGAATTAAAAGCACAGGCTCTACCAACAGACAAAGCATCACCTTTGGCATTATCTAAAACAGATCTTATCTTTGACTCCCACTGATTAAATCAACCAGCTTCATTTATTTGTGAAATGAATCTCACCAGAGTCTGTGGCCGCCAGGATCATGGAGGCGGCGTGCAGTCTCACTGCCGCCTGTTTGCTGGACCCCTGGTTTCCGTCTCAGCCCCTACCAGTTCTCGTCACACCAGCTACTTCCTGGGAAACCTGTGTTCTTTATAATTGTACATGCGACCTTGTCTTTTAGACCAGAGGGGATAGGTAGTCGTTTGGTGGTCATTTATTCCGGTGTCTTTTCAGTACAGTAATATAGTGGTATTACTTAGATGTGAAGCATTCTTTTACAAATTAAAAAAAAAAAAAAATCAGTGGCTAAGACTCCCTGTCAGTTTTAAATGGAGTAGCTCTTCTGTTTAGGTGTAACTGTCAGCCCTGACGAGTGTCCTGATCATTTTGATCATTTAGAAATACGAAGATCTCAGTGGACATGTCCAAAGATAGATTTCAGATTTTTCTGCATTTGAAAATATTCATTGAAATACTTGGATCTGTATTTTGCCATAGCTGTTACTTGTCCATTCTTACCCTTCTCTGTAGCCACAGTAGATCATAGGGTAAGATTTCAAAACCAATTCATTCGTTCATCCAGTACGTGTTTATTGAGTGCCTGCTGTACCCGGGCACAAATCTAGGCATTGGGGATTGAGCTGAAATTAAACAAGTGGTAAAAGACCCTGCCATCATGAACCTTGTAATCTAATTGGAGGAGAGAGAGAATTTTTACAAAAGGAAAGAAAAGTAAGTAAATGCCGATAAGTGCTCTCAGGAAAGTAAGGCAGGTAGTAGGATGGGGAATGTTACTGCTTTACTCGGGTGGTCAAGTAAGACCTTACTGACAGGTAACATTTTAGTGAAGACTTCTTGGAATTAAGGGAGCAAGTGAAAGAAAATTTTCCAGGTAAAGCAAACG
Source organism: Enhydra lutris kenyoni (assembly GCF_002288905.1). Lineage (NCBI taxonomy): Eukaryota > Metazoa > Chordata > Mammalia > Carnivora > Mustelidae > Enhydra > Enhydra lutris. The sequence continues at coordinate 26,832,476 of NW_019154101.1, read as the reverse complement.
GCAAGTGCAAAGGCCTTCAGGTGGAAGCAAGTCTGATATTTTTGGTAAGTGAAACGAGCAAGAGGGAGACAGAGATGACGTCATAAAGTTTGGCACCATGCAGGGCTCTGAGCCCCGGTGAGGACTTGCATTCCTATTACCAGATGGGAAGCCAAAAGAGGATTTGAGCAGAGGAGTGTTATCATCCAACTTGAGTTTTAATAGACTCACTTTGGCTGTGAGTTTGAGAGCAGACTGTAAAGGGACAAGACCAGAAGCAGAGAGACCTCTTCCAAGGTGATGGCAGGAGTCAGGGCGGGCAGCGTGTTGCCTCAGATCAGGATGGAAGCAGCGAAGCAGTGAGAAGTGATGGAATCCTGGACAGCTGTAAAATGCAGAGCCAAGAAGACTGGGTGACTGGCTGGATGTGGGTGTGAGAGGGAATTAATTCAAGGACAACTCGTAAGGGTGGGGACAAGCCCAGGGAAATGATGATGTTGCCATTTTCTGAGATGAGGCAATCAGGAACTGGAGGGGTCTGGAAGGACGGAGAGCAGCGACTTGGGGATATGTTAAGTGTGAGGTGCCATTTGAAATGAAGGAGGCTTGCTTGGCAGTCACAAATTCAAAGTGAAAGAAATCAATGTCGTTTTTGGGGTTTTTTTGGTACCCATGCTCAGCTGTGAGGAGGGAGGGTGCAGGTTGGGGTGTTGTCACAAAAGTCTGACCGAAGTAGGTGGCAAGGGAGCCGATGGTGAGTGCAAGAAAGCATGGTTCCGTGGTGTCCCAGGAGATCTAAGCTGGGTCAGGAGGAAGGTGAGAGCATGAAGTGTAGTGAGGGGCAATGAAAGGGTCAGTGGTAGGGGTCAGTAAAGTCAGGGTGTTGGAAAGAGCGTGCTAGACAGCAGATGATGCTCAGAGAGTGAGGTTTGAAACTGAGTTTATGGAGAAGTTGCAGTTTTCAGTAATGATGAGGCTTGGGATATGATCATGGAGGTGGGTGGCTGGGATGGGGAAACAGGCGAAGTCATTGAAAAAGTGTGGTCAAGGCACGGAGAAAGCAGGGTGTTAGCAGGTCAGCAGCTGGCTTGAGAAACTGGCAGTGTGTATAAGAGAAGCATTGAAGGGTCCATCAGTGAATCCAGAGCTAAAATATTCAAAGAATAAAGGAAAGGCCTTGCGTTCTACAAACGTCTGCTACAGGGGTTTGAAGGCATTTGCAAGCGTGAGCTTTAAGCTGAGTGTCGGTGGGGAGAAGGGAGAGGCCCTGGTCTCAGGCTGCAGGGTGCTACTGGTTCTCCCTCTCGGCCAAAGCAGGGAGGGAAGGGCAACTGTCGCCAATTAAGAAGGCTGCCTGAGCCCTCAGGGAGGGCTTGGTTTCAGCCCGCAAGTAGGTTGGTGATGACCATGAGCAAATGATGGTTTTCAAGACAGCGTTTACTCTCAGGAGCAGTTGTTAGATGTCTGGTGCTGCCTTGACCATGAGCACACAGACTGCATAATACTTTTTGGGGGTTACCAGGTAAAACTGGAATTGTGTCATAATAAGAGTGATCCAGTTTCTTTCCAAATATCTGTGTGTTGTTTGGATCGTTTGAAGAATGGTGTAGGGAAGACTCAGAGCCAGTTTAAAAAGAAATTCAGCTTTGCCGTATACTGCCAGCATTAACATTTGAATAGTGAACATGTTTGGTCTTATGTTGCATGAAGTCTTGTGACTTAGGCAGCTCTCTTACTGGGGCATCAACACACATCTAACAGCTGTGCGTGTGTGTGTGTTTTATTTTAAAGACAGCATAGAAGCCAACGTGGAGAATGCGGACGTGCACGTTCAGCAGGCAAACCAGCAGCTGTCAAGGGCAGCAGAGTATCAGGTAATATTAACCACAGTGAGTTATCTTGTAATTTAGGCTTTCCAACCTGTGTGTGTGTGTGTGTGTGTGAGAGAGAGAGAGAGAGAGAGAGAAAGAGATTGATCAGGTATAAAGTGGCGAGAGATGTTAAAATTTAAAATCCCATGGAAGACAGGTCAGAAATCTGCCAGTCCGTTTAAAACTGGGTTTAGCCTGTTTCCTGTTTGTTCTCAGGATCAGACCAGAATTGTGGCCCCAGGGATAGGAAGTTCAATGTCTAAACTCCTGAGAGGAGCGGTGGACAGACACCTTTAGGCATTTCTGGCAGTTGGCTGTTGATGCTATTGTGACCTTCCAAGCCAGAAACATCTTTGATAACTTTCTTCCTCTGTTTCTCTCACTGTTTCCTTCCACCTTTTCTTTCTTTTTTGTCCGTGGCACTCTTCAGTAAGAAGGCAAAGATCTGTGCTCTAGAGAGTTCTCATCAGGTCCTGTGGAACTTATATTCCCTTCAAGTGCCCTTGATCACCGGGTATCATAGGCATTCAGCAGACCCTTCACCAGGAATGAACTGATTTCTTCAGGGCATCAGGTTAATGTAGGGAGTCCGTATACGTGACAGATAGAAAGCATATCAGAGTACTACACAGATATTAGGACCGTGAACTATGCATATGGCATATGATATGTAGACAGTAAGAATGAGGCCAGGCTCTTTGGGAACCCCTAAATACGACCACAGCATTTGCTTTACCTCTTAACACTCCACTTTTTATAGTTGTTCATAATTATTTTCTCAGACCGTGTTGCCTTCTTCTAAAATACCTAAGATATTATCACAATCTTAGATATTTTCAATTTTTTTTCACTTTTCTCATTAACCTCAGAAGTCCCCTTTCATTTCAGTGCCATTTTTCCCTAGGCAAATCGCTGTGTACTTAGTGATACATGGAGAAGAGTGAAGTTGTATAGACACTGCTGAGTTACAGCTATCTGTCCTCAGTGAAGTAATAACGCTACTCACCTTGACCTTCTGTGTGCACGTGATTCAGGTGTGCAGCTCAGGATGATGTCACAGACCGTAGGGATCATTCATGAGTAATTGAACACACACACACACACACACACACACACACACACACGATAATCTATAAATCCCTGCAGTTACTCAAATGTAGTGTTTAGCAGGATTTATCAGTAACTAGGTTTACATGAATTTGTTTTGCTTTGGATTTGGGAGAGATGTAGATACATCTCCAAGTTTTACTTTTCCCCTTCCTTGGGGAAGGACAAACCCTACAGCTACCCTGGGGGAAAGGAGCTCATCTTTCCAAGCCCTACCTCCAGATCTGGAGCTGCCCAGTACTGAATCCCATGGACCCTGGAGGGATGAGGGAAGAGCCATTCAACATGAGTGCTGGAGAAAAAAGCAGCTTCCCTGTAGTTCTCCCTGGAAGTCTTGATAGTAAACTCATGCCTCTGCGAAATATGGTGCTTCTAAATAGTTTGTGTGATCCATGAGTGGAAGGGAAGCTGATCTGTACTCTTACCATTGCCATACCCTGGGACCTCACCATCCCACACAAGAGAGGGTGCCCTGGGTATGTGTCTACAGATCCCCTGGAGGAGGCCTCCGATTGTTCTTACAGGTGTATTACACATGTGTCTATGGGACTCAGGTGGCATCTGGGGAAAATATGTAGGCAAAATGACACTGAAACTCTAGGAAAGTTGTACTTCACATAATAAGGAATATTCCATTGAAAAAATTGCTGAGTATGTGGTATACTGAAAGTCCTCATAGTTTTCGGGAGAATTTCAGAGTCGGAAACCTATCTTTCCATAAATGTTATGGTACTATGTGTTGACAAAGAAAATTTACAAACTTTTCAACCTTGTAAGAAAAAGAATTCTGGGGTGCCTTGGTGTCTCAGTTGGTTAAGCATCTGCCTCCAGATCAGATCATGTGGGACCCACCCCCTCCTAGGGCTCGCTGCTTAGCTGGGAGCCTGCTTCTCTGGCTCCCTTTGCCCCTACCCCTGCTTATGCTCTCTTTTGCTTCTTTTTCTCTCTGTCAAGTAAATAAATAAAATCTTTAAAAAAGAGAGAGAAAGGATTCCTGCATGTTGCTGTGAGATACGCAAGCCCTTAAGGAAATGTGGACATCTGCTGGGCCAGAATGAAGAATGGAACAAAACTTTTAACCTCTATATTTTAAGTGACTGCGTTACAATTTTTTTTAGCTCTTTGTTTTTCATTTGTATGTTGAGATTTTAAATGCAGTTTCCACTAACATTTAAGAATGGGAATTTTGGGGGCGCCTGGGTGGCTCAGTGGGTTAAGCCGCTGCCTTCGGCTCAGGTCGTGATCTCAGAGTCCTGGGATCGAGCCCCGCATCGGGCTCTCTGCTCTCTAGGGGAGCCTGCTTCCTCCTCTCTCTCTGCCTGCTTGTGATCTCTCTGTCAAATAAAGAAATAAAATCTTTAAAAAAAAAAAAAAAAAAGAATGGGAATTTTGGAAACTAATAAATTTACTTCAGGAGAAATGCCCAAACATTTACACTTGCTGATATTTTCAGAGAACTCATTTTAAAGAGCTGCTCTTTGATAAGTTAGCTTTTAAGCTGTTCTTAGTTTTTATACAGAGGTCTACCTCAGTCTATTGCTTAAGTTGGTAATTTTCATTTCTCTGTGTCTCCTTTTGTAAGCCCGACCACACCCAGGAATATGACCAACAAAAAGGGAATAATTGGCCCCTGAATTATATCATTAATTCAGGAAGACTTTTTTTGAAAGAATAGTGCCACTTGTATTTGAAGAGATTTTTGAGAAGCAAAAAAAAAAAAAAAACCACAGCCCAAAATTTGAGGGCAGTTAATTACTATTGATTTTACTCTAGAAATGAGCAAGTGATTTTCAGTTGCTACAGACACTCCAGTACGCCTGTAAACATGGTTTTGTTTTTGCATCTGCAGCGCAAATCCAGAAAAACCCTGTGCATCATCATTTTCATCATTGTCATCGGAGTTGTAATTCTCGGTCTCATCATATGGAAAGTGAAAGGCTAAATTATAAAGGAGAGCGCTATTGCACTACATTCTCTAAATTATCTAGGAAGATTCCTGTAATCATGGGGCTTTTGTATTATTATTTTTAAGTTACTCCATAAAGGATGGCTCCCAGACTTCATTATTTTCCTTTGGGAGGAAATTTTCCTTTGGATTCAATCTGGTATTTCTAACACTGAAAGTTTTTCTCAGTATGACTGCTGGCATTACTTCCACACTTTGCAATCTAATAACTGTGAGGTTTTGTCCACATTGTAGATGCCTTTCACTTATAATTTATTTACCTGTTGACTTAGTTATTGGAATCAGTAAATGTAAAGGTGTGCATGTGTTTCATGGGCGTCTGTCTCTCACAGAGTGATGTATACCCAGATTTGGGTTCCTTCAATTAAAAATCTCAAATTTAATTTCGATTTGGGCCAGTAGAGGAAATATTCTCAATAATTAAAAAAAAAATTATCATACCTGTTTGTGGTGTTTAGTTTGTTTGTTTGTTTGTTTGTTTTCCCTGGTTCATAGCACAAATTACCTATTTAACTTTTCTTGTTGGTTTTCTCTTAAGACCCTTGTTTACTCTAAATGAAGTCAGTGAATAATTTCCTAGAGTATCTCATACTCCCGATGTGTATATATTAAGCATTTGCTGTAGTTTGCCTAGTAAAATACTAAGGATAGATTGTTTTTACATAGGCCCTGTGTAAGTCTGATGTTTGCTGGGGAATGTGTAGTCACTATAAATGTTTAATTTGAAGGAAGAGTATGAAAAATCCATACCTATTGCATTAGGAATCTGAAGACCCCACCTTGTTATTCTGTTGTGTACTTCCACAGCTATTACTGTGGAAAATTAATTACCTTAAGTCGCTTAGAGTAATGGCTACATGTGTATCCTTGGATCAGAATTACTTTGGGGAAGGAACTTTCCCAGAATTATTGTTTTTGAGCACTAACACTTAAAATTTAATGTTTACCTTGCATACCATTTTGTACCTTCCTTCATTAGAAAACAACTTGGATCTTTGCCAATTAACTCACTTGCTTTTTTAAATCAATGTTGTTTTAATGCACTAATCTGAATACTGTAAAGAGGATTATCTTAGTTTACAGTTTGTATTTTATAACGTTCTTACATAGCAGTTTGATAGTGAAGTCAGTGTTTTACATGGCAAAGCTATGAGACTTCAAATGGGAACAAATAAAATACTACATGAGTAAATTGTATCTTTGCAACCAAAATAAAGATGATTTTAAAAGTGTTTGGATATTTCTGTTTCATGAGGACCCTGCTTCTGTGGGACCAACACTTGACACAATCACACACAGCCCTTCTGTCTTTCTGGAGTACTGGTTTATTCAGTGTTTTATTTTGGCAATCTTAAAAGTTCTACTGCTAGCAGAAGCTGCCTTGCGTGTCAGCAAAATGCCATTTTTTTTTTATTTTCCACAAGAGACTGTAGAAAATTTTCTTGGGAGTTAGTGATTGGAAACTTTGAGGCTTGGTGTTTACCAAATTAGTCTGCTTTAGTGAACCAGACGGGCCAGGCCGGAAGAGGAATTTGTACAAATGCTACCAGTGCAAGCCCATCAGGCCTGATTGAACATGTTCTTTCTCTGTAAGAGCGCAGAGAAGCATGTGATAAACCAGTATCTTATAGCTACAGAAAACTCCTAGTGGTGCCCACGAATCAGTTCAGGGTTTTTTTTGCACAATTGTACTTGATAAAATGTTTATTCTTATACAGGCAAATGCACTTACTCTATCCACTTCATGATGAGTTCCCAATAATCGCAAAGCACTTAATTTTTTTTTTTTTTTGCATGATTTGGGCATCTTCATTTAAAGTGTAATATTTTATAAATTATTTTACCTGGGACACAAGTCAGTAATTAAAAACAAGAACTTTAGTGGCATGCATTCTTACAAGAAACATTGATTTTTGAAGGCAATTTTTACCCCAAAATATTTGGAACACAAAGAGTAGTCTTGATTTGAAAAAAATAAAAGTATAAAGCATAGCCACGGTAGCCAAGATTTTCAGGTTCTCGAAGTTCTCCTTTAGGCCACTTTTCGAATCACTTTGAAAGGTGAAGCTCACACTATGGAAAATAAAATTGAAGTTGTTTTTATGACAGCGAATTTGAATCAGCCCAACCGAGTCTCAAACTAAAGTTTCCCCATCACGCGACACATCTTGTTTATTTTAATGTGCTCCAAAGACCTTCTCGAACAGCGCAGGCTGAGATCAGCCAGGCTCTGTGTGGAAATTGAATGACAGTGTGGCATGAAGTGTCTGACTCCTGTCCGGATCATTAAATACAGAAATGTTTGGGTTTTGCACAACTACTGATGATAAAAAAATAACAGGTGCCATTTCAGCAATGAAGCTTGTTTGTTACTGGGCATAGGACCGGTTCTAGAAAACAGATGTGTGGGCACAGACAAAACTCGATCTAGGCCAGCAAACTGTGAAGGCGGCAGCCGGAGTCAGGCCTCCGAGCCCTCTGCATGCCCAGCATCATCGGCGGCGGCGTCTAACAACACCACGTCTCAGAGAGATTGCCATCGGCGCCTTCACCGTCGTCGCTGCTTTAAAAAAAATAATAACATTTTGTACACACAGAAAAACCATGTTTTGAATATCAATGTTTTTCAACAAATTTATAATGGAAAATGATTTTTGAAGACTTTTGTTCCACGAAATTAGTCTGTGCTTTAGCAAGGAAAGAGTAGAATAGTGTTTCTAGTTGGTGTAATTTTCGTTTCTGTGTGTAGAAAAAAGAACACAATAAAAGATAAAACGTGTCTAAAGAAAGACGTCCTTGTCCGCCTTAATGGGAAAGAACAATTTACAAAGGGAACATATTCAGCATTTATGTTTTTAAACTCAGAATGGACTGCTGTTTACACATGGTGACCAGGTTGCTGGACTAAAAATAAATTTCGGAAGGGGATAGAGTTTGGGCAAGTCATGAGTTAAATGGCGTTTTTGGTTCATTTAGATAGGATGACAGTTTCTCATTAGTGGTAAAGAACATCATCAGGCATCCTGCTTTCCTGGAGGGGAAAAAGCGGTGTATTTTCATGATTCACTTAAGAAAATGAAGCGCTTCCCTGTGGAGCCCAGACCTCTTCCCTCCACCCTAGGATTTGAACAGCTCGATGTCTCAAGTAAGGAAACACTTCACAAAACTTTCACCAGCAGCAGCCTGAAAGGACCTCACTGTACCACATCTCTGACAGAATGCATGACACCTCACGTTAACCCATTTTCTCATCATTGATATACTGTGTTAAAATGTCCGTTTTAGTCCTTTGTTTCGGTAATTATTTGGTTACCGTGCAAATGATGGGATAACTTATTTTTCTCCAAATAATCCTAATTTTAAATGCAGAGATGGAACTCAATAACTGACACACTAAATCGATTTTTATAGACACTGTTGCTTCTGGCAAGTTTTTAAGAGGTTGGTCACTTAATTACTCAGAGTGGGATTCCTGTAGGTTTTGTGTAGTGATGGCATTTCTGCTTAAAACGTAAGTGGTGGAAAGCAAAACCAGATTTCCTGTGCAGTCGTTCTATGCATAACACCCCTGCTTGTTTGAGAGGGAGTCAGCTAGAACTGAGCTGAGTCTTTAAATAAACTTGAAAGGGCGCTAATGCCCACTTTGGCAAACCCAAAGTACAGATTTTTAAGTGTTTACTGTAAGTACTGCTAGACAGTAGTTGCTGACTCCAAAACCTATTAGCCTTGATGGAAAACTTAGAAACGCAGTTAATCAGCCTCAATGAAGATTTCCCGACACTAATTTCAGTTTGTAATGCCTTCTGAAAGGTTCATACCAACTGTTCAACGGCAGATCTGAAATACTGAAGTCAGACCAGATAAAGACAGCCAAGTTTACATCTCTAGAAACAAGAGATTTTAACCCAGGAGTACAAGGGTACAAGCTTTTACTAACTTGCATAGCTGAAGACCTGATCATATAAAGCTTCCAGGTCAAAGCAGATTCTAATGTCAATAATGATTGTAGAAAAAAAAATTATAACTTAGTGGAGAATATTGTACTTGATCCTTCCAAACCCAGGTGCTATGGTCATTTTAAGTTCATTGAAAGGCATTTGCAGTATACCTGACCACATCTGACCTATTTCCAGTGCCAGACTTAATGTTTTAATCTTCCTAAAGGTTACCATAATTTTAACATTTAATTATTACTTTGTGGTGGGGCATATACCACAATTCAGTAAGGTAACCATCACATATCATTTAAATTAGTTCTGTCTTGGATGCAAAAGGATATTATTTGTTCTAAATTAGGACTTCCCTTGTGTCTTTTCCTGATCTTTTTTCTTAGTAATTTAGAAGTTGTCTATGTTACATTAAACTTCTCAAGCCTGAAATGGAGGCAACAGACCAATACTTACCTTTGGAATGGCATGGACGTTTAAAATAAAGAGCCCGTTTTATAAACTAAAACATGCTTAATGCTAAAAATTTATTTTTTTTTTAAGATTTTATTTATTTGAGAGAGAGCACTCATGTGGGCATGAGAAGGAAGTGGGGGTAGAGGGGAGAGGGAGAAGCAGGCTCCCAGCTGAGAAGGGAGCCCCATGTGGGGCTCAATCCCAGTATCCTAGGATCATAACCTGAACCGAAGGCAGATGCTTAACCAACTGAGCCCCAAATGCTAAAATTTTAAACTTTCATTTTGAGGTAACAGTAAATTCACATGCAATTGTAAAAACCAATCCAGAGATCCCTCTCATATACCCTTCACCCGGTTTATCCCAACTAGTAGCAAAACTACTACAATATCACCACCAGGATAATGACGTTGACAGTCAATGCACAGAACATTTCCATATACAACATTCAAACACAAAGACTCCTCCTGAAGCCCTTTTATGGCCACACCAACTTTGCTCCACACTCACCCCCTACTTCCAACCATCATGTGTTCTCCATTTTTATAATTGTTATTTCAGTAACATTGTATAACCGGGATCATACAGTTCATAAACTTTTGGGATAAGCTCTTTGCATTCAGCATAGTTCTCCGGAGATTCATACCACTTGCTGCAAGTGCATCTGCTTGTTCCCGAGTTTTTCAGAGCTGAGTGGCTTTCCGCAGTATGGATGGATCACAGTTTAACCCTTTGCCTGCTGAAGGATATCTGATCAGTTTGGGCTATTATGAATAAAGCTGTTTTCATTTGTGTACAGGTGTTTGTGTGAACATAGACTTCATTTCTCTGGGATAAATGCCCAGCCCTGAAATTGCTGAGTCATAGGACAGTTGAATATTTAGTTTTTAAGAAATTGCCAGACTTTTCCAGAGTGGCCATTCCGGTTTACATTCCCACCAGCAATGTTTGAATGATCCAGTTTCTTCACTTCCTTATCGGCATTTGGTGATGTCACAAAGTTTTAATTATTGTAATAGGTTTTATTCTATACTTCACCAATGGCTAATGATGTTGAACACATTTCCATGTGCTTATTTGGCACCTACGTTTCTTCTTCGGTGATATGTTTCTTCATGTCTTTTCCTCTTTTTCTAATTGGGTTGTTTATTTTTTCATTGTTGAGTTTTGAGTATATTTTTTAAAAATATGTATTCTAGAGACTAGTCCTTTGTCCAATATCTAAAATAATTTGCAAGTATTTCCTCCCACTCTCTAGCTTGTCTTCCTCCTAACAGGGTCTTTCACAGAGCAACAATTTTTCATTTTGATGGATGAAGTCCATTTTATCAATTTTGCCTTTTTATGGATCATGCTTTTGGTATCACAGACTCTTTGCTTAGCCCTAGATCACAAAGATTTTGACTTTTATCTTGTGTTCTTTTCTAAAAGTTCTGTGGTCTTACATTTTACTTTTAAGTCCATGATCCATTTAGAGTTAATTTTGTATGAAATGTGAGACTTACATCTAGGTTGGTTTTTTTTTGTTTTGTTTTTTGTGTTTTTTTTTGCCTTATGATGTTCAGTTGTTCCAATATCATGTTTGTTGTAAAGGCTTTCTTTCCTCTTTTGAATGGTTTTTGCTCCTCTGTTGAAAACAAGCTGGACAAGAATCAGTTGGACATATTTCTGTGGGTCTGTATCTGGGTCATCTGTTATATACCATTGATATATGTGTCTATACCTCCACCAATACCAGACAGTATTGATTTTTCCATTTTTTAAAAATATTTTATTTATTTGGGGGGGGTGGCTGGGCAAGCACAAGCAGGGGAAGGGCAGTGGGAGAGGGAGAAGCAGACTCAGGCAAGCAGGGAAGTTGATGTGGGGTTTGGTGCCAGGACACTGGGATCATGACCAGAGCCGAAGGCGGATGCTTAACCAACTGAACCACCCTGATTTTTCTATTTAATAAGACTTGAAATCATATAGACCACTTGTTTCTACCTTACTCTTTTCCAAAATTAGATGTTTTAGTCCATTGTCTTTCCATATAAATTTTAGAATAATCTTATCCATATTTACACAAATATCTTACTGAGATTTTGATAAGAATTATGTTAAACCTCTATACCAATTTGAGGAAATTTGCCATTTTACCATGTTGAGTCTTTGAATCCATGATCACAAGATATCTCTTAATTTGTTTAGACCTTCTTTGATTTCTTTAGTCAGTATTGTGTAGTTTTCAACGTATTAAGTTCTATATTTTCTTTTATTAGGTTTACACCTAAGCGTTTCATTTGTCTTTTGAGATTGTACATGATACTGTGTTTTTCACTCACATATTCATGGTTTTATTGCAAGTATATATAGCATTGTTTTTTGTATGTTTATCTTGTATGCTGAGACCGTGCTTAACTCACTTATTAGTTCTAGGAGGTTTGTGTAGATTCCTTGGGATATCTTGCATGATGATATCATCTGCAAATAGAAATAGTTTTTCTTTCTTTCTGATCTGTATGCCTTTTATTTCCTTTCTTAATTCAGTGCTGAGAACTTTCAGCACTATATCTGAATAAGAGTGGGGAAGAGATATCCTTGCCCTATTCCCAATCTCAGGAAAGGATTTGGTGTTTCAGCATTAAATATAAGGTTAGTGGTAGGTTTCTTGTAGATGCTCTTCATCAAGTTAAGGAAATTCCCTTTATTCCTATTTTTCTGAGAGTTTTTATTTTCATGAATTAGTGTTAAATTTTATCAAATGTTTTTTTCCTGCATCAATTGATATGATCATATGATTTTTCTCCTTTAGCCTGTTAATATTAGTTGAATTTATTCATATATATAAATTAATTAATTGAATTTTGAATATTGAACCAGCCTTGCACCCCTGAAATAAACCTTACTTGGTCACAGTGTATAATGTTCTTTATATGTTACCAAATTATATTGACTAATGTTTTGTTAAGGATTTTTGCATTTGTATTCATGAGGGATATTGATCATAGCTTTCTTTTTTTGTAGTGTTTTCTCTGGTTTTACTGTCAGGGTAATAGCTTCAAAATGAATTGGGAAGTGTTTCTTCCTCTTCTATTATCTAAGAGATTGTTTAGAATAGATGTTAATTCTGTTTACACTTGATAGAATTTTCCAACAAAAGCATCTAGGCATTGGAATTTTGGTGAGGGAGTTTTAATTATAAATTAAATTTCTGTAATAGTTTATGGGGCTGTTTAAGTTACCTATTTCATATTGAGTTGCAGTAGTTTGTGTTTTTCAAAGAATTAGTCTGTTTCATCTCAGTTTGTTAAGTTTTTGAATGTAGGGTTATAGTATTCCTTTGTTATACTTTTGATGTCTGTAGTGATATCCCCTATTTTACTCCAGATATTGTTAAATTGTGTCATATCGCTTTTATTCTTTGAAAATCTTTCTAGAAGTTTGTCAATTTTATTGATCTTTTCAAACAAACAGTTCTTTGCTTCATTAATACTCTATGTTATTTTAATGTTTTCCATTTTGCTATCTTCATTATTTTTTCCCTTGCTTTCCTGGGGATAAGTTGAATATATTTTAGAATTCCATTTTTAATTTTTTGATGATGTTTTTAGCATTTTTTTTACAAACCATTTTATTCTTTGCTTAAGTATTGCATTATAAATATAAAGCTCACAACATGTATGGTATCATCCATTTACCAGTTCTAGTCAAATGTAGAAATCTTACTTCCCTTCATGTCTTTTTACTCTTCCCTATTTCTAATTGTCTTAAATAGTACTTCTGCATATATTTAGAACCACATCCATGTTGTAATTTTTGCTTCAACCATCTAACATAATTTTGGAAGACTCAAGAGGAGAAGGAAAGCCTACTGTACTTACCCAAATTTATACTTACTATGTTCATTCATCCTTCTTGGTCTTCTAAAATTCCTTTGTGTATCATTTCCTCTGTGTTTAGGGAAATTTTGTTAGACTTTTATTGTTCTTATTGTATGTCTCTTGGCAATAAAGTCTCTTAGCTTTCCTTCCCCTGAAATTCTCTCGATTTTTCCCTTCATTTTGAAGGATGTTTTTACCAGAAATAAGATTCTACTTTCCTTTTAACACCAGCAAACTGGTGAAATTTTGAGATTTTTTTTTTTCCAAAAGTTCCTTCTGAACTCTGATTAATGATGAGAACCTCATTTTTTAATATTCTTTTTCCATTATAAGTAAGGTGTCATTTCTCTATTTCTTGTCCTTCCTCCCTTACTCCTTCCCTCTCTCTTTCCTTCCTTAGGTTTTCAGAATTTGAACTATGATATGTCTTGGTGCAGATTTATGGAGTTTAACTTATTTAAGATTTGGTCAGCTTCTTAAATCCATTTACTTATATTTTTTGCCAAATACAAGAAGTTTTCAGCCATTATTTCTTCAAGTTCTTTTCTGCCTTGCCTTTGTTCTTTCCTCTGGGATCTGAAGACACAAATGTTAGATAATTTGTTATACTCTTTTAAGTCCCTAAGTTTCTGTTTATCTTTTTAAAAGTTTTCTTTCAGTTATTTGGATGGTTAATTTCTATTATTTAATCTTCAAGTTTATTGATTCTTTCCTCTGTTTATTCCATCCTATTCCTCTGCCTCTTCCATCCTATTATTGAGCCCATCAATTAAGTGTTTTATTCTGATTACTGTATTTTTCAGTTTTAAAGTTTCTGGCCCTCTGCAGAAAAAGTTTTGTTGACCTCTGGAGTATAAAACTGATATAGTAGAGAGGATCTACTTAAACTTAGTCAAAAGTTGGTTTCTCAAAAAAAATGTGTGTCTACACACACACACACATATAGCTTTGCGAAATTGATTAAGAAAAATTAGAGACATAGAATTATTAGGAATGAAGATGAACTCAAGAAATAAACACAGGAGAGATTTAAAGAATAGTAGGATAATATAAACAACTTTATATCAATACATTACAAAACAGATTAAGTGAATAATTTATATGAAAAATGCAAATTGCCAACACTGACCAAGAAAGAAGTACATGATTTCTGCCTCTGGCAGTAAGGTTGACTGGATATGCTCAATGATCCTTCCACTAAAATAAGTTTTGGAAAAGTAAAACACATAATATTTGGTTCATTTTTTGACTCATTAGAAGGCAAGATAATCATTACAAATGAAAGTGAGTTAAACCCAAAGTAGTTGGGAAACACAAAAAGGCTGTGATTCTGACACAAATTATGGATTCCAGGTAAATAAAGTCAAGAAGCTGAACTAAGACTCCTGCATAAAACCAGGAATATTTAATGTATGAAAATAATTCCGGGTCAGTAAATTCTGATGGTTACTCTAAAAAAAAAATTAATTAGAAAAGACTTCCTAATTAATGCTTCTGGATTAACTAATCAAATACATGGGGAAATAAGCCATTTTTATTGAGAAACTGATTTTTATATTCAAGGACTTCAGATACTAGAATTAGAAGGAATGGAATGCTATGAAATGCTTAAAAAAAGTAATTGTGAATTAAAGTGATATGTGATAAGAAATATGTAAGAAGGTCAGGCAGGGGGCATCTGGGTGGCTCAGTTGGTTAGGCATCTGCCTTCAGCTCAGGTCATCATTCCCTATCCCTCTGCAGCTCTCCTTGCTTGTGCTTGCTCTCTCTCTCTCTCTGTCAAATAAGTAAATAAAATCTTTAAAAAAAAAAAAGATAAGCAGAGAAAAACTTTAAGGAAATATGAAATATCATTATTGAAATATATAACTCAATGAATAGTTCAAGCATCTTAGTTACAGCTAAAGGAATCATTAGTTAACTGAGGAAATAACTAACACATATTGTATCAAAGACAGACAAGGAGAGAGAAAATATAAATGACAGATTATGAAACCTGAAAGACTGAGAATATCTGATATATGTCTAATTGGAGTCTCAAAGATAAAGCAAACAACAAAAAACCAAACGAATCCTAGAGTTGGGAAGCACAGTAACTGAACAAAGGTATTCAGTAGAGAGTATCAAAAGTGGACTCAGTCATGCAGAAGAAAATATCAGCAACCTGGGGGATAAGACATTGGAAATTACCCGGAGAAGCAAAAAGAAAAACAATGAAAAAGAGTGAAGAAAACCTATGGGAATTAGGGAATATAGTGAATAGAAATAATATTCTCATTATGGGAATTCCAGAAGGAGAAGAAAAGAAAAGGTACAGAAAATATATTTGAAGCAATGTGCCTGAAAGCTTCCCAAACTTAGGGAGAGAAATGGACATTCAGATTCATAAGGCCCAAAGGACCCTAAAGAGCTTGAATCTGAATAGGGCCACACTACACACATTATAATTCAACTGTCAAAGTTCAAAGACTAAAAAAGAATTTTAAGGGCAGCAAGAGAAAAGAGAGAAGTTACATACAAGGGAACTCCCATAAGACTATTGGTGGATTTCTCTGCAGAAATTTTTCAGGCCAGGAGAGAATAGGATAACATATTCAAAAAAGCAAAGCAATGGAAAGCGAAGTAGATCAATAGTTGCAATAAATATAAATAGCATACTCCATCAGATAGAAGAAGGCTGTATTTCCCAATACATGCAATTTACAAAAGAAAGCACAAAGATAAAGACAGAAAGTAGGATTAAGAAAAATGATATAACAAGCAAATATACCACATTAGGATAGTTATATCAATATCAGCCCTTATAAATACTACAGTGAAAAGCTCTAATAGGGATAAAAACTGTCTAAAAATAATGAAAGCTTTAGTTAATGGAGTGGGGCTAACAATTTCAAAAAGCGCTAAAAAAAAAAGTAGGAAAATCCAAAATTAGCAGAACTACAGAGAAAAAAAAATGAGGAAACCTATTATACATCCTTCATTTCATTCAAGCGGCAAGAAAGTAAATATTTAGAACACAATAAGCAAAATTAATTTTAAAAATACATAAAGGATCATGCACTCTGAAACTAAAGAATGCATATTTTCCTCAATCATGCATACAAGATTTAGAGGGAAAATGCTAGAAGAATGTTTTTACATCCTCCAAAAAAATAGCCATAATCCACATAAGGTCAACCACTTTTAATTTAAAACCTCTCTGGAAACAGCATTGTTAGCTCTTGAAGAAACACTCAAAACCAATCAGCTAATCAAGGTCTAGTTAAACTCTAAAACTCCACTACACAATAGGTGGCATCCTATCTTAGTGTTTCTTCCCTAAAAACAAAAGCACAGTGCTCAGTGTAACTTACAATCTTTTAGGTTTTGGATTTGTTGTTGTTGTTGTTTTTATTTTGTTTTTGTTTTTGTTTTTAGTTTTAACCAATTTAAAGGAGATTCTCTTTAAATCTTAAAAAATCGGGGGCGCCTGGGTGGCTCAGTGGGTTAAAGCCTCTGCCTTCGGCTCAGGTCATGATCCCAGAGTCCTGGGATCGAGCCCCACATCTGGCTCTCTGCTCAGCAGGGAGCCTGCTTCCTCCTCTCTCTCTGCCTGCCTCTCTGCCTACTTGTGATCGCTCTGTCAAATAAATAAATAAAATCTTTAAAAAAAAATCGGGAATTATTTCTAGCACAGAAGTTACACTCATCATTTTTTTCATTGAGACACATTAAAAATAGAAATTACATTGTCAATATTTCTTGGTTTTCTGCCCAGTATCCATGCCACCCCTTGTCAGTTCTTAAAAACCCCAGATTTTGGAATATTCTCTAGTGAGCAGCAGCCATGTGCTTTGGGAGGAATTGACTCCATACTAACTCCAGAGATGCTGGGCACTCAGTCAGCCTGATCCCATTCCTTTTGTTTCAGTGAACAGTTCAAGAATGGGCAGAAACAGTCTGAGCAATGAGCTCAGGACCTGTTCTCCTTCAGCCTATCATCCAATTTGAACAACACCTGAAATGTGGTACTCTGGATGTGAAGCCAGACACTAATGCAATACTTTAATACTTCACGGGATGATACAGCTTTAATACTAAGAGCGATGTCAGGAATTTGGCTCATTCATTCATTCATTCATTCATTCAATAACAGCTTGCTGAGTGCTTAACAAATGTTGGGCCCTGAGAAAGAGCAAAATCTTATTCAGCATATTCTCACCCTGAGGATGATGAAATCGTTGATAACTTCCATACTTCATTAGAAACAAAGATCATCTCTTAAAACTTCATCCTTGTATCTAGGAAGACTTCTGTTTTTTCAGTTGGGAATTTTAGTTCCAGAAAGAGAGCAAGACAATGAAAACATTGTATGAAAGGTTTCTTTCAAACTTTTCTCAATTGACAGTTTTTACCCCAATCATCATAATGCTGAGAGGCTTCAGGAACACAAGTAACTCTGTGTTCAGACCAAAAACTTGGCCTCAGGAAGATGAATGATCAGACCTACTCACCATATGATTATAAGGGTCAGGTAGTTTAAAAAGAAATTACAATCTGAATTGAACCAAGGATGAACAGTGTTACCATTGAGCTACAGATCCCAGCTAATAAGCATAACCTTGTAAAGAGAGGTTAGTGTTTGGGAAACTGCATGTTCCTGCAGAAGGGCAAAGCTTTTGCAATATAAATAGTTGTAAGTGTACTAGCTTTCATCTTTGATGCCTTAACCCTCTGTGTTTAGAGTTTTGTATCCAGAGCTGGATAGAGAATTTTAGAGGCTCCAAATACAGAAAAGATTATGATGATAACCCCACATGTAATTGAAAATTAACTTTTTTTGAAAGTCATAAAACTCACGTAAATATTGCATTTAAATTACTTTCTTCTGGATTTTCTTACTTTGAAGTGCTTTATGAATTCATCATGGATGGACTTTTCTTAGTCTGTCTGCATTGCTGGTATCCTAAATACTTACGTAGCCTGTTAGGTCATAATTCAACATTGATTACAAATATATTAATCTTTCTGTAATTTCTAAAATGTAGATGGCGAAGAAGAATTTTATATCAGAGAGGAATTTGATCACTCACAGCAAACAAAATTCTTTGATTTGGGTCCTTCAGACGTTCTTTCTGCATCATTCTAATAAGGAAAACATTGAATCCCAAGTATATTACACAATGACAAGGTAATAAGGGTTTCAGAAAGACAAAGCAGGTCTTAGCTTGGTACTACGCCTTATTTAGTTGATATTAAACATGATTGGAAGAGACAATTACATATGTACAGGTCACTGAGATTCAAGGGTCAGGTGTTTTCTGACTTGCATTTCTAAGACCGGTAGTAATGTGCCTCAGGGAACTAGGTAAGTTCTAGCCAGTCGTTTTTGACTGAATAATGAATGCTTAAAGGTTGACTCCTAGTCTCCAAAGCTACTGATGATTTGTAAAGTAGTATGACTTAACCCTTTGTTTTAATCATTGTATTAAGAACAAATTTAAAGGCCATAAGATCCCACTTAATGGTTCCAATGGGACATTTGTGGGGTTTTTTGTTGTTGTTTTTTGTTTTTTTTTTTTTTTTTAATCTAAAAACCTCCTTAAGCGCTGTGGAAGAGAGCAAAGAGAAATTGACTCTCTTGTTGGGGAAATCATTAACCGGAAACTATTTGTCATATCAAGATCTTAAGGCATAAGTAAGTATTACCCTTACTGAAGGAAATAAAAAAAATCTCTCAATACTCACCCAATACATATTTAATACCTTACTTTTTCTTTCAATACTTTTATCAAATTTTGTTTCTCTGCTTGACTGTTTCCAAATTATATAAATTCAAGGGTATTACTGTCTTTTACAAAATGACAATACTACTTAGGAGACACTATTCTTTTTTATTGAAATATACACAATTACTGAGGAGAAACAAACACAGAGAGTGGCACACACAGGCCAACATACAACAGTGACACAATTTTATCTGTTAAATAGCAGTTAAGTCACTGTTTAGTATGTGGTACTTTATTTTGGGTCATCAGTTATATTGAGTTGTCTCAGACTTTTAGCGAATTTGCCCTTGTAATTCCTTTAAAAGTTTTGAGGGCTGTTGGGAAAGCATTTGACAGGGAGAAGACAAATAGACTCTTTTTTTTTTTTTTTAAGATCTTTCTTTGTGTGAGAGAGATCACAGGCAGGGGGAGGGGCAGAAGCACAGCCCTGCTGAGCCCGGAGCCCAGTGTGGGATTTGATCCCAGGACCCTGGGATCATGACCTGAGCCAAAGGCAGAAGTTTAACCAACTGAACCAACCCAGCTGCCTGACAAACAGATTTTCAACAGCAATATTTTAATGGGGTATGTGGTCTCCATTTAAATTATAATATGCAACTAGAGGATCTCAAAAGGAATGAGAACACTATTACTGAGCCACAATGCTTCTTAGTTTACATGAGCATTCTATCACCCAACCCCCAGGCCACTTCCCCTTAACCTGCAAAGAGATTATTTCCTGTGACTATGGGTCTTCAGTAGGTATTGACTTCAGTTCCATTCCAGAAACCATCAGAGGGAGAACCCGTGCTCCTGTTTTATAATAATCATCATAATGTAAGAAAAATCGTGCTGGGTGGGTTCAACAGCAAGGAGGACTTCATTCAAGACTACTGCAATAGGAGAGATTGAACTCAGCTCTGCTGAAGCAAAAGGCGGAAGAGTTTTTAAGCACTGAGGGGAGCCAGTGGAAAAGCAGTGGAGGGCATCAGCGGGGAGGTTGGTCAATATCATTAGACCATCCGTGTTTGCTAATTGTGCTTCCTGAAGTTAGGCTTCTATCTTCCCACAGAAACTAGGAGATGAGGGAACTTTCTTGATTATATTTCAAAGTGATGACTCATAGATCCTTGAGAAAGATATTCGTGGGCTGTAAAAGATTTACATCTCAAAGGGATAGAGAAAGAACTTATAATTACAAGCTTTCTTTCTTTCCTTTTTTTTTGCTTTCCAAGTAAGAACTTTATTTTGATTATTTATTTTTTTATTTTTTAATTTAAGTTCAATTAATTAACATATAATGTATTACTGGCTTCAGAGGTAGAAGTCAGTGATTCATCAGTCTTATTTTAATTATTTTTTAATTTGAAATATAATTAACATAGTGTTATATTAGTTTCAGGTGTACAATATAATGATTCAATATATGTTACTCAGGGCTCTATAATTACAAGTTTTCTCAAGTAAATGCTCTATGACAAGGAAGGTCAGAGGCCCATAGTCAAGAAGAAACTGGTCTAAAGTTTAGTCAAGCTGAGGAGAACCATAAAAACACCTTGGTTTCTAATTGCTGCCATTTGTTGAGTTCTGTGTGTCATATTGGGCTCCATGTTTTACTTACACTTACTGGTAATCTTCCCAATCTTAGTCCTGACTCTTTGGAGTAAGTGGTATTATTGCCCCATTTTATAGATGAGGGATTTTAAAGATGAGGAATCTAGGGCTCAAAGAGTTTAAATAACTTACCCAAAGTCACACAGTAAGTAGGTGCTAGGACCAGGATTTGAATCTAGGAACCCTGCCTATACAGACCACATTATCCCACTTCATCTGTATTTCCATTAAATCTTCAGGGTAGGCGCCCTAAGTTCATTGATAAATACTGCTAGAGGAGCAGCTTATAAAATATTTGCTGTTGTGGGGCACGTGGGTAGCTCAGTCAGTTCAGCGTCTGACTCTTGATTTTAGTTCAGGTCATGATTTCAGGGTTGTGAGATCAAGCCCCACATTGGACTCTGCACTCAGCACAGCGTCTGCATGAGAGACTCTCTCTCTCCCTCTGCCCCTACGCCCACTTGTGCATACTCTCTTTCTATCCTTAAAGAAATAATTAATATCTTTCTAAAAAATAAAAACAAATAAAATATTTGTTGTTTCCAAGTCATCCTCGGAAGAATGACTGTCATTTATCACTATAATAACCCAATATTTACCTATCTGGACCCGGGCATATGCCTATAAATGTCATAACATATGTTTCTTAGTCTCAATTTTGGAGGAACCCCAGTTGTTCTAGCCCTATACTTGCTCAGAAAGAGTAATCTTTTTTTTTTTTTAAGTAGGTTTTCTTTTTAAGATTTTATTTTTTTATTTGACAGAGAGAGATCACAAGTAGGCAGAGAGGCAGGCAGAGAGAGGGGGAAAGCAGGCTCCCTGCTGAGCAGAGAGCCCGATGCGGGGCTTTATCCCAGGATCCTGAGATTATGACCTGAGCCGAAGGCAGAGGCTTAACCCACTGAGCCACCCAGGCACCCCAGAAAGAGTAATCTTAATAGGCAAAGATGAGAAACGATCAGATATAACAAGATAGACATTAAAAATGTAACCTTCGGGACGCCTGGGTGGCTCAGTTGGTTAAGCAGCTGCCTTCGGCTCAGGTCATGATCCCAGCATCCTGGGATCGAGTCCCACATCAGGCTCCTTGCTCATCAGGGAGCCTGCTTCTCCCTCTGCCTCTGCCTGCCATTCTGTCTGCCTGTGCTCACTCTCTCTCCCTCTCTCTCTCTGACAAATAAATAAAATAAAATCTTTAAAAACAAAAATGTAACCTTAGAGTGCAAGGTTGGTTTAAGCAGATTAATAGAACAAAGCAAAAAATCCATGATCAGCCTTATAGATTCAGAAAATGCATTTGACAAAATCCAGTACCTATTCATGATAAAACTTCTTCAACCTGATAAAAGCATCTTTAAAAAACTCAAAGCTAACACTATCCACAGTGATGGAAGACCAAATGCTTTGCCTCTGAATGAGAACAAGACAAAGATGCCTGTTGCATCACTTCTATATCACCTTATACTGGTGTTTATGCCATTGCAATGATGCAAAAAAGAAAAAAAAAAGCATCTAGATAGGAACTGAAGAAGTAAAACTGTCATTATTTGCAGATAACATGACCACATATGCAGAAAATCAGACGGAATCTACAAAAAAGCTCGTAGAACTAATAAGTGAGTTTTGCAAAGTTGGAGGTTGCAAGATCAGTATACAAAAATGCATTGTATTTCTATATATTAACAATGAACATTCTATAAATGAAATTAGGGAAATAATTTTATTCACATTGACATGTGAATAGAATTAGCATTGTAAAACACTTAGGAATAAATTTAACAATTTAGCAAAGAAGGGCAAGACTTATACACTGAAAACTAGGAAATATTGCTGAGAGAAAATGAAGATATCTAATAAATGGTGATGTACTTTGTATTGATAGAAATCTTAATGTTGCAAGATGGCAATCATCTTTAAATGGACCTATAAATTCAATGTAATCTCTACCAAAATCCCAATAGAAATTTTTGCAGAAATTGGAAAGCTGATCCTAAAATGTATGTGGAAATACAAAAGACATTGAAGAGCCAAACAACTTCGAAAAAGGAAAATAATGTTGGTAGATTTATGCTACTGGAATTTGAAGCTTACTGTCAAGGTACAGTACTCAAGACAATGTGGTACTGGCACAAGAATACGCCTACAGATCAATGAAAGAGACTTGAGAAGCCAGATGTCAATTCTTACACAGTGGTAAGCTGATCTAATTAATTTGAACTTCATAAAAATTAAAAACCTTTGTGTCTTCTGCTTCTGGCCCTGGAGGGTCAACTTTTGCCAAGTCCTAGCCTGAATGGGAACCAGACAACAGCTAGTATTGGACAGACTAGAGCCAGGTGGGTGGGCCTTCTTTAAGAAACCCACAGAATTACCAATACAAAATTAATTATAAAAGTGAGTATCTAGAATGAGAAAATGAATTTTAAAAAGTGACAATTTTTTTTTAAAAGCTGAAAAATAGTACAAACGCAACAAAATTTAGCGAAATAATAGGTGGTGATGCAAATCTATATCAATTTTTTCCCTACCTTTTTGGGCAGCGCACACTTTGATGATCTCTTCATATGGTATATTCTGTAATATTTTCTCTATTAGTGAAAAGTATAATTCATTCTTTCCTCTGCTGTGATTGATGGAAACGAAGAGGTGAGAAAACTTGCTTGCAACCTCATCATTCATTCCTGGGGATGATACCACATCCGAGTGTCTTGCTCAGGCAGCGATCAGGAAAATCATGGCAAAACCCCAGCCTGTTTCTGCCACGGAGTATGGATGCTGATGATCCCTGCCCCAGAAGATGGTCCACTTTGGTGAGGTCTTTGCTGCCCCTCTTCCCACTGGGCAGCACCTGAGATGGTGGACAGAAAAGTCATGGTGCCCCACAGAGAGGGAGACATCTCTAGGATCCTTCCTCCTAGAGCCAAACACAGGGTCTGGGGTTATACTTGGAGGCACAGGACGACAAGGAAGTATGCCTGGTAGCCCACTACACAGGCACACTATAGTCACAGGACCATCTCCAGATTGTAGAGGGTGACCACAAGGCTGGGCAGGACTGCCTGCCTCCTGCACATGGCAAGGGCCCTTTCTTCTTCCTTGGTTACCCAGAGAACACAGCAAGGCTTCGAGAAGGTCCAGTTAAGAGACTCTAAAGATGAAGCTGTATGGTCAATCTATAAATCCACTTCTGGCCACAGCTAACATCTTTCTGGAGGGTATCTGTGTACATTGCCAAACAGATCCTCAGAGCTTCTCTGTCAGAAGACTAGAAGGCGAATAGAAGCAATTTGCTCTTGTTAGCATACATCCCACAAGAGACGTTGAATCACTTCAGACCTCGGGTTTAGTTGGGTGGAGATAGGCCAGGAGACAGACTGAGCAGGTTAAGAGGGATGGTGAATGGGGAAGCGAAGGAAGACAGCAGAGAGGGACAAGACGGTCCTTTGGGGGAAGACCTGCGGTAGCAATAAAATTGTCAGATTCATCAGCCATCGCCTCAGGGGTTTATTTTACAACAGGAAGCTGCACTAGAAAGGACAGAGAACAGAACAGATTGCTACAGAAGCTACTTCTCTTCTTTCTTTGGAAGAGCGGGACACAGGGGGAGAACAGAGCTTCCTAACTGGTAGAGAGGGCAGCCAGGACCGGAGATCACGAGCCATACTGCAGACAGAGAGGGTCTCAGACAAGAGAGAGCAGAACTGAGATTGTGAGAGGTGTCCCCAGGGTAGTCTGATGGGCACACCATGAGCATACCTTAGCTGAGGTGGCCACTGTCATTTCAAGTCCAAGGAGCTAGAGGCAGGAAGAAAGAGCTCTGGCAGCGAGCAGGGAGAGAGAGAAAGTGAACATCCAGGAAATCACATTGAAGTCATTATTACCACATGAATCTCTTAGCATACCTGTGGGCTTGTGTTTAAGGTGCTAGAGATCCAGGGACGGATGGCTTTTCTGAAGGCTGAACGTGAGCTGGTGCAAAGCAATCCATGGGCTGGCTCTGGTAGCATGCAACACACTCTCTTTCCTGGAAGATTCTAGACAGACACAAGTAGAAAAGGACAGATTTTGTTACTTGAAGGAACCACACATGAGATAGTATTGTTAGTAGGATTTAGAGAATCATCAGGTGATATATTTTGAATCGCCTTCACACTAAGAATTCTCTGGGAATAGCCACTTCTGCTGAGACTCATCTGGTTCCTTCCAGACCAAGGAATGACCAGCAATGTGGTCTTGATTCTGCAATTGACAGCCTCTAGTGACTAATGGGGAGATGCTAGTGTTCTGCTTCCCACAAGTCTCTTGACCTGTGGTGGGGATGAAGGATGCCTTGGTTGTCCTATTGGCTAGCCAGCAGGGAGAGTGGGAATGATAAAGCTCATACCTTCTACAAAACACCATCAGGTAAGTTACCACTGGATACATAAAAATAATGCTCATGAAAATATCTTTACTGATTTTCATGTTTATAAAGATAGTCCATGCTTATTTTTAAACAGTGTAAAAATATAGAAAGTAGAAAACAGAAGGTTTCCAGTTATCTCCCTTTCCAGGAAACATTGTTTAACAGTTTGATTTATAGCCTTCCAGGATTTTTCTTATGTAGATAGATACTCCACATCTATAAGTATGTAACTCAAATCTTTGTAAGTTTTCCAGGCTACTGGTCACCTTTTACATGAATAATCAAATAAGATAGCTCCAGTCCCCATCCTAAGTAGTTTTGGGATCTGGCATTTTCTCCAGGTGCTTTAGCCATTCCTGAGGAGGATGTTAATATGGTGGGTGTCTATGACCTTTGGATCCTCTTCTGAAATCAACTGCTTATTGGTTTATATTGGGTCCTCTCTCCAGCTTTTCTCTCATTTTCTTTTCTTCAAAATCTGAACATGGTCTCACCTCATTTTCCAAGGTCCTTGTTAGATGGATACTATCATGTGACATCATATTTTACTGAATGTTCAGGATTTTGGAGAAGATAAAGAAATTAACCCTCTCTCATTCTAGGCTTTTACATTTAAGTTCTGCTTGGTTATAGTTCATGGTCCTGCACTATTTATGGGCAATTATTAATAATTGTCATGATGATACACAGCCTCTTGAATGGCTAAATACAGAGTGTGGCCTCATGTTGTGCTACAAACTGCTGATGTTCTTAGAACCTTATTTTATCTTCACAGCTTCCCACAAGTCTCTTGACCTGGGAAGCAGGTTTTATCACCATCATTATTTACAGATAGAAAACCGAGGTGAAAGAATGTAGCTTATTCGTGGTCACACAGCTAACTAACATATGGAGAAGTTTCGAACCCAGGCTGTCTGACTTAGAGTTCCGTGTTCTCAATCTCCGTGCTGTTCTGCTACCACGCCTTCATAATTATCAGAAATGTTGCCCATCCTAGTAATTACTACTGTGTGTCACAAAAATCAGTTTCACTGAGATTTCCATCCTCCCTGGGAACTCTGGCCTCTCCTGTGGTCCACATCTTCTTCTTTCAAAACCTTTTTTTGTTTGTTTGTTTTATTCTTGCAATCTTCCTCCCAAACAATCTCCTTTCTCTTCAATGGTCATTCTAGTTTTAATAATCTTGAATGGGCCCGAGTGTACCTTCGTTTTCCTATAAGACTCACCTTGGCATTAAGATGCGTCAATGCCTATATTAAACTTCCTCAGCTCTGTGATTTCTCTGTTACCTCTTTTCTCATATTTTCCAGGTGGAAAACCTTTCTGTTTCTATAAGGGCAACTCTTGGAAGGACTCTAGAAATCAGTATGTGTACCAAGCATGAGATGCGGCATGAGGTATGTGCAGAGATCATGACCTGAGCAGAAAGCAGCCACTTTCTCCCTCCATAAAAGCAAAAAACACCAGACAAATAAATTAATTAACATTAAAGTTATCTTTTAAAAATTATTTAGCATTACCCAAAAATGTTAGGAAGAATCATATAACTCTCAAAAAGAAAATCTCCTGATTCTCTACTGAATCACCCAACCAATAATAGCATTTATTTACAAGAGAATGCCAATAATGCTTTACAAATTCCAAATTTGCCTTGCTTTTAATGTCTCCCTAAAAAAAAAAAAACAAAACAAAACAAAAAAAACAAACAATAAAAAACCAAAACCAAAAAAGCAAAAAAAAAAAATATATATATATATATATAGTCAATGATCTTTTCTATAAAAAAAAAAAAAAGAAAAACCTTCATTTTGACTGTCTACATTGTGTCTTCCACATTCTCAGAAAATAAAAATAAAAACATGAAAAAACAAGATAACACTATATACGTGGGCAAGGAAATCCATATTCATCAGCAGGCATGTGCTAATGTGTACCACTTCTAAAACCAAGTGTAGTCTTTGGTCCACTTCTCCAAAAGGTAGCCCTGACCCAAAGAAGTCAGGGACTAATTAAAGATGAGATTCTCTTATCTTTATCTATTCATATATTTAGAAAAGCACTTCACTTGATAACAAGTGGATGCATTGAGATCCCCCTCCCTGCATATATTCCTGGGGGTCCCTTGTGGTCGCAGTGCCTCAGAATATGCAACTTCTGATCTTCCCCTGCCCTAGGAAGAGAGGTGATTTGCCCTAAATTCTGTCCTGAGCATTCCCCCACTACACATTTTTTTTTTAAGTATACTCAATACCTAACATGGGGCTCAAACTCATGACCCCAAGATCGAGAGTTGCATGTCCTACCAACTGAGCCGGCAAGGTGCCCCTCCCTGCTACACCTTTTGTGAATGTTGAAGTGTGGGCATGTGTCATTTTATGAGGTCCTCCTTGTTTGTTGGTACTTGGTTGTGTTTGAATCTTCATGGGGTGCATAAATCCATCACCTCTCAAATAATAATAATAATGATAATAATTTCAAAAATAACTGACAGCTTAAAAAAAAAATCAAACACTTTGACTTGAATGAAGAACTTGACTCCAAAACCTTAAAGCAGGAATTTCTTCTGTGGAACATGAATTCAGCCAAGTTCAGCAATAAGTTCTGCAGAGAAGGATCATTCTCTTCTCAGCATCAATAGAGTTTTCCCAGGAATTAAGTAGATTATGGGTTCAATGGAAAGCTTCCAGGAGTAGAGTAACTCTCCTTTCAATCCAAAGACCTACCTGTTGATCTCAGTCCTGTTGGCCCACCTTCCTTTGAATCCCTTCCAGGGATGCTTTTTGACTCCTGTAGAGGTATGTGACTATGGATACCTTTGGCCATGCTTATAGAGATGCATTTATAACCTTGGTATTGAATATCAGAAAACTTGTTTTAACCAGTTTATAGTTTTGAGAATATTTGTGTGGTATTGTAGCCCTTCAGTATATCTATGTTTAAAGAATCAAGCTTATGCAAGAAGGGTGGAAGGAGCCTGACACAGAATTAATACATATTTTGGTTTCAAATAAAGAAGAGCTTTCACAGAAAAAAAAAAAAAAAATCAATTTAACTGACTAGTCCAGGAAATAACCTGCCTAAATATTGAAAAGCACATGCTAAACCAATAAATAACAGAGATATCAAATATCTAGAATAAAAGCACAAAGGATAAAATATTAGAAAATATCAAATTTGCTTTCTAAACTTTTAGTGGTTAACCTTTAAAGAGAATAAAAATAATAAGACATTTTCTGTTTGTAGCCTCATATTCTGTTTAAGATAATCTTGCACAGTGATGATTACCACTACACCCTTTGGTTCCATTTGAAGAAAGAGCATGATTGAATGAGCAACTTTTGACATTTGAAAATCAACACTGTTTACACTTGAGAAAATTCACCATAGGTTGTTTTTAGTGAACTTAAAGCAATTTATAAACAAGAAAAATTTATTCTGTGTTCACATTACCTCCCTTCAATTATATTTTTTCTAGAGTTTAATAACTATAAACACTCTAAATGAAGCCATGTTTCCAGAGCAGGCAATGATCACAATTCTTCTACATTATACTTGACTTCAAAACATTTCCCCACTTACAAATGACTTGGAAGGCTAGCAAAAGGCAGGGCAGCTGGGAGGTTCATCATTAGGAAACAAGTTAGGGATGGAGAAAAAGATGATGGTGAATTTATATCCAGAAGATACAGAGAAAGAAACACACAAAAATATTTTACTCAGTTAACCAATTGACTTTCTAATATAGAACACGGTATTAAATCTTGTGCAGAACAGAGCTACATTATGATACCGATGTTTTACCAGTCTGAACTTGGACCTTTAAAACTTCAAAACAGGTTGAGGTTGTTCGGTGATGGACTGAGTTTCATGTTTATATTTATACCCTTCACCCTTTATTCTTTTCCTGAATCTTCAAAAAAAAATTTATTGAGTCATGAGTAGGTAGTCAGTTGATGCATATTTTATCTTTTCAGTTTGGAGAGAGCATCTGAGTGAGTTGGTCAATGAAGGGTCTCAAACACTCATGTTCCACGACTTTCAATTTAGAAGAGGGGGACGGAACCAGGAGTAACTGTGTCCTGTTAGATGCAGATATGAGCCGGGGTCATACTACCCCATGGGTCAGAAAATAAACTTCTTTCTCTTGTATTTCAGAAAATGCCCTGAGAACAAACATCTGGAGCTCTCTCAGGCTTAAGCTTGGTGGAAGCCAAGGGGCCTGAAGACCTAAAAAGACCTAGGATGTCTTGATGTTAAGCACTTGCTATCCTACTATACGTGTGGTCTTGTCTTACAACCTTTCTCCTCTTCAATTGCAATACTCTGTCCCTTTAACAACTTGCTATCTTTACTTCTATATTATATGTATTTTTATGGTATATTACATTTTTCTATATTTTATAGTTTATTTTATTACATACATATATTACATATATATATATAATGTATAAATAGAGAATCAATGCAAGTTCATCTTCCTCATTCAAAATTAAGAATTCTCTGAAGGTGAACACAGTCTTTCCTTCCTCAATCCTGAGACTTGAGTCTCTTTGTCTTCTCCGTGGCTGTTGACTGTGTTATCCAAAAAGCACCGCTGATTGCTCTAATATCTGTATACAGATTCTTGTATTAGTTCATATAAAATTAATTTAGCTCAGAGTACCTAGTAGAATACCATATGTGGCACAGGTGCACAGAGGGACTTTTTTCCAGGAAAATTACATACATTTAAGTTTCACATGAACTCAGTGAAAGGTGTCCCATGTCCTGAAAAGACACAAGCCTGACAGCTTGGTCTCAGAGCTGCAGGTAGTATGACAAACAAAAGGTGTGCCAATCTATTCTCCCTCCCTCCATGCGTGTTCACATACTTGCTTCCATTTGTTCCTGGGTATACCCGAAAACGCTTCTCTCTAGAGGGTTGCAAACAGTCTAAACTGGTCACAAGGGGCAAGTTGGTCTCAGTAAAATAATATATGACTATCTCAAAGAAAGGAGAATTGGAGATGTTTTATATGAAATGATGAATTGCAAACATGTATTAACTGTTCCATTTAAATTGACAGTAACAGTAATCCTCATCATTAGAACATATGGGAAATGGATCTATAGTTCCTTTTTTCAAGTTTTTATCTTATCATTAAAAAAAAACTTTGAGAATAAAAATTTATTCTGTTTTGGTAGACTATTGATTCCAAGTGATTTTTGATTCTCTGTTGTATCACTCCACCACTCTTTCAGCTAAATTAATCTAAACCCAACAAACATTTTCTAGTATAATTGGTTTGGTTCATTGGCCATGTGGAGATTTTGACTTAGCCAAATGACAGTTTTAAATGATATTTAAAACATCCATATGTTGGGCGCCTGGGTGGCCCAGTGGGTTAAGCCGCTGCCTTCAGCTCAGGTCATGATCCCAGGGTCCTGGGATCGAGTCCCACATCGGGCTCTCTGCTCAGCAGGGAGCCTGCTTCCCTCTCTCTCTCTCTCTCTCTCTGCCTGCCTCTCTACTTGTGATCTCTCGCTCTGTCAAATAAATAAATATAAAAAATCTTTAAAAAAAAAAAAACATCCATATGTTCCAAAGACAGAAATAATCTTCTCTTTCATACTCTAGTCAAGAAAATATTTCCTAGTAACGTTTCTCAGGACAATATTGCTTCAGTTAAAAAACCAACTGTTTCTTTGTTTTCTTTTTAATACAATAGATGAGTATGCTTTGATCAGTGTGCTGGGCAACAAAATCTGTAAGAGGGAAGCAAGGAATAAGTCCAACTGGGTCACTTTCTCATTATTTAGACTCTAGCATTCTTCTCCACTTTAAAACTTACAATAACAAACACAACTTTTCCTTTTTAAGAGAAGAATATCCAAATGAAAATCATCTTTTTGT
The DNA here is from genome assembly GCF_002288905.1 of Enhydra lutris kenyoni. Taxonomy (NCBI): domain Eukaryota; kingdom Metazoa; phylum Chordata; class Mammalia; order Carnivora; family Mustelidae; genus Enhydra; species Enhydra lutris. The sequence goes on along the minus strand of NW_019154101.1, from coordinate 26,801,628 downwards.
GGCATTTAAACTAACATAAAAAGGCCATTTTGGCTAAGTATGCAAGGAGGAATAAAATTCTTAAAAGACTTTGCATTCAGTTTTCTTACTGGGGTTTTCTAATGTTACTTGGTGTAGGAGTCTGGGTTTTCAAGTTTAATATTATGAGGAATGGGGTTCACAATGTCTAAGTTAAAAAGTTAAGTGAGGTTGGAGGAAATGCTGAAGGCAGATGAATGGATAAAGTTGTGAAATTTACACCCCTTTCCCATTTTAGAGATCTGAAAAGGGTTAGTTTCAATATGGAGGTATTAAGTAGATAAGAGATCTCAAATTGGGGTCAAAGCAAACCCTCTCTAGAAAAATGTGAAACTCAGGGACTTTTCAGTGATTTCAATGATTTCAGTGATTAAGAGTGAGATGAGTGCTATGGACATGAAGAGGAAAAGAATTGAAAGGGAGGAAGACTCTGGCATACTCAACCTCCAGATCTGGAGAACTGAGATTTCACGGCTGATAGTATTAGGGATTATGAAAGCTTTGGGGAAATAGGCGACTATAACAGACGAAGGTTTTATCAAGATAATGTGACTGAAGTTCGGGCTAAAATTCCTCTACTCCTTCATTAATTCTATAAATATTTATTGAACACTTTCTATTTATTTGTCAGGCACTGTTCTTGGATCATGCATCAGAGGAAATGAATCAGAACAAAATCCTTGCTCTCAATAGAGTATATGTTCTAGTTGGAATATAGGCAATTTAAAAAAAAGAAATTGTTAGTATGTTCAGTGATGATAAGTGTTAAGGAGTAAAAGAAATATCAGGGAAAGAGGACAAGAAGGATAGGTTCTGAAATTTTAGATAAGGTGACCAGGAAAGAGATTAGCAAGTGAGAAAGTCTTGAAACAGGAGACCACCTGCATGTTTATTTCATAGCTAATACTTCTGTTCTTGTACACATAATGGGCTAAAAAATTGTGAACACTCCCTTTAGAAACATCTTTAAAGGCTGGATTTGGTACAGTAAATGCCACCTGTACTACATTTCTGTACTTTGTAAGCCATTAACTAATGGCTGAACATAACAGTAAGCATTCATTATTTCTTACAGCTTTTGTAAATCAAGAATTGAGGAGCAATGTCTCTGGCATCTGCTTCCAGGTGGCTCCCTCCCATAGCTGGAAGGTTGATGCTCGTTGTTGGTGGGAAGCCTCAGTTCATCCCCATGGGGCCTCTCCACAAGCTGCTTGGATATTCCTATGACATAAAGCAGGTTTCCCCTAGAGCAAGCCATCCCTGAGAGAGGCCAAGATGGCAGCTGCAATGTTTTTATCATCTACCCTTGGAAGACATACATTGTCATTTCCACGTTACCCTAACGAGCACATGGTGTTAACAACCATGATTCAATGTGGGCAGGAACTACCCAAGAATGTGAATACCAGAAAGAAAGATCACAGAAGGCCATCCCAAAAACTAGATATACCACCACTGCATATACAGGAGTGTGCACTCAAGAAATAAGGAAAAACAGGTAGAAGAAGTGAAAAACGTTAGCGCTCAACAGCGCTAAATTAAGTTACCCCCAAGGGATTTGCCTACCAGTCTCCATCTTCCTGGGTCTGAGGCGTAATCAACCACAGCAGTTGTTAATTGTTAAGGCTTACATTCAGAAAGATAAAGATTTGGAATAAGAATCTAACAGTAGAGGGGCGCCTGGGTGGCTCAGCGGGTTAAAGCCTCTGCCTTCGGCTCGGGTCATGATCCCAGGGTCCTGGGATCGAGCCCCACATCAGGCTCTCTGCTCAGCAGGGAGCCTGCTTCCCTTCCTCTCTGCCTGCCTGTGATCTCTGTCTGTCAAATAAATAAATAAAATCTTAAAAAAAAAAAAAAAAAAAGAATCTAACAGTAGAGCTGGACCCCCGAAAGTGAGACACACTTAGCAAAAAGGGAACTAGAAAAATCTGCCCACTGACAAGGAAAACAAGAAGGGCCATTTTTATTGGGCTGAGTGCAGTGGAAAAAAAATTTTCCCTAAGAATTAACAGCCACAGTCAGACCCTCACGTGGCTTCTGGTTTAGTGGTACACTTCCTGCAGGCACCAAGAGCCCCAGACTAAAGAAAATGTGCAAAAAGTGGTCTTGGGTTTGTAACCTTGACATGTCCAGCAGGATCAATTATTAAATCTTCTCTAGAGAAGCAAATTTTCAGACCATGACTTCTATGATTCCCATTTACTATATACTTAGTAGATATGAGCATACATTATAAAACTATAAAGCATACAAAGAAACAAAGCTTTATGGGTGAGACTCCAATAAACTACAGAACTGAACACTCAGGATCTCAGATTATAGGATTATAAAAATAAAAATCAAATGTAACTATTTTTAAAATAGTAAAAGAAAGTTTAAAATGAAACAAACATGAAAAAAAAGATCAGTCAGATTTTAGAAGAAATAAAACAGTAACCACTACAAACTAGGGATAACTAATAGTAATCAAAATTGGAACTTTACTGGGACCTCCTACATGTTGCATGTCAGAGTGAGGACACACAAAAAAATTCCATAAAAAGCAATCGTAAAGCTGGACAAAGCATATGATCATTTCAATAAGCACAGAAAAAGCATTTGACAAAGTGAATACCACTTTGGCTAAAAATAGCTCAACGATTTAGAAATAGACAAAAATTATCTCAACTGGATAAAGGGCATCTATGAACACCTGTGGCTGACATCATACTTAATGGATGAAACACTGAATGTTTCTTCCCCAAGACCAAGGAACAAGGCCAGGATGTCCAGTCTCATTACTTCTATTCAACACTGTGTTGGAGGGTCTTGCAAGAAATAAAAGACATCCAGTTTGGAAAGGCAGAAGTGAAATTGTATTTATCCAGATGACATGATCTTGAATCCAGAAAGCCCCAGGGATTCCATTAGAATTAATAAACAAGTTCAGCTGGGTTGAATACAAGATCAGTACACAAAATTCATTTTTATTTCTATCTTCCATCAATAATCTGAAAATAATTCCATTTATTATTTTATCAAAAAGAATTAAAAACCTAGAAATAAATTTAACACAAGAGTGCAAGGTAAGTAGATAAAAACTACAACTTGGCTCAGAAAATATATGGACGATCTAAGTAAGTGGAGAGACTGTTCATGTTTAGATTGGAAGACTCAAGAGGACAATTTTCTCCAAACTCTACCTAGTAGAAGAATTGCAGAAACTGAAAACCTGATCCTAAAATATATTTGAAAATGCAAAAGATCAGACTACCTAGAACAGTTTTGAAAAGGAAAAAAGTTGGAGAACTTAGAATTCCTGATTTCAAAGAATAATATAAAACTACAGTAACCAAGACAATGTAGTATTGGTATAACATTTATGGTGAATGGACATTCAATGAAAGTGCAGAGATAATTCCTTGGGAATTGGGGAGAAAGGATTGTCCTTTCAATTGACAATTGACTATCTACATGCAAAAAGAGAATCTGGACCCTTATCTCACACCATACACAAAAATTAATTCAAATGGATCACAGTTCTAAATGCACAAGCCAAAATTTTAGAATTTTGCCCTATGTGTGTTGTTTGCTTAGTTTTCTATGTATTTGGCATGTATCTATCTTTAAATTCTCCCAGAAGCATAAATTCCTTCTCAATACCTCTAACACATCAGATATCCCGTCAACTTCAGAGTTTGGAACTTTCTTCTGGAGCCTTCTGTTCTATACAACATGGATCGATTTGTGTCTATGATGGACAGAATTGTTATCTCTGGATCACACTTCCTCAATTCTTGGGGGGTGGGGGTTTCTCCCTTTGCTCTCCCATGTCTGAGACTCTGATTCATGGCTCTGTAACCATCGTATCTCTTGCTTTCTTCCCTAAAGAATATTCCTGTGAAAGGATGCAAAGGAGATAAATTTCTGAGGTTTTGTTAATGTGGAGATTCTTTATTGGTCCCTTATCCTTAACTGCTCATTTGCTGGGTCTAAATGTTTAGGTGGCAAATAATCTTCCATAAGAAATTTGTTGGCTTTGCTCTGATGACTTCAGGTTTCCAATTAGCTACTGGAAAATTTGAGCCAATCTGATTCTCACATTTTTGTTTTCTTAAGATTTATTTATTTATTTATTTATTTATTTATTTGAGAAAAAGAGAGAGAGAGAGCATGAGCAGGGAGAAAGGCAGAAGGACTAACAGACTCCCCACTGAGCAGGGAGACTGATGCTGGGCTCGAGGATCCCAGGCTCATGACCTGAGCCCAAGGCAGACATTAAATGAATGAGCCACCCAGGCACCACCAACTCTCATTGTTTTATGCAATGTTTCCCCCTAGCAATTTTCAGATTGTTTTCACCCCCTGTTTAGTGATTTCATGATGATGTTCTCTGGTGTAGTTTTATTTTCATCGTTAGTCCAGTGAACCCACATCTACAGTTCTGGGAGATTTTTCTTTTCTCTCTCTTTCTTTCCCTCCCTACCTCCCTTCCTTCCTCCTTCCTTCTTTCCTTCCTTCCTTCATTCCTTCCTTCCTTAAGATTTTATTTTTAAGTAATCTCTATACCCAATGTAGGCTTTGAACTCTCAACCTGGAGATCAAGAGTCCTATGCTCCACTAACTGATCCAGTGCAGGGCCTCCTGGGAGATTTTCTTGACCGACTTGATAACTCCTCTCCTCCCCTCTCAAGTCAAATTTCTCTGCTTTCTAACTCTGGAACTTCTATTATTTAGATAGAAACTTCTTTGCTGATTTAGTGTATTGAAGTTGTTATTTAGCATCTTATTTCCATTTCTCTCTCTTTTTTTCTTTCTTTCTTTTTTTTTTTTTCTAGGTTTTTGTTTTCAACATTATCTTCCAAGTCTTCTTTTGAGCTTTTCTTTTATGGTATTTTATTTTTAATCTCCCAGACTCCTTTCATTATCTGATTGTTCCTTCTTAATGGTATCCTGCTATTATTCCACAGATGCTATATTCTTTCTTAGCTCTCTGAGGATATTAATAATAGATTTTTGTTGTATTTTGTTTTCTCAGGAAGTTTCAGATTCCTCAAGTTGCATTGTTCTGATGATTTTTTTTTTCTTTTAGTCTCTTTCATTTTAGAATAGTGGAGGATTTCCTCAAATACCCTGTGATCCTTTGCATCTCACTCATACCAAAAGCTGGGGAGTTTAAGGAAAAGTTCTAGAACCTAGTGGGACTTGTACACTGTGGTATCATGGTGGGGTAGTCTGACTGGGCAATTTTATTAGGGGGTCCTAATAATATCTTTAGGCTGAGTAGATTCTCCAGTGAATAACCTTCTGCCTAGAGGGTGTAAGTCAGCACTGAGGGTTCTAGAAGTAGCAGAGAAAGAAAGACTGAAATCTGACATTCCGTGCTTCACTTATTCTCTCTTTCCTTCCAGAACTCCTGCCCTCAGTGCTTCCTAGTCCCCTCACCCCCTTCTGCATTTAGAGCTGCTCTGTTACACTTTCTAGAGAGTAAATCTTCAGTGTGGGGCTGGAAGAGAAGAGGGGTCAAGAGGCACAGTTGAGTGGAAGAGAGGGGAAATGCTTGCCTCAAGATTCCTAAATTTCCAAACATCCTTCACACTGTCACTGTCTTCCCCACCCATCAGCTCCACTTGCAGGGGTATCTGGAATCTGCAGGGCTGGGCTGTTTTGAGATTCTGGGATTTAAGTCACCTTTATCAGGACTTTCTCTATTGCCAAATTAGGCTTTAGTTTTCTCAGATTTGCTAAGTCATTTGCCATTGATCCAGGTGCTTTCTGGCTTTCAGAATTTGCTGCTCTTTTCCCCCTTTACATTTTTTTTCTCTTTGTGGATGTAGGGTTTTGAAAACTCATGGTAGTGGGCTTCAGGAAGGAGGGAGTCCAGACAAATCAAGTGTCCAGTTGACCATCTTTATTTGGAAATGTGTTCAATTTTTCTTTTTTTTTTTTTTAAGATATTTATTTATTTGTCAGAGAGAGATAGAGAGAGAGAACAAGCACAAGCAGGGGCGGCAGCAGGCAGAGGGAGAAACAGACTGCCAGCTGAGCAAGGAACCCAATGCGGGATTGATCCCAGGACCTCGGGATCACGCCCTGAGCCCAAAGCAGACACTTAACTGAATGAGCCACCCAGGCATCCTATGTTCTACTATTCTTTATGCCATTCTGTGTGCCAGAAAGTTTTTGTAATTTAAACTAATTCGTTGGAAAGAGTTCACACTCAGAAAAAGGGACATTCAGGGCAAGACTGCTGGTGGGTCATAAGTAAGGAGATTTATGTATCTCAACATGACATGCTATCGTCAGAGCCTGCATTCTCTGCCACACAGAGAAATTACATTTCTCCTGATCTCAAAGAAAATCCCTCCCCTTTTCCTGATAAAAGTATAGATAATAAGTAAAAAATACTTTTGGACTTTTTTTCTTGCCACACACTTTACTCCATTTTTTTTGAGTCAATATTGAATAGCGATTTAGTAAATTAGGAATTAAGAAGCAATGACAAATAACCCAAACATTCACATTTTAAATTTCCAGAATTAATGATTAGTTCAAAATTATTTCCTAGGTCCGCAGACTTGTGTTTTAACTTTCTTATAAATGAATAGCTATTTCAGAACTCTCTCAGGAACTAGATCTTTCCATTAGGTCAGAGGGCAACACCATGCAGCTCAGAGGAAAGCGAATATTTTGCAAGTGATGTCAAAAGCCTTAGAGAGAGTCTGCAAGTCTGAGAGGGGCTTTATTCATACAAGGGTCTCAAGCAGTCACCACTCAAGAGACAAAAGAAAGAAGGTCCGTCTCCGATTTCAGTGTGTGCCTCCATCCCTGTAACAGCCCATAACTCCCCCTGCGGCCTCCTCTTCCAGGTTGGTGAAAATTCACACTTCGGGTCCAAGCTGCTGGTTTGGTTAGTCCGCTGACAAATTATGTGAAGCCCAGCTCATCCAGGGAGGTTGGGTGCGGCCCCTCCGCCTTCTCACCCTTTCCCTTTGATCTTTTTTTCCTGGAAGTCTTCACCTCTGTATTTACTGTTAACGGCATGCTGGAGTAGACCTCTTCTCTTGTAACCGTGTTATTGGAGTCAGCTGAGGTCAACTGAACTCTTCGCATGCTTTTAATTACAGGGGTTTTAAATGTTTTTTCCAGCTTTCCTGTATTTTACTTTCTGTCACTTCCGCCGTACTTTTCTCCCTCTCCATGCTCCTTCTCCACTCAAGTCTAATTCAGAAGGAAGCCTCCCTTTCATTAACGACCAATGGGATGGAAACAATGATAACTTCTGGAGTTCTTATTTACAAGTGTGGGTTAACTGGACAAAAGGAATCCATTTCAATTTCTTGAAATGGAATATATTTGCCATGTAAGAACAGGTGCAGTGTCGGATGTAAACAAAAAAAACTGGGTGGCTAGATTAATATTCCATGGTTTTGTTCTAGAGAAATTATTTCTAGGAGTCAATAACAGTTTTGTCTTTAGGCCTATTTATTTATTTTATTTAACATGTACTTACACAGTACTTCCTAGTGCCAGTCTTCAAGGACTTTGTAAGTACGAGCTCAGTCCTATGAGATAACTAGTAATATCTACATTTCATAAGTGAAAAAAATGAGGCACAGAGAAGTTCACTAACTTCCCTAAGGTTGCACAGCTGGCAAGTAGCAGGGCTGAGATTCAAATCCAGTGGTCTCCTACTCCAAAATCCATGCTCTTTATTTTCTAAAAAAATGAATCCATACCTTGTTGATAGGTATACTCTGCTTGTAGAAAGAGAAGGAAGAGAGAGACAGGGAAAGAGAGAAAAAAAAAACAAGGAAGGAGGGAAGGGAGAGAAAGAGGAAGAAGGACTGGGTGAGAAAGAGAATCATAAATGACAATGATGAGTCACCATCGTCCCTACCATCACAAGCTGGGTTTCTTCAATTCAATACCATACATTTAGAGTATGTACCACTTGAAAATGCTTCCAGTATATTCCTATTTATGCTGCAAAGCAAACTGTACCTGTATTTGCAAGCGGTGAAATAATGCCTTAAAATGTGAATCTGCTTTAAACCGAACATTCGAATTTGCTGAGTAGACTAAGATTGTGGGGGAGTATTTTACAGGATATGCAGAAGTTTCCCAATAACTGGCTGAGGGGAAAAAAAAAAAAAGTGTCTCTGAAGAAAGGAATCCATTTCTACAGAGTTCCTAAAAACCATAATCTGTTTCCAAGTGTAGCCTGGATAGCTGAGTTTTAACTTTTGCAAACATGTGTTAAATAGATACTAGGAAGATGTTGTACGTGCAGGTGTGTTTTCTAGGCACAGAGAGCTATCCCATAATATGTACATATTCTTAAACGTGTGGTTATGAAATGCATTGTGAAATTAGAGACACATTTTAACTATGTGTGTGTGTGTGTGTGTGTGTGTGTTGGAGGCAGGGGGTCTGGTCGGTGAGGTCCGGATGCAGAAGAAATCAGACTGCGGAAGTGAAGCTGGAACCCTGGGATCCAAAGAATAATTGTGTGTGAAGCAATCTGAGCAAATAGAAGACAGGAAGAGATGACAATATTTATGTAACAAAGCTAATCATTCAAAATGTCAGATGCAAACATTCACTTGGTTGACTGAATTTACTTCCTAATAAATTAATTTGATAATTTAGACAGCTTTGCTTCGGGGTATCACGTAACAAAATGCATTAGCGTTTCATACCTCTGTGAAGTTTATACTCCAGCCCTGCTCAAAACGGCACATCCCCTTTTGTTTCCTTAGATTTTGGATGTGTTATTTCTTTACAGTGGTTTAAACTTTGTGTCTTGGCTCCACTAAGAACTGATGCACTTCTCTCTTATATAAATACTCTTCCCCCAAATTTCTGCTTTGTTTTAGTTAGCCTCCGTGTTCTGGTAATTCTTACCACATGGAGCAAAACATTTCAACACTTTATTTATTTAGGAAAATGGAGGCTGTTATTTTGGTCTTTCTTTTGATAGAGCTCAAAATAAGAAAGTGATCATACTTCAAAAATGGTTTTATATTACAGAGAAATGTGTTCCGTAACCACGTCAAAAGGGGAGAAAAAAAAAAACGTCAGGTTTTTGACTACCTAGAATTTGGTTCATCTTCTAATGCTTCCTAAGTTCATTAAATCACTAGAATGAAAGCTCCATGAGGGGACAGATTTTTTGGTTTTTGAGATATTGTCAGTATCTAGATTTATAGGCAAAGAAGTTCTCAAAAATATTTGTGAATAAATAAACAAAATAATACCCTAGGATGCAGTCTAAATTTAAAAGCTCACAAATTTCAAATAAAAAATATTTCAAGGGATTAATCCTGATGAATTAAGGAAGTGTTCTTTTTTATAGAGCTGTGTAAACATGATGGTTTCTTAGAAAGGTTTGGCTTCACAATACATGTGAATTTTCTTTTTATGTTTGCTTATTTAGAAGTTCCTATAAAAATCAGCAGATCTGGGCACCTGGGTGGCTCAGTGGTTAAAGCCTCTGCCTTCGGCTCAGGTCATGATCTCAGGGTCCTGGGATCGAGTCCCGCATCGGGCTCTATGCTCAGCAGGGAGCCTGCCTCCTCCTGTCTCTCTCTGCCTGCCTCTCTGCCTACTTGTGACCTGTCAATAAATTAAAAAAAAAAAAAATCTTTAAAAATCAGCAGATCTAGTAATTTTTAAGCATTGGTAAAAATACAAAAGCTTTTAAATCCTGGTAGCTATTTACAGAAAGCTGAATAAACTAGCTGCTTCATTATAGAAAGTATACTGTGAACATTTCTTTCTAGCAATTTGAGTCATATTTTTTACTTTTTAAACAGTTCTTTCTGAGGCGCCTGGGTGGCTCAGTCGTTAAGTCTGCATTCAGGGTCCTGGGATCAAGCCCCACATCAGGCTTCCTGCCCAGCAGGAAGCCTGCTTCTCCCTCTCCCACTCCCCCTGCTTATGTTCCCTCTCTTGCTGTGTCCCTCCCTGTCAAATAAATAAGCAAAATCTTAAAAAAAAAAAACACAAAAACCCAAAACTGTTCTTTCTATAAAAATCACAATTTGCTTAGACATTCTGATTTTAAAGCTCTGGTACTCCCCAATCTAATACTGTCCTGTACATGGAGATCATCCTACTAGCCAAACTGCCTCAAAGACAGCTCATAAATCTGACCTCGTATCTCATATATACTTTCAAATTTTATTTTAATCCTTAAGTTTCTTTTAGATAAGCTCTACTACTATCTTCCCTTTGCACCAACTCGTTTTCTTCTCCTATCAATATGATAGTTAGCTGGGCAGAGCTGTCTTGGATAATCTAGTTAAGTTTCTGCTTTCTGTTAGAACATCCCAAGCATCTACTCCCTGGGTTTAGAAGGAGAGCTTTCTTTTTTTCTTTTTTTAAAGATTTTTTCATTTGAGAGAGAGAGAGCATGTACACACGTACATGAGTGAGGGGGAGGGGCAGAGGGAGAGGGACAAGCCCAGTCCCTACTGAGCAGGGAGCCTGATGCAGGGCTGGATCTGGGGACTGCCCCCTCCCCCATCATGACCTGAGCCTAAGGCAGATGCTTAACTGACTGAGCCAACTAGGGCCCAGGGCCGTAGGAGGACAGCTTTCTATTTTTATTGAGAAAAACCACAAACAAGCCAAATCAGGGCAAAGGCCATAATTGATGGAGAGTTACCTTGAAATGGGATATGGAAGATGGACACTGTGCAGGCTGAGGCCATGTGACTAATGTTGACAGGACTCTGGTATTCCTCTTGACCCTGTCCCTTCCTTCTCCCTTTTCTGACTCATTCAGTGGGATTCAATCTGCTGCTTTTTCTAGTTCTTTTTCTACTCTCCGTCACCAAAAAAACATATGGAATTCATACTCCCTTAGATAAACACTTTCCAGGTTATTTCTCCATATCAAAGGGGTCATTTGCTTCACTAGGTAATTCAGAATTGACGACAAGTGTGTTTTAAGAAGTTACTGTCATCGGGTTTATTAGTTTGCCTAACTTTGCCACTCTCAAAGAATGTGCTTTTTATTATGTGGTGTTCGCTTTTGTTCCCAGTGAATCAGAGAATTCAAATTAATGTTCTTTACTTGGTATTCCTTATTATTTCCTTGGGAAATGAATTGACCCAGGAATTTCTGGTTCATATTTTTGATATGACATTTAAGGCATCACTTTCAAAGAGGGAGGAAGAGTGGAGCAGGGAATGGTCTGCTGTGGCCAATCCTGTGGTTTCTTCTTTGTAACAGGCAGGTCAAAGTGATTCCCTAGGTCAGGTCAATTCCCTTTCCTGGAATACTTAGACCTCTTAAATATTTTTTACATAGATAAGCCTACTCTCCAAGGGAAGATTTTTTAGAATTATTTTCATCTCAAAACATTGGTTATGATAGCAAAAAAGCTTTTCAGCAATATGAGAGATACAGAAATAATATTTTGATTTCTCTGGCTTATATCCCAAATCATTATATTTTTTACTTCCTTAGATTTTTTTTCTGACTTTACAGACCTGCAATATAAGTAACAACAATAAAATCTTGTCAGTTTTTTTAAAAGACAAGTTTTCAAAATATTTCATACATGTTAACTGGTTAATGCTTTTAGTCACGGTCAGAATTATCTAAAATGCCTTCACAGTACTGTCACTAGGAGTCACAATATAAATCCACAATTTGAAAAAAAAAGCATGATCAGGGCAATTTTCTCCATAACTTTTTTGCTGCTGTGAATTCTAAGCACTAGCTATATACTTGAGAAGGAGAGCCAGGTTATTTTTTTTTTTTTTTCTAAGTTGTTCCTTTAAAGACATTAACTCTCATTATATGTTGTGTGAAGTTTGAGTTTCAACACCTCTAGTTGTCCTTTTCCTAACATCTGAGAAAGGAGAAAAATGGATTGATCATTTCCATTCCCCCTAGCAAAAATAATTGAATTACTTTAAAGTGTGTGTGTATAGGGAGGGGACAGAGAAATAAAATATAAAAAAATGACTCACTTCCTTCAACTTCAACATACTTCTCCCCTTCACATCTTGTTCCTCACCATTAAATTTTCATGTTCCATTTTCGTATGATCAATTTCAGCATATAACCATTCCGCTGGGAACTCAGTAACCACATAAAGTTTTAGAGATTTGTGTTAAGATCCAAACATCTGTAGCAAATTGGTTTTCTGTGTTTTTTTAATTTTATTTTACTTTAATTCAATAAAAATACTACCAATAGAGTGGGTTTGATAAGAGACATAGAAAATTTTCTAGGATCCATGACAGTTTATGGTAGTTAAAAAAAAATCAATAAATAAAAGGAATTTTGTCCTTCACAATTGAGAGAAGATCCTGTTGTCTTTGCTGCTTATAAATTGAAAAGCAATTTTCTTCCTCAATTTCCTCCAAATAGACAACACTATTGACTTCATAAAAGTTACTCTGAAGCTTAAATGAGACAGTTCATGTAACGTACTTGCAGTACTCAATAAATGTATTATTATTATTGTGATGATCATTATCCTTATTATGGTTTTACTCCCAAGAGCTACAACACCTGGCTCTGTCCATAACCACCCCTTAATAGTTACTCTTTATTCTTTAAATGTCTCTAGCTCATGGCTGCAATTTATTTTTACCAAATATTAATTTCCCTAAACATGATGGAAGGAGAAAAAGTAAAGAAGAAGGCATTGTGAATACAGTGATATTCTCCCCAAAGATAGGGCTCTTTAGAAATTAACTTTCTGGTCATGTTCCTGTTTCTCATTATTACTGATAGTTTTACTCTTAAAGCTAAATTTTTGGGGCGCCTGGGTGGCTCAGTGGGTTAAAGCCTCTGCCTTCGGCTCAGGTCATGATCCCAGCGTCCTGGGATCGAGCCCCACATCGGGCTTTCTGCTCCGCAGGGAGCCTGCTTCCTCCTCTCTCTCTGCCTGCCTCTCTGTCCACTTGTGATCTCTGTCTGTCAAATAAATAAATAAAATTAAAAAAAAAAAAAAAGCTAAATTTTTGATGGCCTGGGGTTTTGACAGACAGTTTTGGTAAGCTCTGCTATAGGTGAGGTGACAGTAATTATCTGGTCAATTACAACAGTGACATTCAATCTGATTATTTAGTTTAAAAAGTATAGCTTTTTAAAAAATTAAGTGAGGTAAAAGATGACTTTTTTTTTTAAGATTTTATTTATTTATTTGGCAGACAGAGATCACAAGTAGGCAGAGAGGCAGGCAGAGAGAGAGGGGGGAAGCAGGCTCCCTGCTGAGCAGAGAGCCCGGTGTGGTGCGGGGCTTGATCCGAGGGCCCTGAGATCATGAACTGAGCTGAAGGTAGAGGCTTAACCCACTGAGCCACCCAGGTGCCCTGGTAAAAGATGACTTTTAAGACCAAATTGCATTTATGTGAGGCTAAGTTATCTTTAGTTTCAAAGATAATTCATCTTTAATTTCTTTAACTTCTAATATGGACTTTAAATGCAGAAATTTCCAAAAGATTAGGATTAGAATTTCAGGGGAGTGGGTGGCTCAGTCGGTTAAGTGCCTGCATTCGGCTTGGGTCATGATCCCGGGGTCCTGAAATCGAGTCCCTTATTGGGTTCCTTGCTCAGCAGGGAGCCTTCTTCTCCCTCTGCCTGTCACTTCTCCTGCTAGTGCTCTCTCTCTCTCTCTCTCTGACAAATAAATAAATAAAATGTTTTTTTAAAAAAGACAAGAGCTTCAACTTACAAATGACAGTAAATAAAAGCTTGCAGCATAGGAAACAAATACATTTTTCTTCCTTTTTTTTACATACATACATATATACACACATACATATACATATACATATGTGTATTTTTTTTTTTTTTTTTGCCAAGAAAATGATCTGGTTCATAATAAATACTTTGTGTTAGTTACATTGCTGTAATGATTTTTATTAATCCTTTTGAGTTGCAGTCTCTCTGAGAGCAGGTACACAGTCCCTTCCTGTTATGCGGCTGATAAGGAATCCTCCTCCTAGCTTCTCACAGGCCCTCTTCTTTCGTCCCTCACCCCAAGTATAATCTCTTCAATGAGTTTAGTTTTTCAAAAGCTAAGAAGAACTGTGGACTTTAAGCTTTTGGTTCTTGGTCTTTGAGGACCAGGCTAAAATCTGGGTAAAGAGAATTACAATATTTCCAGGGGTGGGGTGCTTGGAGGTAGAACACGGAAAGGACAGAAGGGGATGTCAATGACTTGGCCTGCCTCAAGCGCCATGAAGAAAAGGAACAGGGCGCCATGAGACGCTATCACACATTATCCTCCTGACAACTCCATGATGATGGTAAGTGATGCAGGTGACAGACCCAGGCGGACATAAACTAGGCTTTTGTGGGTGGGGTAGGATAGATTTAGACACAGAGACTCTTTAGAATAACAAATTAACAGCAACTGTAAAGTATAAATTTGAACGTGACAAAAGCAGCTCCTTCAATCAAACACACAAGTCTGTTCACCTTCACCTTCTCTCAGACCCTACACATGGTCATATTTTGACATGATTGTTATCATGACATATGGACTACTTTGCATGGGGCTTTTTCTTACTCAACATATTTTGATGGGCCTTTCCCTATGTTTCCATCCTTATAATTAGCATTATCAACAACTGCAAGAGATTCCTTGTGAAGTGGACTGTGATTAACTTAGCTAGTCTTCTGTGGTTGGACTTTGGTGCTTTCCAGCTCTTCAGGATCTTAACTAAAGCCTCACAGCTGCCTTCTCCAAAGAACTCTTGACCTCTAGAAGATAAATTCTCAGGGGCCAGAAGTTTTATGTTGAGAGGCAATCTAGTAGGAGGGCCATGGGGCTGTGGGTCACACAGAACTGGGCTGGGATTCCAGCTCCGTTTCCCTGAGGGGCTTGGTTCTCAATTCAGTGTTTTCAACCTCTGGCTCCAGTCAGCCCCTTGAGGCTAGGCCTTTGTACTTGCTGTTGCTTCTGGAACACCTTTCCTATGGATCTTCTTGAGCATCTCCCAGGCAACATCCAGACCTCAGCTCAGAAGTCATCTCCTTAGAGGTGCCCTCTGGTGCTGCCCAACACTCCTGTTCCCATGCTTTGGCCCATTATCCTTTTTTAATTTCCTTTCTCGGTTCCTGTCACTCTCTGGAAGGGTGTTGGCCCATTTCACATGGCCTGTTCACTGTCTCTGACAGAGCTGTGGGTGCAGGAGGGCCTGAATGCATCCTGTACATTCCCACCACAGCCTCGACACTCCCAGGGACACTGGTACCCCGAAGCCTCCTTGCTGGGGTCCCACACCTGCCCCAGCCCTGCTGCTGCATTCTTCTTTATCTAAGTATTGCTTAGAAAGCAATTGCTTAGAAAGCTTCAGAACCTTATTTAACACTCATTCCCACACTGGGTCTTATATTTGCCAGTTTCCACATGGAAAAATAATTGCTAATTAGTTCACTATTTTATTTAAAGGAACCTCTTTTTGTTAGTTATTATGCCTAGTAATGACTGTCATGACTTAATGAACTTTATGGATAATTACATTTTTGTATTTATATATCTGGTCTTTATGGTTTTTTTTCTCCCCCATTAGAGTACAGATTGCTTTAAATTTTTCCGAAACTGCATGTGGGATTTTGGAATCAAGTGGTACTGAATCATCTCATTCCCAGTGTGCAGCCAGCTTCGCATTCAGTTTTGAACAGATACTGGTTGCTCATTTCATCTGATTGCCCAGGCTTTCCTTTAAATCAATGGCCATGGAAGTATAAGCACACAAAATCACAAGTACGTACTTAATCTAATCTACTGAATAACCAGGAGGATAATATCTGGGGGGCCCTAGGCTTCGGGAGAATAGCACCGTGTTCACATTGACTTCTTTCTCTCTCTTCTTTCTCCAAATAGGTTTACGGAGGTTAGAACTTGGTAAAATCAATACCAAGGTTGGGCATGAGACATCGAAAAGAATTAACTGTTAAGAGAAGGATGGGGAAAGAGCCCAACATTGTTATTCATTGTACAGGAAACCTAACCATCCTTGTTTGTATCTACTAAAACATTGTAGCTCTGAACAGTTAGCTTCTCTCTAGAACTTACCTTCTCCAGCTGCAGGATGAGAATACTGACCAGGTTCCCTCCAAAACTGGCATTCCCAGGATTAACTCAGCGCATTTTATCACCCCTCGTTTCTCCTCCCACAATCACTGACAGCTAATGTTGCTTCATCTCCACAGGAGGGCAGTTTCCTAAAATGTGAGGACATGGTTATTTTCAATAAGCTCTAGATCATTCTGATGGATGGCAAAATTCCAGGCCTATTGGTCTCATCAATACACAAACAACTTTTTAAGTATGGCTTTACAGTATTATAGGCTAAATACTAGTATCAATCAGTTCCTTCTCTACCATGTTATTGATAGACATCATGGTTCCCCGTAAAGGGAAATTTTAACAGATGGTCATTAGTGATAAAAAAGAATATTACTTTTTTTCTTCCACAGACTGTTCTTAGTTGAGACAATCTTATTTCAGAACATAGTTTATAGATAATGCCAAAGTGTAGGTTTTGCGACAGAGAAATGGTTTGCCTGCTGTTACTTTTGTTTTCATATGTAGGAACCTAAGAATGATTTCCAATGCCAACCGGCCCTCCAGTGCAAAGTAAACTCAAGAAGTCCGTTGAGCCCATCTCAGCGTCCTGATGATAAAAGTAAATGCACTATAGCCTCATCTTCTCCATTCACCCACAGTCATCATTACTTTCTCCCATTATTACAATAAGGAGTAGATTGTTGGGCTAATAGTGGGTCAAACATCTTGCTTATATGAAAAATATCAGCTCTGCTGGAAGAAAGTGTCCCAGTGATGACCTGGTGGCTTTAAAAATTATTATTTGGCAGGGGTGGGGGGGCACCTGTGTGGCTTAGTTAGTTAAATGTCCAGCTCTTGATTTCAGCTCAGGCATGATCAGAGTCCTGAGATGGAGCCTGGAGTCCAGCTCCCCCGTGGGCCTGGAGCCTGCTTGAGATTCTCTCCATCTCCCTCTGCCCCCTTCCTCATGCGCTTGTGCACACTCTCAAATAAATAAATGAATCTTAGAAAACAGAAAAAATATTATTTTTTATTGAAGGTGATGTAATAAAGATTTTATACTAATATTTATTAAGCTCCTACTGCATGCTGGTCCATACTCTAGACAATGCATTTATAACCAGGATAGAGGGAGGCAGAGAGGAAGGAAGGAAGGAAGGAATTAAAAAAGGAAGGAAGGAAAGAAGAAAGGAAGAAGGAAGGGAGACAGAAGGAGGGAGGGAGGAAGGAAGGAAGGAGAGAGGGAAGGAAGGAGGGAGAAAAGAGAGGGGAAGGGAGGATGAGGGTAGGGAAGGGAAGGGAAAGTAAGGAAAGGGAAGGGAAGGGAGGAAGGAAGGACGAAACCAAAGTTCTATTTTTGGCTTTTCTGCCACTGACTCAATATTAACTCGAACCAGTGACCAACTTTGGTCTGCTAACTAAGCCTATCCACAGAACAGTGAGAAAATGCTTCAGCTTCCTTATTTTTTTTTTTTTTTTAAGATTCTATTTATTTATTTGACAGAGAGAAATCACAAGTAGGCAGAGAGGCAGGCAGAGAGAGAGGAGGAAGCAGGCTCCCCGCTGAGCAGAAAACCCAATGCAGGGCTTGAACCCAGGACCTGGGATCATGACCTGAGCCGAAGGCAGCAGCTCAACCCACTGAGCCACCCAGGCGCCCCCAAGCTTCCTTATTTGAATGCTGGACAACTGCTGAGATCACTTACATAAATATTTTTCTTTGAGCTCCCTAGAAGACAGGAACTTTATAAATATTAGTATTATTGTTGCACCTTAGGTACAAGTAGACAGGAAAATTATGATAGTCCTCTATTTATGTAAGAAACAACCTATTTCAGACAATTCCAGTTCATGCCAAGCAACTTTGTATTAGTTTGTTAGGGTCCCTTGGGCTTTCCTTTTTCCTTTCTCCTCCCCCCATTGCAGCTGATGAATGTGGAAATATAAATAAACCCTCAGAGCAGAGGGTAGGAAGGTGAGGAAGCTCAGCGTGGGGGTAGTCACACTGGCCATCTCCAGCGGTGTGTCGGAATGGGTGAGGATTCAAAATAAACATTACATTTAAAATTCCTGATTGAAAAGTGTGAGAAAATGATTCATTTGCAGAATGAGTAATTTGGTTGAATGTTCTGTCCTTGAGTAAGACCTTGATGAATCTTCAGTTTTGTCTGTTCTGTTTCTTTTTTGGATACATGTGGTTAGAAGAACCCAAAAAACCGGGATTGTAACTGGCATGTTTAGAGTCTGTTTGTTTCAAGTGGAGTCTTCCAAAATTAATTCACCTGTTTCTTTGCAAATTCTTGTCCCACAGGCAATTCCTCCAAGATTTTAATGGGACTCAGTTCTGGAATGATGTTCTCAGAATGCATACAAGGGTTATTTTTGGATGGTGGAATTTCAGGTGATCTTTTTAGTTTACTTTCTTATTCAAACTTCCCTGCACTTCCTGACTTTTTTTTTCTTTGAATAAGGAGCAAGTATCATTTTTACAAAAACAGTAGTTTGAAAAATAATAAAATTGAAACCCCGTGCCACTGATTTCATTCTCTTCTCTGCCATATAGCCCGAGTTTCTAATGGACCTATGCTTTCTTCTTGCATTCCTTACAAATTTAAGACAAACAGTTATACAATAATTAATTTCCAAATTGGGAAAGTGAGCCCTCTGTGCAAATGAGTAGGAAGCTGGTGTTGGTCTAGGGAACTCAGGCATCTTATGAACCACACTTACATAAAATTTTCTCTTTTGTCTTTATTGACGGGAATAATTCAAACCAAAGCAGAGTGGATCTCTTGCCAATGAATTATGCTGATAATGTTTTGTTTGTTGACCTGATGTCGAGATGATTTTATTAGTTTTACTATTTCTTGAGCACTCAGGGTGTTTTAGATACAATGTCACTTACAGACAAACAAAAGACATTAACTTCACATTCAATGATTTTACTTAATGAAATAATAAAAACCATTTAAGATTTTCTCTTTTGTGTATACGTGTGTGGTCTCCTTTTCTATTTTTACTCCAATACTAATGCAGGGCAGAACCTTCAACATATCTGGGGGCCAAGCTTTCTCCCCACTGTCCAACTTCGTAAAGAAGATGCTTCCAGGAGGATCTGCAAATGCACCTATACACTTTTTCTATAAATATTTATAAGCACTTATAGCATGCTGGTCCATACTTTAGGCAATGCATTTACAACTGGGAACCAGAAGTGGTCCCTGATCTAGAGAGGCTAATGGAGGAAAACAAGCATATCAACAGACACTGCAATCATGAGGTCTGGATAGAACATTTAATGAACACCACTATGGAGGGGCCAATGTCATCTTGGCAGAAGTATAGAAGGAAGGATCAGAAAATACTTCAGCAGGGAGAAAAGGCAAATGTGGCAGAATGAGCAGTCTGAAAAGGCAGTGATGTGAAACAGCAGGGCTCTCTTTTTGAAAATTCTAGAGGTAGTTTCCATGTGTCTAGAGGGCATGGGGTGAGTGAGGTGAGAGTGATGGAAGGTGATGCTAGAACATTAAATGGGGGGAAGTTTATAGATATGAATTTAGGACTCATAGAACCAATCTCAGGAAGCAGATAGAGCTATGTGGTCCAGGCTCTTCCATGCTGGGAATAAAGTAGGGTGACAAAGCAGGAACTTGATCTTTGATTGCTCTGGAATAACCGAGCAGGATTTTAATCCTGTCCGATGTGGTGAGTGTGCCTCACATGGTTCCCAGACCCAGTCCTCTTGGCCTCCATGTCCACCATTTTGTTCCTCTCTTTCCACATTCCTCTTCTCTTCACGGCTGGAGCAAGAGGCAATAGCCACAGCCATGGGGCTTGTAGAAACTCAGCTCTTTCTTACCTTGTCCCACAGTTTCAACAGCCCTCTTCTCTGATGCCAGCCTCTTGTCATTGGCTAAACCTATAGACTTCTATCCCTTCTCTCCTTGGAATGGGTCCCTTCTCAGGCCACTCCTGGAACTCCCTGGTCAACGGATCCACTTGCAGTTCACTTTCCAGACATGGTGACATATGCCTGAATCTTTGGGAGAAAAAAGTTTTGATGCAGGCTGGTAAGTTTGGGAAAGTTCTGGGAAAAGAAATGGAAAGAGAAAATAGGAGAAAGAAAAAGCAGGCTGAACTAAGACTTAGAGAGAACAGGGAGTATAAGTGGCTTGTACGGAGCTTCCAAATCCAGAGTAAGTGGTACACATTTGTAGTATTATTCCTAACCTCTTATCTTTGAAACGGATATCCTCTATTATTTTTCTATTTTGCATTGTTTGTATGTTTGTAAGCCGCTCTAGAACTTTTTAGAAACATGGCAGAATACAAATACATGAGCACATTGAGAAGGTATTTACAGTCGCCACATTGAATAATGAGCGTTCTGAAGACAGGAGTGATGTGGTAAAAAACACTTCTTGCTAAAACACTTTTGCTAAACGTGACTGTGGTCAGAACTTGACATAGCGGGAAAAGAGGATTTCAAATTATAATCTAACTTCCAAAGCATGCTTTAATCCTGACCTACAATGGTGAAGGAGTTTGGCAGTATTTGTTCCCTCAAAGCCAAACTAAACCAAACCCAGGAGGAAGGCAAGCACCAGGGCGCTGACTTTCTGCCATCACGAGCGAGACTTTGCCAGCCTCGGGACTCCCACAAAGTGAAAGGGTGGGAGAAATGACCCGGAGGAGATGATGGTGTCCCTCCGTGGGCTAGGGAGCCCTGACCGGGACTTTCTCTCACTGTCCCTCCTCCCAAACCCAGGATTTATCCCTTTTGATCACTCAACACCTCCCCTTCTCAGCTAGGCTAAACTTGTCTTCTCTCCTCAATTTCTCCTTCCCCCAGGGATTCACTCCCGGGCCAGCGCCCCCTCCCGCGCCCCCAACAAGCGCCCACGTTCTCCCAGGACTAGCGTGCTCACTCCTTTCCCCTCGGCCCCAGCCCCTTTTCTCGGCTTCTGCCTCTTCCACCCGGGACGCCGCTCTCTTGCCTCCCCACGGAGCCCAGACCTCGGGGAACGAGACCCGGACGCCGAGACGCAGGTGGCGGGGCGGGAAGCCCGACGGGCCGAGGGTCGCCCGCGGCTGGCGGGGGAGCGGGAGCGGGTGGGGCCCCTCCCCGCAGGCGGGCGCGCGGCGGGCCGAGGGGGCGGGCCCAGGCCTCCCGCGCGCCGCCGCCGCCCCTCCAGCCGCCTCTTCGCTCCGCCAGTCGGCGCGACCCAGGTGTCAGCGGGCAGGAGGCGCCTGAGGATGTGCGGCTGGCCGCTGCTCCTGCTTTGGGGGCTGCTCCCCGGCGCAGCGGTGGCCGGGGGCTTGGGCCGGGCCCTCCCGCACCGCACCCTCCTCGACTCCGAGGGCAAGTACTGGCTGAGCTGGGGCCCCCGGGGCGGCCGGCTCGCCTTCCGCCTCGAGGTGCGCACCGCCGGCTACGTGGGCTTCGGCTTTTCGCCCACCGGGGCCATGGCCGGGGCGGACATCGTCGTGGGCGGCGTGGCCCACGGGCGGCCCTACCTGCAGGTAAGCGAGTCCCCTCCGGGAGCCCGCCCCACCGAGCCGCGTCCCATCTCCTCGCGCCTTCGGGGCAGGCGCGAGTGCAGGCGCCCCCGGGGCCGCCCGGTGCCCTCCGCGGCCGAGGCCAGAAGCCTCCCGCAGCCCTGCAGCCCGAACCCTGCACGCGCTCCTCTTGGAGGTCGGCTCCCGCGCCCCTGGAGCCAAAG
Source organism: Enhydra lutris kenyoni (assembly GCF_002288905.1). Classification (NCBI taxonomy): domain Eukaryota; kingdom Metazoa; phylum Chordata; class Mammalia; order Carnivora; family Mustelidae; genus Enhydra; species Enhydra lutris. The sequence continues at coordinate 26,779,859 of NW_019154101.1, read as the reverse complement.
GCGCCCGCGGCTGGGCTCCCCGCCTCCGCCGCCCAGCCCCGAGTTTGCCCCCGGGGAAGCTGAGCACGGGTGACCCCGGGCAGCTTTCCGTCTCGGAACACTTTCCTTTCCCCAGCGCCGCACTGACTAGATCCCCCACATACACACCTGCCACGAATCCCGGTCCATCCGTCCTGGGAAAGGAGAACGACCCTTTGGGGACCTAAGGAGAGGGCTATTAGGGTTGGAGGGAACTGGGAGCTTTAGCACTTTGCTATCTTGCTGTCTAGAACCAGGATCCCAGAATTTACCAAATCCTAGCCATTCTGGAGTCCCCAGGCATGGAGCTGAGGTCCCCTTCCTCATCTGAGAGATGAATGAAAGGTCCCCAAGAATCGTTTAGGAACTTTGCTATCCTGGGAGCCCGTTAGGATGCCCATTCAGAGACCTGCAAAACTTACAGTTCCCCAGGCAAAATCCTCTATGAAGTGGGGAAACTTTTCACTTCTTTTCATGGCTAACCAAGTTAATTTGACAGCTGCCGATTTGCTTTGAAAGAGTCGGAGTAGGCACGTTGCCTGTTCATAGATATCTTTATGAATGGGAGAGTGGGGGAGGATGGTGAGAAAACCAGAATGATTAGGTGGTTAGGTTTTCTGGACATCTTTGTTAATTTGATCTTGACAACTTTTGGGCGCTTTCCCATGGTTACATAGTATCGTGGTGAATATACTCTGTTACTTATAAATGTTCATCCCGAAATACTGCCCTTTGCTAAAAAGTCTTTTCTTCAAAATGAAAACTCCTTACCGTTCTGGCATTGGGTTAATGTTTTGATGATATTAAAATCCGTGCACCGGTTGGATACCAAAGTGCCTTTCTCAGTAATTTTATTTCCGACTTCTAAGTTTGATTTCCACAACTTTCTGACTGAGATGCCATCAAATTTTAACCCTAATTCTGGCACTGAGCTAGTAACTCTGGCTAGAAATAAAGAAAATGACTGTAATAAAAACTTCAAAACCATCCTGTTGTCTGTTGTTTGTTTTTTTTTTTTTATAAATTAATCCTTTTCTCACAAAATAAGCTTACTACACCCCCAATAAATGAACTTTTATGAAGACTATGCTTTGTTGAAGTCATTGATGTATAAATTTCCTCCAGCAACATTTCAGACATCAAATTCGTAAACCAAGAATTTGATCGCAGGACAACAGGCCTCACTAGCTGAATAACTAACTCTCTTCTGATAATGAAGAAGAAAATATCTTCTTTAAATACCTAATTGAGTCAAGTCCTTTTGTTTGTTTGTTCAGGGTGGGAAAAGTAATATGTCCCTTAACTATCTTTGCACGTTTTGTTGAGAAGGACTTGGAAAATCTTTCTACAGTAATATCATAAAACAGGGTATACTTTAAAAGATAACTTGATATTGTCCCCCCCCCAAAAGAGTAGCATTTCTAGAAAATCCATCCAATTTGATATCTAATGAAAGACCAAAAGTAGAGTCATGTTTCAACATGCCGTAATTGGCCCACCACAAAAACAGACTTTGTTAACCACAGAGTGTTTTCACACTGCTGGTGGTTCTTCATAAAGACTGCATAAAAATTAACTAAATGCTCTTTGAATTAACTTTGAGCCATATGAATTTTCTCAAAATAATCAGTGAATACTTATCACTATGAGATAAACCTTAGAAATGGTCACTTTCCCAATATATTTCATGAGCACGAAATAAAATTTTTCCCTCCATTTTTATTCCTAAGGAAGTAAAATCCTTATTTTCATCTATGTATGATAATTGTTTTCTTAGTGGACTGACAAGCTTACTGTCCCCTTTCCTTCATCCTACTCATTCTAGGATGTATAAAATACACTAAAAATTATGCTCATCAGTTATATGGAAAGAAAACTGATCAAAAACCTCTTTAATAAAATGAAAGACACCAAACACTAAAAATAAAAAAATATATCAGTTCCTTCTGGGTCATCCAGGCTAGGTGATTTTCTAAAACTTGAAATTGAATCTTTTTTCTAGAAACTATTAATTTGAGAGTCTACATACAGTGGTATGTTAAGGAGCAACTATACCAAAAAGGTAAACAGGGTCCTTAGACAGTATATGTAATTCAATTACATATTAGTGGACTTCAGATTTCATGTAATTTTACTCCCAGTGAGAACAAACTTTGCAAGACAAAGCATTAGCTTCTGGGGCATCCAAGCATGTGCAGCAGCTGCTAATGGTTGGAGATGGCATCAGGCCACTGATAATACCCTACATTGACATCTGGGTCACCTCCCCTTGCAGCTTTCTTTTTTTCTATATATTTTATATCCTCCTTTCTTATTTAATTTTTAAAAACTTGACCTTCAGATATTTTTTTCTGTCATGATTCTGACTTCTATTTTTCTAGTTATCTTAAACTTTCTTTTCAATAGGATATTAACTCCTAGATAACTGTGTAAGAATAAATTCCAGCCAACTGGTAAAGAATTGTTGGTTAAAATAGATGCCAGAAACCCAAATGCTTATAGAAGTTAGACAGCAAGTATAAAAGAGTGATGGGCTTGATGCAATGCAACAGACAGTAGAGAAGATTGAGGGGAAAAGAGTTTTTGTAACTGAGTTACTGTTTTGTGGGAATGCAAATCAGGTATTGGCAGATCTTTTGTTTTTGCTTTTGGTTTTTTTGAGAGAAGATGGAAATTTAGATGTGTGTAAATAAAATCCGATTATGAAATACTGGCCACAATCCAAGTTTGTACAAAGCACCATGTAGAGCACATACATACACAAAATTTTCGTGGAGATAAGAGCCCATGGATAACTTAGTCTGGGGCCAAGAGGGAAAAAGAAAGGTTAGTAACGAATCGACCCAAAATATGAAAAGCCATGAAAGGCAGAGGGCAGGTTCCATTTCTCTTCAGGCGTGGCTTATTCTGTGGCAAGAAATGTCCAGTGCCAGAGGGGGCCTTGTCCATTTTTTTTTTTTGGTAATCTATTGTATGACACAACACCCCAAAATATGTTTGCTTAATACAGTGACAGTTTGCTCTCAGCTCTGCAATTCAAGGAGGGGCTACTTGATGTCAACCCAAGGTGAGCGATTGGAATCATCGGGAGGCTCCCTCAATCACTTGCCTGACTGGCGGCTGCTGTTGTCTCTTGGCTGGGGATCTTAGCTGGTCCTGTGGTGGGAGTGTGGCCACTCCATATGGCCACTCAGCTTCCCCACAGCTCAGTGGCCCGGTCCCCGTGGTGAATACCCTGAGAGGCCCAGGTAGAAACTAGATAGCAGCCTTTTCTAACTTAGCCTTTGATTCATCTTCGTTGTAGTCGTATCTCACTGGATTCAAGAGGGAACATGAGGTGGCACCTTAGGAACATGTCATAAGGAGGTCACAGGGGAATGGAATATATATATGAGTGTGGCCGTCTTTGCAAAATACTTCCACACCCATCCCCACTGACTTGTCACAGTCTCCTTCCCACCACCACCTCTGAGCACCTGTCTACATGCATCTACTCTCTCTTGACACTACTGAGATTGGGAGACAATATTGACTTATTCACCTTTTTTCCTTTTACACACACTCTCTCTCACACCACTCAGAAGGAGTTAGTGTTCAGTTATTCTACACTATTCCACACTCCCCTGCCAATAAAGACTACAGAAGTCTACAACTCCCATGTTTTTCAGTGGTTGCCAATCATTAATTCAGAGTTGGAGCCAGTGAGAATACCTCCAGAGGTAGGTGTGACATTTGCTAGTAGGTTGTGGGTGAAAAATCAAGTTCTGATTTCTTGCCTCAAGGCAGTAGGCCGGCCAGCCTTAAAACTCTACCCAGAGATGAGGCTTTATGGAAATTTGCCCCTGCCCATTTTTTAACCCACTGACCCAAATGGGTATATAACCAGGTCTGATCAAATGGGAAAGAAAAGAGAAACATGGTTGGGAAGTGAAGGTCTCAGTATCATCTATCAGATACCCTGTTGTGGAGGGTCTCACACTTGGGGTAATGTGACCCTTGGGATGCTGCTGAGGTCATTTCTGCACTGGCTTTCACAGGATTGCCTGGGGTGGGGGTGGGAAGCAGCCTTTCCTCTCGCCTTGGCTTTTGAAAACCTCACTATTTTGTCTCAATGAATTAACTCTCACTTCCCTGATGGATTCCTGTCCTTTCCTTGTACTTTGCCCCTTTTTGACACAGTGCAATCCTACCCCCCACCCCATCCACTTAGCAACTGTGAGTCCCCATTTGAGGAAAGTAATCCGGGTTGATGAATGCCTAGTTTGTGTGAGTTAGAGAAGAGGGCAGCATTGTCGGATGTGCCCGTTGAATTTGCACAAAAATTGATTCACTCTTCCTTTGGGGGTAGAAATCGCGAGTGAATGGAGGCTGAAACATATGTCATCATTTGTTACAGCCTTGCTCCCTGGCTGCCTCTGTGAAACATTTCTGTGGAGGAGAAGCAAGTCTTCAGGAGCAGGGTAATTGCTGCTGGGCTGTTCGCTGAGGAAGTGCTCGGAAATTGTGCTGTGATTTGAAATCACAGAAAACAGTGAGCATTCTTTGTGGTTAACGATGTGCTGCTTTTAAGCGCGTCCCAGCCAACGGCAACAAAGAAATGTTTGGAAAGCAAATTGAAAAGCTGTAAGGGAAAGATGAAGAGAGCGTACAACCCTGACACAGCTCAGCTGGGGCTTTGTTAAGAGATATTTATAAGTCTTCAGATTATGCTCCCCCACCCCGATTTCCAGATGACGAAGGGACCTCTCCAAGCGTCGTGCTTTGTGCATTAGTAATAAGGACACATGAGCCAGTGTAATGCTCCACACACGATACTCTACAGCTGTGTGGTTCTCCCTGGCAGAGCAGATGATTTCATAATGCCAGCCTGAGGAAACAGGGCAGACCTAAGAGCCATGGGAATAATGCACCTGAACTGCCCAACAAGTTCAGGGCTTCAAACTACCAATGGCATATTTCTGGGTTCTTGTAAGGGAAGGCAGAGTCCACTTCAAAGAAAGTGAATTGTGGCTTATTGATTCAACTTTTTTGTAATACAGCCCTATTACAATAAAGTTGCTGGCAAAAGGAATGAATTCATTATACATCAACATGTTTCTGAAAAATGTTTGATCCGTATGAAAGAAAAAGACAAAACTTTGAGTATGGATGCCTTATGATGCTGTTTACTATAACTTTTAAAAAATAACCAGTACAGAACTTTTAAATAGCCAGCTGGATCCCCAGGAAACTTCTTCCCAATCTATGTCTTTTAAACTTGTTACAATCTAGAGTAGACTCCCCAAACAAACAAACAAACAAACAAAAAACCCTGCTCATAAGGATAGCATATAGCTCATAGCAGAGAATTCTACAAAAATAACTTCAAATGCATACTTTTTGTTAACTGTAAAGTTGGAATTATATATCTAGTGCTATACAAATAATGTATAGACCACATTTAATTTGCTATTGAGGCCTTTCCTCTTCATCTCGTGTAACCAAAAATTATGAGAAGACTTTAAACAGTTACTGCTTTTACAGGTTAGTGTTGCTGCTCTGTGTATTTACTTACTGCTCTTAGGAGTTCAGGGATCAGGGATGCCCAGCTGGCTCAGTCTGCAGAGCATGTTACTCTTGATCTCAGGGTCAGGAGTTTGAGCCCCACATTGGGTATAGAGATTGCTAAAAAAATAAGCAAACTTAAAAAAAAAAAAAAAAAGAGCTCAGAGTTCAGTTGATTCCCCTCAGGGCTCCTAAGTTTCCCCACACCTCCAATTTTACAGGTGAGAACCTGAGTCTTCTATACCTATTCAGTGGTGTGGTGGCCATACAGATCAGCAGCCTGGATTCATTTCCTCTGAGTCCTGGTTTTTTATTCTTTCTTCTCCTGCAAGTAAGCAGTAGTTTACATAAAAACATTCCAATTTTCTTCCTTAATAGTGAAAGAACATGTATAATAAATAGGTTTTAAAAGTGATCAGTAAAAGAAAATCATAGTATTTCTCTTACTACTTCTGTTACCCCATAAATGTCATAGACATACATTTCTATGGTATGATTTTTCATTCACTGAGTTCTTAGTAAATGCCATATAGTACGATAAGTCCTATAAGTATGTACTCTCGTATAATGCTCACAATAGTCCTCTGAGGTCAACGTCTTATTCCTCCCATTTTGTGGATGTCCAAACTTGAGGTTGCAGGTTACAAAGCAGGACAATAATTTGTGACTCTCACACGACTGAATAAAACACTTACCTATGGGCAGTGAATGTCGGAATAGTCGTTCAGTCATTTAATCAATATTGATTGAACTTTTATTGTTCAAGTTCCAAATCCTAGGGACACAGAATTGAGTGAGATGAAGCCAGTGGTATCATGGAGCTCAGATTTTGGTGGGGGATAAACAAATAAATACATAAACAAGAAAAATACCAGGAAGTGCTGAGAATTAAAATAGCGTGATGTGATAAGGAGAAACCATGTGGCTATTTCAGATCAGAGTGCTTCTGATCAAGACCCGGAGGAAAACAAATGTCCCAAGTCTTAAAGGTTGTCCTTGGAGATTAATCACAGTGTTTACAACTCAAAACATTATATACTGTGAAGAAGGTTATCTGGCATGTGCATCAAAGAAGTTAGTCGACCTCGAATATAGGAAACTGCTTACCTGGAAGAAATATAATTAATGTTTTAACAAATGTGTCTGAACCACATGAGCTCTCTTTTCTGTTTCTGTGGTATTGCTACACAGATGTTTAGTAAGCTCCACTAGAGTCTTTCACGCTTTGATCTAGAGACTTGGTGATTTTATAGAAGTTTCTTTCTTAATTCTAGGTGTCAATGTTTTTCTCTTATACTCTACTCTGTTCTTTCTCATCTGCAATAATATTAGAGAATTAAAGAACTTGGAGAAGCTAGATCAGCAAAACACAGGTGCCTGCAGAAGAGTTCCATCTTTCAGGCAATTTGTAAACGAAAACTTGGAAATCTCAGTTTGTTAGGTAAAACTAAATTGCTACCCTTTTCTCTTGTGCAAAGTGCATGCCCTGAAATTTGCTCATACAAGGGAACTCATGGTAGATAAAACCAGGTAGAAGGTAGGCCTCCTGGTACTTTGGACATCCAGATCCCTTTGGGCAGAGACAAGATGAATTCATGCTGTGGCTGATTACAGTTTAGTGATGAACAGCGCGGCTAATAGAGAACTGGGAACTGAGAAGATACTTCCTATGTCAGAAGTTCTCTGCACGTTAACATCACTTGGGGGGGGGGGTCTTTAAAAAATTCCAAAGTCCAGGTAACTGCCCTCCCTCCCCCATACCAATTAAATTTCATACAGTCTCAGGGGGTGGACATAGGCATTAATAAATTTTAGTTTCCCAGGTGATTCTGATCAGCAGACATGCACAGAAACTACTGACCTTATGTGTTCAGGCTCTTTGATAGGAATCAGGTAGTCAACTCCTTTATGGACAACCTACAGAAGCCTGGAAGATTCCAGGCATCTGGCATGGGGATGCAAAGGAGAATTCCATACAAAACCATTCAGAGTGCATTTGAAGCCTGATGTTGAAGCAAGGCCGGCAATATGTCTGTATACGGGAAAATATTTTATAAAATAGAAGAACAAACTGGATTTCCCTAAAATGGAAATGCTTCTGAGATGAGTTTGACCTGTTATTGATAACTCCCAAGTATTTTCTTTCAGATTTACATGCTTAAACTAGAGTAGCAACGGAAGGAATGTGCATAGTGTTGTATTTCAACATATCTCTCCTCTCCTAGCTTTCTATCATTTCTGTACACCTTTTGTCAGTTGGTCCTAGCTGCTGTATTTCTAGGCAACAGGAATATCTGCCCACACAGAGTCTAAAATTCATAAGTTATATATGGTTACAGGGCATCAAAGGAACATTAATAAACAAAAGTTTCAGATAATTCTCAGCCCGCATTTAAGCCAAGAAAAATGTTCTACTTTAAAATCTTTTATTAGAATTAACAGTAACAAAAGGGACTCCCTGTGTGTTTGGAAAAATTCTCAAGTGTCTTTCCAGTTACGTAAATAGATATCCTCTCCCTTCCTTCCTCTGTTCTCCAAGGTTACTAGGAAGCAGTGAAATGCCCTGAAGTTATCACTGCAGAAGGGAGAGGAGGAATGGTAGCGGGAGTGGTAGATAATTAGTATTTTATTAGGGTATGGATGGAACATTTACAAGTTGGTGACTGTCAGCGTTGCCACATCTTCCCGAGGTACCAGGGACAACAATTCCATGTGCATGACAGGTCATCAAGAAGTGCTTGCAGAGTAACTGAGGAATGCTTAAAAGCAGGAATTCTTGGTGTAAATCCGGCACTGCTTGCTGCTTATTGGATGTGAACTCCTTAGCCTCTCTAAGTGAGTTTCCTTTATGAAGAAGGGACTCCTGATACCTAAAGCATGGGGTTTTGATGAGAATTAAATGGAATAGGCATGTAAAGCTCTTAAGCAAACTATGTGGCACATTGAAAGTACTTAAATAAAAGATACTATTATAATTGGTCAAGCATTCAGTGAAATGTCAGAATTAGCGGGAGATGACATGGAGACAAATATGGCAGCTTTTCAACTTGGGGAAAAGGTTTATCTGCTCAGTGTAGAGATGGGGGATATTGATAGCAGTTTTTAAGGAAATTAGAGGAAAAACTATAAGCAATTGGTTTGTGAATACTTTGCTGTCATTAATGACCAGAGACCAGCATAGTTTCAGTAAACACAGATTACACTAACAAGACTGCATTTTCTTTTGCATTTGGTTTGCTGGACTTGTAGTTGGAGTATTAAATACATGGCACATCTGAATGATAATAAGGCAATTGGCAGGGTTTCTCATTTCTTGCATGAGATGGGCTAAAAAAATTGAATTAGGCATAATCATAGATATTTAAACATTCATACCGAAAATATGTTGATAACAGACTAGTTACATTGGACTACAAGATGAGGACTCAAAGATGGTAATGTAGTAAAAGAATGAAAAGAAACTAAAAGTTAAAAATTCACTGACAATACACATAAACACTTGGTTAAAAAATTAATTGTGTATATATAAAACATGTAAAATTGAACTTAATTAGAATTCATATGGAAAAGTTCTAAATATTAGGTCATTTTAAACTCAGAATATGTGCTGGCTAAACACATAGATGCAATATTAGCCTATAAACTCTACTGTTTACATGAAGGGAGGTAATATTGACAGAGTACTCTGTACTAGGCTAATCACATCAGAAGGTAACTTTTAGAATAACATTTTTAAGAGATCTAAAAGAGGATTATAAACATGATTGAAATCTCTGGAAGCTGGGATTCCCTGGGTAATGGGAAAGAACTGTCAATGTTTTGCCTGGAGAAAGTGATTAAAAAGATGTGATCATTTTTTTTTGTTTGTTTGTTGTTTTGAGTAGTGGACAGTATTCTTCAGAAAATATGGATTAGATGCTCTCTGTTAGCCTCCAGAAAGAAGAAAAAAGACCGAATTAATACATTAAAGAGTAGAAGATTTTATTTAGTTCAGTATAACATACATTTCTGACAATGAGAGGTCTTGAAATTGAATGAGTTGCTTTGTGAAGTTGTAAATTCATGAGCTTTTCACTAGAGGTATTAAATACTGTGTAATCATCTCTTTAAAAATATTTCTGAGAGAGGAGTGCCTGGGTGTCACAGTTGGTTGAGCGTCTGTCTCTTGGTTTTGGCTCAGGTCATGACTTCAGGGTCATGAGACGGAGCCCTGCGTTGGGCTCCAGGTGCAGTGGGGAATCTGCATGAGATTATCTCTCCCTTTCCCTCTGCCCCTCCCACATTTATGTTCTCTCTCTCAAAGAAATAAATCAGTCTTCAAAAAAATTTTTTTTGGAGAGAATTCCTCCTTTGGTGGGAGCTGGGATCAGGTGACTTTCAGGTTGTCTTCCAGCTTTAGTGTGATATTAAAAATAACTTTATTCACATTCATGCTTTTAGGTTATTCAAGAACTGAATAGAAGACAAGATATTAGTAACTATATTGGAAACCATCTATGTTGTTTTTTACCCTGCCTCAGAAGTTGTCCTGTCTCTGTGTACACTGTCCCGTTACAGTGGGTGTGAGAGCATTTCATCTTCCTACTGTGTGTTTCAGTATATTCGAATTACATGTAGTGAATGTGTATTAGTGAATGTGTACTTGAAATCTGAAATTTAAAATCTGAATTTAAAAAAATGTTTTCTGACTTGTATATACTCAGAAGAATTTGGAGGGCTTCAAGAGGGAAGATGATTGTGATGGTGAGTTTCTGAAACTTGGTGGTGACGTTATTTTGATTTATCTCCTCCCAGTCTGCATATTCTCTGTCTCCTGACCTTCCCACCCAGAAAGATGTCTAGGTAGGCACCTCAAGTTTAACCTCATTCACCCTCAACATCTTTCTTTCCCAGCCTTCCCAGTCTTAGTAAATGGCACCTCCTGGTAGCTCCAGTCAACGCTTAGGAGTCTTTCTTTTGTCTTCTCTTTCCTTCACCCCACATATGAAATACATCTTCAGGTTCTGTTGACTTTTCCTCTAAGCTAAGTAAAAAACCTGCCTCCTTCCCTTCAGTTTTTCTATGACCAATCAATCACAGACCACCTGGACACTGCATGACTCCTATCTCTTTTTATTTTTTTTCCTTTAAGATTTATTTATTTATTTGGGACAGAGAGAGATAGAGAGCACACACATGTGCACTACTTGGGGCAGGGGCAAAGGAAGAACTTTTTAAAACAAATTCCTCTGAGCTCGACCTGGGGCTCAGTCTTATGACCCTGAGATCCATGACCTGAGCTGAAACCAAGGGTTGGTCGCTTAACTGACTGAGCCACCCAGGTGCTTCATGACTCCTGTCTTCTGACCACCACTCTTATTCCTTCTTGCCATCCTCTAACATGGTAACCACAGTAACACACACACACACACACACTCTTTTTGTGTCAATCAGAATATGTCACTTGCTGCTTAAAGCTCAAATGACTTTTATATACGCTTAGTATTAAATTTGAACTCCCTACACAACCTATAAGGAATCATAAGTTCTGGGACCTCTGTTGATCTCTGTTGATCTCTCTTGGGCACCATATAGTTCAGCCACCTGGCTTTTATTTGTTTCCTCAAACTGGATGCCCACCCCTGTTCAGGTCTTTTCCCATTGCTGCCCTCTCTTCTCGGAATCTGCTTCCTCCATAACCTCTTGTGTCTGGCTCATAATTGTAGTTTATTTCTCAGAGTAAGTATCATTGTCTCAGTAGTGACTTTTCTGGTCACTCAGCCTGAAGGCTTTCCAGTCACTCTCTATAATCTGTTCTGTTCTCCTTTAAGTATTCATTATCTAAACATTTTGGTTATATATATATATATATTTTAAATTTTTATTTATTTTTTAAATTTCTTTTCAGTGTTCCAGAATTCATTGTTTATGCACCACACCCAGTGCTCCATGCAATACGTGCCCTCCGTAATACCCACCACCAGGCTCATCCCACCTCCCACCCCCTGCCCCTCCAAAACCCTCAGATTGTTTTTCAGAGTCCACAGTCTCTCATGGTTCATCTCCACTCCAATTTCCCCCAACTCACTTCTCCTCTCCATCTCCCCATGTCCTCCGTGTTATTCCTTATGCTCCACAAATAAGCGAAACCATATGATAATTGACTCTCTGCTTGACTTATTTCACTCAACATAATCTCTTCCAGTTCCGTCCAAGTTGATACAAAAGTTAGGTATTCATCTTTTCTGATGGAGACATAATACTCCATAGAATATATGGACCACATCTTCTTTACCCATTTGTCCGTTGAAGGGCATCTTGGTTCTTTCCACAGTTTGGCAACTGTGGCCATTGCTGCTATGAACATTGGGGTACAGATGGCCCTTCTTTTCACTACATCTGTATCTTTGGGGTAAATACCCAGTAGTGCAACTGCAGGGTCATAGGGAAGTTCTATTTTTAATTTCTTAAGGAATCTCCACACTGTTTTCCAAAGTGGCTGCACCAACTTGCATTCCCACCAACAGTGTAAGAGGGTTCTCCTTTCTCCATATCCTCTCCAACACGTGTTGTTTCCTGTCTTGCTAATTTTGGCCATTCTAACTGGTGTAAGGAGGTATCTCAATGTGGTTTTGATTTGAATCTCCCTAATGGCTAAGGATGATGAACATTTTTTCATGTGTCTGTTAGCCATTTGTATGTCTTCATTGGAGAAGTGTCTGTTCATGTCTTCTGCCCATTTCTTGACATGATTATCTGTTTTGTGTGTGTTGAGTTTGAGGAGTTCTTTAAAGATCTTGGGTATCAGTCCTTTGTCTGTACTGTCATTTGCAAATATCTTCTCCCATTCCATGAGTTGCCTCTTTATTTTGTTGACTGTTTCCTTTGCTGTGCAGAAGCTTTTGATCTTGATGAAGTCACAAAAGTTCATTTTCGCTTTGGTTTCCTTTGCCTTTGGAGACATATCTTGAAAGAAGTAGCTGTGGCTGATATCTAAACATTTTGGTTATATTATTGTTAAAAATAACCTTTAAATTGTCTGCTCCCCCCCCCAACTAAATTATAAGTTTGATCAGAGTACGGACTTTGCATGCTATCCTGTATAGTTATATGCCTTCAGCCCTACAACAGGGGCTGAGGAATACTAGTTGCTCAATGAAATTTGTGTTGGAAGAAAAGAGAAGGAAGGGAGGAAGGGAGGAAGGAAGGAAAGAAAGAAGGGAGGGAGGGAAGGAGGAAGGAAGGAACCGGTTTTCTTCTCAAAATTTACTTCTTGTGTACAGTGGTCATGGGTAGTTAAGAGAAGTCCTCTAAAATTTTAAAAAACTAAGATGGTGGATTAAGATGAAGGTAAAATAATATTTTATTTCTATGATAAAACCTGAAATTGTTTGTTTTTTCCCCATTGGTATTTATTGTTAACCTAAAGAGTCAAAATGTTAATTTTACATTCTATCTCTGATAATTCTATAATTATAGCAAAGTATTAAATTACTGTATGTGAAAACTGAACTGAGATGATCGCCTGTAGGGGAAAATGCAGGATGTGTATTTTCAGAAGGTGGCACTTAAAGAACAAACAGATTGCTCAGGTGGGCCCCTTATTGGAACGCAAGCCAACAGGGTTCCTATTTTGATATTCCAGTAGCTATTTAACAGATCCCTTATTAGACCTAAAGAGATTCAGTTTTATCTGAAGTGGTCTAGAAGGCAAGCTCCTTGTTTTTTGACATTCTGCCCCAATTTCTAAGATTAGTGAAGAAATATCTTATTAAAACCAGCTTACCCTGAAATCTGAAGGTTATGTTTATTATATAGTTAGTTTTTACAGCTTATGAATTTTGGGAATCAAAGATTCTCTTTAACACAAAAATATTTATTATTACACTACCAATATTATTAAACCACTGTAACACTTATTATAGAAATTGATATCACAAACAGAAATGTTTGAAGTCACAAGGCTTTTGAGATTCAGAAAAAGAAGGAAAAACGACAAGCACCTGTTGAAGAAAGTGATGGCAGATGGTAACATTTTTCTCAAGGTTCCCCTGCAGCTGTGCTTACATTCGGTTTTCCAGGCTGAACCGGGTTTATTCATGTCTTTTATTACACCCAGGAGAGTTTTTACTTCATCCTGCTTACCACAGTATCAGTCAAAGCTCTTTTCTGTGCAGAGATTTTATTCAAGAAAGAGAAAAAAGACTGACAATGAGAAAGAACCAATTGAACATCTGTGTAATCATGTTTTTTAACAAGAGGTCGTAGCAATCATGCCGATTTCCAAAGCCAGCTTTTGGATGTTAGTTTTAAAGTGGCAGTCAGGACAGTCAGGACTCGTGCTTATCATGCCAGGTGATAAAAGCCAACGGAGGCGAGGGCTGACTTACTTTTCTCTTGCCTCTCGGCATTTTGAAATCTCAATGATATATTTCATCTTTTTTTTCAAAGCCTAGTGTTCAAAAGACAAAACATCCTGTGAGAACATGTTTCATTTTTATGACACAACTGCAGATTAACTTTACTGCTGAAGTCTAATTATCAACACAGATTTTCAAGGGTAACAGGTAATATTTTATCTTTAAAAAGTAAAACAATGAAGCACCTGATTAAAATAATAATCCACAATAAAAGCAGAAAATGATACCTTCATGGCAATTCCTACTGAAGTTAATATTTTTTTTTTAAGTTTATTTATTTATTTATTTGAGAGAGAGAGTGAGAGTACAAGCAGGGAACAGAGGCAGAGGGAGAGGGAGAAGCAGACCTGCTGCTGAGCAGGGAGCATGATGTGGGGCTTGATCCCAGGACCCTGGGATCATGACCTGAGCTGAAGGCAGATGCTTAAAGGACTGAGCCACCCAGGCACCTTGAAGTTGATCTTAACATAGATATTTGAGTTAGAATATGATTGAAATTCACGTAAAAGGGCACCTGTGTGGCTCAGTCCGTTAAGCATCTGCCTTCGGCTTAGATCAAGATCCCAGGCCAGCATCAGGCTCCTTACTCAGCAGGGAGCAAGCTTTTCCCTCTCCCTCTGCCATTACCCCTGCTTGTGTGCTCTCTCTGTCAAATAAATAAAGAAAATTAAAAAAAAAATCACATAAAGCCATTTAGCTAGAGTAACATAAGTTCACATTTCACTTTACAACATAAAAACTGAATAAACATAAAGAAGAATGACTTCTGCACATTGACATAATTAAAACATCTTCAAATTTTAGCTTTGCGCAGTGGCAGTATCGTAGCCAATGAGGTTTATCCGAGGCGCGATTATTGCTAATTAAAACATCTTCAAATTTTATTTTTAAACTTTTACAAAATCTTTACAGAATCATGAATCTCTGAATACTCCTCAACCCTCTTGTCCTCATAAAATCAATTTTTAATGACACTGAATTGGAGCCTACTTTTTTATTTATCAGTATTTTATGTTAATTTGTACTATATGCAGTATGTATCATACAATTAGATATTTATAATGGCTGCGACATCTGACCATGGCAGTGAGAGTGCACTGTGATCAATATTCCTATTTTTATTATAAAAGTGCTGGAATATTGAGCTCTATAGGAAGGTGGCTGAGAAATGGCCTTTACCTTGGATGCTCAGTAGAGATGTATCTGATTGTATTTGCCAAATGGAAACTGGGATGGGGGCAAAGGGGTGTCATCCTATTCTAACTATAAAGGTGAAAGTCAGATTGTCCAAGTGATCTCAGGGAATTTCATAAACATAAGTACTATACAGTCTGGCTTTGTGACTATAAATTTCTAGGTTATATTATTGGTTTTCAGGCTGTTAACTGGTTGATGTTTTACTGTCAATTTCATTCTGCAGGGTTTTTCTGTGTTTTTTTTTTTTTCCTCCAAGAGGATAATAGTACAAAATAATGATTCCATGTAATTATCCAGTCAGATGACATGCAGCCCTTTATCAAACTCTCAGGAAACTGCTAAACTCACTGAGCAATACTTTTTTGGATTTAGCCAATCTGCATGAAGGATTTTCAAGATGGACTATTCTTTGGGTGACTTGCTTTCTTTTCATCTCTTCTTTCCTCCCTCCCTTCCTTCTTTTCTTCCTCCTGGCAAGAACAGTTGAATGATAGGGAATTTGGGACTCGGATTTTTTTTTTTTTCTTTAGCCTCTTTCTCTTTCTGGCATACTTCATTGCACTTTTAAGGTTTGCCATATACCATTTTCTTTATTTTAAAATATTGACCCCATTAAGACTGTGTTGGGTTAGTTCATGTATTTTCTTAATACGGGTTGAAGGAAGAAAGAAGGTGTTGCGAGGGAATAATTTTTTTCCCCCGAGTGAAACTATTTCCATACCACTAAGATGTTAATATAGGATGATGGTTCCTGAATTAGCATTAGAGGAAAAATTTATAATTTAGAATTTATTAATTATATAATAATTTATATAATTAATTAAAATAATGATTTAAAAATAATAATTTAGAATTAGCAAGAGGAAAAGCAGGATGCTCCTTTTAAAATTACACATATTTAATAAGCATCTGCAGTTTGCAAGTAACTCAGGATATAAATTCACATTAGAAAACATTCTGAAACATGGTTTCTCTCTCTTAGATCTGGGGTTTTTTTTTTGTGGGTTTTTTTGGCTTTTGTTTTGTTATTGTTTTTGCCTTATTTCTTTAAAATAGGTAGGAAATGAGCTTTAAGTGTAAAAAGATTTCAAAGAGCTGTTACATGCATCAACTTTTTTTTTTTCTGAATGCTGATGTCAGTTTCATAAGATTCATGTCCATTTAGGGGTTAAAAGGTCACAACAATGTTCCCAGATTTCAGGGCCAGATGTGTCTGCGTGGCAGATCATGCCAGCTCAAACTCATGCTAGCATCTGGTTAAACACATTCCACACCGATTTTAACCATATGTAAATGTAATTGAGAACAATTGAGAAAATAATCTGTCTCCCTCTTTTTGTTCCATTTACAGCACAAACAACTATATTAAAGGTACAAATTTATAGCTGGATTGATAAGATTAGCTTTCTATTTCCAGGCAATTACCACATGGTTGAGAAGATAATTTTTATCTAGAATATATTGCAGGCTCCATGGGAATACAAAAGAGGAGTAAGGATGCTAAGAGGGAATGATCACTTCCAGTTGGAATGATCAAAGAAAACTTCATAGAGGAACTAGAATCATGAGTCTTGAAGAGAAGGAAGTGTTTCAATGGAGTTAAGTTTCAGTGAGTGGATTTAGCAGGGAGGATTTCTCAGTGGAGTAAAGAGAGTAGGGGAAATAGAGAAGAGTGTGAACAAAAGCTAGGAGATGGAAAAAGGCAAAATTTGAGGGGAATAATAAATAGATAATAGAGACCATGTGGTAGGGTTGATGGTGACACTCTGAAAAACCAGGTTAGGTTGAACTGTAGAAAAACTTGAATCTAAATTATAGAACTTTGTACTATAGACCATTAAATAAAAGACAGTGACACATTGAGAGTGATTTTGACATAAATAATACAGGTGATACTCTGAAGTGAGGTAGAAGAAGTTGTAATAGAGTAGAAGTAAAAGATGGGATATTTTTTCAAAGGAGGAACTGATAGGATTGTGGAAGTGTGATTAACAGAGGAAGAAGTTAAAGAAGACTGCCATTTTGAATTTGGATAGTGGGAAAATGGCAGGATACTGAAAGAAATTCAGGAAAACAAGTCTTAGAGACAAAGGGTGGATACAATTTTGGTTATATTGCACTCTGAAATGACACTAAGACTTCCAAGTGAAGTTATTCAGTAGACTTTTAGATATGTGATACTGAAGGAAGGCAGTGATTAGAAACTCCTAGAGTAGATGAGATTCCCAAAGAATGAAATATGAAGACAGGAGATAATGTCAGGGACAGAATTTGATGTTTATGCTTAGAGAATGGGAATAGTAGAGATAAACTGTCAGAAGTAGTCAATAGTGGGGCTGTCCGGAAGTGAGAAATGTGGACATCTTTGCCCTTTCCCCAAGACTTACTTGTCCCCAAACTTAGGGGAGGAATTTAGACTTTCATCATTAACTATGATGTTTTCTGTAGGATTTTTTATGGATGCTTTTTATAAGGTTAAGAATGTACCCTTCTGCTGTTTGCTGAGAGATTTTACCTTGAATGAATGTTTTAAATGGTTTTTCTGTATTTATTAAGATGATTCTGTGATTTCCTTTTTTAGACTTAAATGTAATGAATTGCATTGATTGATTTTATAATGTTGACCCAACTCTGCATGATAATGATATATTATCCTTTTTTAAAAAAAAATCACTAAATTCTATTTGCTAATACGTATTTTTGTAATGTCTTTGATTTTGGTATCAGGGTAAGGCTGGCATCAAGCAATGATTTGGGCAGTGCTCTGTGGTCTTTATCTTCTGGAAGACTTTGTGAAGGGTTGATATTACCTCTTCCTTAAATATTTGGTAAAGTTCCAAGTGAAAGAAACTTGGCTTAGAATTTTCTTTGTAGGAAGGTTTTTACCCATGAGTACACTATAGGGCTGTTCAGAGTATCTGTTTTCCTTAATGAATTTTGCTGGTTTATGTCTTTCAAACTTTGCCTGTTTCACATCTAAATTATCCAAGTTTCTTATGTCTAGGTGTACATAATATTATTAACTTTTTAATGCCTATAGGATCTAATGTAATATTTCCCTTTTATTTCATTTGCATCTCTTTGGTTTCTACTTGTATCATCTGTACTTTATTTTATATATCTCTCTCCTGCTTTTCTTTTAGATTAGTATTTTTTTTTATGATTCCAAAAAGTGAATATTATTTGGGATAGAAAGAAGGCAAGATATGAGCTGTCATTTATCATAACTGAAATTCTCTTAAAGTGAAGTGCATGATCATGAGCTGAGGGTGGGGAAATACTGGCATCTTAAAGAGAGAGGGTTCTAATATTTGTCTCAGGAGGCCTCCTGAGAAAACAATAAGAGATTCACATGTGCTTTTCTAAGCATTCGGAAGGGCCTAGCTCAAGAAAACATGTAACTGATAATACTATCTTGATAGCTAAGCTATGGTAGGCTCAAATCTGAAGACATGTATCAAAACAGGCCATAAGAACTGGAGAATGTGGAGAAAATAAAATGGAATTACAGGTGTGCTTCACATTTCAGTTATAATAAAATCCATTCATGTTTCCCTCAATAAATTTGAAGATACCAGCATCTTTCAGACAATCATAGGTTACCAGAAGCCTAGAGCTTTCACTTAACTGTCACCTGTCTTTTCACAATATTGAACCCTCAGCAGTTTATGTAGCATAGATGTGCATGCAGTGGATCTTCAGGGAGACCTGAGTGAAGTTTCTCCCATTTTCTCACAGCTAAGTTATCTGAAAAGCCAGAAAAAGGTGGAATAGCTGAAGGAATTGTTATCAGTGAGTGAGAATAGAAGGAATGGAAAGTTGGCGAGCCAGCTGGATATTCTGTGGGATTAATGGGTTTGGAAACATGTTTGCAAGACTGGGATAATTATTCTACTCTTCATTGCATTTTGTTTCGTGTTCTTTTTGTTTGCAAAAACCGTGACTGCTTGAGTCGTGACATGAAATGTGAACTCAGTATCAAGGCTCCCTTTATCCGAATCCCTCTCTGTCTCTGGACATTGGTATTTCACCCACAAATTGAAAATCTGTGTGATCAAAAGTGGAAAGATCACAATATGACAGGAATATTTCATTTGAATTGTTTTCACAGTTACAACCGGTTCTCAGAATAAATATTTTGACAGCCCCCAACTTTAGCAGCAGCAAAGTAACGTTTCATGTAAAAACAAACAATCAAAAAAACCTTAATGTAGATATTTTCTGTAGACTTCCCAGCAGCGGCCACTACAGCGTGTAACAGTGGAGAAGGATATAGACTTGAGCCAGACACTCTGGCTTTGAATACTGGCTTTTCAGTGTCCCAACTGCGTGATCCTGAGCAAGATGCTTGACCTTCTTATGCTTTTGTGTCTTTGTCTGTGAAAGAGGAAACTACTTTTGTCTCATAGACCTGATGTGAAGGTGGAAATGAGTTCATGCGTGTGCACGTAATAATACATGCTTCAACTGAGCCTTGTGTGTGGGGTGTGCTCAGTGAGTTGTAGTTGCCGCGAGGGTGAAAAAGGGTTAGTTAGGCTCTGTGCATCACTGATAATGGGTTTGAGCAAATTTCGGGATGTCAAATTTACACATACTCAATAGCTACCTCAAAAAGGTACTAGGAATAAAAATGCCAGATGCCATCCATTTGAGTGTGACATTTACCATTTAAGGTTTTTTTTTCTGTTGTACTTTATTTATTTATTTATCTAAGCGTAGTGATCATTTCTTCAAATGCAATTTTAATGTTAGTAAAAAAAAATGTAATTATGTTTCAGCATGCATTTTTGAAATCAGCCTTTTATGGCTTATTAAAAATAAAATATTCTCATGCACAGAAAGGCCAGTACAATTAAGGCCAACTTGGTGTCTTCTATAAGTGATGAGAATTAGCACCATGAGTTTTATAATACAGTAATATATCAGTAACAGCCAAGTGGTCAGATAGTAGGCAAATGGTAAAATATAGTAAGTAAATGGTATATGGTCTAGGGAAATATTTTGGATAAAAACCAAACTGCATTGGAAAAGGGGAAAGGAAATTAGCATTAAATGGGCAATAATCCATTGTAGGCAATTTCCCCTCATTTCTTTATCTTTCAAAATCCATAAATAGGTATCTATTATCCCCCATTTCACTAATGTTAGAACAAAAGTTCACAGAGTTTGACTTCAACAATTCTCCGAGGCTATTTAGGGTAGAGCCAGGGGTCAGGTTCTTGCCATTTGATTTCAAAGCCCACGACCTCTCCATTGCATTTGTGTGCCTCCCAAAAGTTACCACTGACCAAGTTTAGTACAAAAATCATCGCTAATCCATAAAAACAAGATTTCCCCAGTTTTTCAATATCTTGTAATTCAGTGAGTTTAATTTCTTTCCATTCTTTTCCACCACATTGCGTTTTAATGAGCATTGGGTATTACAGCACATACTGAAATGACCTATATCCTCAGCTGGGGCCTCTTTGCTTTTAGGAGCACTGACAGGAAGCCCCAACTTGGATAACAGTGGAAAAGGGCTTTCCTTGGGTTGGTTCTACATGGGTTGGTTCTACCTTTGTCCCAAACTAGTCAATTCACTTTGGAGCAAGCTGTTTCACAGTGTGGAAGTTCCTCTTTTCATTTGTATAATGAAGGAAAAGTACTAGGTGATCTTTGATGTCTGTTTACTGTTTACTTTCAGTGCTCTATGATACCATAAATCCATATCACATTTTCCCAGAGCGCCTGAGGTTCAAATACGATTCAGTTTCATAGGGAACTGATTTCCTAGTTGGGATACTCCAGCTCCTTGAAAATTCCCAGGACTTTAGAAATGACTGTAGATATAGGACTTTGTAATAAGCAAGCCCCAAATCACTTTTTTTAAGGTCCTATAAATATTCCTAATCTAAATTATTTTCACTCTGAATCTGGGATGTCCTAATTTTTCTTTTCCATATTTTCCACAGGATTATTTTACAAATGCAAATAGAGAGTTGAAAAAAGATGCTCAACAAGATTACCACCTGGAATATGCCATGGAAAATAGCACCCACACAGTAATAGAATTTACCAGAGAGCTGCATACATGTGACCTCAATGACAAGAGTATAACGGTATGGAGCCTATGTGAGAATGCATGCATGAAGACACTGTGCATTTATGGTTGTGAAACCCTGCAGAATAAAAGGAACAAATACTTAAAAATAACCTTTGCAAACAAAGTCACACAGTCTGTTTTAGAGTACCTTTGAAATCTTTTTAGAAGCCACAGAAAATCTAAGACTATACATTTGAAGAAAGGCGGTTTTTGTTTTGAATCTCACATTTTGAAGGGCCATTTAAAGTGAGTGTGATTTTATCTGTAAGAGTTCTAGCTTTTTCTATATCAAGTTGGAGAATCCACAATAGATAGAGGTTGGAAAAAAATGTATTACACAAGAGGGGATGATGATACTGAATATCAAGGTATAATTCACCTGATTTGTGACTGGTTCATTTTTGTAAATTTCTAAAGTCGAGATGAATAGCAGGTTGATTAAAATTGCTACTGACATGTTATACAAGATTTTTTATTGTCAGACTTCATGCAAACATTAATATCTTTATGCATATGCAAATTAAATATTTAGACAGTATATTATTCATGTGGTACTTAGGAAGTTTCATGAATTTCTTGGATCGATTTCATTCTGTATAGATCAATCAAATTATCTTTTTTATTTGATAAAGCTTCAAAAATGGGAATGTAAAAATCTGAAACAGTTTTGATTAACATTCAGCATAAAGAGTCAAAGAGGAAGAAAAAGAACACATGCAAAGACATGGATCACTTTTTATGTAATATACAGTGCAATTATACTTTAATTGGAAAAATAATTATAGTCATTTGACATATTAAGAAAGAATATAGCTTTTAAAATAAATAGCTTTTGCTTTATTATTTATTTTCAAAGTTCTTATTACAAAGATCTGGCAAAGACACCTTTATCTGTGGGAGGACTGAACAATTTCTTCATACCTCAGCAAGCCCTCCCCCTCCCTGCCCCAGCTCCCCTTGGGCAATCTCTTGTTTGCTAAATGGAAACCAATTTCACCTGACAGTACTTTCCCTCGTTGGGACACCCTAGTCCCTTGGAAATTCCCAGATTCATAAATGACTAAAGCTAGATTCTAGGATAATAAACCCCAAATCAGAAATTCCTCCTGTGTTTGCACTTTCTGTCAATTCATACACATGACCGGGCTAGTGCCTAGGAAAAATATATTATGAATGTAAAGGTACTGATCTGGAAAGTCGTTTTAATTTTCATTTTGTTTATTTTCCCTAAAATGTTGCATGGCATTAAAACAGGTTTTAATTTTATAGAATCTTGCATCTGAACAGGAGTATTTGCTTGGTAACTATGAGTTGCTAGTTTGCAGACCTAGTGTGAAGATTATTTACTGTTGTAATGTGCGTGAAAGGATAACCATGGAGTCCATCGTTCTTTGCTCTCTCAGAAGACATAATCTTGCATGCTGAGAGAGACTGTTTCTTCCAAAAAAAAAGTCATCTATTTGGAAACTTAATGACTTAATCAAATTGACAATTAATCCTAGGGACCATACTGAGGACTCCAAATGTCATTATTCTCTTTTCTTCACGTCTCTATCCGGCTTCCAATAGAGTTCTC
Source organism: Enhydra lutris kenyoni (assembly GCF_002288905.1). Lineage (NCBI taxonomy): Eukaryota > Metazoa > Chordata > Mammalia > Carnivora > Mustelidae > Enhydra > Enhydra lutris. The sequence continues at coordinate 26,757,043 of NW_019154101.1, read as the reverse complement.
TAAACTCAGCTTAGTGGTTAGGACAGGGCTCTCATGAGATGTAATAATGACCCTGTGTGATCCCTAGGAGAGCACTGTGAGAGTGATCTGGGCGTACCACCATGAAGATGTGGGAGAAGCCGGTCCCAAGTACCATGACTCTAATCGTGGCACCAAGAGTCTACGGCTGTTGAATCCTGAGAAAACCAACGTGTTATCTACAGCCATACGATACTTTGACCTGGTGAATCAGGACGTAAGTTTTTTCAGGTTTTATGGCTGGAAGGGTGGGTTTATTGAAATCGTGTAAGAGTTTTTAACTTACACTGCTGTGTTTAATAATGTGACTTTGTGTTCCCTTCCCCTTTTTATTAAGACAGGTCCCCATCCCAAACAAAGGTACAACCTATTGGTGCCAAATGTTTAAGATTCCTGTGTTCCAAGAAAAGCATCATGTAATAAAGGTATGTGACTCAATCACAGGCTAAATTTAATATGTATGAATGGAGGAGAAATTGTTGTCAAAATGAAAATGACTAAAAAAATTGAAATGATTTTCAAGTATGTGAAAGTTATTTAAAGAACAAAGAACTGGCTTATCTGACTCACCCCTGTCTTGGGAATCACTGAATTTAGAGAGAAATCTTGGATTGTAGCCGGGATTTTGGTTTTTGTCTCCTAATTTTACATTTTAAGGTAAAAGTTGGGGGATGCATTTGAACACTGCTAGTTATTTCTCTTTTCTTTTTTAGAAAAGATTTTATTTATTTATTTATTTTAGAGAGAGAGCGTGCGCACATGAGCACATAGGGTAGGGCAGGGAGGAGTAGAGGGGGAGGGAAAGATTGGGGGGGAAGAATCTCAAGCAGAACTCTATGCTCGGTGGGGAGTCTGATGGGGGTGGGGGAGCTCAGTCTCTCAACCCAGAGGTCATGACCTGTGTCAAAATCAAGAGTCGGGCGCTTAAACGACTGAGCCACCCAAGCACCCCAACACTGGTTATTTCTTAGGCAACATTGTACAGTTGGAATTGCTGGAGTTTCCATTTAAATAATACATTTGCATATCAATAAATTATATACAGGAAGATTACATTCCCCACCAATATTGTTTGAAAATGTCTGCTTCATTGTAAATATTGGATATTGTCAAAAAAATGTTTTTATAGTGATTTTTTTTGAAAACAGGAAAATGAGTGGATTCCCACATTAAAAAATTCAGAATTGGGTAAGAAAGAAGCCCACTTTGCCTGTGACCTATAATTTCCTCCCACCTCTACCAGAAATAGTCTCCCAAAACTTTTGCATCTAGTTAGTGAATGAACAAGTATTTTTGAGGGATTACATGTCCTTGGCTCTGTGCTAGAAAGTGTTTGGTAGTTCCACAGAGGCTGAATATATAACCCATGCATTCAAAGAACCTGGGAGAAGTGTTCTAGACACAGGAAAGAAGAACATAGAATTCAGTCGTGCATACAAATGCTCTAAACATTCAGAAGGCCGACGTCATCCGCTTTTCGCCAGCCCCCAGACCGTGTAACAAAGCAGTGTGGATGTGAGAAAGGAGCAAACCTGTAGATTCTAGAATCCAGAAGGAAGTATATGGGCTCGACTCACAGGTTGTTTCTTGAACTAATTTTGTGCTCTCAGGTAAGTAGCGCTGGGGTAATGCCCTGGCTTCCTCGTCTGTAAAGGGTGGTCCATTGTAACACTGTCCCTGCTAACCTCGAAACATTTTGGCAGAAATGGAAACACTGAGTACATTCTATAAAGTGACTTAAATTTGTTAATTTCTAATATATTTGTCCAGAGGCACAGAGCTGCCTTTTGTTTGTACATATGATTCATAACTACTTACAGAGACAAGAGGGGCAGGTTGAGGGAATGTTTATTGAATTCCTAAGTAGTCCTAAATATTTGTGGAGTATTTTTGCAATTGGAAGACTTACTAACAATGAGACTTCAAATGAGACACTTATTTCTGTGCAATGTTATTTTCTGTTTCCTCCATGTGCCTTAATACTGTGCCCAAGGCCAGTATTATGCCAGTGAAAAGCCTTTCTCAGGAAAGAGAATGGTATATTTATATATACTTTGTGTCATATTGTACTGTGTGTCATTTGCAGTAAATTTAATGGGAACTCAGCTTAAGGGACAAATGTAAAAAACTACAGGGTCAGAAATGAAAGCAAATGTTTCATAAAATGGGTCCCTGATTCATTTTTCAGCAAATGTTAATCGATAGGATATGAAGTCCTTAACTACTTACAGCAACGCATTTTTAAAAAGGATTTTATTTATTTATTTGACAGAGAAAGAGAGCACAAGCAGGAGGGAGAGGGAGAAACAGGCTCTCTGCTGAGCAGGGAGCCCAATGTGGGGCTTGATCCCAGGACTCTGGGATCATGACCTGAGTTGAAGGCAGGCACTTAACCCAATGAGCCACTCAGGTGCCCCCATCAATGCATTTTTATTCTCAGTTGTTATTTTTTTTTAAAGATTTTATTTATTTATTTGGCAGAGAGAGAAATCACAAGTAGGCAAAGAGGCAGGCAGGGGGTAGGGCGGGAAGCAGGCTCCCTGCTGAGCAGAGAGCCCCATATAGGGCTGGATCCCAGGACCCTGAGATCATGACCTGAGCTGAAGGCAGAGGCTTAACCCACTGAGCCACTCAGGCGCCCCTCTTCATTGTTATTAATGTTAATAATTAAGTTGAATGAAAAACGAATTTGCTCTTAAGGGGAGTCAGTATATCTTCCAACTCTCTAAGTAGGACCCTAACTTGGTATCCCATCAAAGAAGTTTCCATTTCATGGTTATCATAGTAATGCTCAGATATGTGGGCATGTATTAAGTATCTGGAGTTCTACAAGATGATGAAAGTTCTTTACTCCTAGCAAGAGGGGATTTGAGGGAGAGAGGAGTGGTTATACAAAATTTGGGTGCTGCAACGGCAGAGGGTTGGTGGATGGAACTTAAAATTTTATTATTACTTAAGAATACCATTTATAGAATAGGTTCCTGAGCTTGTTAAACCCTAAAACATTTTAAAGGTTGTTAAGTATTATGAAACATTTTACTTAGAAATGAACTTAAGTTAGGTCTACAAAAAGAGAAGGGGTGCCTAGCTGGCTCAGTCGGAGGAGAATGTGACTTCTGACCTCTAGGTTGTGAGTTCGAGCTCCATGTTGGGTGAAGAGATTACTTAAAAATAAAGTCTTAAAAAGGAAAAAAACCCAAAAAGAGAAGAGAAAGCTTTAGTTAGAAAATAAATCCAAAATATTTAAGTTGTAAAAATAGGGACACCTGGGTGGTTCACTTGGTTAAGTGACTGATTTTGGCTCAGATCCTGATCTCAGGTTCCTGGAATGAGCCCTGCCTCAGGGTCCCAGCTCAGCGGGCGGGGCAGTTGGTTTGAGGCTTCATTCTCTCCCTCTGTGCCTCCCCCAATGGCTCTCTCTCTCCTTTTCTCTCTCTCTCTCTCTCTCTCTCTCTCACTCGCTCAAATAAATAAACAAATCTTTAAAAATAAAGATTATAAAAATAATTCAGGTTCTACATGTTTGGAGACAGTCTTAAAAAAGTTTTAATTTGTGGCATATGCCAGTTTACGATAAAATTTTAATACGTTTCTACAGTAGAATTCATAGATTTAATACTTACCTTGAGAAATTACTTAACTTCCATTGTCTTTCCCTTAGCAGAGAAGATTTCTAGTAATTTAAGAAAATTGTATCTTCTTTTCACAGACTCAAAGACTCCTATGTTTTGAAAAGCCATGAGCTAGGTGCTTGTCCTTATTCCTTATTTTATGTCCCACAAATCACTGGATCAAAAAGCCTCGGTTCTCTGATACAAAAAACAAAATGTACTTTCTCAGAAAAAAAAATGGCTTTTATATTGTGTTATATTATGTGTCATTTGCAGTGAGTTTTAAGAACATATTGATAATAGTAATACTGCAAGAAATCAACTTTGTTGTCTGGACTCTCATTTCAAACAAAGAAAAGTGTGTAATTGCAGTTTGATTGTTAATACTACTGCCCAGTATACATTTCGTAGTTGTAATAACTATAAAATTAGGCCAATAAATAAAATATATCAGTGGCTTTTTGTGAATATATTTAATGTAAATGACTAAAATAAAAAATATTGATTACATTTTAATTTAAATTTTAATCATGTAATGATAACAATCATTTGCTACCAAAAATATGAAATAAGGTAAATATTTTCTAAAATTATAAACTAACAAAGGTAAATAATTTCTAAAAGTATAAACAAAAAAGTCAATAATTTCATCTGCAGGAGAAATGGGATTGTGATAAAAATTGTTGGTGGCTTTAATTCACTTGTGATTCCAATTTATTGATTTGTATTTTGATTTTTATGGAAAATATTTAAATTGTGATTTGAAAATATTTGTATTATCAGATGACAGCATCTCACACTAGAAGATAGATATGGAGATTATACAAAAAAAAACTCTTAACAATTTATACTAAAATCATACCTCTCATGTGAGACCACTTCTGTGACTCTCATGAGACCCACTGTCCAGCCCATATCTCCCTATTTGAAGATGACCCTATTTAAGCTTTGCCAAATAAATAACTTCACCTTAAATTTAAAGTTTTGGGAGAAAGTGATTCTTTTCTACTCTTTAGTCAATAGTGATATCATTATCACCTGATAGTAATAACTGGATATGATCTGCTAGAAGCTGGGGTTATCAGTTGGTTTAGCACACTGTTTTGTGTGTGTGTATGTGTGTGTGTGTATGTGTGTGTAGCCTTTATTGCCAGAGAATTCTCCATAGATGAACTGAACTCCGAACTCCTCCATTTAAACTTGATCTATCTTATTTGATTTAATAAATAATTGTTGATGGCCTATCATGTTAAAGAGGAGGAAAAAGAAGAACAGCCAGGCTGACTCATCATCCTGTAGCCATCTCGCCTTAAAGGCCCACCTTTCTTATAGGGCAGCAGTAAGCCCTTTGGTCTCGTAGGTGAGTTCTGTGCTCTGATGGGCCAGATGTGGATGCCTTCTTGCCGTTATTAGTCATTTATCCATGGGAAAGTTATTTGTCACCAACATTTTATGATTTAAATTCTAATGGTAACTTCTTATGGGATTATTTGGACTGAAGGTTATGTAGCAGTTAAAAAATTTTTATTACCACTTGGCACTGTATCTGACACACATAGAAAACTCTTAACAAACTCAGCTATTATTATCAGGCTTTTTTTTTTTTCCCCCAATGTTGCTGTCTGAATGACTTTTCACTGAAAACTGCTATTTAGTGAGGAGACCCAGATAAGAAAAGAGTGTCATGCTAAACGATTGACTATGGCTGAGTGTTAAGGGAGAATTACCTTTACTTTTTGTGTGACCACTGGCAAATTATTTACTTCCTTGTGCCTCAGTTTTCTCACCTGGAAAATGGGTGTAATAGTTCTCACCTAATAGGGTTGTTATGACTTTTAAGTGAATCAAAGGAATTTAACATATGTATTTAGAACAATGCCTGGCACATAGTGTTTGTTAAATAAGTAAATAAAATTAAGTAGATCACTAGCAATACTCAGTCACTAATCTGTCAATCATCTTGGTTTCTGGGTTGCTGAGGGATCCCAAACCAGTCAATCCTTTCTAAACAGTCAGAATTCCAAATGAAACCCAGATTGTCCCTCGTTTCACTTAGGGAGGCCACCTTGAAAACTTTCTGTTGTAGAGAAATGTGAAGTTGAGATAAACAAAACACTATCATCATTCTTTTCATCAATAGATGCAGTAAGAGAGATGCTCTGCTGTATACTTGCTACTGAACAGAACGTTTTTCTTGACATGATATTAGATGCTGCTGTTCTTTTCCATTGGTGCCATTCATAAATCTGAATGATTTAATTTGGGGGAATGTCTCCTAGGACAAGAAAATCTAAGAATAATTGACACTGAATGACCATGAAATGTTCTTGAAGCCAGAGTACTGTATAGCCATGAAATAGTCATTCAAAATTTGACTTTCCTGTCCTAGACACATGGCATGAGTATATGGGTTTATGTACCATGTTAAATAAACATTGCCGGTCAGTTTCCCTATTATGTTTATTTCTCTTCCTCCTCCTCTCCCTCCACTTCTCCATCTTCCTCCCCCTCCTCGTCCTCCTTCTTCCACTTTCTCCCTCCTCTTCCTCTCCTCCTCCTTTTTTTTCTAAAGGACACCATCACATAGAAAGCTTCAGCATTAACATATTCAGAAATGTCAAGTGTGATAGAAGACTTCTATTTCTGAAAATGTGTAAGACTTCTAGGTTAAATTTAGTAAATTGTAAGAATTTTTAGTGTCAAACTACATGACTTGACGACTATTAGAATGATCTCTTCTTTGTCAGTTTATCTTCTTCCTTTTTTCCCCTGAAATGATATTTCAAAATATATTTTCATTGATGTGATTTTTCTTCTCTGATGGAAATAACTTTTTGGTTTGTCTTCAGGATGCATTTCCACAGACCCTATGCTTTAGTTCTCATTCTTTTTTCATGTGTTCACCTTCAGTTTCTCGTCATTAGGTGGGAGACTAGCAGATGTTTGCTATTGACTGTTGACTGAATGGTTGTATTTTCACCCATTTACATCCAACTCTTTTAAACTTTTTTGGCTTACCACTGTTTCCCTTTGTCTTTTTTACCAATTTAACCATATCTCCTAAAGGCAAATCTTTGCATATTTAGCTAGATCTATTTAGTATGTTGAAAGAAATTAACTTTCAAAGTATGCCTTCTGTGAAAATACTTTCTATTCTTTTTAAATACTTGGCAACACTATATTTGATTATTAAATTCTTAATACCGATGATTATCCCAGCGCCTGTGCATTTTGTCACCCATTGACAAAATGGAAAACTCTATCTTCTAGAGAAATTATACTGTAAAATCATAAGAATCTTCTTCTTCAGGAATTTGTCATCAAAATTTATAAATACCAAAATAATTATATATATGTATATTTCAGTGTATCTGTAGTTTCATACATCTCTTATGCACTAGAAGAGATGAAAATACTTGGCCATTTACTGTGGCTGAAATTATAACTCTGTACAGAAAAGAAGTGGGTAGAACTCCGCTCCTAACAATGAAGAGTTGACTCAAATTAGCACATTAGAAAGATTGTTGTCTTAGATTGTTCAGTGTTGCAAAGTTCCTTTCTAGATCTTCTTGAGTTACATCTACTTGACAGAAACATTGGAGATTGTCTAACTACTTGGGTGTTCTTAATAGCCACTTGAGAATACAAGGTAATTGAATTCACTTTGAAAGCATGTCTTTTCATGGAAGTGATTTATTGCTAACTCTGTCACTAATTAGCTTTCCGACCTTAGAGAAAGTACTTAACCTCTCCCTGTTCCTCAAATTCCTTGTCTGCAAGATAAAGGGATTGGATCCAATGATTTCAAATGGCTCATTTTACTTCTAAATATCTATGACTTGCTAAACCTGAAAGTGAACTATGTGCTGGGGTTCGGATGCCGTGGTCTGAATTGCAGATTCTCCTGCTTCTCACCATCCCTAGGCTTGCTAGGGTGAGAATGCTTAGGATCCTACTGCTTCCCTTGAAGTTTAAAGTCCTCTTTCTTTAGTCCCTTGGGCCTGGGTTCTCCTAGCATGTATTTTGAGACTTAGATTCCCATCTGTAAATGGAGATAATAGTTCTTGTCTCAAGTGATAACTACCATTATCAAATGAAATAATATTCATGGACTTCTTTTATTTTTGGCCTGTATTAGGTAGCTCATAAATACTACCTACATTTCCAATTTACATTGGATTTCAGAGAGCTCTAAATCTTGGAAATAACCTAAGTGAAATAAATCTAAGTGAATAAATAAATAAATCTAAATCTTGGACATAATGTCAGTTTTAAATAAGGGTAGAAATTAAGAATGCCATTGTGAGCAAAGCTTACAGGTTGGTGCAGTGTATAGTAGAGGCTCTGGAGTTAGGGACAAGTTGTATTCTAACTCTGCGTTTCATTAGCTTGATGACCTTAGGCAAACTTAACTGTCGGAATTTACATCTTCACTTGTAAAGTAGGAAAAATAATTTCCAGTGAAGATGAAATAAATACAAGTGAAAACACCTGTTGCATAAAAGGCTTATAATTGCTCATTTTCTTCTCTTGATGGGGATTATAGAGACAGACGACTCAAACTTCATCGAGTAGTTTCTCATACTTATCAGGGCTGCACTGAAATCATGATAGGAAGTCAGTTTCTATTTTATTTTGAAGAAAAGATTCCCTGGGAATTAGATTTCATAGTTTCGCTCCCATTATTCTAACCCAAATGAAATTTAAACTCATTTCCTCCTGTTCCTGTCTAAGTAAGGATAAAATCCAGCTGGTGAATATCCTCTGGGAAATATTCTTTCACATTCTTAGGTCACCCATTACCCTCCCATTTTGCGGCCTTAAATAGTCCCATTTTCAACAGATAGAAAAAGATATTTCTTCTTCTTTGTTGTTCTTCTACCACCCAACTCTACTCCCAATCTAGTACATTTTTAAAAAGTAGTCTAAAAGTTTGGACAACAATATTGAAAAGCATTAGCATATTTATTGATAATTATTGGCTATAAAAATTGGCAAATAAGTTAACAAAGCACCGAAAGCACTAAATCTGTACTAAGATATTTATGTAGGATTCTAGGTGTTGATGGCAAAATAGGTGTAAGAAGAAGGATGGTAATATGTAGATAGCAGGACTTTTTCTTAAATGCAGGGAGGTATTATTTTTTTTACTTAAATGTAAAAAAAAATTTACTTAAAAGTAAAAAAAATAGGTATTATTTAAAGTATTACTTTAAATACATTTTCTTGTTAGATTTTCACAGCCTCCTACAAGGCAAGTTGAATCAGCACCACTTTCCAGATGAGCATGCTGAGGCATAGCTGCCTAAGTAACTTGCTTAACACTATCATACAAATTCTGTGAGGCAGAGTCAAGACCAAGCATAGATGTTCCTAGCAAAATTACTCTCTCTACAATTCTACTAACCCAAGCCTTCTAGCTGATATATGCTGCAATGAAAAATAATTTGGGTGAGAGGTATCTAATAGCTTGTATCCAGCCACAGGTCCTTTGAGTCAGTTTCTCAGAGCCAAGGCCTCTTTTGAATCCGATAAGATCAGGGCCGAGACTGGAGGCTACATGAGCAAATGCCATCAGAACCTTCCAGAGATACCAGTTCAAAGGTCCTGGGATCTGACGTAGACCCAGTCGGGTGAGACAGAACTCTGCTGTTTTCATGCTTGAGGTTTGGAAAGACTCATTAACAGGAAATGACACATAAACTATCATTTATGATTTAAGAAGTCACTTAAATGAGACTAGAGTTGAAATGATTAGGTGAAAGATTATCCATATGGCTATAAAAAGACACAGAATATTAAATATCAGAGATGATGGTAGGGAGAAAAGAATTGGAAAAAAATTTCAGTGAAAAGAGAGTAGTCTGCTAATCTTACAGGACACATCTTGTAGCACAAGAATCATGGGGAACAAGACCATAACCTTCTGTTTTAAGCTGAGTTATAGTCCTCTTTGGAGAGAAGTGAAAATAATGGTGATGATCTATTTTATTCCCCTTTACTCTGAAAAGGGACTTATGGGAAGAAACAATGCTTTAATTTGGAAGTTCAATTTATAGCAAAACGCCCAGAGAAAATCTTTCCTAAAATCAGGAAGAGCTATGTTGTTGGAGAAAGAACTAGAAGTACTGGCATCTCAGCATGGCCTAAGAGCCAGGCTGAAAGCCAGGTTCTACTTCTGAACTAACCATTGGTCAGTGGAAAGTTAATATGTAGGCACCACCGTGAGTCTCAAGAGATTAATTCACGTTAATAACACAATTCAAAGACTATCAACCCATGTAACTGAGAGGTTGTTCTAAGCCATCTTTAGCCCTTAAAATTCTAGGACCTTAGTTAAATATCAGAATTAACAAAACTGGAAACTTATAAAATAAGTTTATAAACTTGATACCTATATAACATTTATAAAACTGTAATAAAAGGTTGTCCTAAAAAGTTGTAAAAGAAGAGAATTTTTGTGTGTGTTCCCACAGGATATAATATGCCAAATTTAATTTGGTGTCTGTTTTCAATGTAAAAAATTACCCACTTATCAAAACAGAATGACATCCATTGTTTCCTTTTTGATCCAACAATGAATTAAAAAAAATTTTTTTTAAGATTTTATTTATTTATTTGACAGACAGAGATTACAAGTAGGCAGAGAGGCAGGCAGAGAGAGAGGAGGAAGCAGGCTCCCTGCTGAGCAGAGACCCCGATGTGGGACTCGATCCCAGGACTCTGAGATCATGACCTGAGCCGAAGGCAGAGGCTTTAACCCACTGAGCCACCCAGGCACCCCCCAACAATGAATTTTTTTTCTAGTTTTTATGAACGGTTCCTTTAGGAATGGTCAGGAAAACGTTCCATATGTGGTGGACTCTCACTTTAAATAAATAAGAGATCTACTATTTGATTTTATAAAACTCATAAATCAGAGGTCAGTTTTAGATTCTTCTAATCAAGTTATAAAAGACTGCAGAGCTGTGTTCTTTAAAATATCAAGCCTCTTTGGTGTGTTTAAAGTGAGTGTGTTTCTACACATGAAAGTTTGATTATTATTTTATAAAGAAAAATATTACTCTCATATTGCAAAACCGTTGTGGTTGAATCTTGCTTCATTGAGTCACTGTGTTTTTCTTGATTCATAATCTCGGATGAATCATCTGAATAGAAGCTTTAGGAATGGAGCCCAGGCCCTTATGTTGGTGGGTGGTTGTTGCTGTCTTTATGTTCTATTTTATAACACCTTGTAAATGTCCTTCATGTTAAGTAGCATCAATACACATTTTTATGGGAATACACTGTTTTATTCAACAAATATCCTAAAAACTGAGCACACATAGCACACATCCCCTCTCGAAATACACTGCTAGTTGTCTGCACATGAAAAAGATTTAAGCAGTCTATGGTTTTGAGATAGGTAATTCCTTGATGCATTGCATATTTCTCCGTGGATGCAGAGACAAAAAAACACCAGCTGTTTCCTGGAACCACAGCTGACTTCCATTATAAAATTTCAACATGAACTAATTCAGATATAAGGGATGCTTTCTTCTACGAAGGGAAAAGATTTACGACCTAGTGAAATATATACATCGAAGTTAACTCTATACATTGATGTTTATAAGGTAATGGCCCCACTTTAGGAACTGTGTATTGAAGGTGACCTTGCTCACTCTAAATGCATTCCATTACCGATCAAGAGAGATCTTTTTCCTCCCTGCAATTTCACTGAGTTGTATGTGGAACTTTAAATATTAAGTAAAGGCAAGATGAAGTCAATAACAATTAGTGATCATGTAAATACTACTCCATAGCCTTTCAGCTTTTAGTTTGGTCTGAGGAAGTCCTGCGAGATAGGAGAGGCCCTTGGTAGTATGTTCCAGAAATCAGTGTACATGATACACTATACTTCTTAATCAGAGGGATATGTCCCTTTGCACTACCCTCCCAATGGTGAAGAAGAATCATGAGTGTCTAATGAGTGCCTGCTTTGGACAGCCCTCAGTACCGTGACTTCTAGCAGATACAAGGAAATTATAAGACATAGTCTTTCACCCCAGCCCAGATGGGGAGAAGAGAGGCACACCTGAATAACAGGGAAACCCTAAACCTGGCAAGCGAACGTTGCTGTCAAAGTACATAGTATAGGCAAAAGTAAGGAGTGCTGGTCTGGACACCACCTCCTGCTGTATGGAAAGAATAATTGGGGAAAGTACAACCGAATAGATCTTAGGGAGGTCGGGACCTGCGGTGAGGATGGCTGAGACACAAGCTCTCTTTCACGTGCTCAAGCACCAAAATAAAATCAGGTGATGAGACGACACTTACTGAGAGCACTGTACACTTCATCAATCATCCATCATCAGAAGAAAACCCAGGAAGTAGGTAGTATTATTGTCTTCATTTTACAGAGGAGGAAACCAGAGCCCAGAGACGTTAAGTAACTTGCTTCTTATTCTTAAGTTTCCTATATGTATACCTCCCTCCCCACCCTGCCCCCCCCGAAGATGGTATATTTTTAAAATAAACATGTATGAGCACTTTTGCTAGTTTAGCCTTAAAACATGAATTCTAGGTTTGCCGAGAGCAGCAGTCATTGACTAAAAAAGTAAGACTCTTGCTTCCGAGTTTTAGTTCCTAAGTATTACACAATTGTCTGTGCGGAAGCTCCATCTGGTCCCACATGTGGCAAGGACTACTCGATGCTCCCGCCGACATCTGCTCATGTTAGAGCCAATTCACAGCTGCTGGCTAAAGTTTAAATCCATCGTATAGTTATGTCAGATTAGAATGCAGAAACTTGGCCGTTACTTGTTGTCAGGGTAACTGCATTTTCTGATCAGAGAATGCCTTAATCATACCAAAGCCCTTAGTGTGAAATGCTGAAAGGGCCTGCAGACTGTGGCCTTTAGTACCTAAATGGGGTCACTGATTTTTATCTTGAATGATATCATTGTTAGCTTTATCCCCAGACATGAACTTACCCGCTTTGCTTAATGTTAGAACTCTGGCGAGTTGTGTCATAGTCTCCAAAATAGAAGCCGAAGCTACCTCTTAATTGCATGATAGGCATATAACCATTTAGTTCTTTAAAGAAAAGCTGCAGACAGTTCCCTCAGAAGAGAGTGATGGCCTTTCAATTCTTGTGGAAATAAGGGACTCTTCCTTAGAGTCCCTGGAGAGTGATTTGAGTGATTGAGTGATTTGACCCTTGAGTTTGCTGGAAGTCTGTTCCCTTGTCAATGTCAATTACATGTTCTTATAGTTGAAATGTATGCAATGTATGTGAGTTTCTACACAGAAGTTTGTATCATTCAGTTTTTCATTATATTGGACCATGAGCCTAATAAAGGTCTCCAGAGATAATTTACAGATAGCCCAAGATTTGAAAAAAATATTGCTTAAAAGCTCCCCAAAAGATATTTTCTGGAGTAATTTATTTCTTCTTCAGCTTGAATTAATAGTCACATGAAATTCATATGTGATATGATATGCCCTGAAAACAGATCGCAGCCATTAACTTGTATCCCTTACTGTTTGAAAACATTTATTTTGCAAAAAATGAAGTCTAGTGAAAAAAGCTGCTTTTCTCATCTGGTTAGTTAACTGAAACCAGGATTCAAGTTTAGGTCATCATTATTGTATTAAAACTTTCCACTTTCTAAAATCATCTTTATAAATGAAATTGGGATATTTTTGCCATAGTAGCTATTTTAACTTCGTGACTTAAAGACAAAAGCTCTCCTTTTGGATGGAAACTGAATACTGGTGTTTCATCACTATCGGTAGCATGGTCTATTATTTGAATATGCCCTGGGGCTTTTCTCTTACCTTTTGTGATCTTGGTAACACCATATACCCATATGTAGAATGGAAATAACAATTCCTATCTTCTCAAAATTACTCTGAAAGTGCTTTAAAAATATTGAATTTTAGGGGCTCCTAGGTGGCTCAGTTAAGCGGCCGACCCGTCATTTCAGCTCAGGGTCGTGAGATCGAGCCCCACATCGGGCTCCATGATCAGCAGGGAGTCTGCTTAAGATTCTCTCTTCCTGGGACGCCTGGGTGGCTCAGTTGGTTAAGCAGCTGCCTTCGGCTCGGGTCATGATCCCAGCGTCCTGGGATCGAGTCCCACATCGGGCTCCTTGCTCATCGGGGAGCCTGCTTCTCCCTCTGCCTCTGCCTGCCATTCTGTCTGCCTGTGCTTGCTCTCTCTCCCTCTCTCTCTCTGACAAATAAATAAATAAAATCTTAAAAAAAAAAAAAAAGATTCTCTCTCCCTCTGTCTGCCCCTCCCGCTCATGCCCATGCTGTCTCTCTAAAATAAATAAACAGAAATTTTAGAAGAGAAATTATTGTTGCTTACTCAATGGGTAACAGACATTGTGCTTTACTTCTTACTTATGCCATTTTGCTGATTATGAAATTGAGGCTCAGGAAAAATAGATGTCCTGCCTAATGTCACAGAGTTATTATAAGACATCTCTTAGGGGCACATCCGGGTGGCTCAGTCAGTTAAGCACCTGCTTTTGGCTCAGGTCATGATCTCAGGGTCTTGGGATCGAGCCCCACATCAGGCTCTCTGCTCAGCGGGGAGCCTGCTTCCCCGTCTCTTTCTGCCTGCCTCTCTGCTTACCTGTGATCTTTCTCTCTGTCAAATAAATAAATAAAATCTTAAAAAAAAAGATATTCACTTAGTCTAGTGATGGGAACTTGCACAATGGATTTAATTTATATGAGTCTAAATTTGGAGGTCCCTGTCTTCCTGGTCACTTAGAGCTGGTTTCAAATCCTGCTCATTTACCACTTATATGATCTTGAGTAATTTAAATAGAACACTGAATCTCAATTTCTTCACCGGCGAAATGTTCACACCTGTTCACAAGATTGCTTGGAAAATTATCTGAAGATTTTTATAAAGTACCTGAAGCATGGTGGGTGTGAAATACTGTCCTTCTACTGTCACTTTTTGTTTACTTGGACACTACATATTCTGTTTGCTTGGGCAACATTTTATGTAGTTGTTGGAGAAAATGAAGTCAAGCAAGAAAAGTCTGCTTTTCTCATCCAGCTAATTAATTGAAACTGGAATTCAAATTTAGGTCATAAATTCCGAATTGCTACATTTCTTTTTCAACATATGAAATATAAAACAATTTTAAAGTAAAAAAATATACTGAAGATTTGTATCCTTTTCTGTAGTCTCTTTTAATAATCTATAATGAAATAATTTTTAGAGCTTTGGAAAAGCTTTAAATTACTTAGATGTAATTATCCAGTAATTTAGAGCAGTTGTGAAACTCATTTTGATTTCATTGACTTTTTTGAGGCATTAAAAAGGGAAAGCCTTGAAATACATTTGTTTATATCCAACTGGATTTCATATGGTATGTTAGTTTTTTATAACTTGGCTTTCTCTATTTCTACTATCTTTGCTTTTTATTTCTCTATTCACTTTAAAGATAAATCTTAATTCTTTTAAGAATGAGCCTGCCAGATATATTTTATTTGTTATGTAAGGCAAGCTCTTATTGCAAGAAGTTGTAAGATTTACAACTGAATTAAATTTGCAAGGTTAGAGAACTAAGTTCTTTTTTTTTAAATGATAAACAGGAAATGTCAGTACTGAGTAATATTTTCCACTCATATAGTAAAAAAATTTTTCCAACAGATTGTTGGTTCAGTCGCAGTATTTCAAAGTATATTTATTCCAAGTTGCTAAAAGATATTTTAGGCAATGATCTATTTGTTCTTCAGTTTGAATTAATAATCTTATAAAATTCATGTGTGATATGAGATGCTCTTTTAATGATCCTGAAAAGAGATCACAAAAGTTAAATTTTTATCCTTCATTTTTTGAAAGTTTAGGAAGTTTGTACTGTACACTGTTTTTTAAGATAATGCTTGGGGGCACCTGGGTGGCTCAGTCGGTTAAGCATCTGCCTTCAG
Source organism: Enhydra lutris kenyoni (assembly GCF_002288905.1). NCBI lineage: Eukaryota > Metazoa > Chordata > Mammalia > Carnivora > Mustelidae > Enhydra > Enhydra lutris. The sequence goes on along the minus strand of NW_019154101.1, from coordinate 26,741,477 downwards.
CTCAGGTCAGGATCCCAGGGTCCTGGTATCAAGTCCCACATAGGGCTTCCTGCTCAATGGGGGAACATGCTTCTCCCTTTGCCTGTTTCTCTCCCTGCTTGTGCTCTCTCTCTCTCTCTGACAAATAAATAAATAAATTTTTTTTTTTAAAGAGAGAACCCTTAGTTTTTTTTCTCCTTTTTAAATCAATTTTGTATGAAGTCTGTGTCTACTTGCACTGAGGTGACATAAGTTTTGAAAACTGCATTTAATTAAGTGACTCGTTCCTTTATTTAAATTTAAATGCTGGGAATTAATCAAAAAGTATCATCTAATGTGTATTTCTTTCATTTTTAATGTAACATATATTGTTACGACAAGAAAAAAAATGAAGTGTATAATAGTGGTGATGTCCTCCTTTCTCCAAATTCCAGTTTGGAGGTAACCATTTATTTGTGTCCTTCTTTAACTTTATGTTCAAGAAAACACAAAATTACACAGGATCTTATTGAGTTAATCACCCTTCCTTTTTTAAAGAAAGGAGGATTACTGTACATAGTGCTTTGAAATTTGCTCTTTCAAGTTATTACCCATATCATTGCAAATTAAATATAATAACGCATTTATTTTAATATTTGCATAATGAAATCCCTTAATACGCGTAAACCACAATTTTTGCAGCCATTTACAGTTGGATTCACATTTAAGGTGAACTTAATTTTTTTGCTGCTGTAAACAAAGTTTTAATAAATATCCTTTTATGTATGTCCTTAGTGGTTTCATTTCTGTAGGAGAGATTCCTAAATACATTGAGTTAAGCTTATAGGCATTCCCAATTTTAACATATTTGTCAGATTGCTTTCTAAAATTCACACACTGGCAATGCGTGCATATTTCCTCATTACGTCTCAAGACTGAGTACTGCAGTCTTTTGGAAAAATTTATTGGCTCCTGGTAGGTGAAAACTGATATTTATGATTGTTTCAACTTGTTTTTCTCAGACTACCAGTGAGACTGATGCTCTTTTTATTTATATTTCCCCTTCAGTGAATTGGTTGGTCAATCAATTCATTAAAAAAAAATCCTTTTATTGAATTACATACATTAAAAATTCACAAACGCTAGAATACAACTCATTGGATTTTCATAAGGTGAACTAACTCATGGAATCAGAATTCAGATCAAGAAATGGAACACCAATGGTCTACCGAAAGTGGCCCCAAGACCGGGACTTAACCACTCTTCTGACTTTGATCATTTTCTCCTGTTTTGAACTTGAGACTTTTTTGTGCCTACCTTCTTTTGCTCAATGTGATATGTGAGTCAGCCATGTTTTTTTGGGTAGAAAATAATGGGTTCGTGTTCATTTTCATTTTTTTTTGTAGAGTTTCATTATCTGAATATCCCAGAATTTTTTATTCATTTTGTATCAGCTAGTTCTGTGCACCAAACCATCTCAAAATTCAAGGACTTTAAGTAAATACACATTTATTGTAGTTTATAGATGAACCAAGGGGTTCTTCTGTTTATTGCTTTGCTTACTCCTAAGTCTGTAAGCAGCTTGTCTTGTGTGGGCAGGTTTTCTCCTAGGGTGGGGAGTCAACTCTTTGCAGGCTGGTCTAGGACGCCTCAGATGGGAAGTGGGGTCTTCTTAATAGTACGTGTCATAGTCTCCAGAAGTCTAGATTGAGCTTGTTCTGATGGTGGGGGCAAGATTCTAAGTGAGAAAATAGAAACTCTAAGGCCATTTGAGTCCTTGCTGTGGAGCTGGCACACCATTCCTCTTCCCCAGGAAACAGTTTTAACCTAGCTACAAGACAGTTTTTCGTAATAGTTCCTTCTTTTTATTGCTGGATAACATTCCTTTGTATGGATATTGGACAATTGGTGTATCCATATTCACTTGATGGGTATTTGTGTTGTTTTCATTTGGGGACGATGACAAATAAAGCTTCTATGAACATTTTGTTATCGTTTCTTTGGACGTGTATCTAAGAGTGGAAGGTCTGGGTCATATGGTATGCAATATGTTTGGTATTTTTAAGAGCCATCAGGTTGTTTCTCTATGTGTTACACTATTTTATATTTTATATATATAAATATGTATATTTATATATGTTATATATATAATTTTATATATTTATATATAAATATATATATATATATATATAATTATATATTTTATATTCGCAGCAACAAGGTGTGACTGTTTCAGGTACACCACTTCCTCACCATCACTTGGAATCCTCACTTTTAAATCTTAGCCATTCTAATAGTTGTATCTCGTTGTGGTTTAAATCTGCATTTCCCTAATAACCAAGGGTGCTGAACATCTTTTTCATGTGCTAATTTACCATTCCTATATTTTCTTTGGTGAACTTCCTCTTCAAATCTTTGTCCATTTTTAAAGTTTTCTTATTATTGAAACTTGAGTATGCTTTAATATCCTGGATACAATTTGTTTACCACATATTTGATTTGCAAATATTTTGTCTTAATCTGTGGTTTGTCTTTTCTCACTTAACAGTGTTTCTGAAGAAAAGAATTTCTTAATTTTGGTAAAGCCCAGTCTATTTTTTTTTTTTTTAATGATTATGCTTTTAGTGTTGTAACTAAGAAATTTTTCCTAATTCTAGGTCACGCATATTTTATTTGATTTCCCTAAGCAGTGATTTTAGTTTTTAGTGCAAAGGTCTTATACAATTTTGTCAAATTTATTCCTAAGTATCTAATATTTTTGATGCTATTTTAGATGACATTTACCTCCAAATTTCATTTTAGGATTTTTACCAATGTGTACAAATTTTTTTTTAAAGATTTTATTCATTTATTTGACAGAGAGAGATCACAAGTAGGCAGAGAGACAGGCAGAGAGAGAAGGGGAAGCAGGCTCCCTGCTGAGTAGAGAGCCCCATGCCCGGCTCAATCCTAGGACCCTGAGACCGTGACTCGAGCTGAAGGCAGAGGCTTCAACCCACTGAGCCACCCAGGCGCCCCACAAATGATTTTTATATATATGAATCTTGTGTGTTAGAATTCAGTTGGATTTTCTGCATGGATCATCATGCCGGTTCAGAATAAAGAGAGTTTCACTTCTTCCTTTCTGATTTGATGCCTTTTCTTCTCTCTTTTAAAAATTCATCTGGGGATGCATGGGTGGCTCAGTCAGTTAAGTGTCTGCCTTCTGCTCAGGTCATGATCCTGGAGTCCTGGGACTGAGCCTCGCATTGGGATCCCCTCTCAGGCGGGGGAGTCTGTTTCTCTGTCTGCCCTTGCTCCCCTCCCTCATGCTCTCTCTCTCTTTCTCACTCTCAAATAAATAAAATCTTTAAAAATAATAAATAGATAAATAACAATTTTTATCTACATTGGACTGTATAAACATCCACTGTAATGATGAATAGAAATGGTGAGAGTAGATTCCTTGCTTGTTCCTTCCCTTAGGGTGAAAGTACTGAGTCTTTTACCATTTGTTACACTGTTAGTTATAGGCTTTTCTGTCACTCCCCTCTTACCGTGACTCCAGTTGTAAGTATATCAGGCTGCTTCTAGTTGTCCTACATCTCACTTAAAATTCATTTTCTTAGTCTGTTTTTATTTTGGATAGTTTTATTACTCTATCTTCAAATTTGGCTGTCTTTTCTTTTTTATTATCTACTCTGCTCTTAATATTATACACTGTTTTTCTCACCTTAATCGTTGTAGTTTTAATCTCTGAAAGTTAGAATTGAATATTTTAAAAATATCTTCTCCAGCATGTCTATACTTAACATATTCTTTGACCTATCTTCTGGAACATATGAATAATAGTTATAATACATGTCTTAATGTCCCTGTCTACTATTTCTATCATTTGCACGAGTTTTGGTTAGTTTGTTTGAATTTTGTCATAGGGGTTTTATTTTTCTGACTCTTTATATGACTAGTAATGTTTGCTTGGATGTGAGACGTTTTGATTTACATTACTGGATGATGGATATATCTGTATTTCTAGAAATATTTTTGAGCTTTGTTCTGGGATATAGTTAAGTTACTTGAAATCAGGACTTTTGGATCGTGTATTTCAGCTTTGTTAGATACTCATTTTACCCACTGCAAGGCAAACCCTTCTGAGTACTTTACCTAATACTGTGTGAATGACAAGATTTTCCTCTCAAGATTTTCTCTATTGGGGAAAGGCTCTATTCTCTGCATTGTGATATTTCTGTCATTGTTTCATCTAATACGTTAGAGTAATTTTCTTCTGGTCTTGGGTAGGATTTTTTAGGGTCATTTTTACCTGTGTAAAAGAATCAGTGCTCGGTAATGTACTTGAGGCAGACCTAATGTAGATGTCCTGAGTTATCTCTCTATGCACCTCTCTCCTCTCCCATGTTATATTCTGTGAACTGTAACTTACTTGGCCTCCTTGGACTCCCAATTTGGTCTCCTCAACTCAAGAATGCCAAGTTCTGCCTGAGTTTCAATTTTCTATGCAATAGCCTAGAAACTCTCCAGACAATTGTCTGAGGAAATCATAGGACGGATTTCATTTCCAGAGATCACTCTCCCTCTCTGCCTGATGTCCACCGCCTTGATACAATGCTCAACATCATTCCTTGTTAAGAAATTTCAAATTAAAACCATACTGGGATGCCACCTACGTGAATTGCCATATAAAAATTAAAGAGTTGGCAAGATGAGGAGTAACTGGAACTCTAATATACTGCAGATGGGAATAAAAAGTGGTGCAACCACTTTGAAAAATCATCTGGCAGTTTCTCAAATCATTAAACATATATTATCATATATTCTGGCTATTCTGCTATTAGCTAAAGGCTAAGAGTAATGAAAGCATATGGCCATACAAAGACTCATAAAAGAGTGTTCATAGCAACTTTCCTTATAACAGCCAAGAAATAGAAACAATCTAAATGTATATTAATAAATGACCAGATAAACAAATTGTGGTACATAAATACAATGGTCTACTACTCTGCAATTAAAGAGAATGAACCATTGCTACATAAAACCAATATAGAGTCATCTGAAAATAACTACACTGAGTGAAAGAAGCCAGAAAAAAATGAGTACATATAATAAGATTCTATTTTTTATAATATTCTAAAAAAAAAAAAATACAAGTCTTCTATAGTGACATGAAGCCATTGAGCAGTTTCCTGAAATAAGAATGAAGAAAGGAGGGAAGACAATGAGGGATTGCCAAGGAGCATGTGGAAACTTTTGGGGATGATGTGTATATGCATTATCTCAATTTGGTGCTGGTTTTATGAATATGTCCGTGTGTCAAAATTTAACAAATTTTATAATTTAAATGTATGCACCTTAGTGTATGTCAAATTATACCTTAATAAAAGTGAAAAAAAATGTTGTCTTGGAGAAGTTTGAGGTCAAAATGATATTTTCACGTTCAGTATTTGTTCCTTAAATTGTTTGGTTTTTGGTTTTTGTTTTTTAATGTGCTATTTAACTCATCCATAGAGTTTTAAATTTCATATTTGTTTATGTATAGAAATTCTATTTGTCCTTTTTTAAATATGCTGATTCAATCTTTTTCTTGCTCATCTTTCCATCTTTTATTTTTAAAAACACTTAAATATACTACATAACATTTTAAAAATGAAATATATATAGTTATTTTCTATTTTATGCTTAATAATTCCAATGACTCCAGTCCTTGGGAATCTAAATATGTTGTGGATAGTTTGTTTCCCCAAGTGTTTGTTAAGTTTGCCAAGTTAATGTAATCCATGGAAATCACAAGGTACGGGATGAAAGGATGCTCCTTCCAGGAAGTATCATATTTGTATTTGCTTTTGCCAGTGCCAGGGGATGGTGACCCATGAGGGATCCTTTATTTTCTTGGTTTGGAATTTCCCTAAACATACAGGACTATAAATTTGAATCCTGCTGTCCCATGAGGGTGGACCTCTGTTTACACATCTCCAAGGAAGAATATTGTTATTATTTTCTTCTACCCATGTCTTAGTCAGCTCAGGCTACCATAACAAAATACCATAGATAGGTAAACAACAGAAATTTATTTCTCACAGTCATGGAGTCCAAGATCAAGGTACTGGCAGGTACGTTTCATTCTGAGGCCTCTTCTCCTGGCCTCATCAGCATGTAGACAGCTGCCATTTCACTGTGTGCCCATATGACCTCTTCTTTGTGTAAGCATGGGGTGAGGAGAGGGAGGGCAGCATGCTCTCTGGTGTGTCTTATTGGGGCATTAATCCCATCATAAGGGCCCCACCCTCATGACCTCACCCAGCCCTAATTACCTCCCAAAGACCCCATCTTCAAGTACCATTTCATTACAAGTTAAGGCTTCAACATATAAATTTGAAGCTGGGGTTGGGAAGGAAGGGGTCGTGGGAGGTAGCATACAAAAAAAATTTGGTCCATAATAATCAGGAACTGTAGCAGAGACAGACAAGTGTTTTCATTGGCTGTCTTTGTTAGAAGTTAGATTTTTTTCTAGTCCACCATTTTACTGCATTAGTATGAGCTTAGAGAGTTTAGTTTCTATTTTTAAGTGAAGGATACAGGGGGAAGAGTTATATGTCAAGTTATGTCAAGTTCAGTCCCACATCATTTGATTATCCTGTCCTGTGACCATTATTCTTGGAGACTCCAGGATCATAGTATGACATATGGTCCCACAGGATCCTTGGATTCTGTTTTTATCACTCTGATTTTGACTTTATATTCTTTTTCTTTCACCTTTGGGAAATCTTTCTTAATTTCTTACTGAGCTGATCAATACATTTCAAGACTTTTCTTTTTTTTTTTTTAAAGTTTTGGGAATTCAAATGTCTTCCATCTGAAAGGTGTTCTGAACATTTAGTTCTCTTACTAGAAGATCGAGTTCCAATAGATACAATTCAGTTTTGCCAGATTCAGGATGAGAAGGCTGGAATGCATGACCAAAGACACAGAGAACAGGTATTCCTGGTAATGTTTGGGGAACTCGTGATAGGACCACAGAGAGCATGAATTGTAAGCCAAAAAGGGAGTTTCTCTTGAGGCAAAGAGGGACTATTGGGTTTCGATTGGACAAATGGCATGATTTGTCATAGAGATTTTAGAATATAGAAGATTAGAGCCAGGAGTATAGCCTGGACATGTTGGGACAAAGTCTGTGAGAGGGAAAAGCAGCCTCAATTGGGTAAGTGGCCTTGGAAATAAGGAGAGAATGCTCTTGAGGGTTGCTGTGGACCCTCCCAACTTGCTTAATGTTTGGGGTTAGGAGTTTTAAACAAATCTGAAAGAAGTGATGGTTAAGGGGGGGGGGTAGTGAAGATGATGAGTTCTCTTTTGGAACTATTATTATAACTCAATTTATCAGATCCTTTTTGGGTTTCTTCTTTCAACTGCCAAGAGAAGAGGTTGGCCACATTTCTGAAACTTGCAAAATTCTCTTTGAATATCTATGTTGGTTGTAAATTTAAACTGAGTGTGGCTTTTATCTTATTGAGAAAAATGTGGAATAAATCACCCATGCTTTTTATGTTATCTTCATAAATAGATCCATTTTAATGTGATTTCTGTAACTACAAAGCTGCAAATATTTAAACTCTGATAAAAAGTATTAATTGCAAAAGTTATTTTAAGTTTTATTTAAAGGGGTTGGCTAGCTTTTTTTTTTTTTTAAAGATTTTATTTATTTATTTGACAGACAGAGATCACAAGTAGGCAGAGAGGCAGGCAGAGAGAGAGGAAGGGAAGCAGGCTCCCTGCTGAGCAGAGAGCCCGATGCGGGACTCGATCCCAGGACCCTGAGATCATGACCTGAGCCGAAGGCAGCGGCTTAACCCACTGAGCCACCCAGGCGCCCTAGCTTTTTTTTTTTTTAAAGATTTTTTATTTATTTATTTGACAGAGAGAGATCACAAGTAGGCAGAGAGGCAGGCAGAGAGAGAGAGAGAGAGAGGGCGAAGCAGGCTCCCTGCTGAGCAGAGAGCCCGATGTGGGGCTCGATCCCAGGACCCTGGGATCATGACCTGAGCTGAAGGCAGAGGCTTTAACCCACTGAGCCACCCAGGCACCCCTTGGCTAGCATTTTTAAGACAAAAAGCACATCAGACCTGTTAAGACTAACAACCTGTGTGTATACTTGGTAGGCACCCTGACGGTCACTTTGGCAATTCAGGTCACCATGAGTATCTAATGGGGATAGAGATATGTGCTAGGTCAAGTGGGGGCAAAGATAACTAATAAAGTAGAAATGACAAGATGCTAACTAATTCTGGGTGGTTTTTATACAAATAGTGTATTATTTTCTCTATATATAAACTTTCTAAAGTAAGCAAGCAAACAAATAACCTCAAACAGTGGCTTTGCATTCCAGAAACCTACATCTTGAGGAGACTTATTTATTTAAATAGCTGGAAGGCAGCAGGAGACTTAAGAGTGTTGAAAAGCTGACTTCAGTATGAACCTGTTTACTAAGCTAAGCAAAGTCTTCATGGGGGGTTATCCGCCTAGAGTGGAGGTTCAACCACAGAAGACCAGTGTTGAAGTCAAGTCCTAGCCTGAGCACACTTCAGTTTGTTGTCTTCTCTTCGTGGAATTGCCCTAAAAATGAGAACTTCTTTTAATGGAGGCCTCATGTGTAAACACAGAAAACTAGAGAGGAACCGTAATTATAAAAGCCATCCACTTGTATTCATTTCTTCGCTTACCTTTCTTGAAGTACTAAAGACTCTATTTTGTAATTGTGTTGTAGTGATGGTTAATCATATTGTGTGAGGTCAAGCATAGATAGCCTTTTTCATTTTTTTTATCATCTCTTTTCATAACCAGAGGGCAAAACTTGATTTAAAAGATCAAATGGCTTTTTCGGGTGCCAGGGTAGCTCAGTCGGTTAAGTGCCTGACTCTTGATTTCGGCTCAGGTCGTGATCTCAGGGTTGTGGGATTGAGCCCCTGTCCTTGTGCTCTATGCTCAGTGGGGAGTCTGCTTCAGGATTCTGTCTCTATCCCTCTCCCTCTACACCCCCATCCTCCTCCCTGCTCAAGCATGCTCTGTCTAAAATAAATAAATTTTAAACAAACAAATAATCAAATGGCTCTTTGAAACATACCATAACATGAAAGTACAAAATTATTTTGGGCTTATTTTAATTCCTTTTCTAATCCTAACTCCTGATTCACACTCCCACCACAGCCTATTCAGATCAGAAAGGGGGCAAGCACAGTTACCCAGAGAATGGGACTGAATGGTCAGCCTTGAGTGCCGCCCAATCCTGCTACTCAGCAGCTGGGCCAGTCTGTTTGGTTTACTTTAACTCTACCTCAACTTCCTCGTCTGTAAAACGAAGACAGTAACACCTGTCTCCAGATTGCATGAAGACAACGTAAAATGAAATGTATTATGTGTCATGGGCCTGGTACAGGTAAAAATTCGTTAAGTGGTAGCTCGTACTGATGCCATAGAACCCACATGTTCTCTATGGGACTCGTTTTTTTGCCTGACCAGAGAATGGAAGCCCCTCCCCGCTGTGCCATGCTCATCCTTGGATTTTCAGCCCTGGGCACAGTTCCTAAGAGTGGTGCATAGTGAGTGTTTGTTGGATTCTTGATTTGAATCTAGACTCAAGTCCATGATGGCGAGTGGTAAACAATGCTCAGAAAATCTATCTTACCCCCCAGACAAATGAACTTGGACTATGTGTGGCACTGTGGATTATGTATCTAATTTAAGGGCTGAACTGAGTAGTTCTGCTGTGTTACTTGTAGACACTTCATGGAGAGGGCCAAAATCCAAGAAAATAAGGATTTGAACACCTGCAATTATTATTAGTTCTAAAGCAATGGTATTTTATACCTTAGAGAAAAAGCACTTAACATCAGTTTCTCCTTTCATTATAAGATAAAACAGAATATACTTTACATTTGATTTTAACTTAAATTTAAAAAGCAGTGAATTCTAGACCTCTGGCTAAAAGCCAACATAGAACTCTGCATGAGGCAATGTTGTTAATTTGTTTTGCCTACAGTTAGATCTAATCTTTAAACTGTGCCTGAAGGAATAAAAAATGTCATTCAATGACTATTTCCCTACTCTTAGGAGAAAAAAAAATATGGCTCATTTATTAAATTTCTTCAGGAAATATAATCCTTAAATTATGATAAATGTTAAGATAATATACTGTATTTAGAACTGCCAAAATTATCATGATAAATTACATATAAACACAAGTACTAGACCTTTCAGGATGTGAAAAGAAGTTTTTAAAAGTTAGTTTTAAAATATACACCATTAGATTGGTTATTTTTATATGTAAGCTGTATTGGAGTAATGAAAAACGAAGTTGTTTTTCTTCGAATTTGGGGTTGTGGAATTTTATCATGAGGATCATCTGTTAGTAATTGAATTCTGTCCTTTCATGGATGAAATTATTAGGCCTTTAAACTGTAAAATAAAATTAAAAAATGCACAACAACAACAACAACAACAAAAAGCAGACTAGCAACTGTTACTTCAAAGGAGACCAAAAAGGAAAACAACCCAGAGAGACAGAAAACATTTGCTGCAGAACCAAGGAAGGTCTCAGTGTCTTTGCTGGGACCCTCCCAGCAGGAGCTGTGCCTGCTCAGGGGTGAGTCACATACACTGACATCTGCCACTGGGCTGTGAAGTCTTGACAATGGGTGTGGGGTAGAAAACTTCGTTAGTCTTTCTAAGAACCTAAAAACTCAGAATATGTAATTGGGTTTTCAGAAGATCAGCATGTCGTTCTCTAAATAACAAATTTTAATTTAAAACATTATGAGAGGAAATAGATTTTTTTTTTGCCTTGTGTGGGGAAAGAAACAATTTTGAAGGTTTTTAGAGACTTTGTACTTACATGATTAAGCATAATCATATAATATAAAATTAAGCATGGCATACATATAATACATATGGAATATCGTAGATAGATTATGCATGGGAAGTATGAAAACTGATATGAAAGCTAACATTTGATGAATGCTTTGTCTATACCATGCACTGTGAAGGGTTTTCCAAGGTCTCATGTAATTGTCATGATCACCTTGTGGGGTAGAAAATAGAGCCTCACATATTAATTAACCTCTCAGGGACGTTTAGCTAGTAAATGATGAAACCAGAATTTAAAAAACATGTTATAAAATTAATACTTGTTCACTGTAAAAATCAAATACAGAAGCAAATACAGAAGGACATGAAGTGAAAAGCAAAAAGCTCTAAGTTCTTCCATTCATGGTCTACTTCCTATAAACCAAATTAATATTTTCTTGTATCTTTCTGAAATTCTCTATATGTATGTAATCATATCCCTTTATGTCTTCTTCTGTATATATTTTCATCCCTCTCTCTTTATATGTGTATGTAGTTTTTCCTTCTTTTATTTTTAGACCTCAATGGGATTACCTTATATATTTTGACACTTGCTTTTTATATTTAATTGTATGTCCTGGAAAAGTTCCACTACAGTATGTATAGAACTATCTTACTCTTTTATGACTGTGTGGTAGTCCATTGTCTAAATTTCATATAATTGAACAGAGAACAACATTAAATTGTTTTCAACTTTATGCCATTTACAAACTGTCTGTATTCGTCTGCGTGGGTGGCCATAGCAAAATTCCATAGACTAGAAGCCTTAAACTGCAGAAGTTTGTGTCTCATAGTTCTGGAAGCTGAGAAGTCTAAGATCAAGGTGCTAGCAAGGTAGGTTTTACTCTGACATCTTGTCTCTTGACTCACTATGTAAAGTATCTAGCCCTTTACTTGACATAAATGTTGTAATGGTTTTTATTATTGTTTTGGTAGTTTAATGTTTATTTACCTTTGCTCAGCTCAGTGCTGCTTCTAATTCTTTCCTCTATTAACTTTTATTTTTTTTAAAGATTTTTATTTATTTATTTGACAGACAGAGATCACAAGTAGGCAGAGAGGCAAGCAGAGAGTGTGGGGGGGAAGCAGGCTCCCCGCTGAGCAGAGAGCCTGATGCGGGACTCGATCCCAGGACCCTGAGAGGACTCGATCCCAAGACCTGAAGGCAGAGCCTTAACCCACTGAGCCACCCAGGCGCCCCCTCTGTTAACCTTTAATTCACTTCTCCAGGATAAGAGTTGGGTCACACAAAATAAAGTTGTAGTGTCTATGTATTTTATTGCATAAGTCTGCCTCCCTTATGCTGGGATGTCAAATTATGTTCCTGTGAGAAGCACCCCCTTCCTGCATTCTTATACTCCATAAAACGTGTTGATCCACATGTGTCTCTCTGCTCTACATCGGATTGGCAGAATTCCATATATACTCAAACCTTTGATATACATATTGCTGCTTTGAAAGGCATGTGTTGACTAATAAAACTGGGGGAAAGTTCTCTGAGCCATATTCTGTAGTATGAAACAGTAAAATCATATCTACTTTACGTGAATTTTCAATCCCACAAATTGCCAGGGTTTGAAATGCAGATTAACCTGAAAAACAATTCAATTTACCATTTAAAAACAGCTCTTACTCATAAAATGTAAGCAATAGCATACTAAAAAATGGCCAGCAAGATTTAGTCTTGAGTTTTATTTTAATTACAACAAATAATAAAGGCCTTGAAGAAGTCTCCTCCACATAATGAACTGTCAGCAAGTGGCAAAACAGTGACTCACTGCTCCAATGAAGGAGAAGAGCTCTCATGTATGCAATAATTGCACCCAATTAAAAAAAGATACATGTGCTAAGTTGTACAAAACTAAGTGTAGTTTTCAACTGCTTGATACAAATTATGATATCCCAGACACATTTTCTCTTTTTTACCTTTGAACTAAAGAAAGTTGATTTGTATTTTCATTTTGTAAGTAAAAAAAAACTGAGTTTCTGAAGGTAAGTAGTCTGTCTCAGGTCACACAGCTCCTAAGTACCAGATGTTGAATTCCAAACTAAGTCTTTGTATTATGCTAATGCATAGCCCTACCGCCTGAAAGAAGCTTAGAGAAACAAGGCAATCGTGTGCCAAAATAATCAGAGAAGGCATCCAGGGGAAACAAAGCCTGGCATTTCTTTCTTTCCTTTTTTTAAATTTATTTGTATATTAGAGAGAGAGAGAGCGCCAGCACAAGAAGGCAGAGGGGTGGAGGGAGTAGCAGACTCCCTGCTCAACAGGGAGCCCAGTGTGGGGCTCCATCCCAGGACCCTGGGATCAGGACCTAAGCTGAAAGCAGACGATTAACCAACTGAGCCACCCAGATGCCCCACATCTGGACTTTCAGCAGTGGCTTGGAGGACATATTGGATGGAATAAACACTGAACAAAACCATGGAGGGTAGAAGGACATGGTGTGGAGTAGGAAGGTATTCCTGTGGCTGGGCATGCGTGCATATGGGACCGTGTAGTTCACATGCAGCAAAAGCCACATAATATCCTGAATGTCAGAAATACAAGTGTGGACTTCATCAGCTGCAGGCTGGGTGGCGTAGAGCCATTGACCATTCATTATCTGTTAGATTAACAAGATGAAAAGTGACTTGGGAAGATTAGTTGGGAGAGGGAGCGTCGCCCAGAAAGCAACCTCCTAAGCATCTAGGAGGACAAGCAAGTGGCTATTGGTGTATTTTAGGTGGGATATATGGAGGTGTGGACTAGGGTAGACACTGTACCTAGACAGTAATTTGAAAAACATTTTGAAGATGAGAAAGATAAATTAGGATGAGTCATACTGCTTTGGCGTTGTTCTAAATATTCAGTGTTCTCATGAAAAAAATGTGGTTTTTCAAACACAGTATAGAACCCAACTACTAATTATTCTGGGAACTTCTAAATAATTTTTTTTAAATTTATTTATTTGACAGACAGAGATCACAAGCAGGCAGAGAGGCAGGCAGAGAGAGAGGAGGAAGCAGGCTCCTTGCCGAGCAGAGAGCCCAATGCAGGGCTCGATCCCAGGACCCTGAGATCATGACCTGAGCCGAAGGCAGCGGCTTAACCCACTGAGCCACCCAGGCGCCCCTATTCTGGGAACTTCTTTTTGTGTTTTTCAGAAGTCTGAATTAACAAAGCTTCTGACTTCATCCAGATTTGGGTAGTGTAAAGAGGGGAAAGACAAAAGGTGGATGAAGAAAACAATTGTCCTTGGTAATAACTATCAGCATCGAACTCATTTTTGTTTCAACTGAATGTTGCTTGGGTTTATTTCAAGCAAATCCCATAGTCCAGAGATTTATGATGTTTCAAGAGCTACAGCTTCATTTTGAGCTTTGCCCTTAACATTGTGTGGTCCTCATCCTTAGGCTCTTTTCCCTTATGATAGAAAAATTACAGCCCAAACTTCTGAAATAGAACTTTTTCTTTCATATTTTGCGAGAAGAGCTCCTCAATCACCCACCACATAAAAGTCCCTGTGATGTGACCAGTTTAAGTTCATTTCAAGGATGGGATCACATAGATGGGTTTAGGCCCCTCATCGGAGGTGGGAATCATTCTTAGCCAAATGGTATGGCTAAAAACTTCAGGACTCTGACAGAAAAGTCTTCTGGGGGAATTGATGCTGGAAGGCAACCAAAAGTTTTAATTCTCTGCCCTTAACTTCTGTGGAATATAACTTCTGTTCTCTTTCTAGAATATAAACTGTGTGACAGATTCATATTTGATGCATCTTTGTTTACTTCTTGGCATCTGACGGTCATTGTTAATTAGTTAGTTAATTAGTTGAGTGAATGAATGAATGAAGGAAGGACATCTCTGAGAGAAAAGATTTTCAGAGCAAAATGGTAAGGAAAACTTATATTCAAAACTGTGTGTAAATACATATAAGAAATGTCAAAGAGGGAGATCACATTTCAGAAAAAGACCTCTATAGAGAAAATACTGTCTTATACATACAAATCTGAAAATCAAGTCCTAAATAAATTGATATGGTATATATAAATATATATTTCATATGATTACATATTTTGCAATAAAACATGTGACTGGGGCAATTTTTTTTGGGCCTGAATATTTGTAACATAAAAGTCTTAAAATTAGATTTCAAAATACTGGCATTTGTGAATGGATTACTTCTATAGATTTGTTTGTTATCTCTTTGGGCCCAATGTTAAAAATGTATCTAGAACCCAGAATCCAACATACAATAAAAATACATCATTCTCTGAGCACCTACAAGGTGTCTCTTGCTTCAGAAATGCCGCTATTTGTCTATACATAGACTAGAGCGTTAGGTCGAAAGAAAGCTCATGCGCTGTGACTTGCTCACAGTCGTGTCACACAGCTATTTGGTGCCACAGCCAAGAAGGGATCTCAGCCTCCTGACCTCCAGATCTTCCACTACTCCTTGCTGTCCTTTTGGGTATTAATTTAACATTTCTTAGAGGACCTAGGTGACCTCTAGTTTATTGAATATCTCAGTTAACTGAATGTTAATATTTGTTAATAAAGGGCTAAAAGCTACCTTAGAGTTCATGGATAATCTATTAAAAATTCAAAGAACAGTAGACAAAAGAATGCCATTGCAAAACTTCCTCAAAAGCAATTTTCTGCTTTGTGTTGTTTTTTTATTTTATTTTCTTTTTTAAAAGATTTTATTTATTTATTTATTTATTTGACAGAGAGAGATCACAAGCAGGCAGAGAGGCAGGCAGAGAGAGAGAGAGAGAGAGAGAATCACGCTCCCCGCCGAGCAGAGAGCACGATGCGGGACTTGATCCCAGAACCCTGAGATCATGACCTGAGCCGAAGGTAGTGGCTTAACCCACTGAGCCACCCAGGCGCCCCTTCTGCTTTGTGTTTATACGCTTGGGGTGTTTGGCAAAATACCCGATTGCTTCACATTCAGAAATCAATGACTATAAATCATGATATTTTAAATTTCTCAAGGACACTTTGCATATTCACCAGTTAAAATAGTTTCAATAGTGCTCGCTTCGGTAGCACATATACTAAAATTGGAACGATACAGAGCAGACAAGCACAGCCCCCCTGCAAGGATGACATGCAAATCCGTGAGGCGTTCCACATCTTTCAACAATTTACTTTGGGCATAGAGGATTAATAAGAATGTAATTCGTAAATCTATGGCCCCATTCTGGTATTTTTGTCGTGACATTTAAAGAAAAACAGAAATATTAACATCCTGGCCAGTCACAGCTCACATGGTCCTATAATGAATGCCTCTTCTGGAAGAATACATTTTGCCACCAATGTCAAGAATCGATAAAACTCCGTGTAAATACAATACCAGCCAATATCAAATTTTGGTACGGTATATTTTCTTGAGAATTAATAGTTGCTGTGACTAGACAAAAACAAAATAAAACAAAAACATGCTTTAATGCTTTCAAATAACATTATAATAAACTAACACTGAATTTCTACGTAAGAATGCTGAATGGAGCAAGAGAGAGTCTCCCGGTAGAAAGTTGCTCCCCAGCCTGCCTTGTGTCTAGTCACTGCCTGGCTCTCGCTTCCTTCAGTGGATCCTTCCCCCTTCGCCCTGGGGCTTCATCCCCAGCATCTGCAGGTGTTCGTGGGGCTCTTGGGTCCTCGACCACAACCTCAGAGGCAACATGAGTTGGGGAATTTTTTTTTTTTTTTTTTTGCCTTATCATTCCTCTTAATAGTTCATGCCTTAACAATAAGTCTGGACAGCCCAGCTGGAATCTTGCAACCAGATCCAATCTGAAAAAACAGTTCTCACTGAGATTTCTCCTTTTGAATAAATTGGGAATTGAAAATACTTTGGTGTTATTGCATCAAGAGCCCTTGAGACATGACAATTGATTTCCAAACATACATTGTAGGAATAAACTTATGGAGTAGAAACATGTAAAAACACACAGAAAAAAAAAACACATATAGTCCACTGTTCTGATAAATGTAATCACTAGCTTTCAGGGTGAACTGCACTTTGAATAAGTTAGGAAAATGGTAAGGTTCTGAATTTATGGTTTCATGGGCATTATATTTTTTTAAAATTTTTTAAAAAAGATTTTATTTTATTTATTTGACACAGAGAGAGAGAGATCACAAGTAGGCAGAGAGGCAGGCAGAGAGAGAGGAGGAAGCAGGCTCCCCACCGAGCAGAGAGTCTGACGTGGGGCTCGATCCCAGGACCCTGAGATCATGACCCGAGCTGAAGGCAGCGGCTTAACCCACTGAGCCACCCAGGCGCCCCTCACGGGCATTATATTTTAAACAAATGCGAAAGAAAAACGAACAATGACAGTGATACTGCGCGTGTGATTTGATTCTAATACCATTTGAAAATATCTTAATGGCACAAATGAATGCAAACCAAGTTAGTCATTTGGTTTAGAAATCCTATAGACTGATGCTGCCTAATTCTGTTCTCCAGTGAGGGTCCAGGGCTGAAGGCATGACACATCTTGAAATCACGTTGAAGGACAATTCCCTGGTAGGACACTTCACTTATTCACAGTCATTGTTCGGCCTGATTAAGTTGGAATCTCATTTTCTACAGGAGCAAGAATAGTAGGTTCTATACCACTAATTAACTTAATATGATGTCACTGTCTACATTTCTATTTTTGCAGAATGGCACAATGACATCCATGTAGCATTTCACACCTATTTTCAGCATAGAAAACGTGGGTCAATTCTGATATGTACTTGTTACTGGTGAAGCAGCAGATGTCACTGAACTGTTGAGGGTTGTGGTTGTGGTCCTCATCAATGGCTTTGGGGTATGTTTTATGAAACTGAGGTGATGAAAGTCCTTTCGACTGAGACCCCCAGTGTTGCCATCTTAGGTGTCTGGCTGTCAAGACTGTCCCAGTTTTGAGACTGTTGAAAACGGAGTAGTTGACTGCTTTACCATGCTGGTGGCAGACTCATTTGTATGGCCGGAAGTCACAGAGTGACAGTCCCTGAGAGAATATGAAAAACATTAAAACCAGGGCTGTGACTCAGGGAGTTAATAACCGCCTTCTCTGGGATTTTCCTGGTCACACGTAAACAATTCTTTAAAAAAAAACCCTTAAAAATAAGTCAGCCTTAATACTAACTACCTATGTGGAATATATCAGGAATCAGTAAGCAAGAGAGACACTTGTGTGTTTTATAGGGGTGATTATATTTCCCATCTTGCTTTTGAGGGCCTTGATTGAAGGAACTTTGTTATTATTGTGCCCAGCTCTGATTAAAAATTATAGATAAAATGAAAGGGTAAAATGAAAACAAACAAAATAGTTTTGTGTGCCAAAAAGTTCTAAGAGAAAAAAGGACAATTTGAGATACTACATGTATAAATGCACACACAGAATTGATGAATTGGTGATATATATTTACTTGTGTTTGATTCTTAATCAAGACTCTTGGTTGCAAATGAAAGAAACACAACTTGAACTAGTTTTGGAAATAGGAAGGAATTGACCTGAAATAAGAGGAAAGATTGAACAAGTAAGCCAGAGAACTGCAGAGATGCAGCTGGGCTCAGAAAAAACTTAAGTATTCAAACCCTGCTGAGACCATCTTGTCTTAGAATTTTCCTTTGCACCAACTTTATTGGATCTCACTACACACTGACTTCTTTCACAATGTCCAACTTCTGGCAGGTGATAAGTTCTTTTTCATAGTTTTAAAGTCCCAAGAAAAGATTGATGCGTTGGGCACCCGTTCCTGAATTGGTCAATTACGGTTGAAAGGGCATGGACACACATGAAGATGGTAGTTTCCAAGGAAATCAGAATTGCAGTAGGGGGTACATTATTTCCCAGAAGTCTCCTCTTCCTCAGTTCTTCCCTTCATTCCTTCTCTTCATCTCTGTTCCACTTAACTGTCGCTTCCTGAGCTTTAACTGCCAAGTCCATTCAAGCTGTGGCCCTTTGACACCATGTCAGCAAGTCAAGTTGTGCTTTGAACTCTGACCCTTTTCAGAGTGGATTACCTGTGAGACAATGATACCCTTTTCTTGCTCAATTTTGTTGTCTCTTATAAGTTGAATATTATATTATGCTAAAAGAGATCTCCCCATTAGGGATGAGGACAGGGAGGGCAAGACAGGTAGATACTATCTGCTATCCTACCATAGTCCCATGAACATATCAGCATGATTTTATAATCCTCTGTCTATACTGCTAGTCCTGTCTGAAATGTTTTCATAGGCTGCATAGCATTATGAGCCAGATGCCCTTTGGATAACCTCTGTCAGAGATGGTTTACTGGCTTTTCCATGGACATCAACTTGTGCCCTGGGTGGGTATGTAAAGCACGGTGCCAGGAACAAGAATGGGCAGGAAGAAAAGTGATGGAGATTTACCAAATTTCCAGCTCATTACATATTCCATCCATTACCTCTCTCCTTTTGTTTTAATTTTTAATTTGTTGAATTGCAAGTTGTTTTTGGAAAGCTATGTTCTACTCATGTTTCAACAAGCAACATCTTAAATGGGTAGACTTGGAAGAATAAGCATAGGAAAGTTGCTCATAAGAGCTCTAATAACCTCCTGTTTCTCTCATACTGACTCAGTATCCTTGGACAAGTCAAGAAGGGCACTCCCCCTCCCTCCCTGCCCCGCTCCTTTTTTACCCTCCAAAAGTAAAAACTAAAGTAAGATATACATATACTTAGCTATTAGATAATAAAACTTCTTTAACTCTCTCAAGGGCACTTGCATATTCATCAAGTAGAATAGCCTTAAGACTAAATAACTACATGGAATTATTTAATGTCAATCATGTTAGGGGAAACAATGTGCATTTGTAATAAGTTTGTGTCTCAAACCAATGCAGGGACAATCATGACCTAGGTGTAAGTGTACAAAGTTGTGAATTGTTAGTTTATGATAAAAAAAAAATTGAGAGTGAAGGATGTATTAGTTTCCTAGGGATGCTATAATAAGTGACCACAAGCCAGGTAGCTTGAAAAAGCAGAAATTCATTCTCTCACAGATCGAGAGGCCAGAAGTACGAAATCAAGGCATTGGCAAGGCCATCCATGCTCCGTCTGAAGGCTCTAGGCGAGAATCGTTCCTTGGTTGTTCCAGCTTCTGATGGTCTCTGGTTTTCTCTGACTTGTAGCAGCTTGAGTCCAATCTCTGTGTCCATCTTCACTTGGTTGTCTTCTCTGTGTGTATGTCTGAGTCTGAATCTGCTCCTTTCTCTTCTATAATGATACTGGCCATTGAAGTTGGGTCCCATCCTGAACCAGTGTAACTTCATCTTAACTAATAACATTTGCAAAGACCCTCTTTCCAAATAAGGGCACATTCTGAGGTACCAGGTGGACATGGTTTTTGGAGGGATCCTGTTCAACTCAGTACAGGGGAATAAAGCAAAAATATGTTTCTTTATTATTATGGTTGAGGTAATTGGTATTTGAAGTTTGCAAAAGCATGTGGATTCTTAAGTTTGTCAATGTTCAGTGGCTTTTTGGAGAAGTCTTTTTGGAACAGAATCTGTTTGCCAGTAGGTGTTGGTGAAAGACCATCAGGCAGGCACAGTTTTGTCAAGGACCCCAAAACTTTAATGACAGAAAGATATCATACATTTCCACTACGAGTTTCTTACCTCCTATTCTGATATAGTGCCTAGGTTCTAAGTTCTAAGGAATTCTGATACACTTAGAAGCTCTTTGTCTTATCCCCATCTCATTCTATTCTATAGAACAAGGTCACACCAAGTAAGATTCTTCAGATCATGTCGTTATTTTATATAATTAAAGTTTTTTCCCGATCATATTGTCTCCAACTCTGCCCTCATGCAACTAGAGTGAATAAAAATTCTCTCTTCTCTTACCAAAAATAATCAAGTCATTTACCGAGAGCTGATTAGAAGGTATACATAGATTTTAAAAGTTTTGCAATGGGAGCGAAGTGCTTTTCATTTCCTGAAACTTGCCCCCTGCCCTGAACAGGTTATGCTCATCCATAGCCAAGGAACAGAACACAGAACAAAATAAAGAAAGATTGATATGCATAGAAGTAGAAATGTGAATCATGACTTTTGAGCTCCTTTATGAACAGTTGTGAAAGTATCTTCAGTATCCCAAGTGGAGACTCAAAAGGGGAAGGTTATAGGATTGATCCAGAGTTGTGTCTGTGTCACTTGTAAGGGGCTGGTGCAGAAGGAGTTTCAAGGAGCCTCCTGGGAAGAAGTGGTAGGTTAGAGACTGGAGAGGTGTGAAAGAACCAACAGCAGGAAAGAGGGACAGAAAAAGAGCTTTCGAAGGAGGACAGTCCTGGGTGGTTATAAGTGCAGGGTGGGACAGGAGGATTCGGTTGCTGAGGTGGGATGCGGGGATGCAGGATAGGTCACTGGCATTGAGACAATCAAGAAATTAGGAGGCCATAAATTTGATGACTCAGTCTTGCTGGTGGAAAGGCTTCATTTCCATTCAATAAATAGTTATTAAGCAGTCTCTGTGTGGCAGGGATTATGCTAGACATATTGACCTGGATAAAGAGGGTAAGAAGATGACAGGGTCATGAGAACAGTGTAATATTTGGGGCTTCGCAGTTCTCAGGTTCAGTTTTACAGTGTTAATTTCCACATTGTTCTTGGCTATGCTTAGTATCTCTCTTTTTTCTTGTTTTCTCTTTTACTGCTAAGTCCTCTCAAGAGCACCCCAGAGTTTCAGTTACTTGAACTAACTGGAGACAGTTTTACTCTTAAAAGTCCTTCAGGTTGGGTGCCTGGGTGGCTCAGTTGGTTAAGTGACTGCCTTCGGCTCAGGTCATGATCTTGGAGTCCCGGGATCGAGTTCCGCATCAGGCTCCCTGCTCGGCGGGGAGTCTGCTTCTCCCTCTGACCCTCCCCCTTCTCATGCTCTCTGTTTCTCTCAGATAAATAAATACAATCTTAAAAAAAAAAATTGTCCTTCAGGTTGAAGGCTTCTCTCTCATCCCTATTCCATCTGTGATTTCTTTTCTAGACTGTTCTTTTGCTCTGCATGGGGGCTAAAGATAACCCACAGGTGCCAGGCCATCCTTGCTGGGCCTCTAATGCATGTGAAGATGGGTGTAGGGAATTCCCATCTGTTCTGGTCCGTAAGTCACCCCTGCGTACAAGAACACAGGAATCAAGAACTCTGTCATCAGGTGTTGGTGTCACTGTGTCCCACTTCCATAGGCATTTTCTATTCCTTTTAATTTTTTTCTTCTGCAATCATACAGCCAGCCTAAAACAAAAGTAAAATTAAATGTTTGTCCCAGTCTCAGAAATACCCATTTATCCACATCTGCATACCTTACGTTGCCCTGAACTTCTTTGACAATTTTTGTAAGTTTAATATTTTTTTTTAATAGAAGCAACTTTTGGCATTTCCATTGAGATTGTTATGATACTGTGACATCTCTGAAGTAACCAAAGTAAGTCTCCCTGTTTAAGTGCTGTCCCTTAGAAGCAATGATTCCCTATAGCCTTTTTGTCTCAGAAATACTTTTAATGTAAAAATTAAACGATTATTTCAAATGATGCAATGATGCAGAAGCAGTAGTCTTTCTTGCACAGACAATTCCCAAATACACAAGAAAGAGTAGTGTTTAATGCTTGCATTCCACCTACCTGAAGGCTGTATTATGGAGCAGCGCTCTCTCCATCTGCACAGGGCGCTCCCCGGTCTGGGGCCCCAGCCTTGTTTGGGCTAAGGAAGGATGACACAGCAGGTTTGTGGAGCTGGTTGAGGAAGCAGCGGATAATGAGCAGCTGTCTTTTCTGGGATTGGGAGCAGGGCACTGGCATCACTGTGCTCTGGAGGTGTGGCAGGAAGCTTTGTGGGCAATTCTGCTCCGTGCGGAGCACCTAGAGAGAGCCAGCCCCACTCTGGTCAAGACGCTCTCATTCCCTGGAGCTTGTCCCCTGCACTGAACAAGCTACGACTGCCCACGGGGAATATCCTTGGGGTCTCAATGAACTATTCCACACGGTCATCTTAAAATTCCTTCTCCAGAAATTCTTCTGTTCTTCAGTGGTTTGATAACCTGCTTTTTTTTCTCTGATATTAGTGGCATCTTCGTTCAGTAGTTATCCTCACTTCTCTTTGTTTGAACTTCCATCTCACATCCTTTCTGTTTTGCCAAGAGCTTTGCTTCTTCCAAGCCTTCATACTTTCTCCTATGAACAGTGCTCAAATTTGCATGCAGAAAGTTTCCTTGTTCTCTTATGAATGTATTTTTTTCTTGGGAAAAACTTTCAGGCTGTCCCCTCGGTTTGTAATCTGGAGGTGAAATTACAATTTAATTCTCTTTGAAGACCTCGGGATTTGAAGAGAGACCTTGTTATTTGCTTTCCTTAGGAAACAACATATCCAAAGGCCACCACCTGTCTCGTCTCCCTAAGGGCCAAGGGACACTTGAACTGGGGTGGCAAGGAGGGCAGGAGACTGCCTCCCCCCAAGATGTAAGGCTCCCAGTCTTCCCCTTCCCTCTCACTGGGAGCAGCTTCCAGAGCCGGACGCATCTCCAGCAATGATGTGTTGCAGCTAGGAGAGTACTGACTTTGGGGTCAGACCAGCCTTGTCTCAAATCTCCATCTACTCTTTCCTGCCTTGGTACTTTGGGCTTGTTGCCTAATCCTCTGAGTCTCAGTTTTCTCATCTGTAAAATGGAGTCAGTAACAGTAACCTAATAGATTGCTGTCAATATTAAATGAAATGACAAATCCAGTGACTGGCAGATAGTAGAGTAGGTGTTAAATAAAATACAGATGTTACTATTATTATTCCTAGAATGCACTAGTAGCTTAGAAGCTTGCTGTTGTTTTCGGCACTCATTGTATTAAAAAAATAAATAAATAAAATAAAGTACTTGTTTCTAAAAGTTTCTTTTAAGAAATTGACATGAAGCTCCTTAAAAGCTTAATAAATTCTACACACACAGTCTTAACACTCTCTCTCTCTCTCTCTCTCTCTCTCTCGCTGTGCCTCGATGAAGTCCATTTGTTTCTGTAGCTGCCTCAGCAATACCAACCTTCGTTTGTCCTCCTGGCTCCCTCCTGGGACTGACCTTGTGGAGCTAAGCACAACCTACAGGTTCTGCCTGAACCATAAGGCACTTCGAGAAAATGTCTCCTGTGCCTCTTTTCCTGTGGACTTGCTCGCAGGGCTGCATCTCCCTTGGAGCTCGAGGTGCCCACTGACGTCTCACGAGAAAGCTCAAACCAGATGTGGGGGCTGAAATCTAATCGCAGTCCTAGGCTACCCGTTTGCGTCCTGTATTATGCAACCATGCTTGAACAATAACTGTCATTTTCAAACAAAATAGAAAATAGTTTCTGCCTCCAGGGTGCGCGCTCCTTTAGAGGCGAAACAAGTGCAAACAAAGCCATGTGCAATGTCATTTCTGTGAATGTGATGTTAAAGATGAGTGTGTGGGGGTTAGCCGCAGTGTGACTCACAATGCAACACAGAGGCAAGCTGGGTTGAAAAAGTGGGACCTCCAGCTGCCTACTCAGATCTCTGCCTACTACATACTGTTTCCCTGTGTGGGTGCTTTGATTTTCTGATTAAAAAAAAGAAGAAGAAAGAAAGAAAAAAAAAACTATGTAGAAAATCAAAATGGAAAGCCTTAGGAGAGAGAATAGCTAAAAACACTATCTTTATATGCATGTCTAAAGCAGGGAACAAGCAAGGGTTTCAAAATGCGTTGCCTGCATTTGAATAGTTAGGTAGGGTAAGGGTGAAGGTGTTGAGCTCTAAGGCAGGTAAAGCCTTGGAAATTTAGGGACACACTAGGGCTTCTTTGGCAGATGTATGGAGTGTCCAATGAACCCTGAACCCTGGAGCCCTGTACTTAGTACAACTAAGTAACTTAGCCACAGGTAAGTTACTGCAGGCAGCTTCCTGCAGGCACGGCACTTGGGGACCTGCAGATGCACTTAGCTCTTTCCGAGTTCCTGGACGGAGGAAGGTGGGCAGGTGGTATTAAGAGAACTCACAGGAGGGACCACAGAAGGAACATGCTCTCATGCACTGGGATGTCAGTATTAGAACCAACTTGACCGCTCATTCTCTGTTCACTGGTTTCTACTTCCTTTCCTAATTTGAGTGATGTCACAGGAGCACATTACTATGATGTCGTTTTCTCTCCCAGATACTCATAGTAAGAATTTTATTTTAATCACTAAAATAAAACTATCCATTATTGAGCCCTGCTTTGTGTCTAGCACTATGCTTAGCACCAGATAGAAATATAGATGATAGATCGATAGGTTGATAATGGAAAGATGATATAGCTAACTAGCTAGCTAGCTAGATAACAGACGAATGACACATCATCTGTCACCATCAATAAAGATCAATAAAGGTAATATTTTGAGGTGGAAGAGAGACTGAGAAAGTTTATGTCTATTTACAATCTTGATTTTTTAAAAATGTGGTTAGCCACAGTGTGACTCATTATGACTCAGAAAGAAGGAAGGAAGGAAAGAAAGAAAAAGAAAGAAAGAAAGAAAGAAAAGAAAGAAAGAAAGAAAGGAAAGAAAAGAAAAGAAAAGAAAAGAAAAGAAAAGAAAAGAAAAAAAGAAAAGAAAAGAAAAGAAAAGAAAAGAAAAGAAAAGAAAAGAAAAGAAAAAAGAGGGAAGGGGCCCAAGGGCAAAGTAGCCTGGAAGAAAGCATGTTTTGAAACAGCTGCCACACAGAATGTTAAGGAAAACGAAAGTGAATTTAAAACCCAAACAGATCAGTAAATCCTGTGATTCCTGGAGGAAAGCATTATCTCATCTTTTTTCCCCCCTAAGATTTACTTACTTATGTATTTGAGAGAGATAGAGCCTGTGAGTCAGGGGAGGGTCAGAGGGAAAGAACCTCCAGCGACTCCCCAGTGAACTTGGAGCCCAGCATGAGGTGAGGCTCTATCTCAGGACCCTGAGATCATGACCTGAGCTGAAACCAAAGGCTGGATGCTCAGCCCACTGAGCCAC
The DNA here is from genome assembly GCF_002288905.1 of Enhydra lutris kenyoni. Taxonomy (NCBI): domain Eukaryota; kingdom Metazoa; phylum Chordata; class Mammalia; order Carnivora; family Mustelidae; genus Enhydra; species Enhydra lutris. The sequence goes on along the minus strand of NW_019154101.1, from coordinate 26,715,652 downwards.
CCAGGTGCCCCATGGGTTACCTCACCTTCGCCATTGCCGGTGTCACCATCATTATCCTTGTTATCTTCTGCAGAACAAATTAGTTTTGAACCACATCATAACCTTGGCATAGTTGAGAGGAGGATTCCCTTGAAAAACTGATCATCGTTTCTGCTAGTTTCCTGCCTAGCACTGGGGATTTATGGGGGTTTGACTCATGGCCCCCTTCCTCTCGTCTGTGCTTTGTTCAGGTGGAGCCGCTGATAGAGAGAGGCCACGAGAGTCTGGTCCACCACATCCTGCTCTATCAGTGCAGCAGCAGCTTTAACGACAGTGTCCTGGACTATGGCCACGAGTGCTACCACCCTAACATGCCTGATGCCTTCCTCACCTGCGAGACCGTTATTTTTGCCTGGGCCATTGGTGGAGAGGTGGGACCAATGATTACTGAGATGGGACACTATTCGTGGCCCATGTTTTTTCCCCCTTCGGTTCTGATACTTATAAGTAAAGCTCTATACATTATCTCTAATAGGAGGATGGCTTATTTTTCCTTCCATTGGAAGCGATTCTCTCCTTAAGCCATTTTGTTATATCCACTCTAGATCATGGAGTTCCAGAAAGTTGAAGTATCTTTGAGAATGGTTGGTTTTTGAGTGGAAATGAACATTTAGGGACTTTTATAGGGCACGTCTTACGGAATTTTCCTTACTTAGGGTTTTTCCTATCCACCTCATGTTGGATTATCCCTTGGCACTCCGTTAGATCCTCGTTATGTGCTCCTGGAGGTCCATTATGACAATCCGACTTATAAGGAGGGTGAGTTTATTCTTTATATGTTTTATCTATGATTTTTAAAAGTTCTGTAACTCCCATCTTAACAGGGTTGAAATATACTGCCGCCCAATATTAGAAGGAATTAACCTATATGTTTGTCATCCAAATTAGGATACTTTTTATAGCAAATGAGGATACTATTAAAAATTACACTGGGACAACAGTGATCAACGAGCCATGAACTGGGCAAAATGGATACGTGTGGTCACTGATCTTAAAAAAAAGTGCATCTCACTTTCCAAGAAGTAGGATAATAGATTTTTCTCTTTGTGATATAAATTAGTTCCCAAAACATAGTGCTTATGAAACATTTTCTGACTGTACATATGAAAGGCTACCAATCATCACACTAGAAAATATTAATATTTTGTTATGTGGTAGGAAAACCATAAATATGCTCATGAAATATTTATGCAATGATATTATTTAATATGATATTTAAGTGAAGAGGGCTTATACTTACATTTGATTTCTGAATCTAGTTTTCTAAACCTATTTATTTAATATTCCAAAACCAAAAAGTCTAAAGATTCAATATGAAGTTCTCAACAGAAATAACTCAAAGTTATTATTTTACACTGATTTGTGCAATTATTCAGCAAATACTGAGCACCAACTATGTCTCTGCTCCGTGCTTAAATGTGAGTGAAAAACACACCAAACCAGGTGGAAATTATAGTGTAGTAAGAAAGAGAGACAATAAAAATAATCACAGCAATTAATATAAAATTATGTATATGCCAATGGTTCCGAAGTGTCAATTTGGTAATGACAGGTAAGTAAGTCAGCCCTGCAGAAAGGAGTCAGTTAGTTTTCAAAGTCAGTGGAACAAATTTATGAAGGGTTTGGGTCTCATTCTCTCCCTCCTTATGATAACTGTCTCAGGAAGGAATGTATCTTACTCATCTTTCATCCTCACATGCCTATTGTTGTGCTTTCTAGTCACAGAATAGATTCTTAATATTTTTTGTTGATTGAATGACTACTTTGTTAAGTGATTAAAAGAATGGTGGCAAACTATAAAGAAAATTAATCATCAGTAGTTTATTCTGTCAGCAGGTGGTCTCTAGACAAAAGGGCTTTTACGTCTATGGAAATGTTACTGAACTTTACCTGAAAACAATATAAAATAAAGTTTTGTTGAGTTAGTCTATATTCTAATGAGTGACTAGAATTTTCCTTCTGTCTGTCTTTATGTTAGATCATTGTGGAATATTATCAGCTAGACAACACAAACATTTCTCCCATGGTATACTGTGTAAGTCAAAAATGGTTGCAGACAATATGACAACTTACGTTTTCATTCCTGTTTTTTTCTTAAGTTTTTATTTATTTATTTGACAGAGAGAGACAGAGCAAAAGCAGATGGAGCAGTAGACAGAGGGAGAAGCAGGCTCCCCATTGAGTTGGGAGCCTGATGTGGAGCTCAATCCCTGGACCCTGGGATCATGACCTGAGCCAAGGCACCCCTTAACTGTTGTTTGTGAACCTGAATGTTGTCTTCCATTAATCTTTACTTGTAATTCTTTCCTTTGTGAGGTTTTAAGGAAAATTCACAAATCCATTCAACTGAATGTAGAGAAATTCCTTTTTTGAGAACTCAAACTCGCTTTTAATTATATGCTCTTATTCCAGGCTTAATAGATAATTCTGGACTGAGGTTATTTCATACAGCAGACATAAGGAAGTACGATGCTGGGGTGATCGAGGCTGGCCTCTGGGTAAGCCTCTTCCACACCATCCCTCCAGGGATGCCTGAATTCCGGTCCGAGGGTCACTGCACTCTGGAATGCCTAGAAGAGGTATGTGGAGGATGAAGTCTGTGAGCTGCTATTCATTGATTCATCAGTGTTCTTGGAAAACTATGTTTGGTGAATCCCATGCTTATTATTATTCATCTTATTCTTGTTGTCATGCTCTAAAGCCATTACTTATCATTGTAGCAAGACCTTTGATTGCTTTTTTTAAAATCTTGAAGGCTGTAAGAGTAGAATTCTGGACAAAAATACCTCCCAGGATGGTTTCCTTCCTGACCTACTTTTCTTTTTTTTTTTTTTTAACATTTGACACTTTATTTTATCTCTTACAATTTCTACCTTGGTTCATGTGATCACTTTTTCATTTCTCAATTTCACCTTTTATCCAGATTTGTTTTTTCCATTATTCATTTTCAGTTTTTTTTTCTCTTTGCTTCACAGTTTCCTTCTTACTTAAACCAAAGAGCAGGAGTACTTAATATAAAAATGCATATTGGGTCAGGAAAACCATGTAAAAATATTTAATAATGGCTACTTCTTTTTACAGTTCTTTTTTCTTAAATGAACATGTTTTAACTTAGATCATATTCTTTACAAATTATAAGCTATTGTATTATAGACAGATGGCAGACTGATGAAATGGAAGGATTATTCCCTTTGAGGTATTTACACCATGATTCAAATTGCCATGACCAAGGGCAATTCATATAATTCCACTCTTCCACCTGGTTTTCTTATCTCAGAAAGTGGGAATCATTTTTCCTTTTAAGAGTTTCTACTTACAGGTTACTAACATGCTGGAATCTTTTTATCAAGATGACTTTGATTGACTCTTTACCTCTGAAAAGAAAGATAACGTTTAGGGGTGATCTGATAGGTCCTCAGTAAGCATTAATTAGTTCCCTTTCCTTTTTGACCGCAAATGTTACTTCACAAAGATAACACTGCTAGGAGCAAGTCATGAAAAATCCAAATTCAAAATGTTTGGCTGCTCAAGCATTCACTCAAATTGCTTTAGATTTTCTTCTCAGTTGTCCCTCCAAGTTCTTTTATGGTGAACTGTCTGAACATGTGCTTATTTGGGCTAATTGTGTCTTCCTCTGCGTGCCCCGTCTGTAGGCTCTGGAAGCTGAGAAGCCAAGTGGAATCCAAGTGTTTGCTGTTCTTCTCCACGCTCACCTGGCTGGCAGGGGCATCAGGCTCCGTCATTTTCGCAAAGGGGAGGAAATGAGATTACTGGCTTATGATGATGATTTTGACTTCAATTTCCAGGAGTTTCAGTATCTAAGGGAAGAACAAACAATCTTACCCGTATGAATGTTTTGTTCTTTTTCACTGTATCTTAGAGAAGTCAAGGCATCTCTCTACTGCGATTTAGCAAGGTTTCTACCAGTAAAGTGAATTGCTCATCGTACTCATATTCTTGAAGCCACCCACTGTGGGTGTTGCACAACCCAGATGGAATGTGTTTGATCTGATTTCCAAAATCAAAACTCACTTTTCTTACCATTCCCAGGGGCAACTCAAGTTGTTGATTTAAAAAGAGAAGAAAAACTCGGGTTCTGAGTACCAAACATTACTCTTCTCTTACTTGACTTTCCAGTAAACCTTTGGGTTGCAATTCTGGAAATGCAAAAATAAGAGGGTGTTTTTGTTTTTGTTTGTGTCTGTGTTTTTGTTTTTTTCTTAAATACCATAGGAGAGTTTGGGGAAGTTTGATTTTGGTAAAAATAAAGATAAGGATAATTCTTTCATTGGACACAGGTTTCAGACAGAGCTAATTATCCAGCTTGCAACAATCATTGGGGTTATGGAAGGGCAGTGTGGGAGGACAGTGTGTTGAGATACAGTGTGTTGAGATTGTGGGCCTTTGGAGTAGTGGTCCAGGGAGATCAAATCTAGGGACCAGCACCCAGCACAAGCTGCCTCTGGTCCATGAATAGCCTGTCCATCTTTCTGAGTGGTGAGCCATCAAAAAATTATTTTCTGTGTATGCAGAATTGTTCAAAAGGTTAGAAAACATTGGAACAATAACTGTTACTTTGCTTCACAAGTCTGTTGTGAGGAAATAAAGATGTGACTAAAGACCTTTAAAGAAAAGAATATAAATGAAGAGGGAATCACAATAGCTAGTATCTATGACTAACATTTATGTAACTAGTTTCTATGACTAACATTTATGAAGTGTTTCATTTGCACTAAGAACTAAATGCATGTTATGTCGTTTAATCTCTTCACAGCTTTGCAAAATAACAGCTATTTTACAAAATTATTGCTTAAATAAATAAATTGTGCCCAGATAATTCTTTTTCTTACCTAAGGTCATACAGCTAGAACATGCTGGAGTCTGGCCTGAGAGAATCTTGTTGGTTTGCTTGTTTATTATACTAGCAGTCTTAGAATTCAGTAGATCAAGTTTCCTCTGGATCAAATTTCTTAATGAACCGACTCAAAAAGCAAATAAAACTATTGGCCTACAAATAGATAAATAAAACAGCCTAAAACCCAAATCTGAAAGCTTTTATTTTTATGTTTTAGGGAGATAATCTAATTACCGAGTGTCGTTACAACACAAAAGATAGAGCCCGGATGACTTGGGTAAGAAAATTTTTATTGTTATTAAAATCCATTTGTGGAGAAGGAGGAATAGACTTTGATTTTAGAAGAGAAAAAGCAAAAAGCATTCCCATTTGGGGCAAAATTCCTGAATGTCTTGAGCATGAAACATTATAAGAGTGAAATGAAAGTTATTTTAGCATTTTAGCAGATTAATGATTCTATGGCAATATTTGCACTATAGTTTATTGACCCTTTCATGAAAAGCTATCCTAGTCTTTTAGTTTTTCCTCAGCAAATTGTATTAAAGACCTGTGGTCGCAAATGACCATCTGCTTGAGTCCCGACTTAGATGAATCAAGACTTCAAAAAGAAGAATGAATTGTATGACTTTAGGGCTTCTGACCCAAAAAGAAATTTGGTCCCAACAGATTTACTGAGGAATCCTGACAAACACTCAAGAAGTAGACCCTTCATGCCTTACGTAGTCTCTCCCAGGAAACACCTCCTACCAACTCATTTTATGAAGTTAGCATAATCTTCATATTAAAACTGATAGTGATAGTATTCAAGAGGTCAACAACATGCACCTGATGGAAATACCTTTGAGGGAATATTGGCAAACCAAATTCTGTATTATATAAAAATGTAATGTTAGGACCAATTTGGGTTTAGCTAAGGAATGTAAATTGGTTTAAGATAGAAAATATATTAATAATACTATTCTACATTAGGAGATTGAAGGAAAAAGACATATGATCATGTCAATAGGGGTAGGAAAAAGCCTTCATAAGATTTAAGACAGTCGTAAAAAGAGAACATTTTACAAACTAGGAATAGGAGAGAATTTCCTTAACCAGATAAAGCTTAGTTATGAAAAATCTGTAGCAAATATCAAACTACTTGAATATTAGAAGTATTGGCTTAATATCAGGAGGAAGACAAAGATGTTTATTATCATCATTTCCATTCAACATTGTACTAGGAAAGGAAAAAAATAAGTCCTATGGATCAGAAAAGAAGAAGCAAAGAAGCAAAACACATTTTCAAAGATATTATAATTTTCTACATTAAAACCCCCTCAAAACTGATATCTAAAATTAACTACACACACACACACACACACACACACACATATTTTTTTTTCTTAATTTATTTGTTTGACAGAGATCACAAGCAGGCAGAGAAGCAAACAGAGAGAGGGAGAAACAGGCTCCCTGCTGAGCAGAGAGCCTGATGTGGGGCTTGATCCCAGGACCCTGGGATCATGATCTGAGCTGAAGGTAGAGGCTTAACCCACTGAGCCACCCAGGTGCCCCCAAATTAACTATATTTTAGTATATAAGAAACTATCTTAAGGAAATGCATTTTAAAACTCTAAGTTCTATAGAAATAAAATCTAACATTAGATGTGTTTGATCTCCATGGGGAAAAAATTATAAATCCTTATTTATAAAACTTTATACTAAACTTAAAGAAATGAAGAGGTCTCCATAAGATAAAGATAATCCTTCTATTCAAATTGGCCTATTAATTTGATATATTTTCAGTAAAAAAAATCAGAGAGATTTTATGATTTGAGATTCCCATATCCTAATTAAGAAATCCTTGCCTAGCCATAGCTATGAAGATTTTCTCTAATTTTTTTTCATATTTCTAAAAATTTTCCAGTTTTAGCTTTTATATGGAGCAAGTAGATTCTGAAATCTACATAGAAGAGCAAAGGGTTAATAACAGGCAAGACACTACTATAAAGTAAAAGATGGAGACAATCTGCTGGATGTGAAGGCTTATTTTAAAGCTATGGTGATCAGTAGTGTCTTTGGGTCCAGAGTTAGAATAGTGGTACATAATAGGAATCCTGGAGACTGGCCTACAAACCCCCTATATGGAAACTTGGTTTAGAACAGACACAATATCCATTTAGGTGGGAAAGAATGGACTTTCCACTAAAGAATACTAGCACAACTGGGTATACAATACTCAAACAAGCTAATTCCAGGTATTTAAATTAAATATTTAAATGTGAAAAACAAAATCTTAAAACTATTGGGAGAAAAATATATGAATATATTTTTATGTTGTTGAGAGTAGTTAAAAAACTTAAAACATAAAAAGCACGAACTTTAAAAGACTGATGAGTTTAACTACTTGAAATCTTTTGGTTACCAAGAACCACTTAAATGAGTGAAAAAACAAGTTTTAAATTGAAAAAAAAAAATGTATTACATAGATTAATAAAACATTAATATCCAGCATATAAAAAAATTCATAAATCAGTAATGTAAGACAAATAGATCATAGAAAATAAAACAGTAGGTAGAAACCATTTCACAGAAATAAAGGCCCAAATAGATAATAAACACAGGAAAGGATGCTCAATCTCATTTGAAATCAGAATTGTGCACATATAAACCAGAATGAGATATTTTATACCCATCAGGTTGGCAAAATTTAAAATTGCTATTCCAATGTTCTAAAACTGGAGTTCTTGCATATAGCTAAATGTAAATTTATAAAACCACCGTGGGGAAAAGCATGACATCATCCGGCAAAGCTCTAGATTCACAGATGCTCTACCCAGTTCCATTCCTCTGTGGATTTCACCTTAAGGTTCTTTTTGCAGGAAGTGTTCCTGGAGAGAAATAGATAAAATATTTGTGGTAGCGTGTGACAACACAGGAACACAAAGCTGGAAACAGCCCAACTGTTTATCAAAAAAATGACAAATAAATACAATATAATATGTCCATAGAATATATTTACACTATATATTTGTGAAAATTAATGAGTGAAAGCCATGCATGTTAACATGAATGTATCAGAAGAATAAAAAGGACAAGTTAAGCAGAACCCCGGGGGTACCTAAAGTTGTAGAACGTACAAAATGTAAGTGGATGTAGGGATGCCTATGTATGTCAGTAAATGGAAAGTAAAGGGTTTGAAAGGCAATAGAATGATTAATCAAGTGGTGAGATAATCCTCATCTTCAGTTAGGATGGGGAAGAGGAGAATTAAAAATGAGCACAGAGGGTGCAGTCAGTCCACTGGTGTTGGCTTTGTTTTGTGCCTTATATGTGATTTTGTTTGCATGAAATATTTTACTACAGACATCATACGTTATTATTTTAGTGGATATTTTGGTGGCCTCTTCAAAGCCAGCACAGCTAAACTGAAAGTATCTGATGATAACTCACAACCGTGTCATTCACTGGGCATTGCCTTTGGTATCAGGAAATGCCCCACCTGAAGTCATGCTCCCCACAGTGGGGCAGCCAGCTGTAATGACTGGTTCATGGGAGGATACAAATGCCGGGCTCCCTTCCTGCAATTTAGTACCACTCTGAATAGCCATCCCAGCTGGGATCAATTAAATATGATTTTTAATGAAGCATCACTTGTAACCTCATTTGTAGATTAGCTTCTCCCTTTGCTTAATCCTGCAAAACATGTGTTTTGCAATTTGTAAAATCATTGCATTTTAGCTACTGCATTAATTTAGAACTATGAACAATACTGCCAAGTTTTCCACCTTCACTTTTTGAAGAGCAGATGATTTGCTGGATGCAGAATTCTTGGTTAATTTACTTTTCCCTGCAGCCCATGAATCTGTAATCCTAATATCTCTTTTTTACTTCCATCACTTATGATGAAATGTTGGCTGCCATTCATATCATTGGTCCCCTACATGTAATGTGTCATTTTTTTCTTGTTGCTTTCAAGATTTTCTCTTTGTCTTTGGCTTTCAGCTATATGACTATGATGTGTCTAGGTATGGCTCTCTTCAAATTTATCTTTGGTATTTGTTGAGCTTCTTGGGTCTGTAAATGTTTTTCACTAAATTTGCAAAGATTTCAGCCATTATTCTTTCAAGTATTTTTTTCCTACCCTTTTCTCTCTTCCTTCTCCTTCTGGAAATCTAATTACATATCTGTTGGAACATTTAATATCGTATTTTGAAGTATTTTCTGGAATATTTTCACTTTTTTTAGTTTTTTGTTTTGTTTTGTTTTGTTTTTCTTTTCTTTCTCTGTTCTTTGGATTGGAAAATTTCTATTGTTCTATCTTCAAGGTCACTGATTCTTCTGCCATCTCAAATCTGTTGTTAAACTCATCCTGAGAATTTTTTATTCAATGATGGTAATGTCTAACCTTAGAATTTCTATTTTCTTTGTTCTTATGTTTTCTTTTCTCTGGTGTCATTCTCTATTTGTTTACTCATTTTTGATGTCTTTGCCTTTAATTACTTGAGCATCTTTAACTTTTTAAACATATTTTTATCTGTTTTTAAGTTTTTGCTAAATGCAGCATCTTTAGCTTCTCACAATCAGTTTCTGCTGGTAACTTTATTATTTTCAGAGTACAGATCATAGTTTCCTATTTCTTTTTATGTTTAATAACTTCTGGTTGAAAATTTAACCCTGTAACATGTAATAGTTCTAAATTGTGTTCTCCTGAGGAGCTTTAATCTTTTTACTTTCAATATCTAATTTATCACCTTGATTTGAAATTTGAAATCTATCTTCTCTGTGGTATGTGTCTTCTTATGTTTATACATGACAACAAGATTATAGAAAATTCAGTGCAGCCAAGGAACGATTCCATTGACCTGACTGATTAGTATCATGTTAACCAAACATCCCCATAATCCTTTCAAATGTTCACTGTGGCAAATAGTTTTCATCAAATGAACAAAACTTGAAAGAGATTATTAGGTTGTTTAAAAAAGGAAACTTTTAAAGAGATGGACATCATTCTATTAATTTTTCAATGTGTCTCTACCTCTTTAAAAATCAAATTGTCACTCAGATTATTATTGCTCAGTTTCAGACTTATTACATTTCAATATATTTTTTTAAGATTTTTATTTATTTGACAGACAGATCACAAGTAGGCAGAGAGGCAGGCAGAGAGAGAGAGGAGGAGGAGGCAGGCTCCCTGCTGAGCAGAGAGCCCAATGTGAGGCTCGATCCCAGGACCCTGGGATCATGACCTGAGCCGAAGGCAGAGGCTTTAACCACTGAGCCACCCAGGCGCCCCTACATTTCAATATTGGAGGGAATTGTATGACATTGGTGGCTTGTGTGCTCTAAGTGTTAGAGTTGGTGGAACATACACTTCTCTAAATAAAATATCTCCATTTTCAGGGAGGATTAAGCACCAGAAATGAAATGTGTCTCTCATACCTTCTTTATTACCCAAGAATTAATCTTACTCGGTGTGCAAGTATTCCAGACATTATGGAACAACTTCAGTTCATTGGTGTTAAGGAGATCTATAGGCCAGTCACGTAAGTACCAAATGGATTTTATAGTGGGGTAGTATACCTCAGAGAAGGATGGGATTCATTTTCATATTGGATTTATCACCACATTATGGAATTCTTTTAAGTCTTATTCTCTTTGCTTATTTTTAGCTGGGGTGAGAGGTTAGCTTCTTGTTTGGTATGTCCAGGGTCCCTGAGACTCCCATGAGGTTCGGTGATTTTTCTAAGAGGACCTAAAGGAGTCAGGCTATTATTGTACTCATGGCTAATATTTATTACAGAGAAAGAATACAAAGCAAAATTAACAAAAGGAAAAGGCACATGGACTAAGTCTAGAGAAAACACAAAGCAAGTGTCTAAGAGACCTCTTTTGAGGAATCACATGGAATGTACTTAATGCTACTAGCATCTAAGGATGACGACATGCATGAAGGGTTGTTAATGAGAGATACTCATTAGAGACTCAGTTCCCAGAGTTTTTATTGAGGGCTGGTTACATAGGTGTCCTCTGCCTAGTAAGTACTAAAATCTAGACTCCTAGAAGGAAAGCAGATGTTCAACACAAATTGCATTATTTGCACAAATAGTCAAGGCACAATGAGTCACTCTTCATTTAGAGAAAGTTTTATATCAGAATAGGAAATTGTTTACTACTTAGGTTTGCTGACGCCAGCCAAAGGCCAGCCTTCCAAACAGGCATTTCTAAGTAAGGAATTCTCAGGCCTGCTACGTTCACTCACTCTGCACAATCGCACATCATAGAAACTACTTAAGATAAAATAATAAACAAGATCTATATTATTTCTGCCCTCTTAGGATTATATTCTGGAGTGGGAGAGGGGTAATAAACAGTATAAATATAAAATTTCAGGTATTAGTAAATGTTATGAAAATAATTGCAACAGTGAAGAAAGTGTGTAGCTGTTGTCAGTTGGGTGGTAAACTCTTCTCTGGGAAGGTGTCTTGGTCTGTCCAGGCTGCTGTCACATAATACCACAGACAGAGTAACTGATGAACAACAGAAATTTATTGCTCACAGTTCTGGAGGCTGGAAAGTCCAAGATCAAGGCGCCAGCAGATTCAGCGTCTGGTGAGGACTCACTTGCTCACAGATGGCCATCTTCTAACTGTAACCTCATGGGGCAGAGTGGGGGAGGGAGCTTTCTCAAGCTGCTTTTATGAGGGTGCTAATCCCATGAGGGGATAAGACCCTAGCTCCTAATACCATCACCTGAGTGTTAAGATTTCAACATATGAATTTGGGGCACAAACATTTGATCCATGGCAGGAGGTGATATTTGAGTAGAGACCTAAGTGATGAGGAGCCAGCCATGGAAAGATACAAGGTATACTCTTTCCAAAAAGCCAGTGTAATGACCTTAGGGTGGGTATGAAGGTAGCATGTTCAAAGAACAGCAAGAAGGTGAGATTGGCTGGAACAGAGTGCAATATGGTAGAGAGTTAAGTGAGGAGGTCTGACAGCAGGAGGGATGTTATAGGCAACATAAAGGTCACATGGGACTTTATAAGTGACATAAAGACTTTGGGTCCTAAGTGCAAAGAAGCCATTGTAGGATAGAAACAAGGTTGATTTGGCTACTGAATTGAAAAAGGATTCTAGGAGGACCAGACTGGGAAAATAAATACCAACCAGGAGACTGTTGTGATGGCGAGGTTGAGTTGTGTTGTGTTGTGAGGCGAATGCGTCTGGGACCAAGGGGGTGGCAGTTGAGCTAATGAGAAACAGTTACAAGAAGGTTACCTTCTGGGGTGCCTGGGTGGCTCAGTGGGTTAAAGCTTCTGCCTTCGGCTCAGGTCATGATCCCAGGGTCCTGGGATCAAGTCCTACATCTGGCTTTCTGCTCAGCAGGGAGCCTGCTTCCTCCTCTCTCTCCCTGCCTGCCTCTCTGACTACTTGGAATCTCTATCAAATAAATAAATAAAATATAAAAAAAAAAAAAGAAGGTTACCTTCTCATGGTGGCACACGCTGGACTCGTTGGTTGATGGCATCTCAGAGAGGTGATAAGGGAAAAAGAAGAGGAAAGAGAAAACAGTGATGTATGTGCTGTGGGGAACATATTTGAAGAAGAAATGGAAAGTTCTGCTTTGGATATATTAAGGTCAATGTAGATAAAAAGGATTTTATTCATTCTTAGCAATACCACAAAGAAGAATTAGGGTGGCTGGTGGAAATTTTGGAGCATAGATTTTGTTTTAATATAAGGAAGAGTTTTCTAATGAAAGAGACTGATATAATTAGGTGAAAGGTACGCATAGATTTTTGAGAGGATATGTTTAAGGAGAGGATTAAAAACACATCATGAGAATGTGGTCAAATGCATTCACTGAATGTAGCATGTAATTATGATCTACTTTTTATTCTAAATTATTATAGAGATTGTAAATGATGAACTAAGAGCTCTCATCTTTTTAAATTACACTATCTGTAAATATGTTCTAGTAAGTTCCTCCTCAGACAACCCAATGACAACCAGAACAGAAGTCTGTATCTACTAAAATTCAAATGAAAAAATGCTTATGTAAATTCGGTTTAGTTTGTAAAGTATTTCTCTATGTATAATTTTAATAAATTTGTTTCCACACAATTCCAATTGGTACAGTAGGACTTGCAATCCCAATTTTGTAGAAGAGGAAATGGAAACTGAGGGATTCAAACACTATTTCACGTCAGAGGGTGTATAATCAATGTAGGAGATAATGTTTGTTGTGTCTCTGATAGAGAGGGAGATAGATAACTGCCTTTTTATTCAAAATAAATAATTACATATGCAAAAAAATAAAATGGTAATGATTATCAAAACAGTATATAAAATGTCATTCTAAAAACACTAGGATCTAGTCTTGTTTTTATTTTTATTTTTTTTCAAAGATTTCATTTATTTATTTGAGAGAGAGCACAAGCAGGGGCAGGGGCTGAGGGAGAGGGAGAATCAGATTACCCGCTGAGCAGGGACCACCCCCCCCAAATCGGGGCTCAATCCCAGGACCCCAAGATCATAACCTGAGCTGAAAGCAGATGCTTAACCCACTGCGCCACACAGGTGTCCCTATAGTCTTATTTTTAAAATATCAATATTGTTCCTAATAAGACTTAGTAGATTTTTCTCCCCTTTAGAATTTTTTTTTTTTATATATTGACTAGAAACTTTTCCCTTTAAAGGGTTAATCTGAGAGCACGTTGAAAACAAATGGACATTCAAAGCTCTTTGTCTCATAAGCTGATGATTCAAAATGCATTCTATGGCCTAATTATTTTCTTTTGTGTTCAACCTGTGTAAGTCCTCTGAAAATGCTCCAGTCCCAAGGAGCTCTGCTAGAGTCCCCACCTTTGATCTCACCGAGGAAATACTGAAGTTGGGTTTTAAGAATTGCTTCCCAGAACTAGGCCCGTTTTGAGACATCATTGCCCACATAAAACCACTTAACTACATGGTTGAAATTTATTTATTCTTCAAAAGTACGAGTGAAAAGGAGCCTCTGTTGTAAAGTTCATGTTTAGGCTTTATTTATTTTTTTGGGGGGGGCGGTGGAGATTATTTATTTATTTATTTATTTGACAGACAGAGATCACAAGTAGGCAGAGAGGCAGGCAGAGAGAGAGAGGGAAGCAGGCTCCCTGCTGAGCAGAGAGCCCGATGTGGGGCTTGATCCCAGGACCCTGAGATCACGACCCGAGCCAAAGGCAGAGGCTTTAACCCACTGAGCCACCCAAGTGCCCTCATGTTTAGGCTTTAAATCAGACTTTCAAGTGAGTTCATGGCACTGGCATAGATGCTATTAAAAACCAGACCAACAAGGGACTGGCTAAAAGACCAGAAAGAGAAACGGCTTAGATGATTTTTTTTTTTTTTTTCTGTTTTACTGAAAAGAATATTGTGAATTTGGTTTCAGGAGACCATATTCAAGGGAGTATCCTATAATGTATAACCCCTACTACCCTATTCCATGCCTTTCATGTAATGATTAGTTAGGTGCACTGTCTTGTTTTAAACATTCTGTAACAATCCTAGGATTAGAGGAATTGCTGGTAGAAAAGTAAGAGATAACTACATCCTGTCTCAGATCTGCTGTTGAAGGGGCTGTGATTTCCCTCTGCCTCCTACAGATCTGGCACAGCTTAAGAAAAAGTAGAAAGACTCCTAAAAGATCAGATAACAGACTAGATCACATGTTTAGATAAATTCTGTATTCTCTGCCGCACCACACATTGACCCTTTCTCCGTACCTCCAATGAGGCTTATGTGATGGAAAGCTTGATGTCATTTGTTCGATTTCTAGAAAAGAATCAAGGGACCTGTGTGTAATTTTTCTTTGTAAGAAAAATTCCTTCACGTTTATAATGTGTAAAAATCTTTCACTCTTGTTATAAGGGCATTAAGGAAGGCAGGAAGAAAAAAAAAGGTTTCAAAAAGAAGGCACAAGCAATCACCTCAAATTCTGTTAGAAATAAACAGTGCTGGGGCGCCTGGGTGGCTCAGTGGGTTAAACCTCTGCCTTCGGCTCAGGTCATGATCTCAGGGTCCTGGGATCGAGCCCCACATCGGGCTCTCTGCTCAACAGGGAGCCTGCTTCCCTCTCTCTCTGCCTACTGTTCTGCTTACTTGTGATCTCTCTCTGTCAAATAAATAAATAAAATGTTTTTTAAAAAAAGAAATAAACGGTGCTAACATTAATTGAATGTTATTACAGAGATCTTTCTGTGGTGGTGTTGCTATAAAGATGAGTAAATGCTGTTATAAAGACTATAATTGTACTGTTTCAAATAACACATTAAATCATAATTTTGTTTAATTTATATAAAAACATGGGGCTCCTGGGTGGCTCAGTCGGTTAAGCATTGCCTTCGGCTTAGGTCAGGATCCCAGGGCGCTAGGATCGAGCCCCGCATCAGGCTCCCTGCTCAGCGGGGAGCCTGCTTCTCCCTCTCCCTCTGCTGCGCCCCCTGTTTGTGCTGGCTGGCTTTCTCTGTCAAATAAATAAATACATAAATCTTTTAAAAATGTATATAAAAATATGAAGCTAAAAATGAACAGTTGTTGAATTTAAGATAAACATGGTTGCTTCTATTGTTTCTAACCATAAGAAGTAGTATTTTATAAAAGGGTCTCAAATGTTGAGAATGGAGATTGTAGAAGGCATTAAAATATTGCACACATTTGTTTCGCTACAGGTTTTGACTTCAAATCATAAAGGATGAGGACATTCATACTTTCACATTTCTCCCCCACATCCCTTTTCCATACCTCCAAACATTTATCACTTAGATTATAATTTTTGTATTTTCAAGTTTTTAAATTTTCCCCTTTATTTCTCAAACCAAATTCCCACAATATTTAATGCACCTTTTAGACTTTAATAGATTCAGCGGTAATCCTTAATCTTATAGGATTTCTACATTTCTGAGCTCTTTCATTTTATTCATCAGAATGTTATTTCCAAGTTGGTTCATCAAGAGGGGTTTCTAAGGGGCACCTGGGTGGCTCAGTTGTTAAGCATCTGCCTTCAGCTCAGGTCATGATCCCAGAGTCCTGGGATGGCCCCGCACGGGGCTCTCTGCTCAGCAGGAAGCCTGCTTCTCCCTCTCCCACTCCCCCTGCTTGTGTTCCCTCTCTCTCTGTGTCTCTGTTAAATAATTAATAAAAATCTTAAAAAAAAAAAAGAAGGATTTCCAAGTGTTTTATGCCTTGTGCTTATTTTTTGTTTGTTTGTTTTTTGTTTGTTGTTTTTATATTTGTGAATTTCTGCATTTATATCTGGACAGCATTTAGCTGGATATAACATTCTGGGGCCCTACCACTTTTTCCCTCTTGGGAGCTCTCTTTGGATGAATGGTAGTATTCTTCATCTACCTGTAGAATTCCTAAGTTAAACTGAACATATTTTAGTGTTCAACATCTGCATTAAATTTTCCTGAAACACAGGGTGCTCTTTCATTACATATATATTTTTTTTTCAATTCAGGGGAAAATTTTTCTTATATTATATCTACAAAGTATTTTCTAATGTATTTGGAATTTTTCACGAGTGTTTTCTCATAATTTTGGGGAGGGTTCTTCTGCTTCTTGCTTTTTTCTAATTTATTTGGTGCTAAATTTGTTTTAGCCTAAATTTATTTCCATTGGTCTGCTATTTCCCTTTTCATCTCATTCTGTTTTAAATTTTTGTATGTGAGCTCTTGTTTAATTAAATGCATGCTCTTATTAAATATACTTAGTACATGAAACACTTGTGGTAATTCTCTTTGGTATAACTGGTTTATATTTTCTTCTAGAGTCAGCCTTTTCTGTCTCTTTTCATGAAACATGATATAATTTCTTCTTTCTCTATGTTTGCAGGCTTGTTATGTCATTTCTTGCTTATGCTGAGCTAATTCTGTCTAAAACAGCTCTTTGATCTGATAAAATATGGGTTAATTCTTGTCTACCTTCTAAGAAAATCTGACAGTAGCCCTCTGTCTCTGCACACCACAGTTTGAGGTTTGGCTGACATATTTTATGTACACACTTTACCATATTTTGGGGTAAAGGGCTGTGGGGATAGACATATAGAGGTGGGACTATATACTCTGGGATTACAGAGGATGGGTTATTCCTTTCTAAGATATTCTTAAGAAAATCTACTGAGGAAGTTCTCTTTCTTTCTTTTAAGATTTTTTTAAAAGGATTTATTTATTTTAGAGAGAGAGAGTGGGCAGGGGGAGTGGCAGTGGGAGAGGGAGAGAGAGTCTTAAGCAGACTCTGTACTGAATACAGAGCCTGATGCGGGGCTTGATTTCACGACCCTGAGATAGTGACTTGAACTGAAACCAAGAGTCGGACCTCAACCTAGGGTGGCACCCAGGTGTCCCTTTAAAGATTTTATTTTTAAGTACTCTCTACCTGGGGCTCAACCTTTAAGTACTCAACCTGGGGATCAGACTCAACCCAAAGATGAAGAATCACATGTTCCACCGACCGAGCCAGCCAGATGTTCCCTGCCTCCCCCTTGCCCCCAAGGAAGTTTTCTAATTGGTTGGGACCAAGTCCCTTTCCAGAGGGGAATGTCCGAGGCTTTACATCATATGGTTAAATCTGTTGTGACCCAGAAGTTTCTCTTCCATCACTGAGACAACTTTACTGGGGGCTTCCCAACATTCCTCTAGTCTTGGAGTGTCGAAAGGATTAGGAGTTATACCTTGTTAGGTCAGATTTCCTGGCTTTCTTCTTCAACAATTAGATTATAAAGTGTATGACATGATACTGTCTTTTTTTCCCCATTGGCTTGTTGGTATGTTTTTATTTCTGTTTTACTATTTTTTTTTTAAGTCAAATCTTTAAGGTAGAACTTACCTATGACAAAATGCACTCACTCTCAGATGCATATACCTACTTACCCCCACCACGGAAAAGATACAGAACATTTTCATCACCCCTACAAGTTCCCTTCTGCTATCTGGAGGCAATCACACCTCCCACACAAAGCCCCGGGAAGCTCCCAATCCGCTTTCTAGCACCACGTTAGTCCGATCTTTTCTAGGTTTTATAAAAATGGGATCCTACAGTATGTACTCTTTTGTGCCTGGCTTCTTTGATTCAGAATGTTTTTGAGATTCATCTCTGCTGATGTATCAGCCGTCCACTCCTTTTTATCGTTGAGTCGTATTCCCTTGTGTTCATCTCTTCCTCTATTAATCACTAGTTGAAAGACATTTGGATTGTGTCCAGTCTCTAGCGATCACGAAGGAAGCTGCTATGAACAGTGTTGTATTCATCTCTGTACAGACATGTTTTCCGTTTTCTGGGCTAGAATGGACTGCTGGAATCACTGGATTTGTTTACCTCATATGACTCTCAGAGTACTTTCCAAAATGATGCTTCTTTTTACATTCTTACCAGTAATGTATAAGAACTCCTAAATTTTACTTAAGTGTATGGAATGGTATCTTACTGTGGTTTTATTTTCCATTTCTCTTATGACTAACAATGTTGATTCTCTTTTCACATGCTTATTGGTCATTTATATATGTTCCTTTTTAGTTGTTCAAATTTTTGTCCATTGTTGGGTTACTCATCTTCTTATTATTGTGTTGTAAGAGTTCTTTATATTTTTAAAGAGTTCTTTATACTTCAGATATAAGCTGTTTGTCAGATATATTTTTACGACTAATTTCTCCTAGTCTGTGAAGATTTTCATTTCCATTTTTAACAGTATTTTTTTGAAACCCATTTTATCATTTTTTATTTGTTTTTACTTTGAACATCTTGTATAGGAAGTCTTTGCCTACCCAAGGTTATGAAGATTTTTTCCTGTCCCCCCCACCCAAGGTTTACAGTACCTTTTTCCCATTGAATTACCCTGAAATGTTTGTTGAAAGTAATTGGATCATATACTATTTCTGGACTCTGAATTCTGTCTTGCTGATGTTCATGCTTAGCCTTACTCTAATGTCACACTCTGTTATCATAGTTTTATAGTAAGTCTTGAAATAAGACCATGTAAATGCCAAAACTTTGTCATTTGTTTCTTTTCCCAAAATTATTTCGGGTAGTCTAAGTTCATTTCACTTAGCTATATATTCTTAAATGAACTTGTCAATTAGATTGAATTTACAAAGGGAAATTGCTCACCAATATTAAATCATGATGTTAATGTAGTTTGTTTTTATCAACTATGGTGATACGTAAATAATACCTTCTTATTTATATTTGCATCTGAGTAGACATTTACACACTGCTCAGATGTAAAGAAATGAAACTGTTTTAATTTCTAAACCATTCTCAATATTCCTAACCAACTCCGAGTCCCCATGAGAGCAGGACTTGCTACTTCAAGGTTACCTGTTTCTGGCTTAAAGCTTAGTGTTTAAAGGAAAAATACACAGGGTAAATATTTACCTCTTTAGGATTTCTCTTTTCATCTCTCCATTCCCTTTTCTCCAGGAGTAATCCGGAAATGTGGTATAGGATAGGCTGGAAGGGGTAGGAGGTTTGTTGGTGTGATGTCATTACGGATAGAGGTCTGGACAAAGGCAGCAGGAATGCAGAGGAGACAATAAGTATGAGTCCAGCTTCCATCTTAGGATCACCAGCCCCTGTCACCAGACCTAGTCAGGCTGTTTCTGAACATGTGAATATTTTCTACATCCTTTTCCATACACTTACAGTAAATTTACAAGTGTGTTTATATTACTTCTGTTATTTACGCTGTGAAATCTCAAAAAGAAAAGTACTAGTTTACTGATTTATTCAAGCAGCAAAAATTTTTAAAATATTTCATCTACCTACAACAATACACTATTCACTCTCTCCAGCAAGGCTGTGGAAAACGCAGAGGTTAAGTTCCCTTAGCGCTTTAGTACGGATTCTAGTGCCACCTTGTGGTGTTTCTGGGGGTTACAGGCTGGTGATTTCCTTCAGGGGTTTCTCATTGGTTATGAAACTGATTTTCTTTTTTCTTTTTCTTTTTAAGATTTTATTTATTTGTCAGAGAGAGAGAGGGAGAGAGAGCGAGCACAGGCAGACAGAATGGCAGGCAGAGGCAGAGGGAGAAGCAGGTTCCCTGACGAGCAAGGAGCCTGATGTGGGACTCGATCCTAGGACGCTGGGATCATGACCTGAGCCGAAGGCAGCTGCTTAACCAACTGAGCCACCCAGGCGTCCCTTCTTTTTCTTTTTTTTTTAAAGATTTATTTATTTGACAGAGAGAGATCACAAGTTGGCAGAGAGAGAGAGAGAGAGGAGGAAACAGGATCCCTGCTGAGCAGAGAGCCCGATGCGGGGCTCGATCCCAGGACCCTGAGTTCATGACCTGAGCCAAAAGCAGAGGCTTAACCCACTGAGCCACCCAGGCACCCTTGATTTTCTTTTTTTTAAAGATGTACACCTTATCTCTTTGAAAAGCAAATTTTATTTTTAATATTTAATTTTAAGACTTTTAAGAAAACCTACCTGTAGCTTTCCACGGATTTAAAAAGACACTGTAGGAGCACCTGGGTGGTTCAGTCTGTTAAGCCATGGATTCTTGGTTTTGGCTCATGTCATGATCTTAGGGTGTTGGGATCGAGCCCTGCATTTGGCTCCCTACTCAGTTAGGAGCTTGCTGTCCCTCTCCCCCTTGTCTCCCCGCAACCCCCACTTGTTCACGTGCTCGCTCACTCTCTCAAATACATAAATATTTTTTAAAAAGAAATTTTGAAGATCAAATATGGTAAGTGTAAATTCCTTAGGGGGAGGTTAATCAATCAGTAATTCCTGGACCATCTTCTTGGGTTGTTATGGGTATCAAATACCTGCTGGTGACCCATGACAATCTCTGGGAAGATTCACGGACTAGTTCATGTAAATCTTTGTGGTCGGCCAACACTACCTAACAGTTTTTCTTTTTTCAGGAATCAATAACATAAAACTTACATTCATGAAAAATATCACTGGAGGAGTAGCTTTTCAAGCAGATTGTGTTATTCTTCTGTGATTTCTTCTTTCTTTCTTGGCCATTAATGTGTTTTGTTTTGTTTTGTTTTTAAACAGCAAGTGGAAGCAAGAGTTTATCTTCAGCAGAGTTTTTATTTTTTCCTCAGTAAAATTTGAAAAATCCTGGTTCAGTTTCATATTTTAAAAAATTTATTATCACTTAGGCAAGTCAAAACAGGGCAGCCCATAGGGGTCAGGCTTTTCAACTCTATGGAACTGAAATTTCCATGTCTTACAGTAACATTTCTTTATTACACCATTAGCGTTAAATTCTGTGGAACGGAACACGTACCAGGCATATTGTTGTTAAGGAAAGCCAAAACAAATAAGCAAAGGATTGTGAGGCTGGGGGAAGCTTTCTGGGTCAAAATTATTTGTCTAGAGTAGTACCCATCTGCTACTAAAATAAGGAATTTCATTTTTTTCCAAAGACTCCTTACTCAGTCCCTATATATCTTCTGGAATTGCTGGTGAATCAATCAATCCTTTGTATTAGGTTTTCTGTGTGTGTAAAATGGACAAGTATGAGGTCTATCTTAGAATGTTGAAAATTAAGGGAGACATGTAATGCTTTTGTTCTGAATATAACTAATTGTGGTTATTTTAAATTCAGGACCTGGCCTTTCATTATCAAAAGCCCCAAGCAGTATAAAAACCTTTCTTTCATGGATGCAATGAATAAGTTTAAATGGGCTAAAAAGGAAGGTCTTTCCTTCAACAAGCTTGTCCTTAGCTTGCCAGTGAACGTGAGATGCTCCAAGACAGACAATGCAGAGTGGTCGGTAAGCCCTACTTTGTTTTCATCTTTGAAGAAACTAGATGTCACATTTTACCTAATCCCCAACAGGTAAAATCTAAGGAACAGACAAATATCCATAAATCCAGTGTTTCAGTTGTCTTTTGATATGTCTGATAATTTATTTGTTCAGTCACTGCTTGGGTTGACTGAGAAGTCCTGATTTTACCCTCTACAAAGAAGGAGATTGACTAATCAACTAAGGTTGGAATGAAGCAGGAATAGGATGGGATGAGAGCTTCAAAAAGCAACAGAGCTGAGTTTATATCTCTCCTTCCCAGAGGCGTATGTGGCTCTCTGCCCCGCCCCCCTCCTAAGCCCTCCTAAGGCTCAGAGTCCCCTGATGGTTGACTCCTTGGGCGACCCACTCCCACCCACCGCTTTCACCCTGCCCAAGTGGGGGAGCTGAGCAAGACCTCTTCTTCCATTGTCTACTGTTTGGTTTTTCAGATTCAAGGGATGACAGCGTTACCTCCCCACGTGGAAAGACCGTATAAAGCAGAGCCTTTGGTGTGTGGAGCCTCTTCTTCCTCTTCCGTGCACAGAAATGGCTCTTTTGAGCTTCTCGTGGGCTTCATGGCACTCGGTAGCTTGCTGCACAGCACACGCTTATGGTCCTCATTCTGTGCCTGGGGACGATGTTTCCTGTGATCCGAGCGTGTGGGTTAAAGACACTGTGGGCACGAAGAGAGAGCATGAGGCGTGTGGAGAACTTCCGGTCACACACTCCCTTCCTCTCTGTGTCCATCCTTCCCCGTCTACCTGAGAGATGTTGACTGAGTTCTCTCCTTTCGCTCAGATGTGTCTGATCACATGTATCTGCTGCCAATAAAGCAAAACTAGACTGACTTAACACAACCTTTTTAACAATTTGGACAAAGTCAAGTGGAAGGGAAAGAGTTCTTTATTTCTTTCCATGTTTCATTTTATTTAAAGACTCATCATCATTATTTCACTTTTTCTTTGGTGATTTGGCTTCCAGATTCCTTTCTTAAAAGGAATCTTAATCTTAAAATGCTTTCATCTTAAAAATGTAAAAGAAAGTACGTTCTCTTCCATGTTTCGTCTTCTTTATTGTTCTTTGGGTGTGACTTCCCCAGTGTAACAATGGTCCTTTCTTTCCTTCAGTGTTGATCCATCTGTGCCCTTTCTGTGAAAAACTGATGGGCCCCTGACCTCAGTGCGTTTCAGTGTTACCCATTCCAGCTTCTCGGTTTATCTGGGTCTACTAGTACTCCCGAACTACCCCAAACCCATCTTAAACAATTTCTTTTTCCTTCCCCACCCAGCATTGGCCAGGTGAGTTTTTTTCTTGAGCTCTGTTACCCTCTAAAAAGAAAGAAGCTATGGGAAACACAGAAATGGTATATAATGGTTGTAGGCTGAGGAGAAAACATAGCTGGCTGCAGATCCTGTGCTGTGAGGGGTCCTTCATGAGGTTCCAGGTCAAAGGCCCAGTAATTCGAGCCATTGTAGGAGGGTGTGAGGTCCCTGTAGGACCTCACTGACCAGGTTGGGTGTCATGCGTGAGACATCCTGGCTCAATTTGAGTCATAGTTGCTATGGTAGATTTATTTTTATATTAGTTAATAAACTAACTTTCCTTAGTAAAGTCGTTGCCAGTGGAAAATCGTGTCACTTTTTAGGTTCCCTTTGTGTAGTTCAGCCAAATCTCATTGTATGTCCTTTCCTCATTTCTTAAGCTAAGTCTGTTTGGATCATATTAATAAACTAAATAAAATTAAATGTTTGTGTGGTATCTTGTACACTCCTTGAGGGAAGTAAGATATTCCATACTGATGTGTCCAGTCAAATGGATTAAGAATGTTGCATTTTTGTATTCCATTTGTAAGCCCTTTCTCTCTTGCAAACAGTGTCTTCAATACAAACTATCGTCTTTTAAATAAATACTGTATTTTGGAGGGTTTCCTTCATGGTTCTCAGAATTTATCCACCTAATGAAATGTGTGTAATATTTATGAGGTGTATTTCATGGTTAACTTTACTTGTTTTTATTTCATAACTGGTATATCGAATTCTATGATTTTCCATCCAAATATTTGTATAAGAAACACGATAATCCCAAACACTTCCCAGTTGAGACTTCATGTTTATTTTTACTTCAGACTGTCTGAATTTGAGATGTCAAAGTAAAGCGATTTCCTTTGGAAATTATGGAATAATACATTGTTTTCATTGTTCTTTGTGAGGAAGGTGAATATACAGGCTAGAAAGGGATACAGGAATTTTAGAAGTTTGCATTGGTGGATTCAGGGAATCTCCTTTTTCAGTTGATGTTACTAAGAATAAAGCTGACATTCTTTTTCTCTTAGGAATTCTTATGAATGTATCATTGTGAGGCATTGACTCTATATTTGAAATTAGGATAGGTTATCTGTTGAAAATCCGGTAGGATTCTGATTATATTCTAAGTTAGTTTTCTCTTACAGTGAGTAGACCTTCCTGAAGAGCCCAGGCTTTCTACTCTGCCCTCGGTCATGTTGCATGACCTGTTTCCTATGCTAGCGGGATTTCCTGAGACCAAAGGCAGATCAGAATCTCCAGGTCCGATGGTCCCTGCTGTGATCCTTAATGCAGGAAGTGTAGGAAACACGTAGGTGATGACACCAATATTCATCAAAGCTAGATGAGGTTCAGGGGTACCTTGGATGATCACTCTCTCTGAAGGAGTCTCTGGCAGGATCAAGAGAGTCCTAGTGGTGATAAGAGAGATGCAGTCTGCAGATGGAAACCTATTAAGACCTTTGAACTTCATCTTAATGACTATGGAGGCCAACGATGAGTGGCAAACAGAAGGACATAGGGAAGCATGGTAATTGCGTTGTACCTAATTGTACTGTACAATTTGTTCACCCAAATTTATTGTTGGATACAGAAGCCATCTCCTGTTTTCTAGTATGATAAACATTGTTGTGATTGTAAGTATTTCCTTACAATAAATTACTCTAAGTATAATCGCAGAATTAATAATTATCTTTTTCAAGAATTTTGAGTTAATAATTATAAATTAAATTTTGATGAATAGTGCCAACTGTCTTCAACTTTTTGTTTAAATTATTTTCAGATGGTTCCCAATTCTATGTATCTACCTATCCATCCATCCATCTAACAATATCTATCATCTATGTGTATATCCATCCATCCATCCATCCATCTAACTATATCTATCTATCTATCTATCTATCTATTATCCATCATCTATCTACAGAGAGAGAATGATAATTTAAATATGGCACTTTGAGGGCTCAGGGTGAAAGGTTTCTAAAAATTTATTCTTTCTAGGTTTGTAATTATTTCAGAATAAAAAGCTACAAATATGAATGAAGTAATGAAGGATCCACCTATGGTACAATGACCCAAGCGGTCTTTCTCCCCTAGGCAGTACCCACCATTTTGGAGAGAAATAAAGAAAACCTGGGTTGTGATTATTCCTCAGATGCCTCTGGGAGATTATTTCTCAGTTTGTCAGTTCTGACTAGAGATGGGCATATGCCGATTTGGAGGTCCAGAATGAAGAAAGGGCTTGAAGAACCCAGGGAGTGAAGAAGGATCCCCATAACAAAAGAACAAGAGTTTGGAATCATTCAAACATATTATATATTATTTGTGTTCTTCCCTCGATTATAAACCTAATGCATAGTCATG
This sequence comes from Enhydra lutris kenyoni, assembly GCF_002288905.1. Lineage (NCBI taxonomy): Eukaryota > Metazoa > Chordata > Mammalia > Carnivora > Mustelidae > Enhydra > Enhydra lutris. The sequence goes on along the minus strand of NW_019154101.1, from coordinate 26,690,324 downwards.
CCTATTCACCGAAGAGAATCTGGAAAATATGGTAACTTTGAAAGCGTAAGTAACAAAACCCATTAATCCTATTACCGAGAGAAGACCAATTTTAACCTTTTGGTGATAGGCTTCTAGTCTATACCTCTGAAAGGATATTGTGTGGATCCATACATTGATGTTAGCTAGCACTAGGTTCTACAACAAATACCAAATATGAGTGGTTTAACACAAAAAAAGTTTACTTCATGTTTATTAATAGTTCAATGTGTGTGATTCATTTGGTAACCGACTTTCCTTCTTAAGGTGATTCAGGTCCCCAAGATCCTGTGATTCCATCATCCCTAGATCATGGCCCCGTGCACTCACCTTGCTGAGGGAGAGAGACCTGACCTAGAAGTGACATATATCATTTCTGGATTCACTCTGTCAATTAAAATTAGCTACAGGGCCTCGCAGGAATGCAAAAGGGGCTGGATGTGCAACGCTTACTGTGGTAGCTGCCTCCCAATGACAACACTATAGAAGAACTGTCTCTGCGGCCATAGAGACATTTTAGCAAACTTGACTTTTCACCTAGTTCAGTGATTCCAAAAGTTTCAAGTTAGAAACAGACCAACACAGGGGTGCTGACGATACATTTTGTCAAATAGAGCACTAATCAGAGCAACTACTATTTATTTTACAAATTTTATTGAAAGCCTCTTTGGAGCCAGGCTCTGCATTGGAGTGTTGGCCTTAGAATTGTGAGCAAAAAACAGATATTATCTGTGCCATGATGGAGATTTAGACTTGTGAGGAAGCTCATAGCTGAGTCAACTAAAATCTCCTATCACCAACATTTCACTTTACAGTGTGGAAGGAGGGGTTCCTGGATGGCTCAGTTGGTTAAAATCTCTGCCTTTGACCCAGGTTATGATCCCAGAGTCCTGGGATAGAGTCCCACATTGGTATTCCTGCTCAGTGAGGAGTCTGCTTCTCCCTCTGCCTGCTGCTCCTCCTGCCTGTCTCCCTCTCTCTCTCTCTCTCTCTCTCTCTGTGACAAATAAATAAAATCTTTTAAAAAGTTAAAGAAAACATGGAAGGATTCAGAATAAATGTCAGTCCTTCGAATTGAATAAATTGAGCTTTATGAAAACCTTATTCATTCACTTTTTCCATAAATTTGTACCATGAATCCAGTTTGTATCCTAGTTTGATCATCTTAGCCCTACAGAATCTTGATTGACAGTTGTATCCAAATCCAGCATGGTCAAACTGATACGTCACAAGCAGAAAACAGATAATCGAATAGACTGATGGCAGCATCCCGTGCTTCCCTGGTCAGAGCTGTGTTCCACGGAAAATACGAAAAGTCATGGAAAATTGTTCCAAAGTTAAACAGGCTTACTACAGAACTTCTCAGAGTCTTTAAAATATATGTATGCATCTGAAAGTCCAAAAGAAGTTTATGCTCTATGAAACATTTCCCAATGTATCGTGCAGTGGTGGAACAACATTCCTCAAGAAACGAGCTTTGGGGCACACTACTTTCCTGGCAGAGGATAGCCAGGTTTCGGTAACAAGTTTTATGGAAGATTCCAAACTGTTCATGGGCAACTGTAAAACACAGCCTGACAAACACAGGCCTTCCACTTAACGTTCACTAGTCTCTTCCTTACTTCCTGTTCTGTTTCACCAACAAACACATGCTACTTTTTTTTTCAATCAGTCTAGAAGTAGCATAATAGAATTTTAAAAAGGAATTTAAAAGGGAATATTAAAAAAGAATATACTAAAATGAATTAAATGACATGAATTAGGTATTTGAGAAATGTTGACTGTTAGGGTCCATGATCAAAGGAACGAGACTGACACAAAGCAAAAGTAAAGCAAAGCTTTATTTCGCGCCAAGCATCGAAAATCAAACCCACCAGTCAGGGCCCTCTCTTACAAAGAGGCGAAGACGACCAGGACACCGACCGGGACTACTGCCCCTACCCGAGGACTCCCCCTACCCAAGGACCTCCCCCCATCCACCCTCACCCAGCGGTGCTGCTCCCTGGCGGTGCTGCTCCCTGGCAGTGCTGCTCCCTGGCAGTGCTGCTCCCTGGCAGGGCTCATGATGCTCCAGACAACTACTCTGACGATCCCGCCGCTCCCAACACGATGCCGCTCCCAACACGATGCCGCTCCCAACACGATGCCGCTCCCAACACGATGCCGCTCCCAACACGATGCCGCTCCCAACACGATGCCGCTCCCAACACCCCCCCCCCACTATGCTGCTCCTAAGGACCCCCCCCATGATGCTGCTCCAAAGGACTCCAAGACTCCCGCTCCTGAGGACCCCGACGCTATCACTACTTCCCTGCCTCACAGCCTAACCTTTATAGAGGTGGTTGAGCCTGGGGCCCACACACAGGTGGCCAATGAAATTGCAATACACAGGGAAAACTGCACAGTCATGCTAGGTCAGCAGTACGGGTGACCAATTGAATTTCAATTTACCACAGTAAATATATGAGCGCCGCACGGATTGGATGTCTCCATGTGGCCTGGCCCGCCCCTATATCCGGGGTTTGCAAGCAAGTTCCTCCGGAAGGGGTGGGGCCAATCCAAGCCCACAAGGAAATGGCTCCCTCTGGCCAATAAGATTGACATTGACCAATAAGGCTGTATGTCTTTGGAAATTTAAGACCTCTGGACAGAGACTAATGGTGTGGAATCGACATAATATGAAAAAAAAAAAAAAATTGGGGGAAGTGTGGGGAATAATCTACAAATGTAGGATGCAAGCCGGAACTGAACCACTTTCCTCCTTAATGTTTTTAAGTAGCTCCATTAAATATTCATGAGCAAAATAATGCCATACATTTATCTAATGCTTTGGAATTTGTAAAGTGTTTTCACAATATTTAGTGCTTAAAACTGCTCTTATAAGTGAATGCTTACATTCAGAAAAGCTAAGGAGACAGCATTTTATTCCCAATAATTGTGGGAGAACTGTTGCAATCACTTTACAAACTACATGTGTATGAACTAGATCCAAGTTACTTGGACTTACTAAGCGTCTGTTTTCCCACTGATAAAGTGAGGATAATAATTTCTAGCCTTATGAAGTGCCTTGTGGACTAAAAGTGGCAATAAAGAGATAGCACCCAGCACACTGCACTGTCAATAGTACTTTTTTCCCTCTCTTTGAAGATCTCACACTGGGGTACACACTCTCTGATGATAAATGCAGAATTTTCTCTCTTACCTTTCAGGCATACTCAACTAAAATTAGACTAACCGAACCATTTCTGCTGAGCAAACTATACACAATCAAATGAATATTATATCTGCGTGAATTTGACAATCATTCCCCCAAAAAATGTCTCTAATGACTGACTACTTAATATGTCTTCTGTTTCTGAAGAGGAGAAAATCACCTTATTTTGCTTTTTTGTTTCTCCTCTCAGAAGTAATGACTTCTCACTGAAATGAATGCTAGTTCAGAGTTAAAATGAGCCAATCCACCTTTCTTGTCTTTTGTACGATGAGTATGTGAGTAGCTTTAAATTCTGCTCTATTTTTTATTGCTTCATGAACTTTTATCTTCCATATTTAATTACAGGAACTTCACCTCACCTTGAGAAATTGTTCCATAAGTTGTCTTCTCTTATTAGCATATGTCTGGAAAAACAGGCTTTTCCAAATAATCCTACTAAGCAAAATGATATTCTGTTAGGCAAAAATAAGACAGATACGGGACGTGAAAGAGAGTGGGGTGGGAGAGGGATCTGTATTGAGAGGGAAGTATTGCTCCCTATTAGCCACTAGAGGGCGTGCTGCGCATCTGGCTGGAAATCTTGCGGGCCTCTCAGAACTGCCCTAACCTTCCGCACTAACTCTATCTACTTCCTTCCCTATTACGTTTATTGGTGCTAATTCTAAATTCAATCAACTGAAGTTTAAACTTTCTTTCTCAAGAAAGAAAGTCTAGCTCCGAGGTCAATCTTAGGTCTCTTAGCCTTTTATAAAGATGACTCTAAGCCTCCTTTCTAAAACTTCCAATTTGGGGGTGCCTGGGTGCCTCAGTCTGTGGAGCCTCACTCAGACTTGGTGTCAGCTTGGGTCATGATGTCCAGATCATGAGCCTGGGTGCCCCGCCCAGTACAGAGTCTTTTTGATTTTCTCTCCCTCTGCCTCCCCCTCTGTTCCTCCCCTCATTCACACTTTCTCTCTCTGTGTGTCTCTAAAATAAATGAACAAATAAAATCTTTAAAAATAAAATAAAATTCCCAATTTGATGCTTCATTATAGCATGCATTTCATAGTTCACCTTCCATTTTGAAACTGTTTAGATCTTTAACTTTCTGTTCTCTTATCTCTCACTTTTTGGGTTTGTTTTCTTGTTTAATTTCCCCTTTTAATTCTGATCTCACCATCTTAATTATGGCTTTCCAGTCTCTTTATTATTTAGTCCATTAGTTCTTTATGCTTAAAAATATCCTTCTTTACTCTCCTAACAGCGTGAACCTCATCAGCAGAATCGTGAGCAGTGGGTGAGAAGGCACTTCATGAACAAGAAAGAGTGGAGGAATCCCCACCCCCAACACTTTGTATCTATATCACTGGTTTCCTCTAAAGGATTTCCCAGGATAGTTGAAATTTTCCAACGCTTCAAGTCCTTTGTTAATCTTGCTAGAGTCATAGATCCCATCACTCAGATGACACAGTGGCTTTGCAAGAATGGTGTTGCTTTCCACAGACCATTTGGTCCTGATATGAAGGACTCTGTTCTTTAAAATTCCATAGTCCCCAAATTACAAAACCACAGGGTCTGGAGTTAATTTGGAAATTTCATCTTCTAGCCAGGAACCGTATGCGGGCTTTGGACTTGGAGAACAGGGCAAATACAGTTACTGAGGCGACTTCTGTCACTTTTGTGACTGCTAATTAGAGAAATTTTCTCTTTCGTTCTTTTAAGATCTTCTATTTTTATGGTTAACAGAGATTTCCTGCAGTCTGTCCCTTACTTAATTGAGATGTAGTTGTCCATATGGGCTCGCAGGAAGCCTGTATGCATCCTTTAAACGATTTTAGCTTTTCATCAGTCATTCACCCTTGAGTCAGACACTTTGCTACAGACTTGAAATACACTGGTAAACAAGAAAGCTGGAGCTCAAATACAGGGAGAAAACCAGAGGTTGTAGGTATGATTTTTAACAATCTCTTTTTTCAGGGCGCGTGGGTGGCTCAGTTGGTTAAGCGTCTGCCTTCGGCTCAGGTCATGATCCCCGGGTCCTGGGATGGAGCCCCACATCCAGCTCCCTGCTCAGTGGGAAGCCTGCTTCTCCCTCTCCCTCTGCTGCTCCCCCTGCTTGTGGGCTTGCTCTCTCTCACTCTCTCTCTGTCAAATAAGTAAATAAAAAATAAAAACAAATAAAAATCTCTTAGTTTTGAGTCCTCTTTGCATAGTTAATACAGCATCAATTCTGATGGCCATAGGACACGGTTTCTTTGCACGTCTAGTATACTTCGTGTCATCATCTTTGACATGCACAGTGTCTATAGCTATTGTATGTACCCTTGAGGTTAGTGGTATTTTTAGAACTTTTAACTTACTTTCAGTTATTATCTATAGATGAATTCATTTAACTCAATAGTTCAAAAGACCTTTCTTTAAGTAAGATATGCCTGTATCTCCAAGAAGAATATTAATTTTTATGTGATTTGGCTCCATTCAACTCTATCTAATTTATAAATTATACTCTTGAACACTTTCCCTACCAGGATGAAAGGGGAACTGAGAGGTAGAATGAATGAGCAGAGAGTCCGCGGAGAAGGAAAGCTTTGACTGTGGTCAATACTGCCTATCTATGGAAAAACATGTTTACTTGGAATTTGTTACACATGCTTGGTCTCCAGTTCATAGTAGCTTTAAGCACCTATTTTGGCATGAAGAATTAACTTGAAGTCTTTGCCTTACTTCATTACGATGAATAGAGGATTGATTTAAAGCTGACCCAAGTACTGGGGCACCTATGTGGCTCAGTCAGTTAAGCATCTGACTCTTGGTTTCAGCTCAGGACGTGATCTCAGGGTCATGAGACAGAACCCTGCTTTGGGCTCCGTGTTGAGTGTGGAACCTGATTGAGATTCTCTCTCTCTCTCCCTCTTTCTCTGCCCCTCCGCCTGCTTGCCCATGTGTTCTCTCATTCTTTCACAAATAAAATAAATAAAATCTCAAAAAAAAAAAGCCTACCCAAGTACAATGAAAAAGCTATAATAAAATATCAAACTTTTAAAAATCCTCTTAAGATAGTTATTTAAAAATCCCTGTCCTATGGACTGTCTAATGTGATTTAACTGAAAAGTTTCCATCATCTCCCTTTGTAACCCCTACTGAGTTTAGCACAGTGAATTGCCTGTAGTCATTTCACTGTAAATATTAGTTGAATAATTCTGAAATATATAGTTTTAGAGTACCTCCAACTATGTTTGAAAAAAAATTTTTTTAAGTAGGTTGCCAAATCCCAGGAAGCTAAATATATTTATTATTTAAAATTCTAGGGGCACCTGGGTGGCTCAGTGGGTTAAAGCCTCTGCCTGTGGCTCAGGTCATGATCCCAGGGTCCTGGGATCGAGCCCCGCTTCGGGTTCTCTGCTCAGTAGGGAGCCTGCTTCCCCCTCTCTCTCTGCCTGCCTCTCTGCTTGCTTGTTATCTCTCTCTCTCTGTGAAATAAATAAATAAAATCTTTAAAAAAAAATAAATAAAAATAAAAAACAAAATAAAATTCTAAAAAAAAAAATTTTGAATTCAGAGTGTTTTGTACCAAATGTGATACAAAGCATGTGATGTCAGACAAAATAAATCAAGTGTTTTCATGTAAAGTTATTTCATGGGAGAACTTATTCTGGTAGAAAAACACAGCAAACAGAACTAGTATAAGGCTATGTCTTGTAGGCGAGGCTTACTTTGTAAGTAGGCAAAATGGAGAACCATCCATGTGATCCAGCTTCAGGAATTCAAAGGCTTATGGGATGGATGGAAAAACGCCCCCTTGCTGGCTGCTGCCTAAAATCCCCCAAAGAGAATATTATTATTTGGTAATGGGGAAGATAATACAGTAAATCTTATTATGCCTTCTGAAGAGAGAAGGAATTTGGTGGGATGTGGTGAGGGTAAAAGTTTTCGAGCTGAGCTAGGTGGTGTATTCAGGTGAAAGAATGAGTAGGTGTTACTGTAAGAGGTAACAGGCACTAGAAAGAAATCTAAAACAACCTACTCTCCCATTTTCTTAGTGGGCACCAGGTATGTGCAGAAGCCACACCCAAAATTTGTCAAAATAATTTGCCTTCAATGCATTCTCTCCTGTCACCTACAAAAAAAATAGCATCAGTATAAAACAGGAAGTAAAACAAGAGGCTTCACGAGAGGAAAAGTCTGCAAAGTTGACTCCCCCCTGTATGCAGAAGAGGGAAAAGAGGTGCTCCTTCTCCCCTCCTGGCGGTAGGTATCACCTTACCCAAGAATGGAGGGGCGACCCGTCATTGATGCCCTCATTTGTTTTTAAGGGATGTGCCTATCCTTTTGTGGGCAGAGGTCCAGGCCATGGCAGAAATATTCTCATGCCTGCAGAATCCCACAGTTTGGTCTTGGTGGATAACACAGTAGCCTGGACTTTGAGCCAACACTGTGGCCCACAGATTCTTCATTTTTCTCTCATGTTCTCTCCCCACCCTTCCTTCTAGCTTTTCCCTTCTGCCTGCAGATTTACCCTTTCTTTCTTCTTTCCCTCATCCTCTCAGCTAGATGGCATATGTTTACTGAGCATCTACTTGGTCAGGCCATAAACAGGACAAATCTCCAAACTTTCTAGAACTGACTGCCGGATGGGAGAGAAACACCATGAACAGCAATCAGACAAATGACACTATGCATATGTTAGAGTGGCTAAAATAAAACCCCGAATAAATGCCAATGAGGGGAGGAAGCAAAAATATACCAATTTTCACACATTCCTGGTAGGAATGTAAAATGGTATAGGCGTTCTGATAAAAAGTTTGCAGTTTCTTCTAAAATGAAACATTTATTTAACATATAACTCAGCCTTCCTGCCCCTGGGTATTTATATTAGAGACAGGAAGCCCTGTCTTCACACAAAAACTTCCACGAATGTTCATAGCAGCTTTATTTATATTAGTAAAAACTGGAAACACCCCCAATGTTCTTAAATGGTTGAATGCAGAAACAGACTGTGGTGCATGTAGCCGCTGAAAAATCACTCTGCAGTGAAAAGGATTGAACTCTCCATATGAGAATTTGCACGGTTTCCGGCGTCCTCATGTGGAAGGAACACAACCATCTAGAAAGGTTACACAACGTCCAATTCCACTTTTGGAATGTTATCCGAGTGACAAGATTATAGTGGTGCAAGAGAGACCAGAGTTTGCTAGGAAGCAGGGTTGTGAGGAGGATTTGACTATTGAGGGGTATAAAATGAGGTTTCTCTGCAGTGATGGGCTAGTTCTGTTTCCTGATTGTGACAGTTACACAAATACATACGTGTGATAAGCTTTCCTAGTCTAGATAGCCTTCTCCTCCAAAAAAAGGTGCCTGAAAATCCTGGTGAAATGCCAACATTGTCTGTAGTTTAGTTAATTGTATTGGACCAATATGAGTTTGCTGCTTTAGACAATGCTCCACAGTTACCTTAGATGTTCTCATTAGGAAAAGCTGGACGACTGGTCTACCGGCAATCTGTACTATAGCCTACTTTCAGCTTCTTGTGAGCCTTAAGCTATTCGAAAATTTAAAAGTATTAATGAAAAATTTTTAAACAACAAAAACAGTTCACTACGTATTGGTTAGAAAACTCACCCATGGGGGATCTGTCCTCAGTGGGGGAGTGCAGGGTGTCAGGAGAATGTTTAATTTCAGGAACAGGAGTTGGGAAACATGTGGAATGTTCACTCTGCTCCAGCATGGGGCCAGCTGCTGTCACATTGGGGACAGGAGCTGCAGAGCCCCTTGGTTCCATCAGAGTTATTGGTGCTGTCTCCAGTAACTCGGTGACTCAACTCAGTTGACGCTGTGAGGGCCCCTGCTGTGTTGGAGAATGTCCCCTGAGTTCTGCCTCACCGTGAGGGCTGAAGAGACTTCTAATGAAAATCCTTCCCCAAAAAACCAGACTTTCTCAACTTCTGTGGAATAGCCTTTCACAGTCAAAGACCATTTGCCAACTTAATTCTGTCAGTGTGCCCTGTGGCAAAATAACAGCATTTCCCATGAGGGGCTCTGGATATCAACAACACATACAGTGCTGCAGAGGTCTGCCCTCCCATCAAACATGTGACTACCTTCAGTAGATGTGCTAAAATGTCACCACACCCTAACAAAAGGAAGTTTCATCTTTCCTCCAGTTACCACATCTATGAAACATCACTTTGATGATGCTGAAGGGAAAATTGCATAATAGTGTGCTTGATGGAAGATACCAAAACAGTTGTAGGTATTGGTTTGTGGGTTTTTTTAAACCTTGTCTTTTTTTTTTTTTTTTTTTTTTTAATGAGTAGTTGAAACTTTACAGCAAAATAGAGAGGAAGTATAGAGATTTCTCAATTATTCCATGGCCTGCCCCCTAGATATTGTTTCTCACATAAAAAAATTTAGGCAGGAGACTGAGACTACTTATAGCCAAGAAATTTTCACATATTTAGTTGGTATTAGTTAGCTTTAGCATGATGTTTATTTTTCCATCTTTTTAATTTTAATGGACTTGCGTCTTTACATTTAAAGACTTTATTTATTTATTTGACAGAGAGAAATCACAAGTAGGCAGAGAGGCAGGCAGAGAGAGAGGTGGAAGCAGGCTCCCTGCTGAGCAGAAAGCCCGATGTGGGGCTTGAACCCAGGACCTGGGATCATGACCTGAGCCGAAGGCAGCGGCTTAACCCACTGAGCCACCCAGGCGCCCCACGTCTTTACATTTAAAGTGAGTTTCTTTTGGGCAGTGTGTAGTTGGGTCTTGCTATTTTAAGCGATCTGGTCATTTCTGTGTTTCAATTATTTCTTTTTAAGAGCAGGGAGGGGCAGGGGGAGAATCCTAAGCAGATTCCACCCCCAGCATGGAGGGGTAGTATGGGAAAGGGGTAGGGAGGCAGGGAGGCTCCATCCCTCAACTGTGAGATCATGATCTGAGCCCAAGCCAAGAGTCGGGTGCTTAACTGATGGAGCCACCCAGGCGCCCCTAGTCATTTCTGATTTAATTGCAGTCTTTAAACCATTTACATTTAATATGATTATTGACACGGTTGGGTTCAAATCTATTCTCTTACTATCTCCTTTCGTTCCATCTCTTTTTTGTTCACCTTTCTCTTTTTTTGCTTTCTTTTGATTATTATTTGTAACTCCATTTTCTTTCCTTGCTGGCTGCCTATGACTCTTAGTTATGTCATTTTAGTGGTTGTGGAGGGTTTGGAGTGTACATATTTAACTTCTCCTGTCCTGCTGTCAAGTGCTTTCTCATTACTTTGCATATAGTGTAAGAACTTTTCAACAGTGCACTCTCATTTCTCCTCTTCAGAACTTCTTACTATTGTTGTTGTATACTTTACATCTCTATGTATTATAAACCCTGTGATATGTCCTATTATTTTTCCTTCAAATAGTGTATGAACCTTAAAGAAATTTCAGTAATGAGAAGAATTTCAGCCATGTAATCAGCTTTCCAGTGATGGCCCTTTCTTTGCGCAGATCGAGTTTCCATCTGGTATCCTTTGCCTTCTGCTTGTCAGACTTCCTTGAACATTTCCTGTACCACAGGGCTGCTGTAATAAATTCGCTCAGCCTTTGTATTCTGCAAAAGTCTTTATTTCACCTTCTTTTTGAAAGACATTTTTGCTGGGAATTCTAGGTTGTTTGTTTTCTTTTCATGGCTTTAGACTTGTGGCCCTTTTGCATTATTTCTGACGAGAATGTACAATTGTTTTTATTCTTTTGTGCATAGTGGGGTTTTTTCTTGACTGCTTTCTGTTGATCACTGTAAGTTTGAGCATTCTGATTACAATATGTTTTGGTGTAATTTTCTTCATGTTTCTTGTGCCTGGAGTTTGTTGAGATTCGTGGATCCGGGATTTATAGTTTTCATCCCATTCGAAGAAATGTTGACTATTATTTCTCCAAATATGTTTTCTGTCTCCCATCCTCCTCCTTTGGGGACTCCAATGATTTGTATATTAGGTATATTAGATTTGAAGTTGTCTCACAGTGATTGGTGCTTTTTTTCCCCCCAAATTAGTCTTTTTTTTTTTTAATTTTTATTTTTTTCTCACTGTGCTTCATTTTGGATAATTTTTATGGCTATGTCTTTCCAGGAGTGTCTTTCCAGGATTGTACTCTGCTGTTACCAATGAGCACATTCTTCATCAAAGATATTGTAGCTTTCCTCTCCAGAAATTTGAAGTGAATCTTTTATATCTCCCATTACTTTATTTAACATGCTCAATCTTTCCTCTAGTTTCTTGAATATATGGAATACAGTTAAAAACTATCATAACACCCTTGGCTACTGATCTCATCATCTTCATATGTCTAGATCAGTTCCAACCAATGGACTTTCTCCCCCCCCACTATCAAATATACCTTCTTGCTTCTTTACAGGACCTTTTTTTCCTTTTTTTCTTTTTTTTTGCTGTAATTTTTTACTAAATGGTAGACATTTTGAAATGTACTGTAATGGTTGCAGGATATTTTTGTATCATTATAAATAGTCTTGAATTTTGTTCTGGAATACTTAAGTTAGCTGGAAATGGTTTAATCCCCAGATCTTTTAAGCTTTGTTGGTGGAAACATTTAGTCCACTGTTAGTTTTTTGCTCACTACTGAAGCAAGATTTATCTTAGCATTTTAACCAATGCCCCAATTAATTATGAGTTTTTAACTCTGGCTGGTGGAAAGAGACACTAGCATTACTCTCCATGTTGGGTAACCTCCAGGCACTATCCCCTCCAATCAGCTCAGGTGTTTTTTTCCCCGGGCTTCAGCATGAGCTGACTCATAGTCAACTGAATACTTAATGGAGACCACTGCAGATTCCTGGGGCTTTCTCTCTGTGCATCTCTTTTCTCTCTCATATCCTTCCTGTGAATACTAGCATCCTTGGCTTTCTTGTAAGCCCAGTTCTGTCTCCTCAACTCAGGGACACTACTGGGTTCCTTTGATTCAGATAGACAGCAGCCTAGATAAATGTTCATAAAATTGATAAGCTTATAAGTCAATAAACCTCATGATGATCTGAAATGTCTTGGTTTCTGCCTGAATTTTCATTTTTCCTACAAAGGAGAAGAAAAGCATATCTATCTGGTCAGTGGAGTTCCTTGGACATGGGATAGGAATGGGAAGCTTCCATCCATTTCATGGGGCCCAAGTTAAAAGGGAATGCTAAGACCAGGAAAGAGTGCAGCGCTAAGAGGACCAGAAAGCCAAAGTCCAAGTCAGAGTGGTCCAAGCCACTGGAAGCCAGACAGCCAAACAGAGGGGCCAGTTGTAGGTGCTTATTCCTCCAGGGGTCTTTCTTGACTCTTCCCATCCCTCATGTCTGGATTAACAGCTCCTTGTCTATTACCCAATAGCATCATGTACTCCCATTTTCAGAGGATTTATTATTAGACACTCCCTGCATATTTTTCTATGTCCTCTGGCCTGTGAGTTCTACAAAGACAAGAATTATAACTGTCTTGTTTATGTTTCTCACTTTCTCCTAACTTATTACTGTGTAGAGAGAAAGTCATCAGTAAACATTTGCTGAATAAATGCATTCTTTACAAATTATTAGTTGAAAATTCAGGTTGCTTCTAAGACCAATCTCATCTAACTTCTTGTTGCATGTAATGCAAGGATCACTGCCCCCTTCTTTCTTCATACTTTCTCTCCTTGTTCTTTCCCAGACTTTCATCTTTTCCTAAGCCCTACTCATTCCTGGATTTAAAGTGGCAAATTTATAACTGTGGTGGTTAAACAGGTAATATAAATAAGCATCATGCTTGTCAATTATAAGAAAATTTGGAATGAAGAGGTCTTGGCCACATTAAAGAACACAAGCCTCAACTAAAAAGTTTTAGTTTTTTAAATTAAATCAAATTTTAAAAATGCTGGGTAAATCTTACAAAATGTATTTCTGTGATTCAGTAATTTCCAGGCTTAAATGTTGGTGCTCATCAGGGTTCAGTCCTTCTTGGGTTTCACCAGTGTTTGTTTCATGATAATTCCTGGCCTCAAGCATGTTGGACTAGATACAACAACATATGTAAAGATATATATAAAATATGTAAAATTATTTATATACATTATATATTGTTATATATTATGTAATATATATTATATGTTATATATGATATGTATTATATAAGAATATATGTGGCATATACATATTTATTTCAAAGTTGTTATATCCCTAATAGAACTCATCTTGTTCCATTAATTCCATGTTCTCATCTATTTCCTTTCTGTGAACTGGCCCCACAGTCTTCTCATTCATGTAAACTGGAATTTGAACTCATCATAGATGTCACCCACTTCTACAATCCTCATAGTCACCTGTCCCTATTTCTTATAGACCCTTGAATACTTTCTCTATCCTCAAGCGTTAGGAGTTCAATTCAAATTCTCATTATCTTTCATTTGATCTTTTGTCATAGTTATCTTGTCAGTGATTCCAAAACCTGGATGTGTGTCAGAATCATATTGGACATTTCATAAACATAAAGCTTCCCATTCCCAATCTCCACATCATAGCTCCTGAAGCATAATCTCAGGGGATGGGCTTGGATCACTCACAATTAGCTAATTAAAGCAATGCACTAGCTTCTCAAAAATACACATCAAGGGGTGCCTGGGTGGCTCAGTCGGTTAAGTGTTCCACTCTTGATTTGGTTCAGGTCGTGATTTCAGGATTGCGGAGCCCCACATTGGGCACTGTGCTGGGTGTGGAGCCTGCTTAAGATTCCTTCTCTCCCTCCGCCCCTCCCCCTTTCCCTCCCTTTCTCTCTAAAAAACAAAAACAAAAAACCTTCATCAATATTCTTATTGTTGGGTCCCCACAAAATTGGGTACCCCAATAATGGGGTCCATGATTAAAGGAGCGAGACTGATACAAAGCGAAAGTCAAGCAAAGCTTTATTTCGCACCAAGCATCAAGAATCAAACCAACCGTCAAACAGAACGGTTGGGGCCGCCCCTTACAGAGGGGACGACCCCTCCCTGCTTTCCAGACTAACTTTTATAGAGCAAAGGCCATGTGGTTGAGCCTGGCCACACACAGGTGGCCAATGAGATTGTAACACACAGAGAAAGCTGCACAGTCATGCTAGGTGACCAATTGAATACAATTTACCCTAATAGACATTTGAACCAGCCTATCGTCTTGTTCAGAATTAGCGCCCAAAAGGTGCCCAAAGGGCAGGGCCCATACTCCTTGGTAGCTAGGAGACAGTATGCACCCCCACTGATTGAATACCTCCACCTGGCCTGACCCACCCTTGTACTTGGACTTTGTTACCTGGGACTGGTTTCTGGGACTTGTTTTTAAGTAAGTTCCCCTGGTTGGGGGTGGGCAAAGTCAATTTAAGTTTTACAACAAAATGGCAGTTCAACGGGGGTGGGGCCACTCTGGCTGAATAGGCCCTTACACTTATCATTACACCACATCAGCCTATACTTCCAGGAAACCTATTCACACTCAGACTGTCCTCTTCCTTCCTCTTCCTAGAGAGGACAATACATCACCCTCATGCTACACAGAGAAACCACAGTTCAAGATGCTGCAAGACGGCCCAGAAATGCTTCAAGCTTCAGAACTTTAACAATGGACTATGCAAATCAAAATGCAAAATAAGGGCAAGCTTTGTGACTTGGAAAACTATCCAGAAATTCAGAGCCAAAAACCTAATTGCCACACCAAGAAATGAAATCATTTTCCTCAAAAAATAATCTTCCTTAAATCTTGTTTAAAAGGATTTCTCTGTCAGTTTCACTGACAGACTTTTAAGATAGTACTGGAAATGAAAGATATGTAAAACACAGCCTTGCCTATATTAAATGAACCTCTGCTCAGGGACTGGAGAAAATCCCTCAGACATAGTAAATAGCTCTCCATTTCATTGTTCTGACATTTGTTTGTCTTTAACAGAAACACATTCTCAAAAAATAACACATTTTCACAAGTAGATGAAAAAAACTAAAAAGCTAAAGTAAAAAAGTTTCTTAATAAAATGTCTATTTATAAGAAATACTCTTTTGGGGGGCATCTGGGTGGCTCAGTGGGTTAAGCCACTGTCTTCGGCTCAGGTCATGATCTCAGGGTCTTGGGATTGAGCCCCACATTGGGCTCTCTGCTCAGTGGGAAGCCCACCGCACCCCACCCCCGCCTGCTTCTCTGCCTACTTGTGATCTCCCTCTTTGTCAAATAAGTAAGTAAAATCTTAAAAAAAAGAAAGAAAGAAAGAAAGAAATACTCTTTTTTCAACATGACAGTGCTGATTGTCAACCCAAAGTTTTAAGAAAAATTGTCGCTGGGTCCCTGCAGGCAGCGCAGCTATGGGCGGGAAAGAGTGCCATCTTATGGCACAAATGAAAAATGATTTGTTGTGCAGGCAAGCCAGTCCTCATTACATATTTGTTTTCTTGCCTTTGGAACTATTGGGTTCATAATAGCATCTGCTTTATCACCATCCAAATACAATAGACACATGCAGACGTTATTTTTACTGCAGCCGGAACCTCCGGGCATAAGCCAGGACAGAGTGCTGTTTTGATTTTAGCTTCTCTTGGAGTCAATGGGGAGCACAGTACCCTCTTGTGGTAGATTTGTCACCTTTGCAAAGAGGGTGGTAAATTCTCTGGAAGGAATCCAAAAAACAATCCAAGAAGGATTTGAACATCGTCGAAAGGGTAGGTGGGCATTTGAGGATCTGCCTAGAAATCTTGAAAGCAATCTTAACAATTTAATATTTTCTATTATCATTACATAAGAAGGATAAGAAAGTTCATCTTAAAACAGCCTTTTAAAGACAATTGTGAAAAAGTACAGAACTCATTTTGAACCCAGTGCTTCCCAGCCTCCTGTCTTGCACACATTAGTGGAATCTGTCAAAAACAATGGCACACCCAGGTGTTTCTAGCCACTTCAAACTGAAAGGAACAAACAATAAAACCTCCCCAAACTGATTGCCAATGTCCATTTGTGAGAAGTGTAGCTAAATTTAGATTTAGCTCAAGAACCTGAATGTTTAGCAGGTGTCTGGCATAAGAAAAATTCACTGAATCATTTTTAATGAATAGAAAGCTTCTCATGACATTACCTGTGTATGGGAATTCGGCTATGTTTCTTCTCATGAAATAGATGAACCAGTTTAAGTAATGAAAGCTGTGTCAATTCATTTTTATATTTTAAAATAGAAATCTTAATATTTTATGATATTTAATATTTCTATTTGAAGGGAAATCATTATATTAAAAGTACACTTTGTGCCTGTTAATATCAGGGGTTGTCTGCAAGGTGAATAGAGAGAAAAAATAAAGTTCTTACTTTCAAGGACTGTGCTGGGTAATAAGCAAGCAACTACCCATGGGCTGTTTTTGTTTTTGTTTCTTAAGATTTTACTTATTTATTTGAGAGAGAGAGAGAGAGAGAGACCACAAGCAGGGGGAGTGCCAGGCAGAGGGAAAGGGAGAAGCAGACTCCCCGCTGAGCCCTGGGATTGGGATCAGGGGCCTCTGATCCCATGTTTTATTTTATTTTAGATGAATCAGTTTGTTCACAGAGTAGGTTTGCTTAAAAATAAAATATATAGTTTCTCAAAAGAAGGTATAGTTTTCTGGCTAATTTATTTATTTATTTATTTATTTATTTTTCTATTTTCTCAGTTTTCTAAAATAAAGAGAGTGTTAATAAACTTTTAATATGAAATGTTTGCGTATATGGCCATTCTATGAGGTCTGTATTTGTCAACGTTCTTCAGAGGAACAGAGCCAATAGGAGATACATGACAAATAGATGATAGATAAGAAGAAATGTATTGTAGGAACTGGCCGTCACAGTTTGGAGTCTGAGACATCTGCCTGAAAGCTGGAGAAGCAGGACAGCGGGTGTGGTAATTCAGTCTGAGTCCAAAGGTCTGAAATGGAGGCTGAGGGTGGAAATCCCCAACTGAATCTGGAAGCCTAAGAACCAGAGTGTCCAGATTCAAGGGCAGAAGATGAATCTCTCAGCTCAAGCAGAGAGAACAAAGTCCCTTCTCTACCTTCTCGTTCTCTTTAAGCCCTCAGTAGGTCCTGCGAAGCTTATTGCGCGAGTTAGGATGATTTGCGTTACTCAGCTCACTGATTCAAATGCTAACCTCTTCCCAGACACTCCCTGAAATGTTTTACCAGCTCTCTCGTCATCGTTTAGCCCAGTCCTGTTGACACATACAAGTAACCATCACAAGGCCCATTCTTGCCTTCTGAAAAGTTATGGAGGATAGAAATTTGACCCATAAGAATTTCAGGTTTAAGAGGTTTCCTTTTTCATATAATTAACAGAATCTTCAGAACAAAGTAAGCGACATAGACTTATGTTATGCCCTAGGGGCTATGGTTAACCATTGGCAGCTTGCTGGAAGCAGTTCAGGACACGAAGAAGAGCCAACGAATTCTGGGAAGATAGGATTCTGCAGGACCAAATACCTATAGGAATTTGCTTCCTCAACTTGGGGACTTCGCGATTGAATTCAAGGCACAGGAAGAATAAAGCATGCCAAGAGTTATGTTTGCTTTTTTTCCACAGAGGGGTGGTGGCTCTTCACTTTGGAACACAAAACTAGAAAAGGTGTTTCTTTTAGGTCTTGATTTGAAGGGTTCCAGAAAGAAGCTAGCTTGAAACTGTGTCCTAAACTAGTCCAATTAATACTTGACATTCCACTATTTCTTTCACACAGTGAACCATAGACAATATTCTACATATTTGGTATATTCTGGGTACTTAGAAAAAGGTAGACTGACGGGAGAGAATTTATAACATACTTTTCAGTCTGGTAAAAAAAAAAAAAAAAAAGTCTTGGAGCTTGTGGGTGGCTCAGTTGGTTAAGCATCTGCCTTCGGTTCAGGTCATGATTCCAGAGTCCTGGGATTGAGCCCCGTGTTGGACTCCCTGCTCAGGGGGTAGTTTGCTTCTCCCTCTCCCTCTTGCTTGCTCCTGCTCTCTCTCTCTCTCTCTCTCTCTCTGTGCATGCACACTCCCTCTCAAATAAATAAAATCTTAAAAAAAAAATAGTCTCAATATAAGAAACCATGGGGCTCAGGGGAAAATGGGCTACAATCAATACTATAGGGGTACAAGCTGGGGAAGGAAAAGCTTTATACTGAGCACTTTCCCTGGGTCACCCTCTTCACATGCATTTTCTCATTTAACCTTCCAAAGTCCATGAGGAATTTCCAGATGTAAACATGTATTGTGCTGAAGATCATACACTAATTAGGCAGAGAATCTGAGATAATAATAGCCAAGATAATAACAATACAATTATAATAACCAAGAGATATAATTTCTTGAGGCTCAAGTATGTGTCATTTATTGTACTGGAAAACAATCCTGCAAAGCAGTCCCAATCCTTCTTATTTTGTAGATGAGAAAACTGAAGTTTAGGGAGATGAACTAATTCCCTTTCATCCCCCAAAAAGAATAATAAATGCCCAGTGAGGATTTAGACTCCGTTCTATCTGAAGTCTTCCGCTCATACTCTTGGCCCTCTGTTGGGATGCTCTTGAGTCTGGACTCTGAAGCCAGGCTTTGTCACTACCATGCCCTCTTGCAATGTTTGCTCCCACAGCAGGAACCGCACATGCCAAGGAGAGCTCAGTGAGCAGTTCTTTGGGTTAAGACACAACACCTCTGGCAGCTTCTTGTTAAACACCGCACAGGTCTAAAGGGTTCAATTCTTTAGATCGTGTGTTCTCCTGGTCACCAAAAAGGAGACCCAGGGTCAAAAAAGTTTGGGAAACAGTTGGTTCAGTCACATTAGAAAGGTTTTTTGTTTTTGCGTTTTTTGTTTTGTTTTTGTTTTTTAAGTGCAAGAATTCTCAGTATCATTAAATAGTTGTAAGAATAGTGGTTGAAAAGTCCTTGTTAACATGTGGTAAGCCAGGCCTTTTGCTGTTTAATCTATGGCATGTGATTTAGTGCTCAAAAAATAATAGAGGGAAGAGACCATTATTGGTCCCATTTTACGGGTGAGAAAAATGGAAACGGAGCCATTAATTTGTCTAGGCTCCTACATGGAAGAACTGCCTCCAGAAATTACAAACCTCCACGTGACCTTGGGTAAGTTTCAGTTCACCCCATTTCCCCATTTGATTGGGAAGCTTTCTGGTAGGGCAGATCCTGGGTTGCGTTTCTTCACGAGGTGTGTTGGTGTCACTGTGATGATAAAAGCAAATACTGAGAAGCTCTGTGCACCTGCCAGCCCAGTCCCAAAGGCTTCAAGTAGAATATTTAATTAGTCCCTGAGCATTAGGTCTACCTCCTTTTCGGGATGAAGAAAGCAAGCCTGAGCGCAGGTCAGAAACTTGCATAATGTCAAGGAACAAGTGAGTAACTGCACTCCCCAGACGGTGCCCGGAGCCCCAGCTTCCAGGCCTCTCCAGATCTCTTCCAGACCCCCCATGGAGAGGCCTCTCCAGCCCCCAGTGCAGCCACAGTTCTGTGCTCCGGCCCCACGTCTTGCCTTTGGGAGGCAGAACCTAGATCTGAAGGGTTTCAGAGAGACCAATAGGGTCGTGGAGAGAAGGGACTCCAAGGCGCGGGTACATTGGTCAGCTGGGAGGCAGGGCTGCAGGTTGGTGGGGGATGCAGGAGAGAGGTGAAGACCAGCCAGGTGAAGAACCCCCCCCACCCCCACCCCTCCCAGGGCCAGGCCTGAGCTAGCCTGGGAAGTTGGCTCAGGCCCAGGCTGAACTAGAGGGCGTGGGGCCAGGTGAGCAGATCCAAAGTCAAATGCTGGTTCTAGACTTGGAGTCAGCCTGGGGTAGGTAGAGGAATGCCTCATCACGGCCCTGGCCACCTCTGTGAGGGGACAAAGTGACATTCACGGAGAGGGCTGGATGGCCACTCTCCTGTGAAACAGACTTCCTACCTGAAGCTCTCGGCAGTGCTGTGCATGGGTGGTACCCCCTGAGTTACTAGAGAATCCCCCCCATACTCCCCCACATGGCTTGTTGGAAACCCCGGTGCCTTTGCCCCAAAGAGGCGACGTAGTCGGAAGGCCTAATAGATGGCGGACAGGAAGATGGAGAGGTTTTATTTCTGCACTAGGTTTCCTCAGACCTGGGCCAAGGAAGCCCCATGGGGCCTGGGGAAGAAAAAGCCGCACACAAAAGTCTTTCTGAATGTAGTTCATGCGTGGAATTAGTATAATAGAATGCTCTGGTCCCGGAAATTCCCACTATTTGATCATTACTAAAGAGTTACAAATATAAGACACAACAATTATAAATCCTCCAGAATGCCAAAGAGAACTTGCTCCAGAGACAGCAAGAAAAAAACATGGGCTGAAGGAGGAAAAGTGAGCTATGCTGACTGTGTGATATCTCCCCAGCCAGGACTTGAGGAACTTCTGGCTAATTTTAGCACATTTCCCAGTAGGAAACACCGAATGTCAGGGGCACCTCTCCAGTCCGCACTGGAATGTGGCTCCAGAGATGAAGGGAGCCCGGCTCTTATTTATTCTGGCTGGCTAGCCCAGAAAAGGAACAGAATGTGCTCCTTCTACAACAGTAGAACTCTCCTGTGGTGGCCCTAGCTGCTCCAGGATCAGGGTTTGTCCAGTACTATTGGTATTCTGGAAAGTTCTCTGACTCATAAAATGGGAGAGGTCCTTTTATTCTAATTCAGAACTGTAGAAAAGCAGTAGCTAATTACATCCTGACCATGGTTCTCAAATTGGCCTTGACAAACTCCCAGAGTGATCATGATAGATCAAAGTTCACAATTATAAGACATAGAGGGACTTCAGAGAACAGACCTCACTTCCTTTAGTACCATCGCCAGTCCGAGAGATAGGTTTCCTTGGCGGTGTGGATCTCTATGTTTGGCAAGGTTGAGTCTAATCTGTACTCTGCAGGAGAAAGTAGCTTCCTTAATTAATGATGTCTAATATGGGTGTTGGAACGAGCCACGTGAAGTCAGCTGTGTTGTACAACAAACCTAGTTTTACAGCAACCTGTTGAAAAGAAGCCTTACCCACTGCTTACATAGACTTTAAGGTATTAGGAATGGACTCCAAGAGCTCATAGGGCCTTGAAAAGACATTCACAGCAAATTTCTAAGAAGAAATAGGAACAGGAGAGGACAAAGATGAAGAGGTATTGAAATTTATTGCCATACAGTATATGGCTAGAAAAAGGAAATGCTGAGGAAGTGTTTTAGATGGTGATTTAGTGAACGTTTTATTCAAAAGCACTTATATTGTCACATTTTATTCAAAGCTGGAAATACAGTATCTATTACATGTGTTCTAGTTTTCAGATTTGTTCAAAGTGAAAAAAATATTTTTTCAGCAGTATTTCATCTATAATATTAGATTCACTTCTGAACATTATATAAACTTCTTCAGTGAGCTAGTTGCTTCTCATCAGCTGGTGACAAAATGTTATAAATAGAGTTGGATTATTCTAATATAGCATTGCTATAGAGAGTGCCTAACTTTACTTCTGACTACCTCCTCTGCTTCTACTAGAAACATACCTTCTAGGGAAAAGAAAGCTATATTCAAAGTTCAAATATAGTATGATTTTTGAGGTTTTATTTTAAGATATTTTTGGGGGGATCTTAAAAGCGGGTATACTGTATACTTAAAAACAAAGCAACTGCCTTCCCTCACTTCCTCCTTCCGTTCCAAAAAGAAAGAGAAACAAAGAAATAAACAAAATACCTTTCGTGTGTGTGTGTGTGTGTTTGTGTGTGTGTGTGTGTGTGTGTGTGTGTTCATTAGAAGAATAATAGGAACTGTCGATTCCTTTGAATTATTCAGTAACAATGTGTAAGCTTGTGAGCAGATACTTTGAGAAATGCCAAAGGACAAATATTATTCTAGAAGTTGTATTTTCTCCTTTAAAGTTAAGGGCAGGCCTTGCATTTGTTGTTTGACACCCCATACTACCTGGTCTTCTAAAAAGAACCACCAGTGGTGGGCAACTTCAGATAGCTGAACCTTGGGCTTGCAAAGGGAATGAAAATGTCTGAGCAAGGAAGGACGACTGGGGGGCCGCTATGAGCTGTGTTTATCCACACTGAACTCATAAATACGACCTTGGCAATTCCTTCTGACTTTGGCCAGGTGCCAGGTGCCTTTGATTAAAGGGAAAACTTGGGGACACAGGAAGAAGAAAGGCCAATATTTGCTCTTGGTATCTGGCTGTTAGAATAATTTACGCAGATCACACTGGGTGAGTAGGGAGAGGCCAGGAGGCTGAGCAGCGGCACAGGAGGGCAATTGTCTCAAAACATGGAGGGAGTTTCACATCCTGTGTTAAGCTTAAGACTGGTGTTATTTTTTGCACTAAAGCTATGGAAAATACTGAAAGGTTTGGGCAGGCGATCTGAAAACAAAAATTGTGCTCCTTGTAATTTTGTGCCTGCCACTTTGCCAGCCACCATATGTAGAAGAGAAACAGCCAGCCTCTTGCTCCAATGCCCATTTTCAGTGATTGATGCTTAAAGGTCACTGGTTGGCTTGCCAGCACATTTTTGTGTGAGGAGTCCAGCTTTCTGTTTTGACGTTAGTCAGATATGCATGTGGCACCTGAGGAACAAGGAGGAGACTGGGAAGAATCAGATTTTCTTTTGGCTCAATCACTGTCAGCTTGGAAACTCCTGTAGGTCTGAGTGCCTTATTTGGCCTAGACACCTCCAACCCAGAAAAACATTCTTTTGTGATATTTTTATATCACACTTTTAATATTTTACTCTTTGTCTTTTTTTTTTCCTTTCCACTCACTCTTTTCAATTTGTCCTTTCATCCTTTCTAAAACTTTTTTTAGACCCTGACTATGTCTATCAGGTACTGTACATGTGGGGAGATACAGAACATGAAGTGCCCACAGTCTGTGGGAGACAAGCTATACAACCATATCAACGCTATAAGCGACTCATGTACAAAGTGCCATGTGTCCCGGACAAAGGCCCGGAAACTTTAGATGTCCATACTATTTGCTCCTATAATACAACTAACTTTGGTTTCTCTCTATATCCCTGTCTTTGTGATCAATAAATGGTTGTTGAAGCTTTTTATTTTTAACTTTGCTTTCTTTCTAAACAGCTGATTTGTTCTTAGAAGGCTGCCTTGAGTGATTTATTTCAATCAAGATTTATTGAATGGTTATTAGGGGCCAGCCCAGAATGGTGCTAGGTAGGATTTGGGGGTTATGGAGATGAACAGAAAAGGCCCCCAGCTCATGGTCTAATGGATGAGACATTTTTTTCAAAGCAAGACTATAAAAATCCAGGTAGGCAAGTTCTAGACATCATGTGTGAAGTACTATAAGAACATAGAACAAGAAGAGATTATTTTCTGATTGACTTCCCAGGGTAGGGGCGGGTCAGGGGAAGTCACAAAGAGGGGCTGGCATTTGAACTAATTCTTAAAAATGACTGAGTTCACCAGACTGGAAGCACTGTATTTATTTCTGATTTTACCAAAGTTGAGATGCATAGTGAGTGAATCATTTTACAGAGATGGAAGGCAAATAATGCAAAATTGATTATGGTGTATCCTTGTTCTTAAGTCTTTAGGCTGCCTTCCCTACTTCAATGGTCATGTTACTCAGCTTGCCACTTTCTCAAGGCCTCCTCTATGTCACTTTCTCTGTGCTTCCCTTTTTCTGTCCCATCAGCTTATGATGTCTTTCAAGTTAACCTGCCACCATTTACTCATCCCTGAAACTACGTTTAGCTCCAAGGGACTTGTTAATACACACCACTCAACAAAGAACCATCTATCTGGGTCTCATCAGAGCAAAGGTTTGATATTTCAGCCTTTCAACCTCTTCAATAGCTTCTGTAAGTGGAAAGGAACAGAAAAGAGATCTATTTTTGCACTTGTATTCCGATACCTACACAACTCTCTGGAAAGTGGAAATCACCACAATTTTCGTTTTAATACTTTTCATCCCTGTGACTTATTCTTGATTCCTGACCTTGTGCTTTTCCAGGAATTCTGTCAGTAACACTTGTTCTTATGTATTTGTAACTCCTTACAACATATATCGCATTATATCTATATTCTACCATCTACCACCATATCATGATATCACTCCCTACAATAAACACATAGATGCAATTCCTGCATATCCTGCCTCATTGGCACATGCTGGTCAGACGTGGTTCTACTGCCAAGCTCCTGATTTTCTTTAGAAGACCTGAAAAAGGCAGTGACATCTTTTGGGCTAGTGGGTTGTAGACTGTGAAGACCAGTCTTGACTGTAAGAATCAGTGACAATAAGGGACCAACCACAAAAGAAGGTAAGCTACTCTCTAGCAGGGATGTAAGTGGTTTGATGGTCCTGAACTCCATGTTTCATAGTTTGCCATTGGTCAGGTCACACATGTACAACAACACACTCTGCATTTGCTTTTGTTCTTTAGAGAGACTGAGCTAAAGAAACCCAGTGTTTTTAAGTGCTCAGAAGAAGTTTGTTTTCTTCATAATTTGTAAGTGGGCCAGGTTTCCTTTCTGTTCATAAATGTCATTGTCTTCATAAAGCACTTAAAACTTGAAATGAGTAAGGGGCACTTGTGAACCCAAAATGGGTTAATGTCCCATCTAAGTCCAGTGCTATGGCCCTTTGGAATGTACTATGTGGATACTAAAGAGAAAATAACAATATCTTTATGTTTCTCCTGGAAAACAACTGTGCAGCAATATATTCTAATCATGAACCCAGAGAGATCTATTTTTTTAAAGACATATTTATTTATTTGAGAAAGAGAGAGTATGCGAGTGGAGGGAAGGGCAGAGGGAGAGAATCCTCAAGCAGGCTCCCCACTGAGCATGGTGCCCAATGTAGGGCTCAATTCCAGGACCCTGAGATCATGATCTGAGTCAAAATCAAGAGTTGTATGCTTAACTGACTGAGCCAATCAGGCAACCCCTTTCCCTGGGGAGCTCTTTTTAAAAAATATTTTATCTAAACTTATATCCTTTTATTTTGACAGTAAATATGACATTATGACAACGCCGTAGCTCCAAATGTCCAAAATTTATCTTCAGGCTGGTCTAGAGGATGCCATTTATCTTTGTACAGTAGCAACTGCCTAGAATCAGCAGTTCTCCTAACTTTCTTTGTGGATAGTTTCTGAGCTCAAAAATGCATCCCCTCTACCCAATGGAAAGAATAGGTTCTTGAGGGTTCAAGGAAATACAGCATGGTTGTCATCCCAGAAGTTCAAAATCGATTGCACATTGCTTTGTTGATGGATCTTCTATATGTGTCACTGATAGAGGCACCATTCAGTAAGTTGTCATTCATGCTCTCAATCTTTCCTCTCTCAACACCTGCACACTAATTTAGGCCATCTTATTTTTTGGAAATATGAAACATTTAAATTTTGGATAAGACTTCGAAGTTGATGCTAAATATAATATCAGGTAAGACTGTTACACTTGTAAGGAGTCATGCAAGAAACTGTTGGTGTCTCAGAGACTGCTAATGTACTTAAAAACTGGGCTTTGGGTAGAGTAAAAGCCCACTTATAAAGCATTCAGCGGGAGAGCTCAGGGGGTTGTGGACGTTTAAAGTACAGCTTCATGCACCAAATAAATGCTTTCAGGTAAGCTCTAAATGATTTGGATATAAATATTGTCAAAGACCTGATTTATTTTCTTGAGCAATCTCGGCATCAATGGTGGAAACATTTCCTTTAACATATTGTGAATGTCATTGCTCCTAGAATATACCTTATTTCTTAAGTATTAAAATATACCCTTTCTTGTGACCACAAATGTAGGGTCTGACCCAGATGTAGGGACTATTATCTAAGGAGATGAAAAATATCTGAGTCTCATGATATCCCTGTGAGATAAGCAGATTACATACACTATTACCCAATTTTAACTAAAAGTTCAATGTTATCGTTAATTCATTGAATATACATTAATGGGGGCCTAACAGGTATCAGGGGAACTCCAGATTCTGGAGACATGTAGACACAATCTTTATTTTGAAAAGAGCTAAAAATCCATGCAGTCTAGATTATAAACTGATAATCCAGAGTTAGATGTATCCAGAAGAAATGTTTGTTTTGATCTGCACAGATTTAAAAAATACATATATTGATATAATTGAAATAGAGATACTTTTTTCTCCAAATCTGCATTTTTAGACTTTTATTGAAAACCTAGCATTGGGCTACTGCCTAGGTGGGACATAAACTTTAGGCCCTAACATGTCTTGGTAAATACACCAGTTTACTTCCTTAATTAGTATGTGGTAACAATGCAAAGGTGTGAATGTGAGAGCCCGTAACACTTGATAATACAATGGATGTAATAAACTATGGGGAGTATGGTAAGCAAAATTTCAATATGGGCCCATGATCTTCAGCCCTGATATTATTCCTGTGATTATGTTATGTTATATGACATAAGGGAGATTTTCCAGGTGGTTCTAACCCAAACACAAAAGCCCTTTAAAAGCAAAGAGTATTCTCTGGGCAGGAGCAAAAGAGGATGTCAGAAGGATTTAAAGCATGAGAAGTCTTCAACTCACCCGTGAGAAAGACTAGCCATTGGTGGTTGAAGATGGAGACGTTGGAGTGGAGGGCTAATTCTAGAAACTAGAAGTGACTTCCAGCTCTTAGCCAATAAGAAGATGGTGACTTTTGTCCTACAACTGTGAGAAACTGAATTCAGCCAAGAAGCTGATTGAGTTTGAATGGAGAGTCTTCCCTCAGAACCTCTAAAAGGAGCCAGCCCTGTTACTACTTTGATTTCAGCCTTGTGAGACACAGGTGAGCTCACTAGGACTTTTATACTACAGAACACTGAGATCATAGATGTGTGTTGTTAAAAGCTGCTAAATTTATGGTAATTTGTTACAACAGTAATAGAAAAGCCAATCCAAGTGGGGAAATAACTAGAGTCAACTAGAAACCAGAGTAACCAGAAACATGCAAGTTTCTCTAAGTAAGACAGTGAGCATAAGAGATGGAATCAGATGAAAAAAGAAATATGGTTGAATTTAGCTTTAGAATCAGATCCTTGAGTGGGCCATGCAGTTTTATTCATTCATTCTTTTTTTTTTTTTTTTTTTTCCAGAAGCATTCGTGTGCATATACTGTACACAACTGGGCTTGGTTTTGAAGACACTGATAAAATTCGCCTACATCTAATTTCTGACACATAATAAGAGCTTGATATTATGTTGGATTGAGTTGAATTGTATTAAACAGCTTTGAGAAGCCTGAGTTTGACACCTTAAAGTTCTTAAGCTATGTAATAAAAATAGACACATAAATCAGTGGAACAGAAGAGAAAACCCAGAAATAATCCCACAATTATATGGTCAGTTCATCTTTGACAAAGGAAGAAAGACTGTATAATGGGAGAAAGATGGTCTCCTCCACAAATGGTGCTGGGAAAACTGGACAGCTACATGCAAAAGAATGAAACTGGACCATTGTCTTTCACCATACAGATACAAACTCAAATGGATTAAAGATCTAAATGTGATACCTGAAACCATAAGAATACTAGAAAAAAGCACAGGCAGTAATTTCTCTGACATCAGTCATAGCAACATTTTTCAATAGGTACATCTCCCGAGGCAAGGGAAATAAAAGCAAAAATAAACTATTGGGTTTACATCAAAATGAAAACTGCACAGTGAAGGAAATACTCAACAAAATCAAGTCAACCTACTGAATAGGAGAAGATATTTGCAAATGACTTATCCAATAAAGGGTTAGTATCCAAAATATATAAAGAATTTATAAAACTCAACCCATGGGGCACCTGGGTGGCTCAGTGGGTTAAGTCTCTGTCTTTGGCTCAGGTCGTGGAAACATTAACTTCCCTGTCATGTCCTATATTCTAGTCTGTATATAATATTCCATTTTATCTACTCCATAAATTACCAACAGCTGAATAGATCACATTTATTCTTTTTTTTTATTAATTATTTTTATTAACATATAATGTATTATTTGCCCCAGGGATACAGGTCTGTGAATCATCAGGCTTACACATTTCAGAGCACTCACCATATCACATACCCTCTCCAGTGTCCATAACAGAGCCACCCTATCCCTACATCCCTCCCCCCAGCAACCCTCAGTTTGTTTTGTGAGAGTAGAGTCTCTTATGGTTTGTCTCCCTCCCGATCCCACCTTGTTTCATTTTTTCCTTCCCTACCCCTCAACCCCCACCCCCACCTCTCAGATCCCTCATATAAGAGAGATCGTAGGATAATTGTCTTTCTCTGATTGACTTATTTCCCTCAGCATAATACCCTCTAGTTCCATCCATGTCGTTGCAAATGGTAAGATTTCATTATTTTTTTTTTTTTAAGATTTATTTATTTATCTGACAGACAGAGATCACAAGTAGGCTGAGAGACAGGCAGAGAGAGAGAGGGGGAAGCAGGCTCCCCGCTGAGCAGAGAGCCCGATGCGGGGCTCGATCCCAGGACCCTGAGATCATGACCTGAGCCGAAGGCAGAGGCTTTAATCCACTGAGCCACCCAGGTGCCCCAAGATTTCATTATTTTTTAAAGATTTTATTTATTTATTTGAGAGGCAGAGATCACAAGTAGGCAGAGAGAGAGGTGGAAGCAGGTTCCAGAGTGGCTGCACCCACCAACAATGGCTTGCATTCCCACCATCAGTGTAGGAGGGTTCCTCTTTCTCCACATCCTCCCCAACATCTGTCATTTCCTGACTTGTTAATTTTAGCCATTCAGACTGGTGGAGCACATTTATTCTATTGCAGCCTTTTTTTTTTTTTTTTTTGGTCTGTGCTCTCCAATCCCCAATATAATATGAACTCCTTAAAGAGGTTCTTTTTTTCTTACATCTATATTGCTGATGCCTAATACCCTGCAGGCTTCAACAATTATTTGTGCACAGATTAACTTGTTTTTGAAATGTGTTAAGTAATTTTGCCATAAATAAAAAAGGTACAAAAATAGTAATAGATACAAACACTAAGATACGATTCTTTAATCTCTTTGTTTTGGTGTAGCAAAAAGCAGTAGATAGAATGTATATAATCGCGCCATTAATTCATCCACCCATCCACCCATCTGTCAATCTATCCATCCTTCTATCCATCAACCCATTCACCCATCCATCCACCTATCCACCCATCCATCCATTTATCCATCCATCCAAGAAATATGTATTGAAAAAGTCCTATGCAGACACTGTTCTCTCTCTTTCATTTACTAATTGTATGACCTTAAACAAGTCAATCTGCCTGACCATTTTTTGTTTTCTACCAAATAATGACAATGATCCCCAAATCCTTTGCCCAGGAAGTGAAATATTTCATTTGACTATGCTTTAAAAACTATAAGGCACTCTACAATAGTAACATATTATCATCATGACTAACATATCACCACTAGGAATGAACACATTTATATAAATAAAGGCCAGAAAAGTAAGAGTATTCATTGACTTGCATTCTTAGCTCCCTACAATTCTCATATGTGCTCAGACCAATGAAGGCAAAAGAGAAAATTCTATGTAGTTTTTGCATGGGGCTTGAAAGAACAAATCACATACTATGTGATGAACAATAATGCACTTAATTCATTCCTTTAAAAAATCAATTCATTTTGCAAACATTTATTATACTAAAACTATATGCAAAACACAATGATAGGCACCCCATATGAAATAAGTCATTTAAAAAGAAAATTTAAGCATAAGTCTGTGTTATTCTAAATCTTTAAAAAAATCCATTGATCAGGTGATTTCAGATATTTTAATATTCCCAATCATTTAAACAAGGTCTGGATTATTGCCTTGTTCCCACTTCCAGTCCAGGATATTAGCATCATGTAATGCTGATTATAGGTAACATTTCTAGAACCTCAATCTGTACAAGAAATGGGTAGTACTCTACTTGCATTATACAATGCAATACTTGCGACAAATCTAAAAGAGAGATATTCTCATGTTACACCTTGGCAACAATGTCTCTGAGGCCACATTCTTAGTCCCTATTTCGATTCCTTCAGCTTGCTGTCTGAGTGCCTAGACACCCCATTTTATATAAAGATGGGTAGCTTCTTTATATAAAATGTAACGTGTCAGTAGTAATTGCTCTCCTGATCGAGCCCTTGTCCCAACTTGCATGTGTAGAGCCTCAAAATGTACAGGAACTGGATTCCTGTAGGCACAGGTAATTTTCCATGTTGTCTTTCCTGTATACCGCATTTTGGCACCATGAAAAAATAATAAATCCATTATACATGGAAAATATTATATCGCTGAAAAGCTGGGAAATATTTCAAAGCTTGTCAAGTCAAAGCCTGCAGGAAAATTTTCCTTGACATCACACAACTACAGATGTCCCAACACATCTGCTTCTGTTCACTGAGCAAGAGTGAGGCAGAACAGGGCCCACTTGTTCTGGGGAGGCATGCTGGTTTCCGACGACACTGGTCTTCCTTGTCACTTACTCCTCAAGGGCAAAGGCAACCATCATTTAAAACATAGTAAGAGTGTCCCAGTTCTACTGAGAGAACCGTTAAAGGAGGGAAATTCTCCTGATGTTTTCCTATTTACATCAACAGAACGTTCATTGAAGTCCATGGCTGAGAGAGATTAAAACAGGTAACAGTTACGTGGAAGCTTGGCTTTTCTGGAAATAAGATCTGCCAGGAGTGATATTACCATCAGGCTGCTTATTCTAAGTCTGCTCCAGAGGTTCCTTGTGCAAACTGGAGGGTGTGCAGTTGTCCCCAAGCCCAAGAGTGAGAGAGTCTCAGGACTCACCTAACTCATGTTCAGTCTAACAATGTGCTGTAATCTGCTAATATTAATACCAAAGCAGCCCTTGTTTCTTTATTCATGGAGTGAATGTGTGTAGAAATGTGGACAAGGTGGTTTGCTGTACCTACCGTTAAGATCAAACCTTCCTCTTCTTCTATATAGAACTCTATTACCTACAGCCTAGAACAATGCAACCAGTTAAGTCTGGATTTGGAAGCGGAGTAGTACTGTGACTGTCCTGCTCAAGTCTCATTGGTAGTATTTCAACATGGCCTGAGTCTCTTCCTCCCTTGTAAGAAGGTCCAAAGAGACAGAGATCAGAGATACCTGGTTCTTGTCCCATACTACTACCAAAAAGCCAAGTGTGACCTTACACTCCTCATTTCCTCAGCTAATGAATCAGACTTTGCAAACTTCTTTTTAAATCTAGAAGTTTCTCTCTGCTATTTTCTTTGACGATGATATTTCTCTTCATCCATGGACACCTCCTGGCCTTTAACTATTTGTTCATTTCCCTTCTCTTTGAACAATCCAAACGCTGTAGTGAGTCTTCTTCAAACTCAACTGTTCTTTTATATGGAGATTTTATTCTTCAACTAGGAAACACCATACATATGAAGTGAAGGAATCTTTGAGAACAGAGGAGGTTCTGGGAGATATCAATAATTTGTAGTTTTTATTGGAAGAGAGGGGAATAATAGCAGACCTCTTACTGCTGTACCCTATTTGAGGAGGCTTTGCCTTAGGAAAATAGATGGCAACCAGTTTCCTTGTGCTTCCTGGTGATGTGCAGGAATGAAGTTTTGAAGCCCCAAGAGGAGAGCGGCAAGCCCAGAATACGAATCTCCACATCCTTCCTGACATTAAAATTTTATCTTACTTTTATTTCATGTAACCATTGCTTCATTGGCTCAATGGTAGTTCTGCTTTTTAAAAAAATAGAAATATTCTACCAGTTGATTGTTAATCAGTTAATCAATAATTTTCACAAAAGTAAAAATGCACAAAACAAATGGTGATAAAGCACCCTTCACCACAACTCTGCCACTAAAATACAAAATAACACACGTGACAATATTTAGTGGTATGAAACAAATTTTTAGTTATCTTAAGTGGTTAAAAAAGTAAAACTTGTTTAATTAGAAAAGGAAGAGCTACATGGAAGCTTTGAGAATACTTCTGAGCAAAAGAAACAAAAAGCTGTTTTTTAAAAGATTTTTAGGTGTTGCCACAAGGTGGTGTGAAAAGTCCAACCTGGCTTGGGTGTCCGGTAGTAAGGAGAGGCTAAGGGAGGTTAGAAAGGCGGGGGTTGGGGGGTCCCCCTTGAGGAGGTCAAGCAGGGAAGAGGAACAGCCGGGATGGGAGTGGAATGGGGGGTGTTTGTACAAGGAGATACTTGGGACAGACCCACAGTACTTTTTTCAGAGACCACTTCCTCTGGGTCCTCAAGACAGCGATGCTTCTCCTCATCCCTCCTCCTGCTTAACTGAGGTGAATTCCTCTTTTTCCATTTAAACTGCCGTCAAAGGTGAATTTTGTCTTTGGAAGTAATGACACGATACACATTCCCTACAGTGTGCACTTTCCCTTCTTTAGCCATAACACATATTTGAGTCCATGAATATTTTCATAGAGCACGAACTGCTCAAGTGCTGTAATCCATAACCGATGATCCAGACAGACTGGTTATCATTGGTAAGTGTGTTACATTAAATCCACACTCCTCCCTTCCGACCTTGAGAGAATTGGAAGAGTATGAAGCAGAGTGGTTATATCAAAGAGATATTCCACAGGCTTCAGCTTGATGTAGTTGGAAGAGCACTCCTCTAAGTGCATCAACATTTTCCATCTGGGCTGTCAACACCAGTTGCCAGAGCAGAGCAACACTGAAGGAAGTCAACCTGGAAAATCCCCTGCAGGGTATTGATTTTCCTCTTCCCAGAGAAAGGTCTGGGCATGAGAGGAAAGCCCTGCTGTGATTACTGAGAGTCACATTTTTGGGGGTGGTTGGTATTTCTACTGATTTACAGAGCTGAAAAAGCACTTTGAAAGAGCTTTGTTTATCTGGTAAACATTATTCATTCCTGGAACTAGTTTTCCTCTGTGAAAGTATCATTAATTAGAGATGTTCCTCAGAAGCTATATATACATATATATATTTTTTCTTTTGAATGAAAAAGCTGCCCAATACATAAATGTATGTCTGCTTTCAATTCAAAATTAGTTTTTAAAAATATTTTATTTATTTATTTAGAGGGAGAGCAAGAGGGGTGGGGAGAGTGGGGGAGAGGGGAAAGAAGAGGGGCAAGCAGACTCCTCACTGAGCACAGAGCCCAACATGGGGCTCAATCCTACAACCCTGAGATCATGACCTGAATCAAAACCAAGAGCTGGCCACTTAACCAACTGAGCCACGCAGGTGCCCCTTAAAATTAGTTTTTGATTGAGTGCTGGTGCTTTAGGTCATGGTGAGCAATACTATAGCTCTTGCCTTCCACAGAGATTTTCTTTTTCCATAACTGCAGTTGGAAGTACAGTAAGACAAGCACGAAAAGAAAAGTCGGTCAAAGTTTCCCTGAACTTTTAAAGTGAGAGTCAACTGCATTCAGAAAAGATCTTTTCCAGGAAGTGGAATGACTGATAGACCCTGGATATTGACCATGTGTGGCAGCTCCATTTAACACTTGGGATCCACAGTTCTAGGCTTACAGTGGCAATATTAACAAAATAACATTCCCTGAGTGCTTAGTATGTGCAAGGCATGGAGCTATAGACTACAGATTTCATCTTCACAATAGCCCTGATTTAGATACTACTATTACTTCTATTTTATAGATAAGACAACACTGACACAGGAAGATTAAGCAACTTGCCCAACATCATACCGCTGCTAAGTGTGGGAGAAAGGACTTAAAGACAGTCGGGCCAGGTTATAGAACCCAGGTTACATGATACAAGCGCTGGAATGCTGCAGGTGAAAATAATTAAACAAATATAAAATAGATGAACTCATCACTTCAGCACCTGGTCTATCAAGGAACTCATCTATTTGGCAATCTTATATATTTCAAATAGAATTGCAAACCGAACATTAACAACAACAACAATAACAAAAAAAAGAAGAAAAAAAAACAAACCAAAGCTGCTGTGAGCAGCAGCTAAAAAGTATACACCAGATCCAGCCATCAAGGCACTGATACAGTGTTCTTGGGTGGGGCACAGCTGGCCCTCATGTCTACTGCATTTACTGTCACTGCACATGTGTCAGAGTTGTGACTGGGTCACACAATGTATCTGTTGTTACTACACACATAAATGGAGGCCAAATCCTAGGCAATTCAGATCTGCAATCATCGACATATATATTCAAAGAAGGGAATGAGTACATAGGAAAAGACGGGAAAAGGCTAAAAGGAAAAAACAAAACAAAACAAAACCTCACATTTTATCAGTTTATAGAAGGTCATTTAGGACAAGGGCCCAAATCTTTATCAATTCCGATAAACCTCAGAGCCATCCCAGCCTGGCAACAGAGCTCATTAAGAAATGTTCGTGCTGGTGATACTGAGTGATGATGAAAATATCAAATGACCTTTGATGATTAGTTCAAGAAGAAAAGTATCTGAAATACGGTTTGGAAGGATTTCTGTGGAAATTACTTTTGAAAAGGACATATACTTCAGAGAACTGGAAGCAACACTCATCTATCCATAGCAGCATTC
Source organism: Enhydra lutris kenyoni (assembly GCF_002288905.1). Classification (NCBI taxonomy): domain Eukaryota; kingdom Metazoa; phylum Chordata; class Mammalia; order Carnivora; family Mustelidae; genus Enhydra; species Enhydra lutris. The sequence continues at coordinate 26,655,622 of NW_019154101.1, read as the reverse complement.
CCAAGGGGTCCTTCTGATTGAGGGAGAAAACTGCCTTTTTCACTCTTGTAAGAGAGCAGGACCTCCTGAGCAGCATGGCCTGTGAGCAAGAGCCTGATGAGCACTTGGAGCCTTCCTGCAGGGTCCGGAAGCATCCATGAGAGAAGAGAGTGAGCCTGGCATCCAAGAGCCAGTCAGAGTCAGAGCTGACGGGGAAGTGGTGTTGTTTTCTACAGAACTTCAAAATAGCCTCCTTCCTTCCTTACTTCCTCCCTCCTTCTCTCCCTTCCTTCCTCCTTTCTCTCTCCTTCTATCCCCTCCCTCTCTCTCTCTTTCTTTCTCTTCCTCCCTTTCTGCCTTCCTTCTTTCCTTCCTCCTCTCTCTCTCTCTCCCTCCCTCTCTTTCTTTCTTTTCTTTTTGTCTTTCTCTCTCTCTTTCCTTTCTTCCTTCCTTCCTACGTTCCCTCCTTCCCTCCTCCCTCCCTCTCTCCCTTTCTCTCTCTCTCCTCTTTCCTTCCTTCCTTCCTTTCTTTCCATAATGTATGTTTAAAAATGAATATGATTCACATATTATCATGCAAAGATTCATAAATTACGTCTTGGTAAAGGACTCGGGGTCCAGATCTGTCTTACCAACACCCAATAAAGTTTTAATTAAAATGCTAACTGTTTTAATAATGGACTAGAGGTCCCTGCCCTGAGAAGCAAAAAATATATAAGCAAAATTTCCTTCATTAATTTAAACATAGCCCTCCTACTATAGAACCAATGATTTAATAGTGTATTCCTGCTTAAGAAGCAACAATATGTGAAAAACATTCCCTTAGAATTCTGCTTTATTTCGCATACTTACTCTGAGCCCTCAGGTTTCAGAAGATGAGGACCTCTTTACAAATAACATCAACTGCACCAAAGTGTCAGTCAAAATCTGTTTCTTGTGCTGTTTTTTCCATCAAAATTATCCAGCTTGAGGAAAAACAACAACAACAACAACAAAAAAAAAACACCAGTTAAATGATGTCACTCTGGGAGTCTATGTGGTAAAACAAGGATTAGAAGGAAACTTCTTCTTTATATATTTGTTTTTAGGTGACAACTAGAAAACATTGTCATTAGGCCAAATATTAAGCCTAGAATAATACACAGCAGGCCTTTCTTCTCTAGAGAAAAGAAACATCAACAAGCACTAAGGACCTGCTGGAGAGCCTGTCATATCTCCATCTCTGTACCATGCACAGGGAATTCACTACAGAGGAAAACAAAACAAAAAAGCATAGGTTCTGAAGGATTCAGAGTCTAGTAGCCTAATAGCGAGACAGATATATATAGAGCTGCCTAACAAACAACACAGGAAATGATACAAGGATCCTAGTGCCAGGCAGGCAGGCAGGTGCAGGGAGGCGGAGTAAGTGGCTCTCTGGGCAGGGACAGGGGAAGGAGGGAAAGAAGTGGGGCAATGGAAGGGGAGAGCAGTATAAAAGTTAAGGTTTCCAATTCTGGAATCAGCCAACAGACCTGGCTTGCAAACCCAGATTATCGCTTAAGAGTTAGTGAACCTTGGGCAAGTTGTTTATCTTCTCTGGGCTTTTTATGTAAAATGGGAATAATAACAGAACCTTCCTCCTTGGGTTGCTTTGAGGATTAAATGAGGTCATACAGGGAAAATGTGAGCTCGGTGTCAGCATATGATTGCCCTTCATAAATGTTAGTCCAAAACAAAGAGAAAGGGAGGGCTATTCCTGTAGAGGAAGACAAGAGTTTGGCTGAGGGATCACTAGCTGGACAAGAACGCAGACATTTCTGACACCAGAAACCTGAGCTAGAAAAGTACCGGGGGCTAGATTATTCAGAGAAAAGCGAAGGTACACAGCGACGGGAACATACTGCCCAGGGGCTGCGGGGCAAAATACGATGGAGATGATTGGCGCTAAGAGTGAGTGCCAAGTTGGGCGCATTGCCACCCCCTCCCCCCAATTCAATATCAAGTAAAAGAGAGTAACTTATGTGTTTGATTATGTGCCTGAGTGTTGCACTGGCTGGGCATTAAAAAGATGCTTCTGTGAAATACGAATTGACTTTACTTATTTATTTTCTCTATGTAGCTGTAAATCTCAGCTTATCACTGAGCCCGCATGTTCTTTGACGAAGCACCAGCACTGGACATGAAAGATCCTCCCTTTTCCACTTTCTTCACTTGGGTTCCAGGATGCTATATGTTTTCGACTTTCTTCTTACCGATGGTAATCTGTGTCTGATTCCCTTTCTATTCAACAAGCTGGCAGCAAAGCATTACTGGCAGCTGTTCTTTAAGAAGAACCTACCCTCCAGATGACCCTAGAATTTGGAGACTTTCTCCTCTTCCTTGCAGAGCTCTCTAACAACTGCCCTCACACAGCTTTCTCTCATCCTGGTGGCTACTCTCCCAACCCTTCTACCAACCAGTAATTGTCTGGTTTTCTTGCCTCTTGCCCCTGTGCTCTGGACCACCATCTCTCCTCTTTCCACTTTACCTGCAGTCTCCCATGATGCCAACCAAGCCACGTAAAAGGGAATTTAATAAAAGTGAAAGGATTCAAGGATGAAAATACTCCATGGGGTGCAGATTCAGAACCATTGCCCACGAGGTAAGCTTCTCCGGCGCAACCGTTGGGTCTAGGAAACTAGCAGTGGGTTGTGGCCCACTGTGGCCCAAGGGCAGCCACTTTGCCTGGTCTTTCTCTCCCTTAGTGAAGTCACTTCTCGGGATATCAGAAGATTTCTAAATTGCTGTTTATTAAGCCACCCCGTCTGTGGTATTCTGAGACAGCAGAGGACTTCCATTTTCCACACCTCTCCCCGGGCTCTGCTTCTGCATTTCTCCTCTCTGACTTTGACCCTCTTGCTACTGCTTATAAGGATTCTTGTGATTATACTGGGTCCACTAGGATAAGCTCCCCTTCTCAAGATCCTTAGATGAATCACATCTACAAAGTCCTCTTTTGCCATAAAAGATAACATATTCACAAGTTCTGGGGATTGGAACTTGGATATCCTTGTGGGGAGGTGGGAAGGGGAGGCATTATTCTACCTGCCACAGTATCTTAGTGGTGAAACACTCAAGTTTAATACTTTAAGGTCAGTCCATACTATCTCAAAGAAAGAATGAGGAAGCTTCAGATTTCCACAGCTAACCTTTCATTGAACAGCAGCTATCTGCCAAACTCCATTTGTTGGGAATGTAAAACAACAGTGACAACAAAATAATAGTAGTAATAAAACCATAGCTACTGAGATGTGAAGTACTTTTATGTGCCAAGCAGTTGAGATAAATTATCTCTAAATTTCACAAAAATCTTGAAAGCTTTTATCTTCATTTTATAGTTGCAGAAACCAAGGCTCAAAATTGTGTGAAACAGCAAAAACTGGAATCTGAACATTGGTCTTCTCACTCAAGATGTATATATATTTTTAAAGATTTTATTTATTTATTTATTTGAAAGCCAGAGAGAGAGAGACTGAGCACAAGCAGGGGAAGCAGCAGAGGGAGAAGCAGATGCCCCACTAAACAGGTAGCCCGATGTGGGGCCCTATCCCGGGACCCTGGGATCATGACTTGAGCTGAAGGCAGAATCTTAACCAACGGAGCCGCCCAGGCGTCCCAAAATGTCTATCTTTTGAACTTAAATACATCACCTCACTTTTCCCCTCAGAATAGCTGAGGGCTTTTCCTATGTTGGTGGCGATAAAGAACTACTTCTATGCATTCATTATTTATTGATAGCTGGATTCAACAGGTCTGAATCCTGCCCTCAAAGGAGTTTTAGTGTAGTCTAGCCTGGATGTGAACTTTATTATATCAATGTAATTCCCTTGTCTTCTTCCCTTTCTTTAATTTACTGGAGGACCAAAATACAAATATTTAAATACAAAGATTTAAATATTAAAATCTGTTTTTCCTAAGGGAAAGGAGAATATGGTTTCTAATTGCTAGTAAGCTAGGCTCTGAGTATACTGCAGCATAAAGTCTATTGTTTCAATAAGTTTTGAGGACAAAGGGAGTGGTTTGGATAAGAATAAGATAAGAAGGAATTTCCTTTTGAGCTATAAAGAGTTGTCCCTCCACAGAGGAGATGGGAATAGTTCAACAAGATCCGTCTGTGCTGTAACATTAGAATCCCATTGAGATGGGATTTCATCCTGCCCAAAAACTCTATAGGGGAATTAGCTTGAATTATAGATAGTAAAGAAATGCACTATTTCTTGAGCCTAGAATTTATAGAGTTTATAACTGATGATATATTTAAAGAGAATTAACTGATATTTATCAAGGGCCTGGTAGGTGCTCAAAATGGTCTTAGGCTGGCTCATAATTAAGTACATAGTGTAGTATCTTTACTTGATTTTTGAAATTCTAGATGGAAGTTGGGAGTGGTGATGCACACCAAACTATGATTTCATTTCTATTAGAATTTTATTTGTTGCTTATGTTAAAAAAATTGTGCCTGAGGTTTGAGATTAAAAAAAAAAAAAAAAACCAACTGAGAAATAATTTTCCAGTCAAGCAAATTCATTGAAATATTACTTATTCCTTGTTGGCTAAGGTGTGTCATTGAAAGAGATTATAGCTTCTGGAGAAGAGAGCCAAATGCATCAAAAAAGGATTGTCTGTTAAAGTGGGGATTTGGGTATTATTGGTTATTATGGGTGAATGATGTCTCCTCAAATTTCATATGTTGAAGTCCTAACTCCTGCTATCTCATAAAGAGACCTTATTTGAAGATGGAGTTTCTGTAGATGCAATCAAGTTAAGATGAGGTGATTAGGGTGGGTCCTTATTCAATATGACTGGTATCCTTATAAGAAGAAGCAATTTGGAGGTATATATGCACACACAGGGAGGGCCCCATATGGATATCAAGGCAGAGATCTGGGTGATGTGCCAATGAATGCCAAAGATTTCCAATAAGCCACTGGAAGAGAAGCGAGACGTGGGGCAGAGTCTTCTTCTCAGCCCTCAAAAAGAAGCAGCCTAACTCTCACCTTGATCTTGAACTTCCAGCCTCCCAAACAGTGAGAAAATAAATTTCTGTTGTTTAAGCCAAGACTGTGGTACTTTGTTATAGCTGTCCTCAGAGACTAATACAGTAATTGGACCCTTTAGGGAAGTAGTTAACAAAGACAGATTTAACAAAATCTTGGTAAGTCTCCACAACCCTGCTCCAAATCATTCTAATCAGGTCTCTAGAAACTCTCCTCCTTTCCTGTCAAATTTTATTGTTACCATCTCACTCTATAGCAAAACTCTAGACCCTGAATTTTTCAGATGTAAGTCAATGGTGGTATACAGAGCTACTGACTGTTCTCTGTGTAATACCAAAATCACTTTATAATGTTGTAATGGTTTTAGTGACATAAGCCTCAGGGCTGAGGCAAACTATAGCAACAGCAAAACATTAACATGTGTACATAGATTGTATCTCTAAAAAGGTTAACAGCAAGACAAATGCTAATTGGGCTGTTAAAATTCAGAGACACTAAAATTTTATACTTAATCTGTATATTAATATAGAGATGTCACTATTTTCTTTTCTTTTTTTTTTTTTTACAAAGCAACTTATTGTTCCCTCAAGTAGCCAAAGGTGTTAATGACCTTAGAAAGGAAATATGGATTAGAGTGACTTATTTCTTTGGTGTGTGAGGGATTATGTTCATCCAAGAATAGAAATTAATGGCCCATGACAAGTTTTTCTGAATCTGGCTTGTAGCAATTGCTTGAGCCATTCCACTTCAATTCTGAAGATAATTTAACTAATTGGATAGATTCCAAGATATATCGTATGGAAGACAAAAGAACTTCTAAAATGCGAAGTTTCAACTTAAATTGACTTCTCATTTCTGATTTATATAACGTAATCAGACTGAAGAAGATAGGGTATGGGGAAAATATAAAGAGGAATAAGACACTCCCTAGTTTCAAGAAACATGGTTTATTGGAAGAGATGAACAATTGTAACCAAAGAATTATAACTCAGAGAAATCAGTGCTGTGGTGGGTCTGGGACTAGATGTATGAGAGTCTCCCGAACCCTAGCTTGGTTTTTTTCTTAGCTTGGAGGATACTATGTGAATGATAACAGTTTCTATGCAACTGTTCCTATCTTTGGTCTGGGAAAGTTTCAGAAAATCTGTCGTTTTCGTATTATGTGTCAAAGATTGGATGATGCATGTCTTGCTAATTCTGCTCTCACAATGCATTCTCTTAGTATCACTGATTCTTCTTAGAAGGCCAGAAGAACAGGGATCATATCAAGATATGCAAGCTGGACATTGGTTCAAACTAGGCAGGAGTTCTGAATTTCTTCCAAGGAGGCCTGTATTGGTTAAAGAGGCTCATCCCTGAAATATTGGGGTAAGAACTCAAAACTCTGTATGAACTTAAGGTTAACCATTATCATACATGATTTGATATATCTCTCTTGTGATACTGAAGATTCATTTTACTTTCCCATTTTGGCTTGGTGCTTATGTACCCCATCTCCTCCCATTTCTCCTGTTGTTCCTTCATCTAGCTGCTCATGTGACACAACTGGAAGTCATTTTAGTTTCTCCTTTTCCTTGGGGAGTTGACTGTTGTAAGACAGTTCTCCATGGGTTTCTTGCATTTCTGCAAGGCAAGCAAGGCATTGAGTGCCCATTGTTCTGTATGATCTTAAGAAGGATGTTTGTAGAGTGAAGAGCCTTGAAAGATAGAAACAGTGTCTCTGGAGTAAAATGCAAATGCGTATTGGATGGAAGATGCAGATAGTGTCTCCCTTCAGAGGAAAGAGCAAGGATGCTTAATGCTCATGATAAAAGTTCTGGGTTCCTTAAACTTAGAATTCTTTCCTTATAATGCATTCTATTGTGCAGATGTCATCTGGCCCTTCTTTGTGTTGCCCTGTCGACATGGAGGCTCAGGGAACTGGCACAAAAATGCAAATACTCTGGCTAGTGCTATTGTTACAAGTAACAGACTCTCTCTTGTCTCTGACTCTGGATTCTTGCGTCTGTTATCAGCGCCCATGAAGCTCTGTCAGGTTAAAATGTTATTTTGTAAATAGGGTAAAGTTTTTCATCTTTTACAGTTCTTGACCATTCTCTGACTCATGTACCTACTCTTCCCCTGAACTAGGCACTAAACTTTATAGAGTATTTCCCCTTCAGATCTCTAGAGTTCTTTTCCTCTGAAACCCAGATTCTGTATTTAGTTAATAACCTCCTTAAGACTAGTCTTGCCCTTCTCTTCTTCTTAATCAATCTTCAGTGTTATTGTCAGAATGATCTTTCTAAAATAATAACTGTAGATAATTCTCCTGATAAAATCTTGCTTTGTCTTTCCTGGGAAGGTAATGACGTCAGGATAACTGCAAATTGGGTGGAATGGCATCAAAGCTTTTCATGAACCACTCCCCTACCTAGTTCTTCCACTTAATTTCTCATGTCCCCAAAGTGCATACTATGTTCCAATCATAGCAAACTATGGATTCTTCAGATTCCCAATATTTTCCACAGTCATGCCTTTGTATAGGCTAGAACAAGCCACCACACTCCCTATCCCATCCTGGCCTGGTGAATCTTGTCCATCAGTCAGGAGTCAGCTAAAGGTCTCTTCTACAAAGAAATTTGTCCTGACATTCCACTTCCCAATATGACATAGATATATACCTCCTGCTTCTATAACACCTCAAGCACATATCCAAAATTATATTTGTAGTATTATATCATAATTATTGCCTTATTCATCTTTAAAATCATATTTAATTATATTTAACATTTGCTTATTATCTGCTAAAGAAGAAAGCTCTATCTTGTATCCCCCTGAATATCACACGGTTTCCAGAAAATGCGGGTATTCATTAATCTTTTCTTAGACACATAACTTAGCATACATATGATGAGGGAAGCAGAATGTAGACTTGTTCTGGAAAGATACACATACCCAAGTTCTTAACATGAAGGTTATTGATGTAGCTGTCCTTGGTATATGCGGAATGTAGGTCAACCTTTCACTACCTGTTGTTTATGATAATTACTGACACATTATCTATACAAGACTTATAAATATCATCAACGAATCGGCCATTCAATAATTTCTTGGCCTCTGTTGACACAGCTGACCTTGGTCTTTGTTATTAACTTTATGCCAGTCAGTTTGAAAAAACTCATGTTAGTGACTGCAACAACTCTGCATGAATGAATCCAAGTTTAATAGTAAAAACAGGATCTCCCTGAGTTGCTCTGCAGGAAATCTGAGGACCGCATGTAGGAAATGTATGATAACAACACCCAAATTCTGCTCCTGTTTTCCCTCAGAGGAATGACACCTATCTGAAAGAAAGAACACTCTGTGACTATTTCCTTTTGGATTTAAACACATCCCTTTGCTTCCTCCCCCAAATTGACCCTACACTCCCAACACAGACAAATCAAAGGAAGAAGGAGGATATCTCTTTTGGAGTGAAACTGCCAAGTAAGGAAAATCAAGAACAAGCAACCAGGGAAAGTTATGCCTGGAGCCCAGCAGAGCAACCCATGCCCTTCCTTTACCTCTCCTTCCTGTGTATATTTTCATAGCCTCTCAGTTTCAGTTCACTGGCAGCCCGAGGAACGAATGCCAAGTGGGAAGATATGACTGAGGGAAGAACTCTGAAAAGTGAAATGCCCTAGGCTCCCTGTTCTAACCGAGGAGGAAACTTCTCTCCCTCCCATAGGCCTGATCACCTCCGATAGCAGCCACAGACACACATTGCCTGGTCCCCTCTAAGGCTGGGCACTGGGAAGAACCTGTGATTAGCTGGTGTCACCTCCTCAAAGTGCAGAGGAAAGAGGCTGGCCTCTTTCATAGTCACTCAGAGGCAGGAGTTCCAACCAAGATTCCTACCTGAGACAAAAACCCTGTTCTCTGGAACAGGGGTGGACATGGGGACAGATACTTCCTCTGTGAGACAGCTTTGAAGTCATCCCTTAGTAAACATGCATCCTCTCCAAGTTGTGCACACACAGTGGACTGCCACCCACAATTCTACCTCTACCTCCCAGAAGGAATCCTAGGGGGAATGACTTTCCTCACACTGAGGATGAAGAGGAGGACAGTGGGGATGCCCATGACCTCCTGGTGTTGGGCACTGGGGATTGTGGTGCTGGTTTCCTGCTGCCACAGGGAACTGGTATTAGAAGGGTCCACACTGAGTTTGAACAGGCATATTTCTAAAACTTTTTTTTTTTTCTAAATGTAATATTTATGACAGGAAATCAGGTTAGACATTCCTGAAGCTAGTGAGAGCTTATGAACACACTATCCTATCCTCCCTGGACATGTCAGTGCTGTTAATCTTTTGAAGGAAGACCTAAATACCTCACTCCTTTACATTTAACCTGAGCCATTGGAGGAATGCAAACATGGATTTGGAGCCAGCCCTCTGGTAAAGGATTATCATATGTGGGCCACAAGGAAATTCCTCCCTGCCTCCAGAATTTATACTGCAGGGAGCTATGAATAGAAAGTTTGTGCATGGTTATGAATATGGATAAAATACATCACTCATGGCCAGGGAATGGCAAGCAGATTTGAAAACACATATTTTGGAGCACATAATATTTTCAAAAATATATTTAAAAGAAAATAAACACAGATTGTGTGTGTTCATTTACTGCTTGAAGTACCTTTGGGGGAAAGAGACATCAACAAGTTTTCTTTCCAAACCATTTGCTTTTCCTTTTGCTTTTGAGCACAGAGCTGGACCCTCTGGGAAGGAATGGGGTCTCGTAGAGTGCAAGGTAAGTAGTTTTCCTGGCAGACGTGTTATCCCCTTCCTTTAGAAGACAAGGAGTTGAGTCTTTGAGCGGGTCCAGAAGGGACCATGTGGCTTGGGGAGATGTGTTCAGCTCATTCCTGTTAGTACAGTTTCCTCTTCCTTCAGTCTCGGAAGGATTTTACTGGCTTCTGCATTTTATGCTTTCATCTTTTTCCTTGCTAGATTATTCACGGACATCAAGACTGCATCTATGTTGTTAAGCATCCAAATGAAAACTGAAAATTTGCCATTTCATGTTAAACATAGAGCTTTGGCCTCTAGCAAAATTAAGAAAGAGGAGAATGTGGTTTTTTTTGTTTGACCCCACTTTCACAACCACACTCCATTACGGCAGATCCCTCCTCCTGCAGGGAACCCAGTCTCCTACTGCTATCTGTCTATGCCCAAAGTATCACACATTTGCATACCACTTGAACACGACCTGTCCGGTTGGATAGCTTGTTTAATTTTCCTCTTCTCTCTTTTATTCTGCTTCCCTCCAACTAAATTTACCTGCTCTCTTTCCCATCACCTTGAGATCCTGAGATCCACTGTGTGATAGCTGACTAATCTGATAATTCAGTATGTTATTCTTTGTCAGTTCCAGGTGATATATTTTCATTTAATGTGCATCCTCACATTTTTTATTTTCTTTCCTACTCGCTTCCTCATCCTCAGAAACTTCCTCACTCAAAATAGTAAGCTGCAGCCACATAGACCACAGGATACGCTGCTGTCACTGACTGGATCTTACATTGACGTGTACCCCAAGGACAGTAATCTACTGTCTGCCTGAGATCCTATGACATCAGCTGGTACCCAAGAATCTGCCCAGATAGAAATGTCTTGTGTCGATTTTATTATTTCTCAGAAAAAAATAAGACCAATTGTTATCGTCTGATTTTGCAAGGTCATCGTGTGGGACACGGGTTAACGGCTACGGTTAGGAAGGCTTAGGGTTTCCAGTCCTCACGTTCAGTTCACGTGAGACCCATCTCTACTCTGTCTTCTGTTTTTGATTTTTGTGATCCTCTGTCAGCATGCTGGAGCTTTCTTTGCAACCCAGATGACGTTGGCAAGAACAATAAAGATCTCCTGGAGATGATCCCTTCCTCCTAGGAAGGAGTCTACCTGCTTCACATCAACCTCTGGCTTTGCTGCCACAGAGAGTGTGAAAGGATGACCTCGCCATTCCTAGAATAATCAAGTAATGGAAAAATATTGTGGCAATTTCCCAAGTTAAATGAAAGTCTGTTCCTTTTTCAGAAGACATCAGTTTTACCACCCATGGAACAAGACAGACCATCTACATATCACTTCCTTTTCCTTCTATAATTGTAATCCCATATTCCATAATACCAACTGCAGATTAGAAATTAACTTTGCATAACTATTAGGCATTCCATTGTTGACTTGTGCCAATTTCATCTGCATCAGATAGCCTCCAAAGTGCAGAGATAGCATCTTTTAACTTACTTCTCATAGTATTTGGCCTAGTGATTATTCCTATGAGTGTTGAATAAAAATTATTTTAAGGAGTTCACTGCATTTAATGTGGTTGTATGTGATGATGATGTTGGTAAACTTTAAACTAAAGATATGTCATCTGCAGTTGTAGGATATCACTAATTGATACTCTATGATGTTTATTTTCTGTCTCCTCTTCCAGAAGTAAGATCCATGCAGACAGACTTGTTTGTTACTGCTATGTCCTGAATGCCTAGAACAGTGTTTTTTTTTTTAATTTTTTTTTACCAGCTTTATTGAGGTATAATTGATATACAAAGAACTATAAATTTTAATGTGGACAGTTAGATGAGTTTGGACACGTGCAAACCCCCACGATGCCATCACCACAATCAAGATACTAGACATAGCCAACACCTCCTGAAGTTTCCTTGTGTTCTTTTGTTTTTGTGTGTTTGGTTTTGTTTTGTTTTTGTGGTAAGAACGTTTGATATGAGATCTACTCTGTAAACAAATTTTGCAGTGCACAATCCCTTACTATTAACTACAGGCACTGTGTTCTACAGTAGATCTCTAGAACGTATTCATCTAGCAAAACTAAAACTTTATACCCACTGAACACCTCTCCATTTCCCCCACCCCCAACCTTGATGTCTTTAATGTAGACACTTAATAAATATTTGTTGAATGAATGAATGTTTAAGATTTAAAAACCTTGAAGAGGAAGAAATTTCTTCTTCCATACCAAATTTTAGTGTTCATCCTTCGGTAGACAAAGTGCTTTTCTCTATGCTGTGCCAGACCTACTTTTTCTTGACTGCTGTTACCCCAGACTTTAATGAATGGTTGACCTACTTGGTGTGATTTTATTTTTTTTGATAATGTGGTACTTTTTGGAAGGTACATACCTGATAATATTTCTTATCCTTGACACTGATGTGGTGACTAAAAAAATATACCCCAAATATATGCTCTTGTTGCTAAGTAATTTGCCAATGTTTGAATAGGCAGCAAAGGAGGATGTTTTCATAGTATTAAGAAATAGAGACAGCAAAATAAATAGTCCATTTTCTTCTCTCAGATCTGCCTTGTTCTTTTATAAATAAATATTGTACATACATACACACACACATATATAGACACACATACACATACGGGGTATATAAATAGATAATTAGAAATAAACTGTGGTATATATATCTCAATTTAAGAAGGTTAACATTTCCAGAAAACTCTAAGGAAAATTAATTACAGGAGCAATGTGTTCCAAATTGCTCCAAGGTTACTTGGAAAGTTATCTCTATATGAAAAATGGCTTAAACACTGAATTCAGGTCAATTTTCTACTAGTTTTGTTTTTATAGGAGAGAAAAACTGACCAGGTAGTGATTTGTAAGATTTTCGTTCTGTTTTACTGTTGTTTTTACCTCAGGGAACATTTCTTGAGAATCACGCATATTTCCCAAACTTAGCTGATTTCATTTATGTTTTGACAATCCCAGAAAAGAAGCAATGAGTGGGTACATTTATGTTTATGGACTATCACTGTCTTCCTGACTGTTTGGAAGAGCATTTGGAAGTAGGAGAAACAGTATTGTTTGTGGCTAGGAAAAGAAGAGTCATAAGCGAAAATTATTTAAATTATACTATTTGCTCGTACAACTGACACCCAGACATTTTGTGACTTCCATAATATAAATATAAAAATCCTGCAGCATAGCTTTTATCATCTCTGCAACTATAAATATCTGTAGTCATTTTATAACCAACTCACTGGTCTCTTTTGGCATCAAAGTTGATACTTTATCAACTGTGACAAATTCTTATTAAATGCTATGTTTATTCTATGTAAGTAAAAAATAACATTTCCTCAAAAACAAAGGAAGCCAAAACATCCAGTTTGAGATGTACATCATACCAATAAATAAAAGGTTCATGACCCTGCCATTGAACCGCTCTCATTCCATGAACTGCAATTTTTAGCATATGGAAGAATGGCCACCTAACCGATTAAGCCATGATCAGTTGTGTTTTTTTATTAATAGGTTCATAATGTTATTTTTCATGTTGTTTTTCTTTTATTCTCTGAAATTCATTTCAGTTAAATACTGTCTTATATTTGCAAACGGATTGGATAATCAAACCACCATTAAGAAAGCATAAGTATAAAGTTGTAAAGGAATTCATCCTTTCATAGATTTTCAAGAAATAGTAAAATAATCTGTTTTAAAATTTAAATACAAGAAAACAAAAGCTTCCTGTGTAATCACTAGACTAGGAATTCATGGCGGCAGGAGTAATGGCTGTCTTGTTGACCGTGGGCTCCCAGGGACCCAGCATGCTGCCTGGCAGGCAACAACTACACAACAAATATTGTTGACAGACTAGCACATGAGGAGTATGTCCTGATAGAAAAGTCAGTTCCAGGATTTATCTTTCGCTAGGGGGAATGTCAAGCACACACCGTGTTAACTAGACATGCCCTTCAAGGAAATGACCAAAAACACATACGTAATTCAGAGAAGTAAACACCTTCAAAAATTTTAGTAGAGCTTTCTATGTTCAGCACCATGTGAAGAATGTTACAAATTAGAAATCAGTGGTTTGAATAGACCCAGAGGCTGAATAGCTATTTCCAGCTTTTCAAATGTGCAAAACACGTTTTCCTCTTCAGCTTCCAGAAGAGACTTGAAGAATCAGCATCATTTCAGGAATTGTTTTCATGGCCTTACTCTCAAGGAGTAGACAAAGCAAAACCAAGAAGTATAATAACAACAACAAAAACCAAATACACAAATGGACAGTTCAGATACACAAGACCAAGGATTAATATAGACCAGTCCAAAATGGAACAGTTTTTGGGTCACCGACCTCTAATCATACCTGGTATGGGCCTCCCTTTTTTTTTTTTTTTTTTTTTTTTTACAATAGAAACATTGCTATGTAATAAAAATCAGCATATAAAAATAAAAAAGTAAGATAAAACTGATGAGATAGGCAGGGTCTGGAGGGTATATAGTCTGTTATGACATACAGCAAAGGTGAAACTTTTAAAACAATGGTAATCCTTGGATGGGTATGATAAGTTGTGTTGTTTTTTTTTTAAAGATTTTATTTATTTATTTGACAGACAGATATCACAAGTAGGCAGAGAGGCAGGCAGGGAGAGAGGGGGAAGCAGGCTCCCCACTCAGCAGAGAGCCCGATGTGGGGCTTGATCCCAGGACCCTGGGATCATGACCTGAGCCGAAGGCAGAGGCTTTAACCCGCTGAGTCACCCAGGCACCCCCATAAGTTGTGTTTTGAAGGGTTTGAGAAGAGTTGCAGGGAGAATACGAAACATGATCCCTCTGTCCCAATTCTAAAATAGAACATTACTCATGACCTCAGAAGAACTCGGGGAGCCCTTCCAGAGAGCTAGCTCCTCTTTCTTCCTCAACCAGAACTAAACCTGACTTGTACTTATGACTGTGTTCCTCAAATCTAGGGAGAGGCTTGTAAAGGTCCCAATCAATGTAGTTTGTGGAAATAATGCACTGTGACTACTTGAGGCCAGATCATAAAAAGAATGTGGCTTCTGCCTGGCTTTTTTGTCTCAGGACCCTTGCCCTGGGAGCCCAGTCTCCATTCATGGAAAGGCCAGGCTGTGTGGAGAGGGCATGTGTAGACGTTCTGGTTGACCGCTGTAGCTGAGCTAATGGCCGACATCAGCAGTGAGAGTCAGACATGTGGTTGAGAGAGATTCCCAAATTATTCCAATCATAGTATCCAGTCTTCCAGCTGAAATCACCAACATTGTAGAATGGAGATAGGCTGTATCTGCTTTCTCTGTGCCAACTCGTGTCCTACAGAAACTGAGAGATAATAAATAATTATAGTTGACTTAAGTCATGTGTTTCATTGTAATTTTTCACACACAGTAAATCACTAATGCAGCAGTTTACTATATGCCATAGACTGGGTCCAAAGGTCATATAGACCCTCGTAGATGCTCACAAACTTCTTTTAAATCTTAACTCACTTGTGAGATAAATTAGAGATTTCTTCTGAACCCTGAAACCATCATTTACTTATAAAAACATACGTGCTTTGATAATGAATTCTATAACAAAAAGATTTTTCATGTATTCAAGTCCATCCTTATATTTCAGGAAAAAGTGTGTGTGCAAGTATGTGAGTATACATTATAAATAGACTTATATGCTATTTTTTCCTAAAGATTTTATTTATTTATTTGACAGACAGAGATCACAAGTAGGCAGAGAGGCAGGCGGGGGTGGCAGGGGGGCAGGGGATGGGAAGCAGGCTCCCCGCTGAGCAGAAAGCCTGATGTGGAGCTGGATCCCAGGACCCTGGGATCATGACCTGAGTCGAAGGCAGAGGCTTAACCCACGGAGCCACCCAGGCGCCCCTAGACTTATTTACTATTATGTATATGTATATGAATGTGTGTATATAATATATATGTATACACACACACACATATATATATGTATATAAAATTAGCCTTGGTTCCAGCTAAATTGTATATATTTTCATTTCATAAAAAGTGATGAATGCAATCTGTCTTTGGGTAAACTACTAATAGGATATATCTGAAAAAAGTTTGAAAATTTGTTGGGCAGAAAGGGGAGTGTGCTAACTTGTAACTATGTGTGAGTGGCATTATTTTATAAATATTTTCACACGTTGGAGCAGCCAGCACTTTTCCTTACACGTGATGTTTTTCTGCTGAACAAACTTGAGGCAAAACCTTCTGTTCTGTGATTTTGGTCTTAGAGTTCCTGTTGTCACATCATCAATAAATGGCAAAACATTAATTTTTTTTTACATGTTTACATGAAAGACTTAATATGGGAAAATCTGAGAAGTACACTCAGGATATAGGGACTACACCATCATGAAAAGCTACAATTAATTGAAGAAGTCTTATATTCTTACTTCACTGTTTCATCAGTGTTTCTAGACCTATATTTCTTTCTACCAGAAATTGTATGTAGACTTATAAAACAGAACTGCTTAGTGAAACACTGCCATGTAGGGACAAGAAGATCCAATTAATGACTAGTAGGTGTGTGGATGGTAAAACCCACATTATTCTCTTGCTGGCCATTTCATTCATTGAAGTGGTCAGAAATAGTTCTTTAATGCTGATTTCTGCTTAGGGGGTTCTCCATGCTGAGGCCCACACTAAATAGAGTGTATTAAAAAAAAAAAAAAGACTGCCCCTTGTAACCCTAGTCAAGCTCAAATCCCATCTCTTCTGTAAGGTTTTCCCCAACTACCCTTGATCTCTCTCTTACCCTGATTCCCTGTTGCTAGGTGTTGTGCAATCTGACACTCTATTGCCTATCATTTTCTTCTCTGATTCACGAAGGCATTGCAATACCATCACTTCTGCTAGGTCTCCATGAACAAGAATAGCTTCCCATTTCTTTTGTGTTCTTCAAGACAGCAAGTTTAGGGCTTAGAACATATCAGGGGTGAGACAAATATTTGCTTTTGGTTTACTCATTTGAAAACATGACCAGATAAAAATGTACTTAGATGATTATAATGATGATGTTTATATTGCTGATACCTAATAATATATTTTCCTTCCACCCAATTAGAAGTATTTTCTTATTGGTCTCACAATGTGTAAGCATCAGAATATATTTCTCACCATAATTATTAACAAGTTACTGGGGCCCATTGTCCTTTAAAATAAATGTTTTCTAAAGGGTTGTGGAATGATAGGCAAATTTATGAAAATATTCAAGAAATTTCCCAGAGTAAGCATTTTGTTGAGTGGTTATGAATCACTGGGTAACAAGCAAGACACATTTCATATGGAAAGAGGGGCTGGATTAAAGAATCCCTAAGATATTTTCCACCTCTTTAACATTCTGGAACCTTCTATTGAGCAGCAAGGGCAAATCTCACATCATGCTAACGAGAACCTTTAGATTAAATATATTTGCATGTATTTGGATGTATACGTAGGTCTATCAAAACCATGATCAGCAGCAAGGTGGTATTTTACTGAGCCAGTCCACAACAGTACAGGCTAAAAAGACTCCAGTGTGTCTTCATATTTCACTGATGAAAAACCGTCTGAAAAATGGTGTTTATGAAAACATTCCTTTGTTGATTGTCTACATCCCCTGCAGGGTTCAAGTGAGGGGTCTAAGAATCTGGGGAGGGCAAAGGCAGTGATGGGTGAATGCATCCTTTCTCACCATTCTAGAGGTCATCCTCAATAAGGCCACTCTTGTGGGAGGTGGAAAGGAATCTGATGGTGCCTGTTTGCTTTGGCAGCCTGTGCCCTGAAGATGCACACATCCAGGGAGCGACAGAGAGTCATTTTTCCAGGCCAAGATTAACTTGTGTTTCCATAACACTGTGGCAAGCTGCAAATGCAAGCCACACGGGCTTGTCCCCAACCCGTGTACAAACAGCCCTCTGCTTCCAGAGATACCGTCCCTAAGTCACCTTTCATTCATCGATGATTCACTTGACAAATTAAGGGAAGAAAAGGCCAAAGAGGTGTCTTTCGTATCTTAATGATCAAGGTTTATCAAGGAGATAAAGACTTTCTTCATCCTTATATCATCAACACCCACGACAAGAGAGGCAGCAATGTCAGTGGAACACCCAGACGTTAGGTCCTCGAGGACTCCTCCTTGCAAACCTCAGAATATCAATTTATTGCTGTCCTCGATGTTCATAAACTTACTATTCTGAGAGCCAGTGTTCAAAGGGTCCTCAAAATTAGCTCTCTAAACATTACTGAGTGTAATTATACTTTGCTGACATAAATCTCATGGCTTAGAATTCTTCACAAATCCCCTGTTCAAATCCCCAGGTTCTCAGAATATAAGGTATCAGGATAGGTTGAAGCCAGAAGGGATATGAAACAAAGTTAGGCACCATTATATGAAAAGGCTTAAAAGTCTTGTATATATAATGTCTAGCTGCCTACAAACCATAAGCATCACAGCTCATGAGACACTATTCTGAAATAATAGGTTAATCCTTATTAATTGCTTCCATCTCTCTTTCTTCATAGCATACTCTGATTTTTCCTTTCTATTACTACGCCTTCTTGATTTTGAATGCACTTTACCTATGTATTCACTCTTTTACTTAAACCATCAATGGCAATTTCTGGCATTTTGTCAAGAAAATTTCTCTTTCAAACGCTGTTCAGACTTCTGTTAGTCAAATTAGTAAGTGGGCAGTTGTGTTTGAGGAGACTTTTCTAGCCATTCACAGCCAGCTAGACCAGAAACACAAAAACTTGTTTTTCTGAATCGGATATAGACATAAACATCATCATAGTTAGTCTTTTATCAACCATTAATGCCTTGTCAAGCACCATACTATTTTATGTGCATTAATTCATTTAAACTGTATTACAAACCTGCAGAATAGGACCTGGGATTATCCTCATTTCTAAATGAGGCATAACAGTTAAGTGACTTGCCCTGTCACGAAGGGAATGCAGACTGAAGATGAGATATATTGACATAGAAGTGTAGCTAAAATAGTAAACTAATTGTGCATCTTTGTGATGTCACATTTAATGGTTTTACTTTAAAAAAAAAAAATCCATGAAGCACAACTATTGATTATAGCAGTGTGGTGGACAAGGATTTCTGAGCAACTTCCTGCTGAAAGCAACTAAAATGCTGACTAAGACAAATCCATCAATAACCTGGCAGTAAAGGAAAGGATAATTAGAGGACAAATACTAGTTGAAATAAAAACCAGACGGGTGACCTGAATTCTGCTTTTATCTTAAGAGTAGTCAGTAGAACCTTGTGGGTTTGAACTTATGAAATGAAAAGACATATAATTGACTTAAACCAGGGGTATATATATGGATACACACACACACACACACACACACACACACACATATTTTGTATATATAATGTATATCTAGATATATAATATAAATGAATCTTCATATATAATATAAATGAATCAACACCTATATACCTATATACATATATACTAGCATATAAATTTATTTATAGTATACACACACTTTTTCTGAAATATAACTATTGAACACATGAAAAATCTTTTTGTGATAGAACTCACCATTAAAACCATTCATAAATGAATGATGGTTTTGGGGTTCAGAAGCAATCTCTAATTTATCTTGCAAATGATCTGAACAAGATCTAAAAATCTGTGTGGTTCTTTGAGGATCTTTGTGACCCATAGGTCATAAAGTCTATGTAAGATATGCAGACGTACATCAACTGGGAGAAACATGAGAAACTGTTTTCTAGGCCTAGATAATAATTATCTTTCAATATAATTATCCCTGTGGTACGTATAAAGAGAGATTTGACTTTTCTAGAGATCCCTTTTACAACTTTGTGTGTAAACAAATGCCATGCACATTTTGTATCTTTGAAAATGCTTTTGGTGTAGGATGTTGTTTTCCTGGGTAGGCCAAAATATTCCATCTCCACAAGGAGCTCGTAGACTTGTTTCTACTTGATCAGTGACTTGAGTAATTAAAAACCTTGTGCATGAGACCAGGGTTGTTACCAACATCCAATTTAGGAAATATATCTCTCATAAATGAGCATTTTTCCTTCAGGGAAGAGTTTAGTCACCTGGCTCTTGTACCTGATTATTAATTCACCGTTAACTATTTTAAAAGTGATTTATAATCACTACAGGACTGTCTTTCAATAATTTTGGCTCACTACTGACAAATACAATGCATCATAGGGTGTTTCCTCAAAATTCAGACCCCTGGTTTCTAAAGATGAAAAGAATATTGCAGCGTCTTTAACTGAGGTTTGGATGATCTGAACTTCTTTAACTAGAAGCAGAGTCTGCGTTGCTTGTACTACAGATATTAACTCAGTTTTTGTTAAGCAAACAAAGAAATAAATATTATCTTAAGAGAATTATCTTTAAAAAATAAAAAGCAACTATGCTTTAAAACAACATTGAAATGACTTGTAAAAGCTTTTCAATGACTCAAAATTTTTTACTCTAAAAAAATAGTCATTTAGAATATAAGTAGCCGAAGAATTTTTGGAAACTGAGTGCAAGGAATACAGCAATGAGAAAAGACCGACTGGGGGTGTCTGGGTGGCTCAGTCCTTAAGTGTCTGCCTTCGGCTCAGGTCACGATCCCAGGGTTCTGGGATCAGATCGAGCTCCGCATAGGGTTCCCTGTTTTGTGAGAAGCCGGCTTCTCCCTCTCCTGCTCCCCTGTTTGTGATCCCTCTCTTGTTGTCTCTCTCTCTCTGTCAAATAAATAAATAAGATATTTTTTAAAAATTATATATATATATATATGTATATATACATATATATATATATGTATATATATATATATGTATATATACATATATATATATATAAAAGACAAAGAGAAGTCTGGCCTTCACGGAGTTTCCATTCTGGAAGGGAAAGGCAAGAGCACATATTATGTTCAAGCATATTTATACTATGAAATGTGGTCCCGACATTTAGAAATACCCTTATTTCTTTTCCAAGGATAAAGAAGTACAGAGCAGGCATAATTTAAAAATTATTTGTAATTCTTTTTAGACATTCCAGAGCAGTAAACAAAACAAAACAAAACTTAAGATAAAAAGTATTTTTTCCTTTCAGTCAAAAATAACAAATGAATGAAAAATTATAATAACTGCCCACTTATGAGAGATCCACATTTCATCCTTTGGCCCCACAGCTGGACCTGCCCTTTGCTCTTGTTTGCTTGTCTATCAAAATCTATAGTCTTTGTTTAGATTAGCTGTTTCAATTGATTTAAACCCTGGATTGTGTTAAATTTTTAAGCAATATTTTTATTATTTCTGTTAAATTACCTACTCATTTTGATCACTTTGTGAACCAATTAATTATTTGGTCAATTAGTCTAACTTGATCAGAACAGAATCCAGTGGTCTATGAAGTTGGACCCTTATTTAACTGAACTATGAGGCATCGTAATAAGATTGTTTCTCAACAAATTTGAGTGTTGGTTGCTGCCCATCTGTTAACAGAAATGAAAGACTGTGGTTGATGAGTAGGCTACTAAAGGTTCCAAACCTGTTACAGAGTTCAGGGGTCAAACAAAACCGAAAACATCAGTGTAGGGGAATTGCATCGATGACTCTCTCTTTCATGTCTGGAATGACTTTGGTGCTACAATCACTCCAGTTGCTGAAAAGAAAAGGCTCCAAGCTATGATCCCCAGCCACCTCTTTGTCCCCAGGATTAGTCATAGGCCTGTACTGCAGGCTGGTGTTCCCTACTATTAGTTCTAGAACAAGTTATCTGGTACATTTAATCCCCCAGGCATTAGAATAAACCACCTTTTATGCAAAGGCCAATCCCCAGCAAAGTCTTTCCATTGGAAGACATATACAGTTTAAAAGAGTGTTGAGGAGACCATAAATATTCATCAGGATGATGAAAGGTTCTCCAAATATTTGTGATTTGGAAAGTCTGGGGTCAACCAAATATTCCTAAGTCAAGAACATGCCCCAAGACTCAGCCTTCTGTCTAGGTGTGAATTTAATGGCCTAAGAGCATAGGTAGTCCTGGGTTCATATCCACTAACTAGCTCTGCTGTCTTTTGGCAAGATATCTGCCCATCTATGTCCTTAATCTATAAAACGTTTGTATGGTTATCATGGAGATTTAGAGGTTAGCAAATAAATGAAAGCAAGCTCTTAGCTCAGTATTCAGTAAAAGTTTGCTATTATTAGTTGTTTTAGGTGTAATTTTATTCTGTGCCTGGCTTTCAACTCCAGAATGAATGTTATCTAAAGCCATTTATTTCAAATTAATATTCACAACACATAACTGGGTATAAAAATAAATGAAATTCACATTAATGAAGAATAGAACAGGACATATTAAAGATCATCATATAAAATAAGCTTGAGTATACTGTACAACATGATGACTGTAGTTGACAATATTGAATTATACACTTAAAATGTGTTAAAAGGGTAAATCTCATGCTAAATGTTTGTACTACAATAAAAAGAGAAAAATTAATAAAAATATGTAAGATTTAAAAATAATAAGTTCAGTTTCTTGGTAAAAGATAAGCATGAGTGTTCTTTCATGAAAATTTGTTTTAAATTATATATTTGGATGGAAGATCTGTGTGTGTGTGTGTGTGTGTGTGTGTGTGTATACATATATCTCAGTGTAAAGTGTATTTCTTAATATGAATCATATCCAAAAAGCTAGAGAAGCACTGATCTAAAGTTCACTGTGTTAAATTAACTTGTTGGGTCTGATAGAAATGAACCTCTCTTCTTGGTGGAAAGGGAAATGTTCAGCAAAATCCCAAATGGCCCAGCAGTTCTCATCTTGGTATTGTTGAATAAAATTCGGCGGTAATGTGGTGATTGAAAAGGCTATATGTAGGAATCATATTAAGTGGCTTAACTTGACATGAGTCAATGGCTTCCCGAGATTGACTCAGGGTCTGTGAGTTCATTGCGTAAAATGAGGTATTTTGTGCCCAATGCACCCCTTCCAAGATGAAAACATGAAGTCATAAATCATATTACACTGGGGATTCAATGCTGTTGTGCTAGGCTGCACTGTTGACATGTGGGCAGATACACAGTTGGTGAATGAAAAACATTCTAAAAAACAAACAGAACAACCAAATTCTTCCTCCTCTTCTGCATCTTTGTCCACATGAATGTGTTGTGTATAATACAATAGTATGGCTTTTAAAAATTAGCTTCAACTGATTTGTGTTCACTATCTCAAACAGATGAAGGGGATTCTTAATGAAGTGGCTAAAACCGATTGCATAAACATACTTGGTAACTAATGAAAACAGTCCGAGAGTATAGGGACCTGATTCTTTCACCTTTCCTCGCTCCAGGGAATTAAGGTCTCACATAACATGGGTTTCGTTCAGTGTTTTCCACTCCAACAGAAGTTTTCTTTGTGAGACTCCTTCAAGTAGCATACCGATGGGGCTAAAGGAATGACTTTTAAAAAATCTGTTCTGTTTTTTTCCCCAGATTTTTCCAATATATTAACTTTGGTTTCAGCTCATCTTTCCCACAGAAAAAAAGTGGGGGGAAAAAGTGCTTGTTTTCATCTGGCCTGGGCTATGATGTTTTCCTTCGGTACAGAGGGAAGTTGAGAGGCCATGTGTCTGGGTCACAAAGACAGATCTCAGCTGTGTTTTTCAATGTGCAGGTAGGTGGTCTCAGCCTTCTTGGCAGAACACAGTAGTCATATAATAAAATGACTCCAGGGACAAAGTGCCTTTGTCAACCTACCATCAAAGACAGGGATTCCTCCTCTCCTAATATAACAAAGTTGTTCTCTTCAGTGTTGCAAACCATCAGAAAACCCCAAACCCTGTAGGGTAAAGAAATCCAAATGAGTCCCTCCCTGAAAACAACAACAACAGCAACAACAACAACAAATAAAAAAGTTTCTTTAAGATGTGTATGGATCACATCAGTGAAACCTGAAGTGTACCTGAGTTGCAGAAATATGACATGAACAACACAAGGACCACGCCAGTGATACACAGCTTTGGTGGACAGGCATTGAGAGAGTCACATGCCAGCCACATAAAATCTATTAGAAAATGCTAGAACCACACAAGCTAGGTTGTATTATGCAACTGATAAGGAGTAAAATTCTGCCCATCACTCCATTCATAGGAATAAAGCCATGACAACATTGTGATCAATTAAATTACATAGGCTATGGTCTCTTGCAGAAATCGTTTATATGATTTATATATTTAGAGATCTCGGACTACATAAATTATGGCTTATAAACGGTTAGTGGCTTGGCGAAGGTATTTAGAAGCCTTAACTAGTTCCACATGGAATAACCAACTGATTAACATATTTTATGATAATATGTTTCTTTCATCTTGTTTACTTTAGCTCCCTTTCCCTGCATTATTTTTATATATGGCAAAAAAAAAAAAAAAAAAAAAAAGGCAAATAAACCAGATACTGAATTCTCAGTTTCTTCAGCATTGCATGCATAAATGCTCTTTAGAGGACACGATGGAACTGAGTTGGAATTTGGGATGCAACTATAAAAAGAAATATTCCCTCTCCCAAGTCTAGGAAGGAAGACAGATTGAGAGGTGACACAAATAACATTTTCAGGTGTTTATATAAGGGGTAGGCTTAACTCATGTTTCTTATGGATGCTTCTGTAGCCTCATTAAAAGAAACATGCAACCAGAGTAGAAGTTTCTGGGTTAAATAACTCCAAGAGCATAAAACATTATTTGTCATTTTAGTGTGGGGTCACTATTCAAATACAGCATCTTTATTGAAGATTGCTACTATTATCTGTGTCTTCATAGTCATATTTTTTACATCCACAATATATTATGATTTTAATCATTTTATGACAAACTTTGTGATATCAGTTGTTTAAATTTACATACCATCTAAATGTCTTAAATACTATTACTCTTTATACTTGAACCAGTTTCTTGAATGGCAATTTAGTCCTACATTTCATGTTAGGAATACGATAAAATTAATGAAGAATAGCTTATGAGTTCAATCCCTGCCAATCTAATTTAACATACTTCTCTTCTAAGGTCAGGGAAAGCAGCTTTGTCCCAGCTATCCCTCTCACAAATGTAAGTCCTTGGCCCCACAGTAGATTGAATTAGGAATCAAAATAGAGTTCCATCACCAGTGCTGAGCACACTACTGAAATCCTAGGACTTAGAGACAGTGGGTTCTAAATAAGAACATTTTCATTTCTTTTCATTGATTATCAACAAGCTAATGAGTCAAAGATGCTGAACCAAAACCACAGAGGCAAGATATGCCTATGTAATTTCTAACTAGAGAAACAACTTTAGATAGCAGGAAAAAATGCAATGAATCTCTGAGAATCTTAGTATTTGGGGGCAAGATGGAGTTTTGCTCCACCTCCACATAAACTGTGATTACTACTTTTACTGTTTAGTGTTTTGTTCAGTGTGTTTTTCAGGGGTTCCAGTGATAACCTTGTCTTAATGGGGATTCCATGATCAGAGAGATCTCATCAATAGGAAGTTTATTCTAGTGTGGTTCTTATGTTTTTAACCAGACATTTTTGAGGTCTTGATGAAGTCCAACTATTTCTGTGTGGACCACATGAATTTTATGGGAGTCATTCCATTTATTTTTGTTTAGGGAGGAACCTGTCAGGAATTTCTTTTACCACAGAGCAGACACTTTTTGTGATTATTACTTGCTCTTTGTAGAATACTGATGGAGTTTTTGATGTGTTAAAAGTCCAACAGAGCTGAGAATTTAAAGGTCATAAAGGAGAATTTGGAGAGAATGTAAAAGTTTATGAAAGAGAAAATAGTTTCTAGCTTGGCAATTGACAAAATGAAAAATGATAATTATTAGTTTGGGTCTCATGATTCACTGCTATTTATATAGATACTTCAATTATTTTAACTATATTGATTGATAAATTTGGTAAGAAATCAATAAATTCACCAAAATAATTATTCATACTGGTAGTTTAATCCCTCACAGGTGAAATATTGATTTGTTTCACAATTCATTTTTCACTTTTCAATTATTTGACCTTTTGGAGATAAGAATTAATCTAGAGTGATGAGGAAAAGTCAAATCTAAACATCCTAATTGTATTTTGGTGAGGTTGTTGAACACAGAGGGTAAAACATAAAGATAATAGGGCAGGAAATAGCATTGACAACTCTTTGTAGAGAAGTAATGGAATAGTATACAGCATGCCATATTACTCATATCATTTAATTGTAAAAGAATAAAAAACAAGGAGGAAAAAGAGGATTACAAAATTTCTTTCATCATGATTTTTTCTGATCTCATATTAACCTTAGCTTTCATATTCATCTCTTCACAGATGTGCAAATGTCCTACTTATTTTTTTCTTTATCCCATAGGTTTTTTTTGTTGCTGTTTTTCTCTCTGCCAAAAATACCTCCCTATCCCTCTCTGTTGGTCAAATCCTCGTCCTTTATAATACTCCCCTGATTGGTCTTATCCACCCTAATCTCAACCTTCACTGCTATGAACTAGAATTTCCCAAAATAGAAGAATTGAAGCATTTGTTTGTCTTCCAACTTTAGTAGATTGCAAGAGTTTAGTAAAACAAAGCCTTGGTTATCTCACAATAAACTAGTTCACTACTCCTAAGAGGTATTTAAAAAAAAAAAAACTAATGTGATAAAAAGCAAGGGGAGATACAATAACAAAGGAAAGACAAGGAGCAGAAAGGTGCTGGCAGTGAACAGATAAATTAATCCTGTGAATCAAGTGAAAATACAGCTTAAAAGAAGCAGTAACCCAACATGTCCAGCAAACAAAAATTATGGAACATGCAAAGAAACTGGAAGATATAATCCAAAATCAAAAGAAGAATCAGTCAGTAAAAGAAGACTCACAGATATCAAAGTAAGACTTTCATCAGAAAAATGGAATTGTAAGAGGGAAATAAATGGAAAGTATAGAATGGAAAATACTGTATCAGAAATTAATTCATTTGATGGGCTTAATAGTAGACTGGACACTGCTAAAAAAAAGGATCAATGAACTTGAATTTAAAGATAGACCAATAACACTTACGCACACTGAAGCACCAAGAAAAAATAATGCAAGAGGAAAAAGAAAGAAAAGAAAGGAGGAAAAGTCATAAACTTACAAGTGTCTGAGATCTGTGATACTTAACAGATTCAACTTTAGTGAACCCCAAGCAAGACAAATATCAAGGAACCAAAACTAAGTATATCATAGTCATTCTGCTAAATGCTAAGAGTAAAGTGATCTTGTTAGATTACATTCCAGGAACTACCAATAAGAATAAGAAAGGCTGAGTTCTTATTAGAAACAACAGAAGCCAGAATACAGAAAAATGACTTCAAAGGGCTGAAAAGTAAAAAATATATATATATTATACCATATTAAAGCTGACCAAAGAAAAATCAATGCTGAGAGAATTCATTTTCAGCAAATCTGAACTACAGGAAACACTAGGAGTTCTTCTATAGAAGGAAAAGTGATACTTGTGAAAACTCTGATTGGTGGCTATACATAAGGAACATCAGAAAGGAAACCATCCACAAATCATCAGAAGAATGATAAACAGAAGCCAATCTATCTTCAATGTAGCTTTGAGACAACTGGAAACCTCAGGAACACATACACACACAGAAAGAAAGGGAAAAAAAAAAAAGGAAAGAAAAAAGAAAGGCTACCAAAATAGAGGTCAAATAAGGGTATGTAAAGATGGAGGAAAGGAATGTCTTAGCATTCAGTCAATGCTGCTGGAGCAACTTTCCCTTATCAAGTAGTACATAAGATGATTTTCAAATGAAAACCTCCTACTTACAACCATGGGAATGCTGTATGAACTTCTATGTGGAGTTTTAATGTACTCCATTTGAAATTAAGTCTTAAGATCTGGAAAGGCTGAGATGCATGGGGAATCCCATAAACAAGTCAACATGGTTGTCCATAAACTAATCTTAGCTTAGCATGTAGAATGATCCTTTCGTTTGTGACCCAACTTCCACATATGTTCCTCTAAAAGCTAATCTCAGTATAGTATCTGGAGGGATCCTTTGAAAATTTGAATTAGATAATGTAATCCCACTTAAAACCCATTGTGACTTCTCATCTCAGTCAAACCCAAAACCAAATCCTTACCAAAGCTTATAAGGTCCTCTGTGGCGTGACCCTCATAACCTCTCTGAAGCCCTCCCACCATTCCTACCATCCTAGTAATATTGGCATGCTTGCTGTTCCTCAAACACACTAGACATTTTCTTGCTTTAGGGTCTTTCCTCCTTTGTTCCAGCAGTTCTCTCTAACTGGCATTCTCTTGCCCCACATACCAGCAATGCTGGGGACTTCTCCAATGTCATCATTTCTTAAATTCACCTTTTTAATAAGGCCTTCCCTGGCCAATTTTTTGCACTCCTATTCCATCCTCTCTATTCCCCTTTCCTGCTTTTTTACTACATAGCATTTAAAACCATCTGATACAACTATCCATTTCACTTGTTTCTTTACTCTGTCTCCTTTTATAGAATTATGTTCCCTGCTTAATTCTCTCCTGCATCCTCAGTGCTTTGAACAATACTTGGCACAGAGTAGATAATTCATGAATATTTACTGAATACATCAGTAAAATAAGAGATAGTATAACTGTTGCACAGGGGAGAGAAACATTTATGAACAGATTTTTGAGCAATTCACTAGAAAATTCTGCTTGGTGAAGATTTTGTAAGAAAATGTTTCTTTCCAAAACTTTAAAAAAGCCTGTTTAGTTTCCAGTTTTCTGAGCCTCACATTTCCTTTCTATACATTGAGAATCATAAAGTACATTATGTCATGGGGATGCTGTGAAGTCTAAATAAAATTAAAGGGCATGGAGCACCAAATACAGTTACTAGCAAGTTTTTACATGGAGAAGTGTGTCTTCAATATGTATTGTTCCCCATACCAGTTTTATTTACTATCATCCAGGGAAACCCCCAAAGTATCTCAAGAACCACACCTGGGATGGTATTACTCTTCTTCTAAGGGGGAAAAAATGTCTACCTTATCCACCCACCAACAAACCAAACAAAAATAGTCTTTTAGTAAGGAGACAGTCTGGGGCTTCCTTTATGGTGCTCCAAGTTTTTTTTTTTTTTTTTTCCTCCTCAATTTGAAAAGTTAGCTAATCTTGTCCAAATTCCAAGAAAGTAATTTGTACAATTATTTATATGTACATAACTTATGAAGAGATGTTTGCAACATTTCTTCATGATTATCTCCACATATATTGCTATCCTGAGTTACGCATAAAGATGCTCATCCAAAAGTCATTTGCTGGATTTCTTAGAGATGAAAGACAAAATGGCAACATGGTTACCCAAGATTTTGTGACGTTTCTGATTAATTTAGAAAGAAGAAAAGAATCATGGAAAGAAAATGTAAATGTTAAGTCAACCATCCTAGTGGGTACTTATAATAATATGATGATGTCGACAAAGCACAGGTGAAGTGATTGGATTTTTGACATCCTTTTGCAGCCTAAATGAATTAATCTCTGATTTGTAAAATATTTCCATTTATGGAGATATTTTTTCATCTTTCAGGGTCCCCTGAGCCCTGATATTTTCAATCCCATGTTCTGGGTTAGTTTCTGGGTAGAGCATTTCACCAGAGTTATCATTTCCATGGAATATCAGAGGTTTATCACCTGAAATTTTGGAGCAAATTTTAGCAGCTGTGTTTCATTAAGAGCTCTAACCCAAGATAGTGTTCAACTACAGAAATACATAAATCTCCCTCATTTCTTACTTTACTTCTAAGGAAGAAACCTCAAGCTTCGTGTGATAATCTTTTTTCCTAAATACATGTTTTTGATCAGGTTCTTTGACCTCAATAAAGCACCTTAATAGATGTCTTGATAATAAGGTATGAGGGAAACCAAGGTTGTCCCCAAGCACATGAAGTGTGTGGCTTGTCCAGTACTTACCCTTACTCCTCTGTTATAGGACCTGCTGGCTGCTATTTTGTTTGCTTAGTAACTTGAGTTCAGAAAGTCAATAGAAATGTTATAAAGTAAGGACATAATGAAAACACATCCTTGAGAAAGGATTACTTTTAATCTTTGGCATGAGAAACCAATTAAAACTCTATTATTAAATTGATTTTATGCCTTATGCAAGTTATCTGTTGGCATTATATGAATATTTCCTAATGGCTAAGGAGAGACTGGATGGGAAGACATGATCAGTAGATCAAAGTCAGGAGCAGGGTAATACACTAAGTGAAAATGTACTGGAATTTTTCTCTGGCATAACTATATTCAAATAATTATAAATTTGATTCCCTTAAAGAGCTCCTTTTCTTTTATTTTTCTTGTCTCTTCCAACTTTGGCCTTTTTCATTCATATTTCTCATGCTATCCAAAAGACTACTTCCTTGTTTCCATCTTCACTAAAAGAAAAAATGAGCAACTGTCTCTTAAATAAGTTTTCTTAAATTATTTTATAATAGGTCACTTTTCCCTTTGCAGGAAACAAAAATATTGTTCTCGATCAAGAGAGATATGGGTTGGAAAAATTTCTGACCATTCTTGACTACTGCTGTTTGGGAATTTTTCTTATTTTTTCCTGTGTCACTTAAAGGACAAATCAAATCTTTTAGGGGATATAGTATATCCCCATTAATTGTATATAGTTATTTGGGATGCAGAATTTTTTTTAAGTTTTGTTTTTTGTTTTTTGGTTTTTTGTCAGAAAGAGAAAGAGTGCACAAGCAGGGGAAGCTGCAGGCAAGAGGGAGAAGCAGACTCCCTGCTGAGCAAGGAGCCTGACGCAGGACCCGGGGATCATGACCTGAGCTGAAGGCAGATACTTAACTGACAGAGACACCCAGGCATCCATTGGGAAGAATTTATAAAGCATTTGGCATCCTCTTCAAAAAATTTTATTTTCTGTGTGGTTCAGAGGTTTGAGTATCTGGGTCTCATTGAGAAATCAGGTAATGTCAAATGAACTCATAAGAACATTAGCAGGTAATTCCTGCTCTGCCACCAGCTATGTGAATCTAAGAAATTTAGTTAAACTTTCTAGGCCTTGACTTTAAAATAAGAACTTTTGACTGCATGCTAAGGTCGTGCTGGGTTCTAGCTTCTATAATTCTGAATACAGAGAGACAGGTCAGTTTAGGAAGAAAAAGGGCTTCAATTTATTATGTGGTGCTTTTGGAATATATTCTTTTCTAATATGCAACAGATAACCTCTCAACCATGTCTTATTTTTTCCCCTTGGGAGAAATTAGAATAATAATAATGACTTCAGGGGTGACTGGGTAGCTCAGTTGGTTAAGTATCCGACTCAATTTCAGCTCAGGTTATGGTCTCAGGGTCATGAGATGGAGCCCTGCTTTGGGCTCTGTGCTGAATGGGGAGACTGCTTAAGATTCTCACTCTCCCTCTGCCCGCCCCCCATCACAAGCACGTATGCGCAAACTCTCTTTCTCTCTCTCTCTCAAAAAAAAAAAAGACATTAATTTGAGAAGGGTTTCCCTTCCTGTACTCTTTGATAATGTTTAAATAATATAACATGCAATTGACAATCAGGACCTTAAAGGCAAATGGAAAAATAAATTTTGATATAAAAATATACATATTACATTTGTAGTATAGCAGAAAAAATGTATTAAGTCACATTGGCCCAGTGTTCTCACATTGCACTTTTCTTTGATAGGAAATTCCTGGTAAGGGATATGTTGTAAGAAAAATTCAGTTCTCACTGAGATGTCAGTGCATTGGAATTTCATTTCCTAAAGAATCCCACAGAGAAGGCAATGTGTGGGGGCTACTGTGTGTGGCAGAGGCTGTAATACCATTTCTCCCAAAGTACCTTCTCAGACTCACCATGATAGAAGAGCACTGAGGGAGGTCTCACAAGAAATTGTAAACAACTGCCAAGAGTTAAGAAGAATGACCCAAAGCTCATGACTGAGATGAGCCTGTGGTAATACCTTTGGCCCTTTTCTTGGTAACTCTTTAATCAAGGTCAGATGCTTATGGAAGAATATTCCACTTTTCAGATGACTCCAGGAACCCACCAAGGGACATAATAGTGAGGGTCATCCTGTTGCGTGTCTGGGTTTCACTTTCTCTGACTTCCTATTCATTTCATAAAAATTCCTGCCCGTTACATCATTTGGGTCATTTGGCTCAATTCACTGCCTTAATGACATCTGCATCTTGTAACCTTTTCTGAGTTGTATATTTTCAGTTTAAACGTGTTCGTGACAGTTTTACTGTCACAAAATGAACTTGTTTGTGCTGGCATTTGCCAATTCACAGATGTCTTATTTATAGGATACAAGAGGGCATTTTTCTCCATTTAGAACACACAGCTCATGAACCTTCACAGTCTTAAAATTCTACTTAGCCATGAAAGCTGTGAGAATAGCACTGACCCAAGATTAAACACACTTCGATTGGCCAAAATCCAGAACCATGGAGTTCAGTGAATATTTAGAAAATAAATTCTGCTGCTCAATCCCCCATACCTTTTAATGACTTGAGTGGCTTTGTGGATGGTGCAACGCATGTTCCTCTCACAGTTTGCTGAGATAGAGTTTATGTGATTGCTTTTAGTGGAAGCTGGTTATCAAATAGTGTAAGAGGCAAGGGGCTTATTTCCAGTGGAGTAAGAAATCAGGGTCTACTTGCATCAGAAATGCATTCATTGCTTCAGTGGGGCGTGTTTGTTTACTGCCTACTATAATACCAAGCACTGTTGGTTCTGAGGGTACAATGATAATCAATTTAGACATGATCCTTGCTCTCACTAATCTCAGACAAGAATAAGTGGACAATTATAACACAATATATAAACTGCTAGGATGAGGCAGTACCTAAAAGGGATGCCCAACCGAGACTACAAGGTTGGAAAAGGCTTCCCTAAAGATACAAAATCTGTATTGAGATCTGGAAAGTGATCTGATGGGAGCCAAGTGTTCTGGTTACCTACTGTCACATCACAATCGACCCCCAAACTTAGAGGCTTTATACGATGATTTTATTATGTTTCAGTTCTATGGGTAAGGAATTTGAGCAGGGCTTAGCAAGAAGATTCCTGTGCTCTATGTGAAACTCAGACAGTGTGTTCTTTTCTAACTCCTGTCACAACTGAAGCACTTCTTTTTTTTCATAGTGGCTCAAGGCTCACCAAGAGTGAGAACCTAAGAGATGGAATCAATAAGACTTCCCCTGATCAAGGCTCATCTACCCTATAGCATTACTTCTTCAACATCATATTGTTTCCTAATGAGTCATGTTTGCCATCCAGATTCAAGAGGAAGAGATACCAAGGTGATGAGTAAAAGGAGGCACAGTTCTCTGGGGAGCTAGCTACCTCAGCAGGTGATGGGGAAAGAGGAGAAACTGAGTCTCAGGAGAGAAGAACATAGCTTTTTAAAGAATTAGAGAGCTTAGCTGCTCTATACTCTGTGGCAGTGAAATACATGATATTTGCCTCCTTTTCTCTTTATCCAATACCAGTTACACTTGTCATTTGGGAGTTACTATTTGTAAGATTTTTTTGGAATATACCTAGCCATTTTTCTGCTAAGAAACTGCACAGCTTCCAATTTCCCAGAGGGAGGAAGAAACCATGAAAGCCACTGGCCATGATCTGTTGCCATTTGACCCTTGCCTGAATGGCTCAGAAATCTTTGAACTACTTAAACCCAATATACCAGCCAAGTTTGACCTATGGAACAAATATTTTCTGTTATGACATGAAAGGACTGGATAGCTTGTATGTTATACCCTTGTCAATATAATGACTTAATACTAACTTGTCTCTATCATCATCCGATACTATGCTACCTCTTTTCATAATATATAATATGATGTCCTTTTCTTAATTTGAGGCAAGCCTCTAATCTTACCCACTTCTTCTCCTGATTAATCTCCTTTCTATTCCTCCTGGTAATGAGAGCCAAAAAAAAACTGGTCCAGGATCTGAGAAAGCTGAAAGGGACATACTCCAAACACTATTTTAAAATATTTTTAAAAATAAGGCAAACCCTACTTGTAATAATTCATGTGAGATCATCTACTGTTTATTGCTAATCAAAGGGTGTTACCTTCATGTCTACTACTTTGCATTTTTAATTTAGGTATAAAATATATTTTTTTAGATTTAGGGCCTCAAGGCAAACAATTTCTAGGTTAAAAAAATAAAACTATAATCATTTGATTGTGTCATAAATGGCTTAATCAAAGACAAAGACAAATTTTTTTTGTCTTCCTCTTCTGGGTAGACGTCTATTTGAGCTGCTGGCACATTAAATCCACACTTTATATAGGAAATAACTTCTCACCTGATAGGCCACACATTTTTCTTTTTTTTAAGTTTAAACAGAATATAGTGTTTTGAGATCTAGAGGGCATCTTCATTCACTTGTGTTTCAGATATTCAGCACAGTATTGTCTGTGAACTGTGCACCAATTTCTTTTTTTTTTTCTATTTAGAAAACTTGCTTAAATTCCTTTGTAAAGAGTGCATGTTATTTATCATAAAGCCTTTTGTTGAGTCTAAAGTGCTGGCGGAGACAAAGACCATTGTTAAGTTTCCCAGTGGAGGAGAGACAAGACATCTTCAGAATTCACCTGCCTAATGTTCAAGTTGAAGTTTGAATAGATGTGACTAAACTTCTCTGTCTTCCTTCTATTCCTTCTAATCTTCAGCGACATTTACTATATACTCTGACACGTCAAGGCTGAGTGGGTATTTTTTTTTATTAACATATAATGTACTATTAGCCCGAGTGGGTATTTTTTTTTAGAAATTAAGGATGGTTCTGGCATGCCCATGCCTGGGTTGCCATATTGCAGACAGGGGATGTATGGCATGAATGCCAAAGTCCAGAGATGGAGTGGCTTTGAGTGTGTGAGCCCTCTGGACATTGGCAGAAATTTGAAGGAGGGTTTTGGACTTCTATGAGCATAAATGAATGTACAAGCCAATCTAACTAAGGTCTTGATGGGGTGGGAAAGTCACCGGACACCTTTGTCAAATGAAGATGGAGATAATAATAGAAACTATATGAGACCATTTATAAATTATGACATCCTACAGAAAGGTAGTATTATTTTTAAAATACAACTTCAGTCTATGATTAACATTCTTATCTCTAATGAGTTTATGAAAAAGGAAAAGAAAGAGAAAAAAGTCATCATGAAAAATGGCACATTTCTACAAAGAAAATACTAGGTATGACAGACCCTTTAAGAATTACTCTCTTTACTTGGTAAGTGATATTTTAAATTTAGTAGACACTGTACTCTGTTAGTTAAGAACAGCCCTGAACAGTGACATCAATCTCCAGTACATGTTAATGAATATTGTTTTACATGTAGGTGTCAAAATGAAATGTCTAATATGAAAATAAAGTCAAACCATTTAACGTATCTTACTCTGTGACAGCATGAGTTATACCTGAAATTACATTTAATAGGAAGAAATCTTTTTTTTTTTTTTTTTTTTTTTTTTTTTTTTTGAGCAGAGAAACTGCCTCACAGGATTTTGGAACAATATATTTAAGCCATTTATATCAATGTGTCTATTTTGAGATTATGCATCTTTTTCTTTTAAAGATTTTATTTATTTATTTGAGAGACAGAGAGCATGAGCGGGGTGGGAGGGCAGAGATTGAGGGAGAGGGACAAGCGGACTCCCCCCTGAGCACAGAGCCCAGTGTGGTGTTGAACCCAGGACCCTAAGATCACCACCTGACCCTAAATCAAGAATAGGATGTTCAACTGATTGAGCCACCCAGGTGCCCCAAGATTATGTATCTTCTAGCTGATTATTGTCAAATTTGAAGACGTGATTAGAAAATAACAACAGTATCTTGGTTAGAGCCATTTTTCACTATCGTTAAGAAAATAAAATGCCCATATTTTGATTTTGGAATAATGGTATTAGTATAATACACTGACCACTAGATGGAGACAAGCCCTCCTAACTTCACCTATGTTCATTTTCTTACTGTGAGTAGAAACCAGAAACGAAGGATGAGGTTCATGCAGTACTGGACGCTCAGAATCATCACTGATATAGGTCTTCTAGGCTTCATTTACCTTCAACCCTACAGGTCTCAGGAGACATTTAGTCAGAGGAATGTTTACACAAAATTTTCTACTATCATTAGAAGTAATTTCCAAACTATGAAGACCATTATAAAAGCAGGTCCCTTTTCCTTTTCTAAATAATTTATTCAGATCTTCAGAATTCTTTGTTTTTGCTTGTTTATTTTTAGGTTTGGTCAAATTGTTTTTTGTTTTGTTTTGTATTTATTGTGTTATGTTAGTCACCATACAGTACATCATTAGTTTTTGATGTAGTGTTCCATGATCCATTGTTTGTGTATAATACCCCGTGCTCCATGCAATACATGCCCTCCTGAATACCCATCACCAGGCTCATCCATCCCCGCTCCTCCGCCCCTCTAAAACCTTCACTTTGTTTCTCGGAGTCCATAGACTTTCATGGTTCAACTCCCCCTGTGATTCCTCCCCCTCCATTTTTCCTTTCCTTCTCCTAATGTCCTCCATGCTATTCCTTTTGTTCCACAAATAAGTGAAACCATACGATAATTGGCTTTCTCTACTTAACTTATTTTACTCAGCATAATCTCCTTCAATTCCATCCATGTTGATGCAAAAGTTGGGTATTCATCCTTTCTAATGGCTGAGTAATATTCCATTGTATATATGGGCCACATCTTCTTTAGTTCACCTACTGAAGGGCGTCTTGGCTCCTACCACAATTTGGCTGTTGTGGACATTGTTGCTATGAACATGGGAGTGCATGTGGCCCTTCTTTTCAGTACATCTGTATCTTTAGGGTAAATGCCCAGTAATGCATTTGCAAGTCATAAGGTAGCTCTATTTTTAATTTTTTGAGGAAGCTTCACACTGTTTTCCAAAGTGGCTGCACCAACTTGCATTCCCACCAACAGTGTAAGAGGGTTCCCCTTTCTCCACATCCTCTCCAACATTTGTTGTTTCTTGCCTTGTCAGTTTTTGCCATTCTAACTGGTAAAAGAGGGTAACTCAATGTGGTTTTGATTTGAATTTCCCTGGTTGCTAATGATGATGAACATTTTTTCATATGTCTGTTAGCCACTGTTTTTGATTAAACATCAGAAATAGTCGTTCAGGGCACCTGGGTGGCTCAGTGGGTTAAGCCACTGCCTTCAGCTCAGGTCATGATCTCAGGGTCCTGGGATCGAGTCCCGCATTGGGCTCTCTGCTCAGCAGGGAGCCTGCTTCCTCCTCTCTCTCTCTGCCTGCCTCTCTGCCTACTTGTGATCTCTCTGTCAAATAAATAAATAAAATCTTTAAAAAAAAAAGAAATAGTCATTCAATCATATCATTCAAAGGATATTTGGTGTTCCAATTTCAAGTGATTGTTTGCTTTGATCTGATATATAGGGAAAATTGACATGAACTCATACTCAGATTCTTACATGATATTTCATCATATAACTGAAACAGATTTAATAAAATCAAGATTCTAGTCACTACTTTACATTCTAGCATCATTCTTTCCCCTCCCCTAACAAGCACTCTATCCAGAGGTCCTCAAACTTGCTCATAGTGTTTTTTAAAAAAGATTTTATTTATTTATTTGACAGAGATTACAAGTAGGCAGAGAGGCAGGCAGAGAGAGAGGGGGGAGCAGGCTCCCTGCTGAGCAGAGAGCCTGATGCGGGGCATGATCCCAGGACCCTGAGATCATGACCTGAGCTGAAGGCAGAGGCTTAACCCACTGAACCACCCAGGTGCCACCGTTCATAGTGTTTTGTAAAACTCTGTACAGTCTTATACATTATAAAGAAGATATCTATATATTTTCATTATTTTTGAAGAATGAGATTTCCAGTGCATTGTAAAGTGGAATAAGCTAAAATTTTTAGGTACTTTTGTATTACTTTTTTTACTATTCCAGTGGGATCTAAGATTATAGCATATGACCATCACCATCACCCATTTTAAAGATTTTTTTTTTTTGGACAGGGAGAGAGAGAGAAAACACACAAGTAGGCAGAACAGAAGGCAGAGGGTGGGGGAGAAGCAGATTCCCCACTGAACAGGGAGCCTCCTGCAGGGGCTCCAATCCAGGACCCTGGGATCATGACCTGCGCCAAAAGGCAGACGCTTAACTGACTGAGCCACCCAAGTGCCTCAACCATCACCCATTTTAAAAAGGCATGATCAAGGCTTTCCTGTGAATGTTCCTTTTTCTTCTTAAACTCACATTTCCCCCCACCAAATATCCTAATATATTTTATGCTTGGAAGCCATTCAACACTCTACCACATTTTTCTAGCACAAAAATATGTGTCCCTACCATTACATTTTCTATATGTTAGTTATCTGGTTTTTATCTAAATCCTACTTATTAGATTGCAAACTTCATATGGATAGAAATTTCTTTTCTGTTTTGTCACTGCTGATTTCCTAGTGCTTGAGACAGGGCCTCATACAGAATAAGTGTTGACTAAGTACTTTTGAATGAATGATGAATTTTGAATGAATAAATGAAAGTGGAATTTAAAAGTTTTCAGCTTATCTATGACCAGGAAACTCTATGTTTTAATTGTTTTGTCTAGTTTGAGTTATCATGACAATTATTATTAACATTTAATTTTAAAAACAATATAAAATACATTAAACTGTTGGTAATTATTAAGACAAAAAGTAAAATGTTGTTAGAAATAGTTTTCAGTAAGGGGAATGAGGCTTTTCTTATTTTTATTAAGCCACATATCCCGGGAGGGAATATTACTTTTAAAAAAAAATTTAAATTCAATTAGCCAAGACAAAGTACATCATTAGTTTCAGATGTAGTGTTCAATAATTCATTGGTTGTATATAACACCCAGTGCTCATCACATGTCCTCCTTAATTCCTATCACCCAATGACCCCATCCCTGGTGTCATTTTTTTCCGAGTTCAGAATCTCTCATAGCTTGCCTCCCTCTTTGATTTCTTCCTTTTTGCTAGAATGAGAGTTCAGTTTCAATTCGCTTTCATTATTGAACTTTCATAGAGGTAAACTAAAAAAAAACTTTAATCACATAAATAAAACTGGGAGGCGACTTTTAGAGCACTAGCATTTACTTGTTGAACTACACTTAAGTGCCAAAAATCACCTCATTATCTGTCATTGAAGGAATTTTAATGATCTATCAGTTAATGAATTCATTGGGTTCTTCTTTAGTTTTGCTGGAAGTTGAGTGTTAAAACACTTGACCGGCAATATGATGTCACAAAGACACCAGGGGTCCAGTGCCCTTTTGTTTCATGTCCTTGAAATATGCATTCCCTGGATGTGCATTTCTTTTGTAAAGTGAAAGTGGACTATCTAAAAAGGAAGGAGACAGTCATGACAGAACGGGAGGAAGAGTGGGGTCCCACTTCCTTCAAGACACTTTCTCAGATCCACACACATCATTCTGAGGAAAGGGTGCAAACCGAACTAAAACACCTAACAATGTACTGTCTTAAAACTGTGCCACCCACTATTTACTTTTTGTAGCTGCCCAGGTTAGCCCAATATTAGGGCCACTGTTCTAGCCTACCTTCCAATTCTTTTAATTTCTCTGACTCACACTACTCAGAGTTGATGGAGCGCAAGTAGAGTGCTGCCCTCTCTGGTGGCAATGGGAACTGCACCTGCAGAAATATCCCACAATAATGACGTGCGAGCAGTTCCTGTTGGGCCAATCAATGAACTACTACATAGAGCATTAAATGATCCTGCACTTATCTGAACAACACAGTCTTTCCACCTGATGGGCACAGTTGGTCATAAGCCAGTCCAGGGACAGTTGTGTTTTCTAACAGATTTTTTAACCATTTGAGCCAGAATAGTGTATCTAATTACTAGAATTACGACCATTATAGTTTATTGAAAGAACCACCATGATGGTGCAATTAAATACGTATGTCTAGTCTCCATGGCCATCAAACCTGATGAGATAGGCAGTGCTATCTCCATCTGCTAATGATAAACACGAGGGTGAAAGCTGGTGAGAAACTTGTCTAAGGTCACATAGGCAGTAACAGATGGCATAATGGCCACCTAATGAACATATATAACAATATCTACTCCGAGTAGTAACAATGACAATAATAACAAGACAAGTAACCCTTACTGAGCATTTACTGTTATTCAACTCTAGAGCATTCCAGCTGGTGAGTCTTAATGATGAAGTATCAAAACCTTGTTCTTTGAATCATAGCAGCAGCAAGGAAATAACACTTGAAACGCTCTTGCTTAAAATCATACACTTTGAGAAACGTGGTCATTTGAAGTTATATTAAAATCACAAGATAAAAACAAATTAATCTTAACCTGGAATAGATCAGAATACCACCCACATTAAAGCAGATGTGCTTAGGGCGCCTGGGTGGCTCAGTGGGTTAAGCTGATGCCTTCGGCTCAGGTCATAATATCAGGGTCCTGGGATTGAGTCCCACATCAGGCTCTCTGCTTGGTGGGGAGCCTGCTTCCCCTTCTTTCTCTCTCTGCCTGCTTGTGATCTCTCTCTCTCTCTCTTTGTCAAATAAATAAATAAAATATTTTTTAAAAAAAGCAGATGTGCTTAAAGCTGGGAGCCATTCAGAGTTGTTCCCTATGTTTGATAGCCCTCTTCAAAATCTCTGCTTGTCTAGAATTATTTTCAGGTTTTGCTTGGAGAGGTTGTGTTTCTGAACACAGATCTGTCTTGTCTGGCAAGTTTGTTAAAATTGGCTTTGTATTTTAGAATCATGCTAAACTCTGAATGAAACATTGTTCTGAGCATTTTGTTTATTTATTTAAAGATTAATTAATTAATTAATTTATTTATTTATTTTAGAGAACAGAGACAGAGAGAGAGGAAGGCAGGGGCAGAGGGAAAGGGAGAGAGAGTCCCAAGCAAATTACACACTGAGTGGGGCTTGATCTCACAAGCCTGAAATCATAACCTCCCCTGAAACCGAGTTGGATGAGTGTGCCACCCAGATTTCCCTGTTCTGAGCATTTTAGATGCTCAGGTACCCCTGTTCTGAGCATTTCATCCTCAGAACAGCCTCATGAATCATTCTGATCTCCGTCTTACAGTTGAGGAAACTGAGGCACAGAGAGGTTAATAAACTTACTCAAGGCCACATAGGAAATAGCAAAGTCAAGATTCAATCTGGGTAGCTTGTGGCTGTCATATGGTACCGGCAAAAAAAAATTTTTAAATTCATAACTATACTAGAAAAACAAAGAAAAACCTCTCACTGACCAGAAACTATAGGGAATAACTGAGAGATGGAAAGCAAACAGGCATAGGGCAACATTGGGTAGATCTTGGGAGCAGAGCTAGAAGGGGTGGATGGGGAGAAAACCAAAGCAGGGGTAG
Organism: Enhydra lutris kenyoni; assembly: GCF_002288905.1. Taxonomy (NCBI): domain Eukaryota; kingdom Metazoa; phylum Chordata; class Mammalia; order Carnivora; family Mustelidae; genus Enhydra; species Enhydra lutris. The sequence goes on along the minus strand of NW_019154101.1, from coordinate 26,614,407 downwards.
TAACTCTTAGGTCGGTCCAGTAGCAGGAATATCTAGGAAGTCAAACTCCTAGTACATGACTTCTTTGCTAGGCAGAATGTTCTGCATCCTGGAGGCACCAGTAGATGGTAGCTTGGGTTAGAGAAATGAGGCAGAACTCCAAGTGGTTGGCAAGACCTAGGGAAGTCCTCACACGCAGAAGACTAGCTGCTGAAGTATTTAGTGCAGTGACACCTGTCTCTTTCAGGCCATCTTTGGGCAAACAGTCTGCTGCACAAATACTAACAGTTCATCACAACTGGTAATCCCTCCTTGGGTTGTGCAAACACACACAGCAGATAGTCCAATCAGAAATTTCAGTCTTCAATTAAGAGCACAATCAAGAACCAGTGAACATTTAAGAATAGAGTGAAACGGAGCCCACAGATTTGAGTAACCAAAATATTATACCTGAAAACTGAGAATTCTACAAGTAAACATGGAGCACATAAAAGAAATAATTAAACAGATCATGAAAATTAAAAATGTGACCATAGAGGTTAAAATTTGAGACAGGACTGGTAGATGAAACAAAACTGGTCACATATTAATAATTATTAAAAATAAGTTAATGACAGATGCATAGATTTAATTATAATATTTTTTCTATTGTAATATGTTTGAACTTTTCCATGATAAGGGACTGCAAATCATTGTCTTAAAAAAGCTGAACAGAAAAATTAACATGATGAAAGATCAAGCCAAGGAATTCTTATAGAACACACCACAAAAGATAAGGAAAATGAAACTTGTTTCATTTCTTAAGAAAAGTTAAATAACATAAAAGGTAGATCTGAAAGTTGTGACAATAATCTTATAGAAGTTACAGAGGAGTGATGGGTTACAACATACAAAGAATTAATGAAACTGTGGGTTGAAAGGGATACCAAATTCTGGGTGCTCAGTCAGTAAAGCATCCAACTCTTGATCTCAGCTCAGCTCTTGATCTCATGGTCATGAGTTCAAGCCCTACACTGGGCACCATGCTGGCCATGGAGACTACTTAAAAAAAAAAAAAAAGACACCAAATAGATAATAGACAGTGTTAAAATCAAACACAAATGAGAATTCCCTGAGAAGACAAAACCAGTTAGTCATACAAGCAAAGCTTAAGTCAGTTTCTGTTACAAGACAAGTGAAGTTAACTTGACCTGGGTTACTTCTTGGTTATGCCTCTAAAAATCATAAACAAAACTTAAATAGTTACCTAAAATTGATATGAGGTCACCACTAAACAATTCCCTTTCATTTAAGAAAATTCTAATATTGTAACCAACCACTGTAAAAATTAAACACTGCCTTCCTACTCTGTAAGCTGCTTTGTAACAATATACTTCCATGCTTCAATCTGTGTTTTACTTTGCATGCTTCTGGTTTGCAAACTGTCTTTTTGGTGTGTGCACAATACATTTTTACTAATTTCTATTAAGTGATTTGTTGATTTCACTCCTGCTTTTTTATGAACTTTGGATAATAGGTAGGTAGAGCTAGCTAGCTAGCTAACTAGCTAGGTAGATAAACTACCAGTGACACCAAAATTCCTTATGTGGACATCACATAGCAAAATTTATAAATGGCAATGTAAATGTAATGAGTAAATGACAGAGGCAGAAGTCAAAAGTGTGACAAATTTCAAAAGTATTCTTTCCATTGCACCACATTGAAAGCTAGGTTGTAGATGTCTGTTAGTATTTCTTCCTTATAAGGCTACTGTGAGGATATAAGCTGAAACATGGGTCCACAAGTTATGGAAAGTATGATAAAAACCTGTAAATAAAAGGGATTAAAGTAATTTGAAGTTCAAGAGCACTAAATGATTACATTTCTATTGACAGCAAAAGAAAAGAAAAGAAAAAGGTCCAGATTAAAGTTCTCTGTATTATGTTTTTTGTAATGTTTTTAAATGAGTTTTTAAGAGATTAAATATATGCTATTTCTGACATTTTTAATACAAATATCTTTTTCACACTTCCATTTTCTATTTCTGAAGGCCTCTTTCACATAGATATAACCCAAAGAGTTATGTTTGAATATATTATTTTCTGAAGGCAATTTTATCCTCATTTATATAAATCATGATTTAAAGATTGTTTTAGCTGAACTAGAAAGCCCAGTCCTTATCGTTAGGAGCCATATTTTGTTTTGTTTTTTTCATTTTTTGATTGCACACGCCCAAAGACAGTGCCTGATTCTTTCCTTTTCTTTTTCTTTTTTTTTAAATTTATTTGACAGACAGAGATCACAAGTAGGCAGAGAGGCAGGCAGAGAGAGAGGGGGAAGCAGGCTCCCCGCCCGATGCGGGGCTCGATTCCAGGACCCTGAGATCATGACCTGAGCCGAAGGCAGTGGCTTAACCCACTGAGCCACCCAGGTGCCCCGACAGTGCCTGATTATTTTCAACTGGTAATGGATTCTAGTTTAGGTTGTTGTTTGTTTGTTTGTTTTTTCTCTCTGCCCTATCATCCCATTCAAATGATTAATTATCAACAGATATATATGACATTGGAGAAGCATAACAGGACATTATCATTAAAGCAAACATTTTATCATTTCATGTGGATCATTCTCAAGTTCTTTCTCTTATATGTAAAAGTTTTTGTATATCAATTTTTCATAAGACAGGGAATAAACGGTAACTTTCTTAACCCTTTGAGTATAACTATTAATGATTCATCAGAATGGTAAATATATGTAGTTTTTAAATTTTACCATTCTTGGTTGTCCCTCTAATGAGACTATCCTTAACCCCGGAAAAAGAAACAGAAAAAAGCATGTATCACCTAATGAAGCAAGATTAAAGCATAAGATGTTGACAGAGTGAGAAAAGTTCGACTCCTAAGTGCATTTATTAGAAAATAAGACTGTTTTGAAAATTGATGAGCTTTTTATTCAAGAAGCTATGAAAAAACCTACAAAAAGAAGAGAGGATCTTAGGTATGGAAAAGCAGAAATACATGAAATGACAACAGAGAAATAATAAAAGGATCAGCAACTAAAATATGGCTTTTAAAATGACTAATAATATGGCAAATATTTTATATGATTGATATAATAAAAAAAGACATAAGTAAATAACAAATTAAATAGTAACAGGACATAAATATAGATCTAATGCAATTGTAGACATCATTTGTGAATGCCAGTTACAATTTAAATGAGATAAAATGCATATTTTATAAAAGAATTGGCAATAATTGTGTTAAAAGAAACAGAAAAAAAAAAGAAAATAACTCTTGGCACAATTAAAACAATTATTTCAGCATTTTATGGGACTCTGACCTTTCTCTCCAAATAAGGACTGGAAAATTCTAGATGTGAGTTTTATGAAATGGTCAAAGGATGCAGAACCTCTGCTATGTGTCAATTGTAAAAGGAACGAAAATTGCCAAAATTGCCAACTGGTTCTGTTATATTAATATATATAATATATATTAAAACTGAAGCCAAACAAAAATAGTACAAGAAAAGTCAACTACATAGACGAAACTTCATTGTGAAGTTGGAGGTGAAAATTTAAGTGAAGTACTAAGAAATTAAATATAACATTTATTAAGGACCTATCTTAGTAGGTTGAAAAAGAAACATTATATGATCAACTTAGTATTGCTAAAAGAAAATTTAAGAGACTATTTTTATGACCTTAGGATGGAGAAGGAGTTCACTGTGGATAAACTGGAGTATATTGATTTTAAAAACATCTTTTGGGCAAAAAAAAAAAGAAAGAAAGAAAGAAAGAGAAAGCCATACTAATGAATAAGATTTTGAAAAATCTGCATTTTGGAGTGGATATTTATAACACCAATATCCAACAGAGAATAACTATGTAAAAGTAATAAATAACTCCTATACATTTAGCAAAACCAAGCAATGGATTGGAATAGAAACTGAAATCTCATGAACATGGTAAAGAGGCTAGTAAAAAAAGAAATTCACACTTGATAGCCACACTTCAGATTAATAAAAATTGTGTCTATTGTTGGCAATATCTGGTGTTGCTAAGGTTTGGAGCCTGCTAGAAGTGTAAATTGTTTTATCTATTTTGAAATTTGACATCAAATAGAGTTGAAATCTAGAGAACCTGTGGCATATGTGCTCAAAGAGACAGGTATGAAAATGTTCACTGTGTCATGAGTAATGGCAACAAAATGAAAAAGATCGGGCAGATAAATTGTAGAAAAATCTTGAAAATAGATATGGGACACTAGGGAAATGGTCGACAGCCGCCCATATCAACTTGAGTAAGTTTCAAAGACAATAGTAACTGAAGAAAGGACATTACTGAAGGATGCATATGATACAATTTACATAAAATCTTAAAACATAACAAACAACTCTGGACATTGTGTTATAATAGGGCAAACATGCATGAGAATGAGACCCAAATTTAGGTTGGGTCTCTGGGAAGGCAGAGATTGAGGAAGGAAATGCCATAAGATGTGAAAAAGGTGGTGAGGGGACGTCAGTCATATTTGTAATGAGCTGTTTCTTAACAACAACAAAAAATTAAAGTTGAAGCAAGTATGGTTAACTGTTAGAACTTGATGGAGCTTCATTGCTAGGTCTTGGTTCCAGACACTTGCTATGGTGCAATCTTACCTTCTGTATATTTGAAGTATTTCATTATAACTAAAGAAAATTCATTAAAAACAAGAATCTGGAAGCAATTCTTTAAAAGAAAAGGAAGGAAGTGAAGAAAAGCAGGAAGTGAAATACTTTAAAAGATAAGAATGTGATTTCCTTAAGACAAAGTCCTCAGGTTTTTAGAGCAGGAAGTGAAATACTTTTAAAGTAAATACTTTAAATACTTTTTCAATTCCTGCTCTAAAAACCTGAGGACTTTGTCTTAAGGAAATCACATTCTTATCTTAACCTCAATCTTCTGGATAAAAGTTTAGGTCTGTTTTCCCTGACTTTCGGAATTTTTCCAAATGCGATCTTTCAGCAGTAAGGATTCAGGGGTCTTATGGTAGCAGTGTCTTTGGACAATGTGATCATTAAAGGAAGGTTACCTTGAGAAGTCAGAAAAAATGATTTCTTTAGATTCAAATCAAAGTTTGGATGCATATTAAGGAACAAACAAACCATGTATACATACTCTGTGATTAAGGGGAAAAGTTTGTACTGCCTTTTTTCTTTTTTTTTTTTTTTGTTAGCTTTTTTGGAGAAGACTTTAAAAAGAACTCTTTATAGTCTCTTTTGAGCATTTTGTTTTCTTCTTTTCTGGGCATGGTTAACAAATTAAAAAGCCTATTTCCTCTCCACAGCTGTGCGTCATTACCTTGGGGACTGTTATGGGAACAAATTCTAAAGGAGTTCGTTCTGCTGTCTAGCAGCAAGAGCTTTTAACATAAACAAGCCTGGAACCTCCCTGATTGTTCCTCTACTCAGACTGTACTGCCAGCTGACTGTGGTGCCTTCCCTGATAGCAGATCCCTGACCTCTGATGTAATGCTGCCCTGAAGATACCAGGATGCAAGCACAGGTCTGAAGTAAATTCAGTAACTTTGCTTACTGATGAGATCCTGAAGAGGTCATGGGTGCAGCATCCGCAAGTTATGGGAAACTGGATTGTTCAAGGATATTGTGTGGTACTTATTTTTTTTTAAGATTTTGCTTATTTATTTGACAGAGAAAGAGAGATCACAAGTAGGCAGAGAGGCGGCAGAGAGCGCGAAGGAAGCAGGCTCCCCCTGAGCAGAGAGCCCAATGCAGGGCTCCATACCAGGACCCTGAGATCATGACTTGAGCCGAAACAGAGGCTTAACCCACTGAGCCACCCAGGAGACCTGGATATTTTATTTTAAACCTATTGGTATTTGTTAATTTTTACTCTTTCCATGAAAATGAGAAACTAAAACAATTTTTTTTTTAAATCCGTATTTTCCAGTAGGGAAAACTAACATATTTTAAAGTTCTGACTTCTTAAATAGCTGAAATAGCATGTTATACCAAAGATCCATCCACGAAATGAGAATTTTATAAAGATTATTTAAGGTTAACAGGGCGATAATGAAGCCGTTGCTGGTTTTGTTTATAATGTACTAAAGTAACTAGTTTGACTTCAAATATTTAAATTTACTTTGTTTGCTAGATATCCTCACCTTATCAGAAAAAAATTTACTTAACAAGACTAATTTGGAGAATTGAGAAAGTTAAGATTTTGGGAAATGGGACAAGGGTAGGGACAATATAATTTTCTAGGATATTAACCATTTATCTGCTTGAGAGACAAACAGAATGATGTGGGTGCTTACTGAGAATGAACTTGACTGTACATAAAAATAATAAATCCTAGGGGCTCCTTCTAATTGACTTGCAACAATAAAAGGATGTTCGTAAATGGTGCTGGCATATGGTCATCTCCAGCTGATATCACTGATCTCAAGAATCTTGGATTTTTAGAGTTGGAGCAGTTTTTATATTGATGAGGAACTATGGCTCAGACAGGTTAATGGACTTGGGCAAAGCCACACATCACAATGGTCTAGGTATCTTTTTTTTTTTTTTTTTAAGATTTTATTTTTTTAGAGCAGTTTTAGGTTCACAGCAAAATTGAGAGGATGGTACAGAGATTTTCCATATACATCCTGCCCCCATCCAAAAATCCCCCACTGGAGTGGTAATTTGTTACAAGTGATGAAGCTTAATCATAATTAAGCTTATCATAATCACCTAAATCTATAGTTAACTTTAGGGGTTTTTACCTTGGTGTTATACCTTCCATGGGTTTGAGTAAATGTATAATGACATCTATCCATCATTATGATGTCATACAAAGTATTTTCACTCTCCTAAAAATCCTCTGTGCTCTGTACTCTGACTATCCACTCTCCCTCTGCCACCCCAACCAGTAGCCAACCCTTGATGACCACTGATCTTTTTACTGTCTCTTCAGTTTTGCTATTACCCCAAGGTCATAAAGTTGGAATTATACAGCATGTACCCTCTTCAGCTTGACTTTTTTCACTTAGTAATATGCATTTTAACTTTCCTCCATGTCTTTTCATGGCTTGAGAGCATGAAGAGCTGAATAATATTTTACTGTTGGGATGTACCCCAATTTATCCATTTACCTTCTGAAGTATATCTTGGTTCATTCCAAGTTTTAGCAATTACAAATGAAGCTTCTAAGAAACACCCGTATACAAGTTTTTTGTTTTTTTGTTTTGGGTTTTTTGTTGTTGCTGTTTGTTTTGTTTTGGCTTTTTTTTTTTTTAAAAGATATTTTTTATTTATTTGACAGAGAGAGAGGTCACAAGTAGTCAGAGAGGCAGGCAGACAGAGGAGGAAGCAGGCTCCCTGCTGAGCGGAGAGCCCGATGCGGGGCTCGATCCCAGGACTCTGGGATCATGACCTGAGCCAAAGGCAGAGGCTTTAACCCACTGAGCCACCCAGGTGCCCCTTGTTTTGGCTTTTTGACGTTAGTTTTCAACACTTTGGGGAAATACTAAGGAGTGCAATTGCTGGATTATATGGTAACAGTATGGTTATCTTGTTTTTATTTTTATAAAACTGTCTCCCGAAGTGGCTGTACCATTTTGTATTCCCACAGTAATGAATGAGAGTTCCCGTCGCTCTTTCTCCTCTCCAGCATGTGGTGTTGTTAGTGTTCTGGACTTTGGCTATTCTACTGGATGTGTAGTGGTATCTCACTTCTATTTTAATTTGCAGTTAATGATAACATATGATGCAGAACATCTTTTCCTACACTTATTTGTCATCTGTATATCTCCTTTGATGAGGTGTCTGTTAAGGTCTTTGGTCCATTTTTAAAGCAGGTTCTTATGTGTTTTTACTATTGTGTTTCAGGAGCTCTTTGTATACCTTGGATAACAGTCCTTTATCAGATGAGACTTTCACACATATATTCTCCCAGTCTGTGCTTTATCTCTCATTCTCTTGACATTGTCTTATCCAGAAATTCTTAATTTTAATGAAATCTAGTTTATCAATTATTTTTTTCATGGATCATGACTTTGCTGTTGTAACTAAAAAGTCATTGCCACATCCAAGGTCATCTAGGTTTTCTCCTCTGTTATCTTCTAGGTGTTCATAGTTTTGCATTTTACATTTATGTCTATGATTCATTTTGAGTTAGTTTTTGTGAAGGGTTTAAGGTCTGCGTCTAGATTCTTTTTGGGGGGGCAGTGAGTATGGATATCCAGTTGTTCCAGCACCATTTTTGAAAAGACCATCGTTGCTCCATTGTATTGTCTTTGTTTCTTTGTCAGAGATCAGTTGTATATATCTATTTATGTCTATTTCTGGATCTCTATTGTATTACGCTCATCTGTCTATTCTTTCTCCAATGCAACATTGTCTTGATTACTGTAGCTTTACAGTAAATCTTGAAGTCAGGTAGTGTCCGTTGTCCACCTTTGTCCTCCTTCAGTACTATGTTGGCTGTTCTGGGTCTTTTGTCTCTCCATATAAACTTTAGAATCAATTTGTTGATATTCATAAAATAATCTTCTGGGGTTTTTGTTGGGATTGCCTTGAATCTGTAACTAAGTTGGGAAGACTTAACATCTTGACAATATTGAGTCTTCCTATTGGTGAATATGAAATATTTCTCCATTTATTTAGTTCTTTGATTATTCATAGCTTTAGTCTATTTCATTTCTTTTGTGTCCCAGTCATGCCTTGATTATATGATCCTTTCAATCTGAGACCATAAATAATGCTCTATTAAACAAGTTTCCCAAAACTCTTCTAGAGTCATTCTGAGAGCTACTTTACCCAAACTTCCAAAATTCTTAGCAAATTAATGAAATAACCTTTTGTTTTGAAATTCAATATGTTTAGAAATTCAATATGAAAGATATTATGCTCTGTGCTGAAGGTAAAACAAACTAAATCATTGTTCCTCAAGAAGCTAAGCTTGATGGTATAGATGAGACACCTGTAGAAACCTACCCAAAGATTTTTAAGGGTATTTGTGCTCAGGAGATATCAGGGATTTGATTTTTCCCATCTCTTATTATCTTGAAACAAGGTTATTACAGCTGAATTACAGTGGGATTATTTGTTATTTGAATGAAGATCGTGTCCACATTACATTATCCCAAGTGATATTACCTGATATATAGGAAGGAAGGGTTTTATAACTGGTGGCATCTTGGCTTTGGCTATGGTGCTTTCCTTAATATTTTGGCTGGCTTAATAAGCATTGTCATTTCATATATCAAATGGTTTATCCTACACAAAACATAGACCTAAATAGTGCTGTATATAATTATCATCGATTGTGTGCTTTTTGGTGTGGTTGTTGTTTTTTTCTTTTTTCCTCTACTGTCTTAGGCAGAATTATGTTCCAAATTAAAATAGACTTCTGATTAATCATTTGGAAGATGGCCTTCTGTTTGTCAAAGATTTATTCAGATTCTTTTATTGCAATATTATTAGCATTTCCATTTTTTCCTCTATAATCCATATTTTAAGATTAAATTAACAAAATAGGTTATCCTTGAACTAGTAAAAAAGGAAAAAAAATCCAAAATCCAAGAATGTGATTATAACTTGGTGTAGTCATGAAAATTCATGCTTCCAACCCACACACAAGACAAAAGTTTATTAGTGTACAGTTTGTACTGTATGACCTTACATTTCAGTCTGTCATGTCCTAAAAATGCTTTTTTTACTTGGATAAGTAATAAAATTTACCCAATGGCTAAGGCTGTTTTATGTCTGATTTCCACTATGTGGCCGTACAACTTTTGGGAATGTCTGATCAGTGCCAAATAAGAGCATAATTTTACCAATTGTATGTCTGTTGGCAGAATGTTTAGTGTTTGGGCTCTGTCTCCCACTCAGAATCTTATCCTTAGATGTAGTTTGTCTAGTTTTTATTTTATAAGTCCAAGAAACAATTTCATTTTGGCCTAAAACACACCTTTTTTTAATGTACATTGTACTAGTTTTCTCGCTGTTACTTTTGAGAAGAATTTTAATGAACCCACAAAAAGTTGAATTAAATTAAAATATACACAACAAAACATTAGGCATCTAGAGGTTCAGAATCATGCATTCAGAGGTGATCTGGTTGGTTCTACCACTGAGTAGCTCCCTTACTTAAGAATTTGCCAGCAGATACCAGTTCTTTTGTTTCTCATTGTAAAGTTTTGCAGGCAAGGTAAACACACCACCAGGCAAGGTAGACACAAGGCAAGATTTATTAAAGGCACTCTCCAGCGAAGTTTCAGGGCTCAGGAAAAGGGGAGCCAGGAAAGTCGCACCGGGAGGAGGTTTGCACTCTCTTGGGCAAGGTTCCGAGACTCTGGAAGCAGGAGTCGAGGAAGTCGCGCTGGGAGGGAGTCGGTAGGGTCTTTTATCCGGCCAAGGCAGGGCATAGGTTCACATCCATACATGGTAAGGTATTTGATGATCGGAGGGTATTGGCGGGGGAGTCCTGATACTCTTGTTTCCTGCACAGGTACCGGGTTACCTATGGAGACCCTTGACCTGAGCATACATCCTTTTGGCAGGAGAGTCAAGAGTTAAGGAAGGCGGGGGTGGGGGGTGGTGGAGGCAAGGCCGGGGGGCGCGGTGGGGGGGTTGCTAGAAGATGGCGGCCAGGGTCATATCTATTGTTCCTCCTGCATTCCCAGAGCCGCCAACCCAACACCATTACCATGTAATGCACTAAAATGAGAATCCATAACCCACTCACATGAAGTAAGCCCTTTTCAAGCCACATCAGTACAAAAATTCAATTAAAAAGCCTAAATGTGTCATCAGACAATTGCATTGATCAAGCACATTACTAGAAGACAGGCAGTATCTTACCAAGTTGATTTTAAACTTCCTAGATATATAAATTCTTTGAAAGAACGAAAGGACAATATCTTAGGATACGTGAAGAATAGACAGGGCATTAGTCCTATATGCATCTGACTAAACACAATCCAGTTTTCTCAGGAGCTGCTTTGAGAGAGGGAGTCTCAGCTGTCAGCTTGGAATCTTCTTTTCCATAAGCACTTCACTGTGCCATAGGTGGGCAGCACATGGCAGTTACTGAGTCAAGTCTTAAGCATACAAAGAAGCTCCTCTTCTCCAGTGGCAGTCTCAGGCACCTCTGACAAGAATGGGGCCATCTGGTGGGTTTCCAGCCTCTCAAGGTCATCCTACATCTCTACTTATGGTAGAAATACATTTTGGAAAACTGTTTGTTTGCTTTCCCCTAGCAAATAGATAGACATGCTCATCTAAAATAACTTTTTTTTTCACTTTGCAAACTTGCTATTTTATTTCTAAAATTCTAGGATTTTCAAAATGTATTTAAATGGGGATTTTTCTAGCTCCAGCAGCAGGCTTAAGAAGAAGCAAAAACTATGGCACCTAAGGGAATGTATAATTGTGAATAAAAATTGAGTGGCTACTGATGTGAAGAAGTTTTTTTAATATGTATTTACAAAGTTGATGGTGTTGCTTAATTAACAATATAGTATTCAGAATTCAAAGACAGGAGGTCATAAACTGTGACATGACTTAAAAGGCAAAACCTGAGGAACAGCCTTAACACAAGAGGGCAAAGAAGGAAAGCCCAAAGAGACAGAAAAAGACTGGCCAGAGAGGAGATGTAATAGGATAATTAAGGGATTGACAAAGGCGGTTGAATGATAAAAGTAGGATCTCTTTTACAGTGACTCAAGATGTGATAAGACAATGACAAAGAGAGTCAGTATGTACAAATATTTCTTCAAAAAACTATTTGGCTGTCAAAGGGAGGAAAGAAGTAGAGTAATAACTAGGGGAGAAAGTGGAAATTGGAAAGATATTAAAAATGGAAGAGGCTTGTATACTTTTAAAATACTAATAGAAAAAAATCCAGCTGAGAGTAAGGAACTTTAGATATGGGAGAGGAGGTAGGCAATGAATAGATTAAATTCCCTGAAGGAAGTTGGGAATGTTGGCACCCAGACAGTGAGTGAAGGAGTAGCTTCAGATGGAAGAAGAAGCATCTCTTCCATTGTGTTTGTGTGGCTAGATACATAGATAAGTAGATATAGACATAAGTAGATAGATATGCATTACATCTATATCTATCTATCTGACAACAAGATGATTTGCGAATGCATGTACTTATGTAATTTTGATAGTTCTCATCTTACCAGTAATTTTTATTTTGTTTCATGATATTTAAAAATCTATCCATAACCAAGTCTCTAATGATTGTCATTCCTAAGCCTGGTTTTATAACTAATATTTTTATTTAATGTAATTAATGTAATTAAATAAATTTCTTCCTTCTGGACAGTCTTGAGAATTTACCATATTTACAATATTGTTTTGAAAATTTTTTTTTAAGATTTTATTTATTTATTTGACAGACAGAGATCACAAGTAGGCAGAGAGGCAGGCAGAGAGAGAGAGAGAGAGAGAGAGAGAGAGAAGCAGGCTTCCCGCTGAGCAGAGAGCCCCATGTAGGGCTTGATCCCAGGACACAGGGATCAGGACCCGAGCCGAAGGCAGAGGCTTTAACCCACTGAGCCACCCAGGCACCCCTATTGTTTTGAAATATAAAGTACTCAGGTATATACACGCTTTGCATCATATACAGAATTTTTATTTCTATCTTCTATAGTTTCTTTCTTTATAGTATACATTTATTTGGCATTAGGATTTCCCTTTAGTGGATGGAAAATCATTTTTAAAATTTTGGTTATAGCTTTTAGATTTAGATGGTAGTCTGTATAAATAACTTAAGGTGTGTAGCTTAAGAAATAAAATAATCAGAAATTCTGGAAAAATGTTTGCAAAAGTATGTTTATTGTATCATCATTCATAAAAAATACATAGAAAAATTGGACACAATCTAGAATTCAGTCATAATGGATGAGTATATTATAACTAATAAAATACATACCCATTTATATCATTCACAAAATTTAAATAATATCAATGTTTATATGACAGTGATTGATAAATGGCATGCAAATTTTATAAGTGTAATTTCTTTATTATGTTAATATAACAATGCACTGAAAGAATGTAGAAGATTATTTGATAAGTTGTTTGTTTTGATTCTTTGTTTTTTATGCTTACCTGTGTTTTCAAAAAATAGGAATGTAATAATTTCATAAGCAGAAAAAAATTAATATATTTTGAGAGACATGTTATTAATTCTTCTATTTTGAGGAACATATGTTTACATTGTTTCTAATCACTAAATTTTAGATGATATGCCCATCTTGTAATAAATCTATTGTTTCATCTTAAGTGTCAGACTTGATATTTACTTCGATACCCATTTCTATTTTGTGTGATAAAAATAACGTCAATTACACTTCAATTTAAAAAAATGTTCTTTTTCTTCTAAATTTGCCACAATTTTTTTCCCTGAAAATTAAAACATTTGCATATAATAAAGGGAATACAGGCTAAAGGCAAAGGCAAAAAAGAGTCAAGTCCATTCCATTTAAGATTTGTGGTAGTTAACATAAGTCATCTTTCTCTGCCTTTCCTCTAGCTCGTTCCAGCTGGACTCATTCCTTGGTCTGTGCCTTAAGTCAGAGGACAGTATGTACTCTACCTGTACTGAGCATTTTATTATTTGTTAGAATTTTTCCTAGTGCTAGGTCATTTTAGGCAAGAAGTCTTTGCCAGTTAGAAAAGAGGCAGAAGGGAAAGCAAAAATAATGTACTCTAAAAAGGACAGTACTTGCAAGTTGCATATAATTGTATTATTTTAAACCAGCAAGAGTTGGGTTTAGTGGTGGCAGCCACATCTATCCTGGAGCTTGTCACTGAAGAGAACGAGGTATTACAGGAGCCACAAGCAGACTGTACAATTAGCGTTAGGTGAAAGGATTGGGTAATCCTGCAACAGTCACTGTTACATAACACCCCGGTTGCTGCCCAGGGATTTGAGCGGTAACTGAGTATTATAGCGGGAACTGTTAGCTTTGTCGCAGCCAAGGGTCACTTGTTGTTTCCATTATAAACCTTGTTTTGTAGTTAGTTGGTTTATAACCCAGACAGTTTAATTCGCATCAGGCCGAAAGCTGGCATTCAAATTAGAAGCCCAGAGGCACTTTTTTTTCCCCCACAATGATAGAATTTTGAGCTAGAAAGAACCTGAGAGATCATTTAATCCAACTTCTATTTTGCAAATAAGAAGACTGAAGCCCAAAGAGGGAGCGAAATGTGCAGAATGTTAGACGGTGACCACGAGGCAGAACCAAATCCGTGACACAGGTTTTTCTGCCTTCCTGATTAAAACAAAATACAACAAAACAAAATGAACCTTAACCACCCTATGGTAAGATAATCTCTTTGTAATGTAGCCACAGGGAGCAGGTGCTGGCAATCTTATCTATACCAGGGCTCCCCTTTGATATGTTGAAGTGACTTGCCCAAGGATATGCAGCATGCTGAGTGGCAGTATAGGAAAGAATGCAGGCCTGTTTTGTGACTGTTTTGCATTTGTAGATTCTTTTTGTCCCTGTCTTATCAATTGATATTCCAATGACTCATTCAATGTCCCCAAAGAAATGACTGTTAAGCCCTGATAAGTGGGGCTCCAGTTTAGTACATTCTCATGGCCATAAAATGAAACAAAAATTGAATTGGGGAAAAAAAAAAGAGGGTTATGACGCCAGAATCATATTTCTATAAAACCACGATTAGTTGAAAAGTTAGTTGAATCAGTCAACTGAACTTCGTTATCTCTATAATATCAAAAGAAAATTTTTGTGGTGGATTGTTTTTCTTTCATAAATTGCAACTGTTGTTTTGTCAATATTAACGAAGTCAGACTTTTTGATGTAAATAGAGTAAATGGCATTTTCTTGAGCTGTGTATTATATCCATTTGGCTGGAACTAGATCTATACAACTTGACTTCATGCATAGCTGGCTTTCCTGAAATCCAACCCAGAAAAACATCCTACATCATTACACCATGGCTGAGTATTTAAAAGTGACCTTGTCTCCCGGATCTGGAAGCCCATTCTACCATGGCAGTAGAATAGGATTTTTTATAAGCTTATGCCATAAAATTAGCGTTCAAATGTCAAAACATAATTTTAAACCCAGCATGCAGTTAGTACTCCCACTTCTCTTTGTTTATACCCATGACTCCGTTACTTTTTTTGAACAGGTCTTTTCGCCCTTATATTTGGTAAGTTTTTTTGAGTAAAAGGACCATCCATATTTACATTCCTTCTTCCATACACGGTAACTTGTGTGGAACCATTTTGCTTTTCATTTGTATGATCAAAATTTATATTATTCATGATATTATTTACTTGGAGATATACTTATGCAAAGTACAAAATTATTTTATTAACAGTGGTCGTTTCCTCTAGAAGAATATGATGAGAAATTGAATTAAGCCCAATTTAGGAGAGGAGAAAGAGGAAAATGCTATGAAAACTGAAACTTTTTCTGACTTTTGTTTATGAGAAATCAGAAAGGAACTGGGAGATAGAATTCTCAGAATATAATTTGATAAACTTAACCCAACCAAGAAAACTTATCTCTTGTTTCTTGTATATTTTTCAGTACTTTTTGTGTTCTTTTTCACCTTCATTCCCCAAAATAAGATATTGGCTTACGATTACATTTTGTTTATACTTTTTGTCTGTGGTCATTGTTCTTTAAGTTTATGATACCAACAGCCTGAAATTCCCATAAACTAGGAAAACCATATGGAGGAAGTAGGTGGTAATTGGCAAAAAGAAAGCATAATATGGAGAGAATTAGTCAAAGGCTGTTGTAATAATTTGGCTCAGTTAGGGGAATCATTTGTTTTGCAGTTCTTGTCCAATATATTATAACATTATTGGAGATGACTTCATAGGTCAAGTGTCACTAAGAAACCTCATATTTTTATTTAGCATGAAGAGATCCAGACTTGCCAGAAAGTCAATATTTATCAGGGTAACTTCATTTAATATTTTTATTTTCTCCATAACCTAATCCCAATTTCTGGAGTTGACAACGTTAGTCAGTGGTTTAGGTTTCCTCATTTTGTTGGAAATGGTGTATGCCACCAACCTAACTTTTTGTTACTAAGCAGTGAAACTAGGCTAAAGGTGTTTTCTCGCTGAATAGCACGTATCTGTGGTTTGAAAGCATGGGTATTAGTGGACTTCCTGGAATTACTATTGGGTTTCAGGTATGTTTGGGGGCCTATTTTAGGAGTTTAGGATCATCAGGTTGAACATTAATATCTTGTAGGAAGCACATGTCTTTTTGAAAAATCCATGTGCACTCAGATTGCATAATAATGAAAACCTAAGTGTATTAGGGAGAGCTTGACAGACAAATGTAATTGTGCTGTCTGGCTGTAAAGCCACTAAAAAGGAAAACTGAGTTGAGATGAAATGACAGCTATGCAGAATCCTTGTTCTAAAAGTCTGAACTTCAGTCAACCCTTGAAGAAGTTGGTAAAACTGACCCATGTTCTCTCATGACCACCACTGTTCTTTTGTGTATACCCACCCAAGCATGGCTTACCTATAGTCACAGAAGTATCAGACCACGCATGAAACTCCATACTACCCATGTTTCTGGCCTGAATGAAATTGCATCTTGTAACTTCTAGGAACCTATGTAATTTCCACAGTGCTGAGAAGTAATTCAATAATAGAAGGCATCTTCTGAAAGAGAAAGTGACTTAGTCAAATTAGACAACTCTACTGAATAATCAGATACACACACATGGACATCCTTACATCTTTATCTATTAGGTGAATATGTTTGTCCCAGACCATTTTCTGTCTGAATATGTAAAATTCTTCCATTGTATATTATATTCTATTACCCATTACTAATGCTACCTTTTATGTGTATAGTAGCTTAATACCCAAAACACTTTCATGTCTATCCAATTTTCATCTGTTTTTGCTTTTCATTCTGGGAGATTTTCCTTGATGTGACTAGGTTCTTAAACCAGGACTATTCTTTTATTCAATCTTTTTATGAATAATTTTATTTCCACAATCATGGTTTTAAAATATTTTTATTTTTGGAAGCATAGTTTTAAGTTCCAATAAAGTTTTTGGTTCTCTGGCTTTTCTTCTTTCATAGCAACATATTTTTGTTTTATTGATAAAATATTTTCTGGAATCTTGGAGGATGATTCCTTTAAATTCTCCTTTGATACAATTTCTTTCTTTTGCCTAGAGTATCAGCTTCCTTCTTTGTTCTTTTAGTTTCCTTTCAATACCTAGTGACCTATAGTGTTGGCTTTTTTTAATTTTGTTTTTGTTTTTATGTGTATGAATGAAAGGCAGAAAGGAAAGAGCAAAATAGGAAAATGGTATGTTGATTTATCCATTGACTAGGTTCATTATGCCTCCCAAAATTTATGTTGTGTTATTTTAATACTATGGCACTAAATCTAATGCTAAATACAAAATTTAATACTACAGTATGTGAGAGAGGAAAAATTATGCCTCATTTCTATGGGTGCAGTCTAAAGTCCATCAGTTCGATCACTGAAATCTGTATACTTTGATTCATCAGTTTTATTTCTAGATATATACACTAAGGAAATAATTAAGGTTATATTTACAAAGAACTAGGTGCAAGAATATTCATCACACCATAAAAATGTAAGAATGCAATGTCAATGTCAAGACTGGTGCGCTTGGTAAATAAGTCACAGTGAGTAAGATAATGGAGACTTTAGTAATTCTATCTTGAAGTACGATTTAAGAAAAAAAGGAAATGCTCACAATGTTTGTAAAAAGAGAAAATGCAAAATAGTCGAAATAATATAATACTATTTAAAAAATAAAATAAAGGAAATATTTGTGTGTGTGCATGTGTGTGTACTACAGGGAAATACAACAAAATATTAACCAAGGTTATCATTGATGATGAGAACATTATGGTTGTTGTGTTTTGTTTTATTGTGGTAATATTGTTCCTCTTATTTGTAACACATAACTTTAAAAATTTTTATTATATAGTACTTAATATACATAACATAAGTAACATATGTATAAGTTCTGAAACACAATAATAAAATAAACAACAATTAATCAATTTCTAGATTTATAAACTAGAGTATTACCAACAGCTTTGGAACTACCTGTGTATACTTATTTATTTTTTCATATCTTATCTTCCTGTGCCCAAAGGTAATCACTCTCCTGAATTTGGAATTTATTGTTCATTTTTTAAAAGTCTTCCAAAATACATTCCTTAGTTTTTCTTACTTTTGAATCTTACAAAATTGAATCATATTTATAATGTTTTATCACTTTTTTCCCTGGCACATGTTTAACGCTTCATTATTTTCACTCCTGTATAATATTCCAGTTTATCACTATACCCTTTTTTAATTAAAATGTCTTCTGTCCCTGATCATTTAAGTTTCAAGTATTTTTATTATTTATTTATTTTAAAATATTTTATTTATTTATTTGACAGAGCGGGGGGGAGAGAGAGAGCACAAGCGAGGGGAGCAGCAGGCAGAGTTGGGGAGGCTCCCTGCTGAGCACAAAACCTGATGCAGGGCTCAATGCCAAGATCCTAGGATATGACCTGAGCTAAAGGCAGACACCTAACTGACTGAGTCACCCGTACACCCCTCAAGTATTTTTACATGAGTAACATTGCTAGAAAATTATTATACTTGGCTCAAGATCTAGAGGTAAAAAGATTACTCTAGATAGTAACTCGCAGAATAGCTGGGGATATGGATATCTGTATAATAGGAAGTCTTCTTTGAAGGTGGCAAAGCTTTAATTTATTTAGATCTTCTTTAATGTCTCTCAGTAACATTTACAGGTTTTCTTCATGAAGGCCTTATACATTTTCATTGGATATATTTCTATGCATCTTGTACTCTAAGCTGACATAACAAAATGGTACCTATTTTACAATTTCATTTTCAACACTTTATTGCAACTACATACAGGTTTCTATATATTAATTTTCTCCAAGTACCTGGCCATATTGTCTCAGTAATTCTGTTGATTCTTTGGGGCTTTTTTCATCTGTAAATTATAAAGATTTTAGTTTCTTTCCCCCAAATTTTAGAACTTACCTTTCCTTTTGTCTTACTTGACTGTCTTAGACTTCCATCTTCAAAGGAATATTTTGTCTCAAAGCCTGATGTTTAATATAGGTTTTCTGTTGACCTCTTTTATCGGATTATAGAAATTTTTCTATTTCTGGTTTACTAAGAGTTTTTAAGGTAATAAATAATTGAATTCTAGCAATTGTTGTAGCTACTGAGATGATTATATGTCTTTTTATTTTATTATTTTTAAAAATATTTTATTTATTTATTTATTTTAGAAAGAGGGAGAGAGAATGGGAGTGTGAACAGGGGGAGGGGCCAAAGGAGAAAGCCATCTCCCTGCCAAGTATGGAGCCCAAGGTGGGGTTTAATCTCATGACTCTGAGACCATGACCTGAGCTAAATCATGAGTCAGGCTCCAAACCTACTGTATTACCTAGGTGCCCCTATATCTTATTCTTTTAACATACTGAATTACATTTATAGATTTTGCTGAGCTATTCAACAATGTTGAATTTTTTGATCATAATATGATCATGGATTAAGATTCCCAAAGTATTCTTTTGCTAAAATATTGTTTAAAATACTTGCATATTAGTGCACCTGGGTGGCTCAGTTGGTTGAGGGTGGGACTCTTGATTTCAACTCAGGTCATGGTCTCAGGGTTGTAGGATCAAGCCCCTCTGTGGGGCTCTTCACTTAGCATAGAGTCTGCTCCAGGTTCTTTCTCTTCCTCTCCTGTTGCTCCTCCCCCCCACTCATACACATGCACACACACTCACTCTCTCTAAAAATAAATAAATAAAATCTTAAAAAAATATTTGTATGTATGTTCATAACCTCTAATTTTCCTTTCTCATATTTACTTGTTAGGTGTGGTAGGCAAAAAATTGACCCCAACCATCAAATGATGTCCACATCTTAATCTCTGGCATCCATGTTACTTGGGAAAAGGAGCTTTGCAAATGTGATAAACATTAAAGATCTTGAGAAGAAAAGGTTAGCTTTGATTGCTCAGGTGGACCCAATCTAGTCCTTCCAGTTCTTTAAAGCAGAGAACATTCCCCAGCTGTGGAGAAGCAGACAGTGTGAGAACTCAGCCCACCACTGATGTCTTTGTAGATGGCAGAAGCCACAAGGTTGGAAACATAGGCAGACTCTAAGCCCCAGAAAGAAACAGCTTTGCTCACACCTTAATCTTACTCTGGTGAGATCTGGGTCAGACTTCTGACCTCTAGGACTCTGAGAAAATAATGTGTGTTGTTTTAAGCAACAGAGCTTATTGTTGTAATTTGTTACAGCATCAATAGACAACTAATATATCTGGTTTTATTATTAAGATAATATTTGACTTATATGATGAAATGGGGTTCTTTTCCTTCTATTTACATTTTCTGGAAGAATCTGTACAAGACTGGAGTGATATTTTAAAAGGTTTAATAAAACTTTAAAAAATTATCTGGGCATGCTACTGGCTTTGTAAAAGATTTTTTTAAAATATCAGTTCAATTTTAAATTGTAAGATTTGGAGGAGAGGAAAAGATTTTCCTTGACCCTCTTAGGGTTCCTGGCTAAGTCTGAAAATTTAACTGACCAAGACAGAGTAGCAGGAGAAAAGCATAAAAATTTATTTAATATAGATTTTATGTGACATGGGAGCCTTCATAAAGCAATGAAGATTTAAAAAAAAAAAAACGGAGTTGAGTGCATTTATGCTAGGTTTAATGAAGAGTAGTAGCAGAAATATAATAGGTTAAGGAATCTGAAGAAATTGTAGTAAACTGGGGAAAACAGTAAATCCTATGTTTGGATTCTTCCTGGCATTCCTTTATCTTTGGGGGTAAGGATGCTTCTTTCCTCTGGGAATAGGGAAGGCACATTCCACATGAGGGTTTTATGACCCATTGTGGGGAGAAGAGGGGGAAGGTCAGAGAGACTGTCCCACTTCTGCCATTTTCTCAAGGTCCTTCAACTTAAAATATTTAATATGCCAATGCACTATATTTTGGGGTAGAATGTCCTAAAGCCAATCAGATTATTCTTAATCTTATTATTAAATTCTTCTTATTATAAGATTATTCTTTTGTTGTGCAACTTTTCCCCCAAGAATTTAAAATTTTCCTCCATTTAAAGGTTCACAGAATTCTGCTATTATCTTTTTAATCTCTAATTATCTTCTCTTTTCCACTATAAATATTATTTAGCCATATCTCCTCTTTATTCTTCTTGAACAATTCAGTAGCTTAACTGTTTTGTACATATATATTTTTGCAATTTCTTTACTTGTATGCATCTTTGATCTTCCTCTTAAAGTAATTTCCTTTTATGCTGAAGAACCTATACCTCAGAAGTTGGCTTACTGAAATTCTGCTGATGGTGAGAAACTCTCAGTTCTTATTTATATAAATATGTCTTTATTTTGCCCTTGTTACTGAAGAGAGTTTGGCTGGTTATATAATTTGAGGTTGACAATTTTGTCATTTCACTGTGTCCTGCCTTCTGTTACTGCTATTAAAGAAGCATGTACTGTTAGTTTAATTTTTGGTTTCTGAGAAAATCTGTTTATTTTCTCAGGTTGCTTTTATGAACTTCTTGTCTGTGAAGTTTTAAAAGTTTCATGGAAGTTTTAGTCATAGATTCATTTTTATTTAAGCCATTTAGAATGCACTATACTTCCTCTGTCTATAAATTCTTATCTTCCACCATTCCTGGAAAATCCTTTGTCATTACCTTTTCAAAAGTTAGCTCTGCTCCATGATCTCTATTCTTTTTTTTTTTTTTAAGATTTTATTTATTTATTTTAGAGAGAGAATGAGAGAGAGAGAGCATGAGAGGGGATAAGGGCAGAGGGAGAAGCAGACTCCCTGTGGACCTGGGAGCCCAAAGCGGGACTCGATCCCAGGACTCTAGGCTCTTGACCTGATCTGATGGCAGTTGCTTAACTAACTGAGCCACCCAAGTGCCCCTCCATTCTTGTCTCAAACTCTGCTAAGGCAAAGTTTAGGTCCTTTTATTCTATTTTCCCTATCTCATTAC
Organism: Enhydra lutris kenyoni; assembly: GCF_002288905.1. NCBI lineage: Eukaryota > Metazoa > Chordata > Mammalia > Carnivora > Mustelidae > Enhydra > Enhydra lutris. Next base: position 26,592,375 of record NW_019154101.1, on the reverse strand, counting down.
TTCCCTTAAGTAATTTTCATTTCCTTTTGTCTTTGTGCTGAATTTTTCAGTATTTTTATGATAAAACATTCAATTTACTTATTGGCTTTTCATCTTTGTTAATCTGATCATCCCATAAATTTTAATTTGAAGGTTATATTTTTATTCTTTGAAGTTTTAATTTGTTAAAATCCCCCTGCCAGTTTAAGAAATATTTTACCCTCAATTTTTAAAATATTTTATACATGTCTTACATCTCATAATTCTCATATCTGCAGTCCATGAGACCTATATTGTTTGTTGATTCTATTGACTCTCATCAATGCCAGTCAGTCCAATTTTGCTGTAATCTTTGATCAGAGATAGTATTTTACTGACATAAATAAATAAAAATTCTGAGGACCTGAATTTAAGTCAGAGTGGATTAATACAATAATAAAATCTATTTTTTCCCAATTAGTTGAGTAAGAATTTTAGGAGAGAATACCTGTTACTGATACAGATTTTTCTAAAGGAGAAAAACTTGAATAGTTACTGTTTATTAAAATTGAATATGTTAAATAACAAAATTTATTTTAAGAAAGATTAGATAGTAGTAGAAAGCTTAACAAAAATTCTTAATGTGAAGGTGCTTAGGTGGCTCAGTTGGTTAAGCTTCTGCCTCTTGACTTCTGCTCAAGGTCATGATCTCAGAGTCATGGGATCAAGCCCTGCATTGGGCTCCTCAGTCACTGGGGAGTCTGCTTGAGCTTCTCTCTCTCCCTCTGCCCCTCCTCATTCCCTGCATGCATACATGTGCTCTCTCTCTCTCTCTCTCTCTCTCTCAAAAATTCTGTGTTTTTGATGCTACTAAGTTTTTTATTTTATTTTAAATAAATAAAACTTAAAAAATTTTTAAAAATTTTGTGTTTTTGATGCTACTAAGTTCAAGTCACTACCAAGGCAGTTATGAGTAAATCAGTGAGGTCTTAGAGTGAGTTAATTATTATGTCTAGTGGGTAACCTCAATTTCATATAAGAAACATAACTAAAAACAACTGAATACAGTGTTTTACAAGAAACAATAAATGTACTATACTATTTTTAAAAATATACTTGTAATTATAAGTGAAAAAATCCTTAGAATCTCTTAATAAAGAAGAAAAACTTTGTCCTTTTTAAATGAACTTTAGATAAAAACTCAAATTTCATAATGAAATATAAGCTAAGTATAGACTTTCAGAACTTATGAAAACAAGCCTATAAATATTTCCTAGCCTTTTTTTCATTTTCCTGATAAAACATAATGGTTATATGAGAGCTTGTTCTTTTCAAAGCAGCTATATCAATTGTCTAACCATTATATTTAAGGTTCATTATTAAATTTTGCTATAGATTGAAAGTCTGTATCCCTCCAAAATTCACATGTGCAAACCTAATCCCCAATGTGGTGATATTTAGAGGTAGGAATTTGGGAGGTGCTTAGGTCACGATAATGAAGCCCACATGAATAAAATAGACCATGAACTCTTTTACCTTTTTTCCAGCATGTGAGGATACAGTGTAAAGATGGCTGTCTAGGAACTAGGAAGTAGGTCCTCACCAGATACCGAATCAGTCAGTGCCTTGACCTTGGACTTCCCAGTCTCCAGAACCATGAAAAATAAATTTCTCTCATTTATAAGTCATCAGCTGCTTTTGTTATAGCAGCCCAAATGGACCAAGAGTTCTAATTAAATTCTCTAGTTTCTGTATTTAGTTACTTTTCTAGGAAAGACTTACCTTTTTTTTTTTCCATATTAGGGAGTGAGTCACTCTTGAACACACCTGCTCAAAATGTTAATATTAATAACCTCTTGGTTGAGAAAATGGGCAAAATATATTAAAATTAAATATATCTATTACCTAATCATTCCACCTGGGGAATTATCCAATAGAAATAAACAATACATAGGAATATTATAGCAGCTGGTACTGCTTTTTAATAAAAGAATGGCTACAAATGGGTGGAATGGAGAGTGGGAAGCTGAATTCATTAAAGTACATCCAAACCATGGAATGTGCTGGGAAAAAAATTTCCATGGGTCTCACAGTTTGAAACATCTTAGGAACAGAGGCACTGACTTTTTTCTTCTGGACTACCTTTTTAAGGATGTTTGTATAATGAGTAACTTTGAATGATAGAGATAGTGTTTCCTCCTGGAACAAATTACACGCTTACTGTCTACTATAATAAATGTTGTACCTTCCTCTCGATTAAAGAACAGACATGCTTACTGCTCATTATAAATATTGACATTCTTTATGCTAAGGGTTCCTCTCCTGGAATGCAAACTGCTGTATATGTAGGCTACATCTGGGCCCATCTATGTCACCTCCTAGGACTAGGGAGCAAAAGGAACTCTCAAAAATAGGTTGATGTTCATGTTGCTTATCATGCTTATCAAGGTGTCCCTTAGTGTCTTCCATCAAGGCCCCAACCTTCTGTTCCTACAAGAGTATTACCCCTATGCACCTCCCCACCATACAAATTCTAACTTGTTAACTTGCAAGTAAGAGAACATATCAGACCCTGCACAATTCTTTAACAGTTTTGGTGACAATGATGGGATGCTGACTTCTGGAAGAGAAAGGACAGGTTTCTGCAGGCCAGGTCTGGGAATGTGGCAAGATTCTCTAGGATCTGACAGCAAATGTTGGATGAGGGGGAGGTCGTGTGGTAAAGCCCCTACTGTCTTGCTCGTTAATAAATGTTTAGAGCAGTGAGAGGTAGGATTGAACCAAGGTGCCCAAATGGTGCCTTGGTTATTCCTCACTCTCCTCTGGGTCCTTCCAGAGGAGAGTGAGCAACATGAGTTAATGTATATGAGCTAACGTTACCTTGACAATGGGACAGCAAGGACTATAGCCTCAGCTAAAAGGTAATGAGGCTACAACTGATGAACCAAAGAGGTTCCACAGGCAAAATAACTGGTCTTAGCACTGAGAACCTTGCTATTTGACACAGAGCTTTGGGCATACCAAAATCATTAGAAGTTTTTTTTTATTGAACTCTAAGCAAGAATGTGCGTAATACCTGCTCAAATTGAATGCAATACTTTGTTTACTGGCATGGATCCCCTTTCTCCCTCCACACCCTCTGATTACTCTTTTTCTTTCTATACTAATATCAACTGCTATTCAGAGAGGTCTACCTGTCATCAAAAGAGACCACAGGTCATACATACCAGTCTCACTCCTTATGCTGGGGAATTCTGCTGGATACAACTGCCCAAGTCACAATCTTACCCAGTCCTGTGGGGTAAGCGGGAACCCAGCTTCAGTGAATGGAGTTCGTGCAGGGTTCACAGTGGGAAAAAGAGGCTAATAGGGCTTTGGAGGTTGAGAAATTTGGGTCAATTCAATGTACTGTTGTTGTTGCTTCTATATCTGAATGTACTTCTTCACCCCAAAAGTGCTAAGGGGATTCTCCCAATCATGGAAGCCACGTACAAAAAAAGACTTATAGAACACACACTCCTAATGACACCTTTGAGCTCAAGTTCCACTGACAAGTTTCAGGCAGTTGGGATTTCTGGCAAAGGGAGGTAGTCTCTATCCTGAGGGACACTGGGGTTTCAGACTTATCACCTCTCTGGTGTAGTGGTCTACCACATATATATGGTCTACCACATATGGCTTTCTGCTACTAGGCTTTGAGCAAAGCTGAACCCCTGATGCATGGAAGCCTTGTGACTCTGGTTTGATAGTCCCATTTCTGGGGTGGGTCAACTGGAACTCAATGACTCACACAGTGAGAATAGCTTAATTAGCCAAATCTGTCAGGTGAAAATGATATATATTCAGGAGCAAAGTCAGCCTGGCCTGGCTATATCTCAGCTTGATATGAGGGGAAATTTCATTTCCCAGTGTGCTTTCCAAAGTTCAAAGGGGCTCTCAGTTCACAGAGGTTCTCCTACATACCTGGTTTGGTTCCCTGAAGGTGAATCTATGTACACTGTGTTTTGACCTCAGGAATTCAATTTCTAATAATTAAGAGCACAAGTATATTGATATGTTTGCATACCGTTATGTTTGCAAGGATGCTTATTACAACATTGTTTTTTATAGCAAATGACAAGGAACTATTAAAAAATCTCTAATTTAGGGGCACCTGGGTGGCTCAGTAAGTTAAAGCCTCTGCCTTCTGCTCAGGTCATGGTCTCAGGGTCCTGGGATCAAGCCTTGCATCGGGCTCTCTCTGCAGTAGGGAGCCTGCTTCCTCCTCTCTCTCTGCTTGACTCTCTGCCTACTTGTGATCTCTGTCTGTCAAATAAATAAATAAAATCTTTAAAAAATAATAATAATAATAAAATTATAGAAGAATAAAACATTTCTAATTTAGGGACTAGACAGAGAAATGAATTGTTCCATACAAACCATGTCAAATTATCCCAAAACATGACAAGTAAAAATAATGTTAACTTTTGTTTTTATGGACAGTATTTTCTCAGTGTTATGTAAAGTGTGAGTAAGAACATGGTTCATAACCTTTTCCATTTATTGATCAGGCACATACAACCTAACAAATAACAGTGTGCTTGCTTAGTTAGACAGGTAACCTTAAGGCAAGCCCTCTTGTCCCACAACAACAGCACCACTATGGTCTGTCATACAAAGTCTAGTTTCAAGATTTATTATTATGTAAAAAGGCAAGGCATTAAAAAAGGTAAAATTATCATTTTCATGCAAAAATAGCACATATAAAGATGTTTGTGTGGACAACCTGTGAAAGAAAACACAAGGCACTGGTAATAGGGTTTCCTCTGGGAAGAGACCAGGGGAACCCTCAAAAGTCTTTGGTGAAAATAAAATTTATTTTCATTGCTATACATGAAGAATCACAGGTAGGTTAAGAAGTAGTATCTCTGGGTGGTGAAATCCAAAGGATGATTTATTTACTGCCTGTTACTCATTTTGTATTATTCATACAACGAACTTAAATTTACTCCAAAGATAAAAAAAAATTAGAAATAGTTTAAATATTTTAAAGAAAGGATATATCCATAATTTGGCAGCTGGGAGAGCAACAAAAGTTGTTGTAATCTTCTTGCTGAAAAGAAAAATACAATCCTGAATATAAACCCAGATGCTGACATTGGAATAGGGAAGAAGTAAAAATGTCACACAATTAGTAGGCAAATGGCTGGTAGAAAAAAATAAATCTAGATGCAAAATTACCTATAAGAAAATTACACAGATTATATAACCAAATGAAAATTCAAAGACCAATCCAACAATATCTTGCTCTTATTATTTATTTTTTATGCCTTCTTAGGTCCAAGGATATGACCAATCGAAGAAACAAACAGTATTGTAACAAGAAATTCTCTATTCCATTCAATAGGTTTCAATAGCTGAGTTTCTCCCAGAATCCTATGTGGACTAGCCTCAGTCATTACCATACCATACAGACAGACAGATCTCTCTGGGGCTTTTGGCGGAGATTCTTTTATTCCCACAGCACTTTGAAGGATTTCAGATGGAGAACGCTGTACCATTGCCTTTGCACGTCTTCCAGACAGTGGAGAATGTGTTTGGGAGCAACAGATTGAAGTTCATCTTCTGGGGGCCTGTGAAAATATCTTCTGCTTTTGTAGATTGGTGAACCAAAAGAAAAAAAACACCCTCAATCATTGGATTGGTATTATATACCACCAGTACCCTTCTCATGGTAATGGTCCCACACAAACCAGTTTATAAAACTCCAAGAATGTGAGATAGATCCTTCATCTTTTAGGAAAACAGCAACTCTTAAAACAATTATTTTATTTCATCCGTGGATTGTTGCTAATGGCAACAGAAAGAATGCACCGGAGTGTCATAATAATCCTCCATTAAATCCGTGGTGTTTAAATTTTAATGCTATAATTCAAGAGCTGACAAAAGCCCATTGAGTGCGTCTATGGAGAGGAAAACAGGCGGGTCCATTTTCTCAGGGGTGATGCTATAGCAACATGGAATGAATTTGGGGTCAGGGAACAAGCAGTCTCCAAGCTTTGTTTGCATTTCCTGGCTAAAAGTAGAATTCAACATTATAAATTTTACCCAACTAAGTAGTTATTTTGAGCAGCAGGAAGATAGCTCCTTTTGCACCGCTGTTTACATTGAAAACAGAGAGAAGGTAACAAAACCAGAACTGGAAGAAAGACATACCGACAAATATATTATGAAATGACTCTCAAAGTGACCACTTTAGAAACCCCAAAACTTCCCTATGCTTGATGCCCAACCCTTCTCTCCTGGACAAATGATGCTTTCAAACATGGAAAAATGTCACAATTCCCAAAATGCCTTTTAAAATGAGGAGGCAAAAAAGTCTGATCAACAGTCCCTGAATGGGACCTCCTTCCAGTCAAGGAAGGCATGGCAAAGTACAGTGCTGTTGATTACATCTAGCTCTTTATAATGGTACTATTGTTTCAGTGGGAGGATTTTTTCTATCAGAATAAACAAATATACCTGAATCACAACTGCTCTACAACATAAGGCAAAGAACAAAAAACAAACAAATAAAAAATATCCTACCGAATTCCCAGAGGTTTGTGCTGCCAACTTTTCTTTCCCTAAGCATCTGTGTTTTCACTTTTGGCTTTAGTGTTTAATAGCAGCCTACTGAGTCAATAATATAATACACTTAAGGTGCTTATCCAGTGAATGTGTATCTATATGGCTCACAATATACAGACATGAAGAATGTTAGGTTTTCAAGTGCTAAGTCATAGACAAACACACCTGTAAACCATGTAGGTCAACAAAACCCAAAGCTGTTCCTTCCTTTCCATCTCCTTGTCAAGACCCTCACTGTGTCACCTCAGCAATGAAAAATCCCTGCCCCTCCCAAACTCTCATGACTGCTGGTACCCACCCTTAATAATTCATCCTATGGCAGTATCAATCGTCTTAAAACAAACAAAACATTTCTCCCTTATTCAAAAATCTCTGATGCCTATAGAATCAAATTCACAGATTAATTTTGCTGTTCATTATAAGTAAAGCAAACTCTATAACTTGCTGTTCCACTGATATGGCTTGTTTATACTCTCCTCATAATATATTTAGTTAATGGACCCTGCCTAGAATTTTCCTAACATAACTCAGTTCACCCTTCAAGCTCAATTCAAATGTCACTCTTTCCAGGAAGCCTTTCAGGATAACTCTGTCTAGAAAAGAGTTCTTCTTCTTTTTTCTCCATGCTTCCATATAACATGTAAAAGTGTCTTTCAGAATTTTTTACTTTTTTCTAGTACACCATCTGGCTATTATTCCCTGAGAACAGGGACTATAGATTCAACTTGGAAGAAAAAAATTTTTTTAAAGAAAATCTTCCCTAAGCTGTATTGCTCACCTGGTTTTGCCAGTTAGGTACGCCAAGTGTAGTATTATCTATGAGAGGAAGCGATGAAATAAAAAATATCAAAAAGTAATATATTATGATCAAGTATAAGTATCTTCAATAAAAGAATAGCTTAGCATAAAAAGAAAAATAAAGGATTAGTTTAGGTTATTCTGTGTGAATAAACAATCCTGAATCCGAGAAGTAGATCATGATAAAAATTAAATTTCTTCTCACGTTACCCATCTAGAGAACATTGGCAAAAAGATCCTGCTCACCATAGTCAGTGAGGGACCCAGGCTGTTGGAAGTGCCTTTTGTACACATGCTTACATAATCACTAAGTCAGAAAAAGGGAACCTGGCAAACTACGACACACTGGCTTTGAAGATTTCTACCCATAAACGACATATTATATCTCTTCCATTCACAACATAAACCAAAGCACATAACACAGCCAACCTGACTTCCAGGGGAAAAGACAGTGCAATCCTGCATGAATTCAGAAATGGAGACATTTTGAAATGTTTGAAGACTAGCCCTTATGAAGACTGCCCCATATTTTCTCAAGAGTTGAAGAAAAACAAAAGTGGTAAATTTCAAAATTTACTTAAACCAGCAAAGTACTTAAAAGTAGGGAACTCTCTAAGGTCGATCAAAGATACCTTTCAGTAACCTAGGAAACTGTTTCCCTATGGTGAAATTTTAGATATCTTCCCCTTAAGATTAGATTAAAAACAAAAATGCTTATTATCCTTGCTTTTGCTCAATACAAACTGCAAGTCCTGGTCAAGACAGTAAGACATTAAAGAGAAAATGAGGTACAAACTTTGGAAGAAAAGGAAAAAAACCTTCCACTTCCAATAGTACAATATGAATTTGTTGATACTGTTATCTTTTGATTTTTTTTATTTTTCTATCAGAATAATTAATAATCATGAGCAAATTGAGCACAAAAATTATGTTAAAAATCAAAAGCAAAACATCAGTGATCTGCACAAAAGCATCAAATGAAATAACAGTTGTGTAATTGGTATCCTAGAAAGAGAGAGAAGAGGGAGCATGGGGCAGAAAAATTATTTGGGGAAAAATTGGTTGGAAAATTTCAAAATTTTATTTAAAAATTCATCCATAATTATAAGAACCTAAGTAACCAACAAGCAGAGGGAAAAACCCTACAGGCACATGATGTTAAGTTGCTGAAAGTCAACATCAAATAGCACATAAGAAGAACAGGAAGGAAATATACTTTAAATACAGGAATCCACAGTAAGATAGCTGACCCCTCATCAGAAACAGTGAAAGTCAGAAGACACTGGAATGACATCTTTAAACTCACTAAAGAAAAAATATAAACCTGTTAACCTGGGAAAGTATTGATCTGCAGCAGATATGTACTGCAAGAAATGCTAGAGGAAGTTTTTGGCTGATGGTAAATGATGCAGGTGAAAATTTGACTATACAAGAAAAAAATGAAACATTAAATACTGTGATAAGTTTTATGAAAAAAATTAAACAAATCAGATGAAAAAAACATTTTTTTTGAGAAAAACACCAAACGAAACTGATAAAAGAAAGAAAAAAATGGAGTAGTCCCATTAACTAAATAAGACTCGTAATTAACCAAGAGGCACAAATTTCCAGGTATAAAATAAGTAAGTGCTGTGTAAATAACATACAGTATGGTGACTGTAGTTATTAATACTGTATTGTATATTCGTACGTTGCTAAGTAGATCTTATATGTTCTCATCACAAGAAAAAAATGTGTAATTAAGTGTGGTGATGGATGTTACTATATCCATTATAGTGGTCATTTTGCAAATACACATATATTAAATTACTATGTTGTACAACCTAAACTTCCACTATAATGCATGCCAATTATATCTCAATTAAAAAAAAACAAACCTTCCCTCCAAGAAAATGCTGGGCTCAGATGGTTTCACTGGTGAATTTCATTAAGCACTTAACAAAATTATCCCAATTATATTTAAGTTTTTCTGATTGTTTCCCATAGAAATGTGCACTTCAGGGAATAGTCTGAGTTTATTTGCTGAGTGGAGATATTTAGAACTCAGATCTGGCCAATTAGGAATTTGACTATAATTTCAAGTGGGTTATAATATTACTGAGCTTATCCACTTGTTCTTCAGTTAATATTTGACACTGAGCCTTTACTGCAGCCAGTTCCCTCCCCCCACCCCGCACTCCTACCCCCAGGCTTATGCACAACAAGAGAAATGACAGACATAGGAATCTGACACAGCTGTTGGACAAACAAATCCAAGTTACAGTCTTCTGGAAGGTGATTAAAATCAAGATTGACAGAAAGTCAGTATGTTGGAAAGACGAAAAAAGAGGAACACTGATAAACTTGAGCCTAGATCAAGCTGAGTTTTGCATTTCATAAACAAATGCTTCAGGCCAAATATTTGGTGGACTAAATGAATTGCAATTCCTTTCAGTCTTTTTATCACAGGGTACTTGCTGCAGATAAAAATGAGGGAAGAAAGGATAGCCTTTTACGTGCTTTTCGTTCTCGATCTAACAGTTGCTATTCTGGCTTCTAGGAGAAAACTTCCCCAAACATGAAAGAGAAGAGGCGAAAGCAAGGAAGGGAATGCTGTGTGTCTGTAAACAGACCCTGGAAGGTGAGCTGTCAAGGAAGAGGAAAGCTCTGGCGCGTTGAAGCAGTGTGCTTTCACGGTATCTTGAAGGGCCTGGACTACAGTGCGTGTACTAATGTTGCAGGTCAGATTCCCCAGAAAGCTGGCTGGGAGATGGAGCTTTGTGTACACAAAGTTTTGGGGGACTTGCTGTCAAGATCAACACTTGTGCAGGATGGTAAGGAAGCAGAGTTGGGCCAAGGGAGAAGCTGAGCTGAGTGCAGTAACAAATGCACTTGGGCTTGCCCTGGGGTTGGAATGGCCCTTTAGATACATCGGGAGTTGGGGAAAGGGGACCTGGCCTTCAATCAATCTTGGGAGGCATCTTGCCCTCCAGAGAAAGAAAGATCTCGTGCAATGAGGCTCTCTTCAGGGGAGAACAAAGCCCAGAGAGGACTGGCAGCTGAGAGCTATCATCCAGCAACACACTCAGTAGTTAAGGGAATTAGTCCTTCCTTCCTGGAAGAGGAATCCGGGCAGGGTAACACAATAGCCATTACTGTCCACTTTTACATGTCTTCACTCCTCTTGCTTTACCTAAGCCCTAAACGTCATTCCTCCAGGGCAATGGTGACTGTTTTTCCGTAGGGCAAACTTATTAGAGGAAAATTAACAGAGAAAACTCTAGCCCTCACAGCTACAGCTGTGATAAGTTACTGTCTCCTTAGTCCACAATCTATCCTAGATTCTCTTCTCCTACAGATAGTACCTGTGATGACTTAGTCTACCAAGACCGACGGGATAGCCAAAAATCATATCTTTTTGCCTAACCCCCAAGTCATTAAGCCCTTCTGAGACTGTGGCTACGATATTTGTCCATTTACATCGAAACTGGGCAAAGAAGTACTAAGAGATACCTGGCTCCTTGGCATGAAGAGTATGAAGTCCACAGGCATAAACCATACTTTGTGTTTTCATGGTGGGTGTTTTCCATCTTAGGAACAAAGACCACTGAACACTCAAGAGGTCAGAATTTCAGAAAAAGGAAGCAGAAATTCCTTATGGGTCATTCTTACTTTCACCCTTTGATTCCTGGTACCATGTCTTCTAACTAATGGGGCACAGCACCACATAGTAGTCTTTGAGGTGAGTCTATCCTGGGTCCTGGAAGATGACTCCCTATCTTTGCACGGTTTCATTTTTGAGCCTTATCTGTGACAAATAAAGACTTATCTGACAAATATAATCTATTCTATTGCTCTTCAATGCCAGCTGCTTTTGGACACTGTGGTATGTGATAGGACCTGTGGTTCTTCAGATTGTGGGCCCACTGTTGCACCTCATTTGCCATAAAGTGAGTCTCTTAGTCCAGAGTTTTTGAACAGTGGCATATTGACGTTTTGGGTGAGACAGTTCTTTGTCACGGGGAACTATGCTGTATGTTGTAGGATGTTTAGCAGCAACTCTGGCCTCTGGCCACTAGATGTCAGTAGCATCCTCTCAGTTGTGCCAACCAACTGCGTCTCCAGATTTTTGCCAAATGTCGGGGTGGGGGGGGGGGGATTACCCCTGGTTAAAAACACCTTAGTCTGATGCGAAATTATTCGGAATTCATGTGGATCAATTAAACTTTCTGTAATCCCATGGTTAATGATGCTGTCTGAGGCTCTTCAATCAGGAAAGGCAAATCCATACCTAGAATATATATAGATTCAAAAAGCGTTGCAGGTTGCTTGGCGTCTTGAAAGAATTGTGCTGTATTTGGGGGTTAGCACTGTTCTCTCTTGCTAACTGCTGGGTCATTTAGCAGTGGCAGGAGTTATATCAGTCTTCATAAATGGGACATCACATAGCTGGGCCCATACACAGCCTCTATCCTTGACACCACAGTTACTTTGTTTCTTTGTTCCCCCAGTGTTCAAACACTGGGGTCAGAGAAAGTTGGCTAACATGGAATGGCTGACATTTTGTCCACTTTGCTTACTTGGTTGTTTGTTTAATGCCTGTTCCAGGGTAGATGTTCTTTTGTGGACACAAACATGCAATACAAAGATCTCCACACTTCACACCCACTCCCATGAGTCCATCCACAAATCATGACTGCAGACCTTCTTGTCCCTGATCTTCCCACCTTTTTCCTCCCAAGCTGTTTGTCATCTATGAATTTACATAGATTTTAATCCTGGGCTATTTTCTTTCTGCCAAAAGAGGAATATCAGTTGTACCACCTGGAGCTCTGCCTATTGAAGACGATTTTCACCGACTAATGTCTTTCAAGGTCACCATGGAGAGTGGCTATAGGGAACTCCCAACCCATTTTTAGCTTGTACGCTCATACTTAGCTGACAGTTCATAAATTTGCTCTTTTCCTCCTTTGTCAGCTGTTGTAAGGCATTGTATGCAAAACAGGTAAACGTTGGTTAAGAGGTCTTGCTTCGTACAACGGTGGTGAATGAAACCTAAGGTGACGCCTCCAGACTTTGCTGTGTGCTTGGGCCTTCTGGGGCTTCCTGGGCCTAATCCTCATATACCATTTTTATCTTAAGACCTCATAGGTCTGATGAAGTGTAATTTGACCTCTTTGACTGTTTTCTTAATCTCTAGAATGAGAGGTTTAACGAAATAACATCTCTATAACATCTTTTCCAATTCTAGAGTTCTATGAGAGGAAGCATAATTTTATATTTTGAAGGACGATAGACATTGGCAGCTACTGTACCCTTGCTTTATGACCGTGGGTCCCTCACATAGTTTTATCTATGAATACCACAAATTCCCCTTTTTATCACCATCATGACCAGTTAAATCATTGTTACTATAACAAAACCAATGTTTCCAAAGCCATTTAAAATCATGCGCCCACAATAGCAACACTGTTTCAAGTGTTCACCACTCAGTTTCTTGCTCCAGCTTGTGCAATCATCTATACACCCAATTTATAGTAAATGTCACATTTAGAATAATAGACTATAGGTGATCTCTGGGAGAAACCTTAAAAATTAACTTCCTGAGCCTCCTGGCCACATACAGCCTAATCTGTCAGAGGGAAAACTCAGGTTCATTGGCCCATCTGGGACCTCTGTGGTCTTTAATACTTTGGGTGCACTTCGGTCTGCAAAGAAAGAAGATTCAAGAATAGATTCACTAAGCAATCAGTGAGAGCTGTTGCCTAAGTCAGAGAGATACCTTGAAGCGGGACTGTGAGGCATGAGGATTGCTGCTTAACTTATTTGCAATGGGAAAATGATTTTAAAGTTAATTAAGTATGCTTTGAGAAAATGAAACAGACTGTATTAGTGAGGGTTCTTCAGAGAAACGGAACCAATAGGATGTGTGTGCGTGCATGTGTGTATGTGTGTGTAAGGGATTTATATATATATAAAGATTTATTTTTTTTAAACATTTTATTTATTTATTTGAGAGAAGAGAGAGACAGTGAGAGAGAGCATGAGCGAGGAGAAGGTCAGAGGGAGAAGCAGACTCCCTGTGTAGCTGGGAGCCCGATGCGGGACTTGATCCCGGGACTCCAGGATCATGACCTGAGCTGAAGGCAGTCGCTTAACCAACTGAGCCACCCAGTCGCCCTATAAAGATTTATTTTAAGGAATTGTCTCATGCAATTATGGAAGCTGTCAAGTTCACAATCTGCAGGATGGGCCAGCAGGCTGGAAACCCAGAGAAAAAGTTAATGTTACGGTTTAAGTTCAAAGACTGTCAGGCTGGAAAATCAGGGGAAAGCAGGTGTTGCTCTTCAGTTCAGAGTGTTGCAGAATTCTCTCATGCTTGGGGAGCTCAGTCTTTTATTTTTCAAGACTTGAACCGATTAAATGAAGCCTATCTACACTATGGAGGGCAATCTGCTCTACTCAAAGTCCATCAATTTAAATGTTAATCTCATCTAAAAACACCCTCATAGAAATATCCAGAATAATGTTCAGCCACATATTTGGGCACCATGCCCATCCAAGTTGACACATAAAATTAGCCATCACACAGATTACAAAATAAATTTGTTTCAGAATTATTTTTCAGAAACAAATTTTGTACATGCTACAACATTATACTTGGATGCTACAGTGTGTATCATTTATTTCCATTTTTGGAAAATTGGCTAACGTTTTGAAACCCTCAAGTGACAACAAATTAATGAAGGACTACTTAAGTCCAGTGATAGTTACTGCATTTCCTGATATGAAAAGATATAATTTTTATTGCTTGCTAAAAACATAGCCTATAAATACTTTTTTTATTTGACCTTGTGCAACAGCTTGCTCACCACTGATTTAGTATCCCCCCAACCTCCCCCTTTTTTAAGGGCAGAAACCCAAAGTCCTGAGAAATCTATGATACGGTAGTTTAATGTCAATCTTTGGAATACTTACTTTTTCCTCTAAAGATTTAGCTAAATAAACAAGCTGAAACATGAATCATATTTATTTATGTAACCTAAATATAGTGAAAAACTTTTAATTTCATTGCTAATACAAAATGCGCTTTGTATATGGAAATTGTTCAATGTCCAGTTCAATGCCACACATTCATTATTCATGTTCACCTCTTTTTGGTAACAGTACTTTTTCTCAGATATTTAGAAAATGATTAAAGTTTAGGTCTTATTTTACTTGTCTTTGATATCTGATTAATTAAAGAAAAACCCCACAAAAGACAAGATACATTTATAGACACTCTTAGATCTACTTAAAATTTTGAAATCTTAGGCTGAGCAGTATCTAAGTTTTACTCACACATACTTGTCCTCATAATTATGCTAACAAATATTAGTTATTGGAAAATTATTGTAAAAATTACTTTAGTAAGCTTATTTTCCACAAAAATATGCAAATCTTCCCATAATTTTCACAGTGCTAGTTCTGTTTATCTATATATTTTTCTTTAATTCTATTTATCTATTTATTTTATTATCTATTTATTTTTCTGTCTATTGTCTATTTATCTATTATCTATTTATCTATTTTTCTATTTATCTATTATTCATCTATCATATATGTCATTTAATTTACACTAAAAATTACAGAAGTAATACATTTTTTGAAACTATATTCAAATAACAGGAGAATATATAAAGTAAAAAGAGAAAACAGGAGTTCCCTTGCCCCTAAAATCAGGAATTCATATTGATCTGCTTCTTCAATGACTGTATAATATGCCAGAGTGTGAATATAGTATAATATGTCCAAGCATATTGTTATTTATTATTTCTAGTTATTCATGATCATAAATGATGTATAGTCAACCTATTTATTTATCCTTGTGCATGATTGTTTCTTCACACTGGATTTCTACAAGAACCACAACTGACTCAAAGACTAAGGAAAATTTTACGTTTTATTATTTATTATAAAATTTCCCTCCAAAAAAATCTGTGATAAAATTAATACTCCCACCAACTGTGTGTGTGCATCCATTTCCCTACCAATGTTGAAAATTGTCCATCTTTTAATATAGTTAGAATCTATAAAATATTGTTGCCAGTGGAAAATTCTTTTAATGTTATTTAACTCCACAATGCAATGGTCCATAATTATTTTTAGAAGCTAAATTTTTTAAGTATTAATTGTAGTCACTCTTTCATACTCTTTTATTATTCTTGTTTTTTTATTTGTATATAGGATCAGTATGTACTCATCCTGGTTTATCAGTCATTGCCTATAGGAGTCTACTTACTGTTAATCAGGATCTATATCTCAATCTTTATAGCTATCTTTTTGTAATTTGACTCCAACATTAAACTTAATGTCTGAGTCCATACAATAATCAACCAGTGAATCTGGAATCTCCCAATGCCAAGACAACAGTACATTTATCATTGGTAATCTCAGGTTCCACTAAAAATTGTCTTTAATTAAAAGCTCACCATACTACAGATGGCTTCTGCAAAAAACTATTAGATATTGTTCATTATGATTCCTGCTACATTACTTACTAGAGTTTTATTTTATGGAAACATAGTAACACTGCAAATATTTTCCCAAACTGACAAAAATATAATATTTATTGTTGGGCAACATAGAAGTAATAAATATGCTTTGAGACAAAAAGGATACCACATTCATTTATATGAGTGTACTCATTTATATGAGTATAATTGAGTATTTATGAGTATTTCATAATTGACTATAAATCCAGAATTTATCACTGTATCACTTCAGACTGTTAATGACTTTTATAAATGACACTGAAAGAATTTCTCTAATACAGCATGGGAGAAGTAACTGACAGCAAAACTACATGACCTTAAATGGAAATTATCCTAACCCCAGATATCTGTAGGTAACATAATTTTCACTCCAAAATTTGAAAGTAAGTAATTTCCAGTAGCAATTTGACATTATAAACCTTAATTTTGGTGACTTTTACTGGACAGATTAGAGCAGAAATTAATGATATAGAAACTAAAAAAAAAAAACAATAGAACAGGTCAATGAAACCAAGAGCTGGCTCTTGGAAGAGATCAACCAAATTGATAAACCTCTAGCCAGACTCATCAATAAAAACCGAACAAACAACTAAGTAATATGGGGCACGTGGGTGGCTCAGTGGGTTAAAGCCTCTGCCTTTGGCTCAGGTCATGATCCCGGGGTCCTGGGATTGAGCCCCGCATCTGGCTCTCTTCTCAGCAGGAAGCCTGCTTCCTCCTCTCTCTCTCTCTCTCTCTCTCTCTCTCTGCCTACTTGTGATCCATCTGTCAAATTAAAAACAACAACAACAACAACAACAACAACTAAGTAATAAGAGAAAAGAGAGGACCCAAACAAACAAAATCACAAATGAAAGAGGAGAAATAAAACCCAACACTAGAAAAATACAAATAATTGTAAGAGAATATTATGAAAAATTGCATGCCAACAAACTGGACAATCTAGAAGAAATGGATAGATCCTAAAAATATAAAATCTATCAAAACTAAAGCAAGAAGAAGTTGAAAATTTGGACAGACTGATTACCAGCAATGAAATTTGGGAAAAAACTTCCAAAAACAAAAGTCCAGGACCAGATGGTTTCACAGGTGAATTCTACCAAACATTTTAAAAAAGAGTATCTATTTTTAAACTATTAAAAAAAATAAAAGAGGGAGGAAAACTTCCAACATCATTCTATGAGGCAAGTGTTACCTTGATACCAAAACCAGATAAAGATACCATAGGAAAAAAAGAGAACTATAGGCCAGGATCTCTAATAAACATAGATGTGAAAACCCTCAACAAAATACTAACAAACAGAATCCAACAATATAGTAAAAAAAAAAAAAAAAGTCACCACAATCAAGTGGGATTTATTCTCAGGATGCAAGGGTGGTTCAATATTCACAAATCAATCAATGTGATTCATCACATCAATTAGAAAAAGGATAAAAACCAGGGTGCCTGGGTGGCTCAGTGGGCTAAAGCCTCTGCTTTCAGCTCAGGTCATGATCCCAGGGTCCTGGGATTGAGCCCTACATCGGGCTCTCTACTTGGCAGGGAGTCTGCTTCCCCTCCTCTCTCTCTGCCTGCCTCTCTGCCTACTTGTGATCTCTGTCTGTCAAATAAATAAATAAATAATCTTTAAAAAAAAAAAAAGAAAAGAAAAAGGATAAAAACATATGATTATTTTAACAGATGCTGAAAAAGCATTTGATAAAGTACAACATCCATTCATGATAAAAACCCTCAACAAAGTAGGTCTAGAGAGAACATAGCTCAATATAATAAAGCTTCATATAAAAAATCCACAGTGAACATCATATTCAATGGGGAAAAACTAAGAGCTTTTCTCTTAAGGCCAGAATCTAGAAAAGGATGTCCACTCTCATTGCTTTTATGCAACTCAGCACTGGCAGTCCTAGCCACAGCAATCAGACAAGAGAAAGAAATAAAAGGCATCCAAACTGGTAAAGAAGAAGTAAAACTTGCACTATTTGCATATGACATGATGCTACATATAGAGAACACTAAAGACTCCGCCGAAAAGCTACTAAAGTCACAGGATACAAAACTACTAAAATTGCAGGACACAAAAATCAATACAGAAATCTGTTGCATTTCCATACAATAATAATGAAGTAGCAGAAAGAGAAATTAAGAAAACAATCCCATTTACAATTGCACCCAAAAAATAAAATACCTAGGAATAAACTGAACCAATGAGATGAAAAACCTGTGCTCTGAAAACTATAAAACACTGATGAAAGAAATTGAAGATGACCCGAAGAAATGGAAAGACACTTCATGCTCATGGGTTTAGAAGAGTAAGTATTATTAATATCTATAGAACCCAAAATGATCTATAGATTTAATACAATCCTTATCAAAAAACCAACACATTTTTCACAGAAGTAGAAGAAACAATCCTAAAATTTGTGTGGAACCACAAAAGACCCTGAATAGACAAAGAAATCTTGAAAAAGAAAAATAAAACTAGAGGTATCACAATTCCAGACTTCAAGTTATATTACAAAGCTGTAGTAATCAAAATGGTAGGGTACTGTCAAAAAATAGATTCAGAGATCAATGGAATAGAATAGAAAACCCAGAAATAAACCCATAATTTTATGGTCATTTAATCTTCAACAAAGGAGACTAGAATATGCAATGGGAAAAAGTCTCTTCAACAAATGGTGTTGGGAAAACTGGACAGCTACATGCAAAAGAATGAAACTGGACTACTTTCTTATACCATACACAAAAATTAACTCAAAATTTGATTGAAGACCTATGAGACCTGAAACCATACAATTCCTAGAAGACAGAACATGAGATAATTTATCTGACATTGGCTATAGCAATATTTTTCTAGATATGTCTCTTAGGAAAAGGGAAATAAAAACAAAAACTATTGGGACCACATTAAAAAAAAAAAAGGTTTCTGTTCAGCAAAGAAAACAATCAGTGAAACCAAAAGGCAACCTGAAGAATGAGAGTAAATACTTGCAAATGACATATCTGATAAAAGGTTAGTGTCCAAAATATATAAAGAACTTATATAACTCAACACCCCAAAACAAATAATCCAATTTAAAAAGGGGCAGAAGACATGAACAGGCATTTCTCCAAAGACAGATAGACAACAGACACATGAAAAAATGCTCAACATCACTTATCATCAGGGAAATACAAATCAAAACTAAAGTGAGATATCACCTTACACCTGTTACGATGGCTAAAATCAACAATATAAGAAACAACAGGTGTTGGCAAGGAGATAGAGAAAGGGGAACTCTTGCATTATTCGTGGGAATGCAAACTGATGCAACTATTATGGAAAACAGTATGGGAGTTCCTCAAAAACTTAAAAAGAGAACTACCCTATGATCCAGCAATTGCACTATGATACATTTACCCAAAGAATACAAAAATACTAATTCAAAGCGAGACATGTATTCCAATGTTTATAGCAGTATTATCTACAATAGTTAAATTATGGAAACAGCCCAAGTGTCCACTGACTGATGAATGAAGGAGATGAGGTATGTATATACAACGGCATATCACTCAGCCATAAAAATGAATGAAATCTTCCATTTGCAACAACATAGATGGAGCTAGAGAGTATAATGTTAAGTGAAATAAGTCAATTAGGGAAAGAGAAATATCATATGATTTTAAGAAATAAAACAAATGAGCAAAGGGAAAAAAGAAAGAGAGAGGCAAACCAAGAAACAGATTCTTAACTACATAGAACAAACTGATGGTTACCAGTGAGGAGGTTGGGGGGAATGGGTGAAATAGAAGATGGGAATTAAGGAGGGCACTTGTAATGAGCACCAGGTATTGTATGGAATGGAAGTGTTGAATCACTCTAGCTCACACCTGAAATTAATATTACATGTATATTAACAAACAGGAATTTAAATTTTAAAAAATCTTAATATACATAAATTAAACAGGATTTATTGATTTAAAAAAAAAGATGCAGCACATTTCCATCAACACAAAGATCTCTCATTTTGTTCTTGTATAGCTACCTACTTCTCTCCCACCTTCCTTTCCCTCCCACCTATTTCTAACTCTGGTAACTACTAATCTGTTCTCCATTTCCACACTTTTGTTATTTTTAAGAATGTTATATAAATGAAACTGTACAATGTGTTACCTTTTGGGATTGGAATTTTTTCATGTAATGTAATTCTTTGAAGATTCATCCAAGTTGTTATGTGTATCAGTAGTTAATTCCTTGTTATTATGGAGATATAATTGATGATATAAATATACTGCAGTATTTATAATCATTCATCCATTAAACAAAATCTGCCCCCATCCCAGTATATATTACCTGTGATGCTCCTATGAACATTTGTGCACAGGTTTTTGTGTGAACATAAGTTTTCATTTCTTTGGGATGAATGACCAGGAGCACAATTGCTGGGCTGTAAGGCCGTTACATGTTTGGTTTTTAAGAAACCAATAAACTGTTTACCAGAATAGCTAGATCATTTTAAACTCCCACCAGCAATGTATAAGTGATCCAGTTTCTCCACATTCTTACTAGCATTTGGGTTGTCACTATTGTTTGCTTTTAGTCATTTTGATAGGTGTATAGTACTAACTCATTGAGATTTTAATTTGCCTTTCCCTGATGGCTAATATTGTTAAACATCTTTTCATGCACTTATTTGCTATCTGGGCATCCTGGCCAGTGAAATGTTTCTGCTATATAACATTTATATAACGTACTAAGTTTTGAGTCTTCCTATGTTCTAGATATGCATCTCTTGTCGCATAGGTGGCTTGAAAATATTTTTCTTTGTCTGTGGCTTATTTTGAGCATCAAAAATCATTTGGGTATAATTGTGTGAGTCTATTTCTGGATTCTTTATTCTGTTGATTTGATCTATGTGTGTATTCCTCCTCCATCACACTATCTTAATTACCATCACTCTATAATAAGTCTTGAAAACAGGAAGAGGAGTTTCTTTAGAATAATCTTTCACTACACAAAAACTTTGCTGGGATTTTGATGGAAATTGTGTTAAACCTGGGTGGGAATTTGGGGAAAACTGACATCTTTATTAGGTTGAGTGTTTCAATTCACAAACACTGTATGGCTCTATAGTTATATCCTTTTTGATCTCTTTCATCAGCATTCTACAGTTCTCAGCATATGTGCTTGTTAGAGTTATACCTTAATCTATCATTTTTTTGAGTGAACAAAAATGGCATTGTATTTTTAATTTTGATGTCTGTGTGTTCATTGTTAGTATACAGAATTACAATCCACTTTTATTTTACTATTTTTTTAATTAAAAAAATCTTTATTGCATCATTTCCCACCTGTAGCTGCTGCCACTGCTATGGACCCCACTGACCTTGCTGACCTTGGCTGACCATGCCTGACACCTGACTGGGAGACAATTAAATTTTATATGCTTATCTTTTATCTTGCATTCTTGCTGAACTCACTTATCAAATCTAGGAGTTTATAGATTCCTTGGGATTTTCTACGGAGACAATCATATCCTCTACAAATATGAACAGTTTTATTTTTTCCTTTATAATCTGTGTGGGTTTTTTTTTTTTTAAGATTTTAATTTTTTAGAGCAGTTTTAGACTCACAGAAAAATTGAGAAGAAGGCACAGAGATTTTTCATAGACCCCCGGCCCACACCCATTATCAACATCCCTCACCAATGGGTATCTTTGTTATGCTAGATGAATCTACATACTGAACATCATTATCACCCTGAAGTCCATAGTTTACCTTAGGGTTCACTCTTGGTGTTACACTGTCTCTTGGTTTGGACAAATAGATAATGACTTGTGTCCACCATTATGTTATCATGCAGAGTATTTTCACTGCCCTAAAATCCTCTGTGCTCTGCCTACTCATCTCTCTATTCCCCAACCCCTGTCAACTGCTGACTTTTTTTTCATCTCCCTAGTTAGTAATTTACAGGATGTCATATGGTTGGAATAATACAGTATGTAGTGTTTTCAGAGTGGCTTCTTTCACTTAGTAACAATGTGTTTAAGTTTCCTCCATGTTTTCTCATGGTTTTGTTTTGTTTTTAAGATTTTTTTGGTCAGAGAAAGCACAAGCAGGGGGAACAGCAGGCAGAGAGAGAGAGGGAGAAGCAGTCTCCCCGCTGAGCAGGGAGCCCGATGCAGAGCTAGATCCCAGGACCCTAGGATTATGACCTGAGCTAAAGGCAGACACTTAACCTACTGAGCCACCCAGGCATCCCTCTTCTCATGGTTTGAAAGCTCATTTCTTTTTAGAGCTGAATAATATTCTATTTCCTGGATGTACCACAGTTTATTTAACCATTCATCTCCTTAAGGACATCTTGGTTGCTTCCAAGTTTGTGCAATTATAAATAAAGCTGCTATAAACATCTGTGTACAGTTTGTGTGGACATAAGTTTTCAACTCTTTGGGTAAACACCAAAGAGGGTGCTTACTGGATTGTATGGTATGAGTGTGTTTAGTTTTGTAAGAAACTGCCAAATTGTCTCTCAAAGGGGTTATCCCAGTTCATCCTCATCAGCAATGAATGAGAATTCTTATGGCTCCACATCCTCACCAGCATTTAATGCTAGAATTCCTGATTTTGGCCGTTCTACTTGATGTGTAGTGGTTATCTCCTTGTTTTAAATAGCACTTCCCTGATGACATATAATATGGAGCATATTTTCATACACTTATTTGCTATCTGCATATCTTCCTTGGTGGCATGTCCGCTAAGATCTTTGACCCATTTTTTTAATTAGGTTGTTTGTTTTCTTATTTTGGAGTTTTACAAGTTCTTTGTATATTTTGGGAAACAGTTATCAGATGTGTCTTTTGCAAATATTTTCTCCCAGTCTGTGCCTTATCTTCTCATTCTCTTGGTATTATGTTGTGCAGAGTAGGTTTTAATTTTGATGAAGTCCAGTTTATCAATTATTGTTTTCATGGCTCTTGCCTTTGATGTCGTACCTAAATCACACCCAAGATCATCTAGATTTTCTTCTATGCTTTCTTTTAGGAATTTTATAGCTTTGTACTTTAAATTTATGTCAATAATCCATTTCAAGTTATTTTTTGTGAAGTGTGTAAGGCCTGTGTCTAGATTCCTTTTTTTTTTTTTTTTTGCACGTGGATATCCAGTTGTTCCACCACATTTGTTGAAAAGACCATCTTTGCGCCATTGCCTTGCCTTTGTTTCTTTGTCAAACATCAGCTGACTCTGTTTCTGTGAGTCTATTTCTGGGCACTCTATTCTGTTCCATTGATCTCTTTGTCTGTCTTTCATCAGTATCACTCTATCTTGATTACTGTAGTTTTTTTTTTTTAAGAATTTTTTTTAAGATTTTATTTATTTATTTGACAGACAGAGATCATAAGTAGGCAGAAAGGCAGGCAGAGAGAGGGAAGCAGGCTCCCCGCCGAGCAGAGAGCCCGACGCAGGGCTCGATCCCAGGACTCTGGGATCATGACCTGAGCCGAAGGCAGAGGCTTAACCCACTGAGCCACCCAGGCACCCCTTGATTACTGTAGTTTTATAGTAAGTCTTGAGGTCAGGTGGTGTTAGTCCTCTAACCTGTTCTTTGATACTGTGTTGGCTCTTTTGGATCTTTTGCCTCTCCATGGAAACTTTTGAACCACTTTACTGATGGCTACCAAATAATTCTCTGAGATTTTGGTTATGATTGCACTGAATCTATAGGTCAGTTGGGAAATGACATCTTAACAATACTGAGTTCACACACATGGACTATCTCTCCACTTACTTAATTCTTTTTATTATTTCATTTTCATCAGAGTTTTGTAGTTTTCCTCATCTTGCACATATTTTGTTAGCATTATACCTAAGTATTTATTTTTGGGGGTGTAATGATTTCTATGGTTTCTGTCTCCTTTTCTTATCATATGGATTGACTGGAATTTTCAGTTACCTTTTGAACAGAAACAGTGAGAGCACAAATCTTTGGATTGTTCCTGATCTAAGGTGGAAAGCATTCAGTCTTTCATCATTAAGTCTATCTTTTCTGTAGGGTTTTTATTTTTGTTTTTGAAAATGCACTTTATCAAGTTGTGGAATTTCCCCTCTATTCCTAATTTTCTGGGAGTTTTTAATCATGAATTGATTAATTATTAATTGATTAATTGTCAAATGCATTTTATGTACCAACTGATACCATTATGTGATTTTTATTCTTTAGACTATTAATATGGTGTATTATATTACTGATTTTCAAATAGTAAACTAGCTGTGCATCCCAGAAAAAAACCTGCTTTGTCATGACATATAATTCTTTTTATATATTGCTGAATACTATGCTAATATTCTGTTAAGGATTTTTACTTTATATTAATGAGGGTTATTAGTCTGTACTTTTAATTTTTGTACTATTTTTGTCTTGTTTTTGTATCAGGGTAATATTAGCTTCATAAAACTAACTGGGAAATGTTTGCTCCTATTCTTTTTTTTTTTTTTTTTTTTGAAAATATTGTATATGTAATGGATATTAATTTTTCTTTAAATATTTGTATAATTAGTTTCAAAATTATGAATTCAATTCCTTTAGTAGTTCTAGTGTTATTGCAATTATTTTCATGAACTATTTCTTATTGGGTGAGTTGGGGTAGCTTGTGCTTTTTGAAGATTTGGTCTACTTATTCTAAGTTATCAAACTTCTGTGTGTAGATTATTGATTTGAAATATCTTCTCTCTCCTAATATAAACATTTAGTGATATAAATTTCCCCCTTAGAACTGCATTAGCTATGACCCACAAATTTTGATATACAGTATTTTAAGTTTCACTCAATTCAATATATATATATATATATATATATATATATATATATATATATATATATTTTTTTTATTTTCCTTGAGACTTTCTCTTTGGCCCATGGTAACAAATGTGTTGTTTAGCTTCCAAATGATTAGAGGTTTTCCTGTTATCTTTTTCCTATTGGTATGTAAAGACCACACTTTGTATTAACTTCAGTTATTTTAAATGTGTTGTAGTTTGCTGCCCAGGGTATCATCTATTTCAGCAAAGTTCCATGGATCTTTGAGAAGAATGTGTATTCTGCTGGTATTGGGGCAGTTTTCTATGAATATCAGTTCAAGCCTGTGTGTTGATGGTAGTGTTGAGTTCTTCTATATCTTTGTTGATTTTCTCTCAATTATAGAGAGGAGGATGTTGAAATCCTCAGCTGTAACAGTGGACTTATTTCTCTTTTCAGTTCGATCAAGTTTTGTTTCCCCTATTTGGCTGCTCTGTTCTTTGGTGCATATACATTTAAGATTGCTAGGTCTTTTTGGTGAACTGACATTTTAACATTTTGTAATGTTCCTCCATGTATCTGGTAATTTTATAGCTTCTTCTTACACCTGTGGCAGGCCAATTGTGGGCATTACCTCACTACTGTTAGATGGGTTTTTAGTTTTTGTTTCAGCCTCTGTTGATTCCTGAAAAGAGAAGGGGCTCCTTATTAGTGCTTGATGTGGGCGAGAATTCAGACCCCCCAATAAGCATCCTCTGATGCCATCCTGCTGGTAGAGAAAGAAGTACATCTTATTGCTCTGCATGTGACTCCAGAGAATGGGAAGATGGCTTCATTACTGCTGGATGATGGTGAAAATCCTGATGCTACACTAGAATTTCTCTGACCTTGCCCCAATGTTGAGGGGCATTCCTCATAGCTTGATGGTGGTGGAAGTCTAGAATCTCCTGTTAGCGTTCACTGGCATGGATGAGGGTGGGGCCAGATTTTTCCTCCCTGTGGTATTTAGCTAAAGTAGAGCAGTTATTGTCTAAAATAACTGCTTTTCTTTCTTGCTATACCATCCTAATCCTGGTCCTTTAGCTAAGGAGAACAGCTTTTGTTGGGGATTTTGGGTCCATATCCACTTGTGTTTCTGAGTTACCAGTTTTTTTAGTTCCAAATCTGGGATATATGAGGCAAAAATAAAATACAGGGAATTCATCACTGTCATTTCTTGGGTCCTGAGTTCCTAGTCCATCTTCCTTCTTCTCTCATCTTTCAGTCTTCCTATGTTTGTTTTGTATATCTTCCTATATTTAGTTTTGTTTGCTTGTTTTTTAAGGAAGATAACCTGGAAATAGAACAGCTGGAAGCTGGCACAGCTTGACTGCCCCTGTATGCCTCTATTTTTTTAAAGATTTTATTTATTGATTTAAGAGAGAGAGAGTGCGTGAGCATGAGCAGGAGGTGAGGGCAATGGGAGGGAGAGGGAGAAGCAGGCTCCCTGCTGAGCAGGGAGTCCAACATGGGGCTCAATCCCAGGATTTTTAGTTGTCCATGGCGGGACGAATAAGGAAAAGTATGTCTATTCCATCTTCTCCTCTCACTGACAATTTTAATTGAACTCCTACCTCTCTCTATAAGCATTTGCATTTCAAAGATATAGCTTGAAATCAGCTCCATTGACTGTATTACTTCAGTATAAAATGATCCCTCTCTATATATGCTTGGATATAAAAAATGTGAATCATCTTAATTGCAATCAAGTTTAGCCTGTTGTCTTTGGAAGGATTCTACTGGATCAGCGATTCATAATCATAGACAAGCCCCAAACCATATATAGCATCTTCTGATCTAATGATAATATGGCAAATTCAGCCAGTATGTAAAAGATGCACAATATTAGCTGGACTTTCAGTAAATGATTTGCAGGAGGAAATAAATGAAAAACAAAAAGGATTTCACTCATGAAATTTACAATAGAACAAATAGTAGTTGGGAGAAATGCAACTTCTAAAACCAACCACAACAGCAGCCTTTGGGAAAGGTTTTCTGCCATGTCACAAGTTCTCCAGTTTGTTCACTGTGGGGAAGCAAAATTTCTAGTGTTTTGGGGGGTACTACTTTGACATATATATCATTAATGTCATTATATAAATTTAGACCAATATTAATATAAGAAAATATCCTTTATTCAATATCAAACACCAACTCTGAGTATAATAAGCAACAAACCAATAGTCCTAGACCCATTTCCACAATTTTTTTTCTTTTAAGAATACTTTTTTCTAACTCTATAATAATTTTATTACAGCACAACATAGACTTTTAAGAAATATATCTGAAGGAATACTTGAAACTAAAGAAATTCTATCCTCTTAAATTTTGAGAAAGCAATTACTATTTTAAGAAAAGAATAGCTTACTTCTTCACAAATACCTAAATGACTTTGTAGCAAGCTATAAAACTGAAAAAGCCATGATAAATAAACTGTTGTTTGATCTGAATCTGAGTGTCAATTATCAACTTGAACTAGGCCTGTATCTTTAGTGTTGTGCTTTGGAATGACAATGTGGTTATGACAGAAGAAAGGTAGGAAGGAAGAAAGGGAAGAGTAAGGAAGGCATGGGGAAGTGTGGGATGACAAAAGGGCAAAAGGAAGGACAGATGGAAGGAAGAGGGAGGGAGGGGGGAAATCAGGAAGAAGGGAAAAAGAAAAAGAAGGTTCAAATATTTCAAATAACTAGGACTTGTGGGGGAAACTATTATTTTTCATGCCTATACCTCATTGGTTCTAACCTAAACAATGAAAATAAATAAAAAGCACTGGATTTTTTTTTCTTGCCTTCTCAAGCTTTATTCCCATCTGTCTGCTAATAGTACCCCAGTTTTACTATGGAAATCTATGCTCCCTAAGGGATGTAGTAAGCTCTTTACCCAGTCAGGTCAATCAGTATGTATAATACAAAATGTTAAGAACTTTAATAAGACCCAATAAAGCAGCAGTATTTGTCTCCACCTAAAATTTTGTTCCTTAGCCTCATTCAACTAAAATATAGAGTTTATCTATAATTATTTTGAATAAAACCCATTTGAACATCTAGCTTGAGTGATGACCATAGTTTTGTAGAACGCCTTCTAGTATTCACTTTAAAATGCCCAGGTTTCCATATGGAGTTCATATCCATAAGAATGTTTACTGCTTGAAAAATGACTTTCTCATTGAAAAAATTCAACCAGACTGGTCAGGACAAATGTGCTCTTAAAATGGTTAAGGTGATTGGTCTGCCTTAAATGGCAAAGGCTACAATTTCAGAGACAAACCACTATCAGAACTCTCCACTGGTTAATTTAAATAGGTAGGCTGCTCATGAGACTTTCATATAATTTGCACTATGATGCAGGGGAATGTTTGTGGTCTCCAGTAAGCTATTTTATAACATTTTTCAAAAAACTACTAGGAAATCATATCTGCAGAAGGTATTACTTGAAGGTACTGGAAGGCATCAGCCTTTGATTACAGGGAAAAGTATTTCTGTTGAAATACAGTAAAGAATAGAAAAATATGTAACTTCTAATGGGTTGAAGGCACATTCTACAGTTCATATTGAAAACTAGATTATGTCAGGTGAAAATCAGAGCTAGGGTATACATTAGAGTTAAACATTCTGGAAATTTTCATGGTTTCCTTTTATTTTAGAGCTAAGTTGACTGAGTATGATGATATAAAAAGTTAGATTGAGAGAAAATATACTCAGTTATTTGGTAAATAATTTCACATGAGGTATTTATTATGATTAATACCTACTAGAGCCTGAGGATTTAAAGCAATATCTAAGAGTTAAAGAAACGGGCCTTTGCATGAGACAACCTAACACACAGAAACCCATAAAAGCGATGGTTCTTAACCCACATTTGCTTTTATTGTTCTGTCAGTACTACATATTGGTGTTTATTCTCTGTATTAAGCAGCAATGACCTTAAACCTTGCTAGATCCAGCCATTTGGGAGTCATCAAGGCAAACGTTCACATCCGTAATGTCACTTCATAGTGAAAAATGTGATTTGTGACATCTGTCAGTATGAATATATTTATAAATAGCCATATGATCCCTTATATAATGTAAGTAGAATAGAAAATACATTTCTTTATGTATCACCAGAATAACGCATGAATGAAATACAGTCAGAGGATAACAGTATTTTTGGGCCATAAATATTCCAGTATAAAGCCCTCATGACTAGATGGTAAAGAACAGAATCAAAACTCAGGCTCTTGGAAACATATTCTGCCTTAACACACTACCCTTTCCAAATCAATCAATCAATCAATCAATAATAGAGAAATAAAAATTTAAAAAAATACCTACACACATTAAGTTTAGAAAAGTGACAGTTTTTAAAAAATTCCATACTCTCTAAACAAAAAGATAAAGACTATAAGAGTTTGATGGTGCATTTTTATCTGATTTATTTTTTTCTATCCTAACCTTAAAAGAAATCATAGTTGTATTAATGTAGCATCATATAATTTTAGAGCTTACTTTTCCATTTAATTTTATAAACACAAACCATAGTTTCAAAACTCTTGTAAATATGCCTGGGTGGTGTTTCATTGAATTGGATGTTCCATAGTTTAGAAAATGATTTCTATTTTTGGTCTAATTTTGGAGTGAAGTCCTTCTGATTTAAATACTTTGCACTGATGCCTGAAAATAAAATCATTTTGCCTTGCATTTCTTGTGAATTTAGGAGCACAGTATTCATTCTAAACTCAATCTTTTTCAAGAAGAATCTTAAGAAGTAAATCTCAATGGCAAAGTGTGGACAAGCAAATGATCTGCCAATAATGGGAAAAGAGTTATCCCTATGATGTTGTAATTCTCAGAGCCAAGGAATAAGTCTTAGATATTTTGGGATTGGTTTGTCCAAATATCCAATGTGAAGAAGTCTTCAGGTTCACATTTTTCCTGGATTAGCCAGTCTTTGACTCTTTATCCTTATATAGAAATGGCTGGACTGGTCACATTTTAAAAAGAAATGAAGAAAAAATTTTTCAGGCCAAATCAAATTTTATGTTTCTATTTCTCCCAAATTATTTTCAGATGCAAGAAAAAGCAAACCACACAGAAGAACTGCACACTGCAATGAAGTTGGAATGCAAGTCTTCATCAGAAGGGAGGGAACAAACTTTGGATAATCCAACCACAAAATATGTGAACCACAAACAAGTGTAAACACACAGGTAGACACAACACACACACACACACACACACACACACACACACACACACACTAACACAGGTCGGCCCTTTCCCCAGGAATTTTCATCAATGTAGTTGTTTTTTTTTTTAAAAAAACCTTATTAACATCCCAGTATAAAAAAAGTATAAAAATATATAAAAAGTATATAAAAATTTCATGTCTGTTTCCATGTTTAAATGCTTGGCTTTACAAGTATTGCAAACATAAAATAACAAAACAAAACCTAAAAATAAAAAAATGCAATCCATGAAATTCAGTTTCTAATGATCAGGCCAAACACAGCTGATTAAAATAAAATATAAGTTACTATGCTTCAAATCTGCCTCTAGGACACAGGCCCCAAATCTTTCCCTAAAATATAGGCATTTTTACCACAAATTGTCTTTTTTTTACCTCTATCATTTAGGCTCCTTCATGTAGAGGACAGAAAATTTCTTCAAAATACAGTTAAAGATACTCATCAGGCTGCCTTTTTCTTGGGTGCAAACAAGTTAAAACTAGGCAATTAAAGCACAGTGGTCTGATATCAATTGTAGTATATTTTTTAAAGTATCTATTTATGCATAAATGATAGATTTTTAGCAATATTTTGATGTTTTAACTTTCTCAGATAATTAAGATTTTTCACTAGGCTATGAAATCTCTTTCAGGCATCTTTACAGTAAAATGAGAAAGTTTTTATGACGTCCAAATCTTTTGGGGAAATAGTAATGTCTTACATTTTTTGACTTTGTAGTTATTTTTCAAGGATCTTATACTGTAAGATTATATGATTGATTCCATTCGTTTCTTCTTTATTCCTTCATTGTCTCATATATATCAGGTATGGGATTAAGTTTCAGGGATTTCTTTTCTTTTTTTTTCTTTTTTAAAGATTTTATTTATTTGACAGAGAGAGAGATCACAAGTAGGCAGAGAAGCAGCAGAGAGAGAGAGGGAAGCAGGCTCCCCGCTGAGCAGAGAGCCCGATGTGGGGCTCGATCCCAGGACACGGAGATCATGACCTGAGCCGAAGGCAGAGGCTTAACTTGCTGAGCCACCCAGGCGCCCAAGTTCCAGGGATTTCTGCATGCATCACATAACACATATCCATAAAAGGCTTTCATTTGTCTCCAGGTAAGCAGGTAATTTAAAGATGATTAGGCACTTTTATTTTTGAAAATATGGTAGGATAGTTGTTCAGAAAGATTCTCCCAGAAAATAATACCTACAAATATGAATAAGTTTTTGTAAAATGATATATTTCTGTATTACTTGTCTGAACTGATGAAAAAGACAAGGAAATCTTAATGGGCAGATAGCAAGAAGGTATGAATACAAAGAAGCAAGCAAGTTCCAAAATCATTGTTTGTCCTGAGAGCATGTGCCACAGCTGGTAGTCCACAGCTGCATGGGCTATATAGAGACAAAGCCTGGAG
Source organism: Enhydra lutris kenyoni (assembly GCF_002288905.1). Classification (NCBI taxonomy): domain Eukaryota; kingdom Metazoa; phylum Chordata; class Mammalia; order Carnivora; family Mustelidae; genus Enhydra; species Enhydra lutris. The sequence continues at coordinate 26,561,054 of NW_019154101.1, read as the reverse complement.
TCTATGCAAGGGAAGATACAAGAACAACAGCAACAACAACAAAAATCCAACACAAAAGCCTCCAAATGGTGACGTCTCAGTAAATGAACTGAGAAAGAACATTCTAAGAAGGAGATTGAAGCCAATCAAGCAATTGTGAATGGACATCATCAAAATAATTCGACTCAAAATATTGTAGGTTTTGAAAAGGTACATACAGACCCTGAAGTGAACATCAGTCACATGTTTTGAGAAGCAAGATATCAAGATTACCAAGAGAACAAGAAATTGTTCAAAAATCACCAGATACCTGTAAAAAAAGAACCAAATAATGAATCAGGAAAGGCTTTAAACAGAATATAGTACAGAGACAAAGAAATTAAAATATATGAAATATAGGGTTAAGCAGAACAGAAGATCAAGAAGGTAACTGAAGTTTCGGATGGAGAAAGAGAGGAAAGAAAGAGAGAGAAAGAATGTAAGGAAACCGTCGAAGTGTTAATGAGTTAGACTTTTCTAATATTACAAAGGAGATCAGTTTTTAGCTTCAGGGGAGTCCAAGTGTAAAAAGCATATCCAGGTATATTGTCAAACATCACATCAAAGATGAAAAGATCTTAAAATAGAAACAAGACAAAGTAACTCCAAACAAATAAACATTAAACCAAAGCGGACCTCTCAGTAATAATACTGGAAGCTAAAATAATATCTTTAGAGCTCTGAAAGTAAATTCAGAAAGAAATGAAGCATCAGCTTAGAATTTTATACTCAGTAAAACTATCTTTTGGGACTAAAGATAAAATGAAATGAAAACTTTTTTTTTTTTGGTATTTCAAGGAAAACCTACTTGAATATAGAATACTGGAATTTGAGACATAATCCAAATTATAAAAATAATCTCTTACATTTTGTTCTGCTTTGTAATTTACAACATTCTTTCACATTTCTTTTCTTGCTTGAACCATAGCAATGTGGTGATGCTCTTGCCCCAAATAAGAAGTTGTGTTTTTCCAAAATTTGAAAAACAAGTTTTATTAATTAACTTTAAAATGACAAAAAAATATGTAATCAATCTAGCTGACTTGGAAAACACTGAAAGGGGGAGAAATAAAAATCATCCAATATCTCATTCCTCAAAGATAACCACTGTCAGTTAATATTTTGCTCCAAAACCTTCCTATAATTTTTCACAAAGATGTCTTTTTATGTGTTCTTTTCCCTTGAAAATAGATCATAAACATATTACTATGCCAATCATTTTTATTCTATTATGTTATTTTTTTAATGATAGATAGCCTTTATCATATGAATCTTGATTAATCATTAAAACACTATTTAGCTACTGTGGTAGTCTGGATTATTAAACAGCAAATGTTTGCTTCCCTCCCCTCCTACAGCAGATGATGTAACACTGTCGATTTCAAGCTTAGCCATGGAACTTATTTTGGCCAATGGAAGTTAATGAATTTTATGCAGAAATGATAATTGTCCTTGTCCAAATTGGTTTGGGTCTAATGTTTTGATGACTCACTATAGATAGCTGCTGGTCCTTTCTGTTTGGGACCTCCAAAAAATAAGCACATCTGGAACAAATCTGAACCCAAACTGGACCAAGTACTGTCACCACAGAGCAGTCCACTCAAGCCTGGTCTAAATCAGCCAATCACAGTTGATCTGCAGACACATAAGCATTAGAATAAAGGCTTGCTATTGCATATAACAGACTGTGGAGATGCTTTTTTGCATGCATTATTGTGTCAACATCTGATGAATACAACTGGAATTGAACACTGAGGTTGTTTTCCAGTTTTGCTTTTATAAATAGTGCTTCAATAAGCATGTCACTACAGCTTTCTAAAAAAGTGTAATTATTTCCCTTTCACTGAGGAAGAACCTAGGATTTGGTTTAAGTGTGTACCAATGGTACACTGCTATTAAGGGCCAAAATATATGAATCTGCGTCTGTCTGATGCGAAAGCCCATGTTCTTTATAAGATACTACTTTTTCAGTATTTTAGTCACTGAAATATGTTCACCCTTTGGGATAAATGCATATTAAAACAAGTCTGGTGTTTTATAATAGCACAGAAATGTTTTGACTGACAATGTAAGTATTAACTGATTTTAGTCTCATTTTCATTTAAAATTAAATTTTGCACTGAATTCTTGTTACATGAAACACTAGAGTCTCTATATCTGTCATTTAAAGCAACTTTAATTTGGTACAATATGTCTTTTTTTTCTGAAACCAGACACTGAATCAGACAATAATTTGTAATGGAAGTTGTAGGTTCAATATGAGAATAAGTGCCTTACTAAAACATTTATTTCTTAATTCCCCTCTTTAAAATAGGCAATGTTTTCTTACTATTACTGAGGTTTTATTTATATTTTCATAAACACACACAGTGAAATAATACTTGAGAGAATGTGATGGTACTTTTTATTAGAAGTCAGTAATATTCACATTGTTCATGTGGCACAAGGATCATAAGGGAGTAATATACATCTTATGAATAAACAGACAGGCAAATCAGTAAATGCCAAAAGAAGCCCACATTCCACTTACGTTTGTTAAGTTAAACATGTTTGATCTTTACGTGGTCCATTTAGAATTAAGGGTATGTCTGTAAGTCAAGAGAATACCATTTTTTTTTCAACAAACATCCAACTTGACATCATGAGCCCGAAAAGTAAAATAAATTTAGTTAGAATAATTCCAAAAGGCCAACACCATTTTCCTCATAAGCCTTCTCTATGGGAGATATAGATTTTTTTAACTTGGAGGTCAAGGGATATTATTGTCAAAGGGAGAGATTATGGGGGATCAATTTGCAAATGCAACCATTTCTGTATATGGCCCTTTTGTTACATGACTACAGATATGTATGTAATATTTTGATTGGCTGGATTCAGTCACAAAAAGAGAAGTCAAGTTAACTCGGTGAAAAATGCAGATCAGCTCTGTCTTTCATAAGCAAAATTGCCTAAAATAAAAGCTAACAGGTCATTTCTAAAATGTAACATTTGTTGAAGTGCACACCCAATATCTTTGAGCATGTACCCAAAAGATGATGACACAAGAAGGAATGGAATGGAAAATGAGAGACATAAATACATAGTCCTGAAAGCTAGCAGAGGATGAGGTCATTGTCAAGTTAAATCTTTTAGAGAAACTTCATCATATCTTTCAGTCGTCTTAAAGGAGAATTAAACAGAGAGTAGTGATACTGGGTAGAGGTAGCAGTGCAAAAGCAGAGTAAGAGTATGATGGAAGGATATAGGTCTGGTTTCGATGCATCATGTAGAATCTTAAGAGTAATAAGAGCTAATAAGAGAAAAGTAGATTGAATGTCCATGAAGGATTATTTTATGTATATCTATATCTGAGTATGAATATATATGTGTATGTATATCTCTCTATATCTATACCTACATCTAATGAGCTGGAAGTTATCTTTCCATATAATCCTTAAAATATTATCATCATGAAGGCTTATGCATGCAGATCTCAGAATTTTCTGAATTTCTTTCTTTCCAGAGCAACATTGCATCCATACCTTACGCATATCAATACTATGACGGGGAATTAACTGGCACCAATGAAACAAGGCACTGATGTCTTAGCATTCAGACTCCTCAAGCAAACATTTTCCTTTAAAGAGTTCCATTCAACAGAAGCTCCTCCATATTAGCTTTATTCACTCTAATGTGTTAGAAACATGTGGGGCCAGTATGGGGCTTGCAGATGTATCCAACTCCTCCCCAAGAAAACTCATGCTGAAGGGTGTAGTCCTGGGTGATGATCAACTATTTCTCAGGCCTTAGAAACTGCTTAAAAACCATTGTTTACTCACTGAACATCCAAGACCCTGCATGTCTGTGGCATTTCTCTTCACCCCAGGGATTCTCAGATCTTCTTGGTCCATGAATTGCCCATAAAATGATGTCATAATGAATGCATTGAGGAAGCACTGTCAGATGGTGCTCACAAAGATAGGATAAAATCACAGGACTGTCAAATGCTTCCCTGCATTCCCAGAATCAGACTTGGATAGTCTGTATCAGCCAGATGTGAACTTAATCCACTACAGTCAGCTAACTTTGGGATGAGTCTACTCCCACATTGCTGACCACAATTATTTCCTGCTGTAGGAACACTACGCTCACTGCATGTGAATCTTTTGTTAGTTTTCCTATATTGGCTACCATGTCAGGTTTTTTTTCAAAGTATGAAATCTATAAAATCTCTATAAATGTAAAATGTTACTTAGCATCCCCAAATTCTTGCTCTATGGTGTTTATCTAGAGAAAGACTTCTCTTTCAGTATTTGTAAAATATTACTTAAGGTCTCTGTTATAGGCCTAAGAAGCTGATTCCCATGGACAATCTAATTTAGCTACAAACCACATGACTAACCACATCCTACTTCATTTAGCACATACATGGAGGGCAAGAAAAGGTCCACTCCAAACAACAATAAACACATGGTGCTCACCTCCAAAGTCTTCCATCCTTTTTGAATACTGCTCTCATTCCTCCTTTCTCAACAACAAAATGGTATGGGGGTATATAATAAACACAGGTTTCCTCAAAAAGAAGAAATTTTTTGTCCTGTCAAGAAATTTACACTATGGGAAAAATACTTTTTGACATTTGAGTTCTACCTAAAGATTCATTAAAGTTTCACGTCCCTGAAGGAACTTGGTGCATCCTGTTATACAGCTAGGTCAAAGTAAGACCTGATGTTGTCTGCGTGTCTGATGGCTAGTGGCTGAATCAGCCATTTCAGGCTGAAATGAATTCTTCTGTGCTGTCTCTTACTTGAGAACAGGGGCTCACACACTTCTCCTTTTGGTGACACAGCAAGCAACGGCATGTATGTGCTTCATATGTGGGCATGTGTGGATTTTCACATCTCCTACAAACTTTCAGAACCTAAATATAGTGAAAGACTTTCAATTTCATTGCTAATACAAGATGTGCTTTATATGTGGGAATTGTTCAATGTCCAGTTCAAGTCAGAATCCCCACAGTTGTTAAGGACCCACCAGCAGCAGTCTCTCTCACTTGGTTGTCAGAGGCACTGAGGTGAAAGGGCTGGTCTTATTGCCACACTCCATTCCATTTGTTTAATCTCTACTGAAAAATCTGTGTGTGGGATGGAGAAGTGAGAAGACACAGGAGATATATTAGAATCCCGCTCGGTCTGATAATGATATAATGCAGATACAAGTTTGTTAGAAACAACAAAGACTGAGGGAAATTGGAGCAGTGATCCAGCTTGAGTTGAAAAGTTACACATCTGGCTTCTCAGCCAGTTTCTCTTAAGTCTGGGACATCACAAGTGCCAGTGAGAAGCTGAGAAGATCTGTTAGTTGTATGTATAAATGTGTCACCGATCAGAAAGGTAAGAAATGGGGGTGCCTGGGTGGCTCAGTGGGTTAAGCCGCTGTCTTCGGCTCAGGTCATGATCTCAGGGTCCTGGGATCAAGCCCCGCATCGGGCTCTCTGCTCAGCAGGGAGCCTGCTTCCTCCTCTCTCTCTGCCTGCCTCTCTGCCTGCTTGTGATCTCTCTGTCAAATAAATAAATAAAATCTTAAAAAAAAAAAAAAGAAAGAAAGGTAAGAAATGGTTGATATGGGCTTTGGGACTCTGGATATTATTTTGGCCTGAACATAATTTGTACTCTCTCCCTCTCTCTCTCTCTCCCCAAACCTGTTCTCCCTTGATCACTTCAGATCTAAAGATTCATTACATTTATGATTTTTGATGAATTAGTGCTACTTTGGGATTAAATGATGGGGACTGGATTTTCAAGCTACTTCTTTGTATGTAGCAGACCCCTGTAAAAAAGCTGATTGGAGAATATCAATGCATGGGACCCCTGTTTCAGTCACCTAATCCTGTGAAGTACAAAGCAGCTTTTCCACACCCCTTAATGACACCACAGAGTAGATTCTTAGAGACGTATGTACTCTGAGAGGCCACAACAAAACTTCTGGCTTCAACTGCACAATTATGCATGCTTCTTCCCGGTGGCCTTGCCCCAACATAGGAAACAGATGCTGGTGAACTTCATGTTAGTTTAAATTTTATAAATTCAATACAGGGCCTGACTACCCAAATTTATTAAAGAGACTAGTCTATGGTAAAAGCCCAACTGATTATCATAGCCACACATATTTTGTGTGTGTGTGTGTGTGTGTGTGTGTGTGTTTTCTGGAGTCTATTTGTGGAATCTGATGACAAATAACTTTTAAAGAATAATGTGCACAGTAACTCTTCATCCCACTTGAATGAGAACACACTGATATGGCAGTCTGAAAATGTCATAATCTAGTCTTAAAATCAATCTTTTCAAGACTCAGCTAAAACAAATAAGAAAAGCCTCTTCCTGTCTCCAAACAAAGTCTGATAAGCATCTGGGACAATTTCTCCATAAAGTCTTCATAAAACACATCCCACATCCCCAGATGCTTTCATGAAACCATTCGAGTAATTGCAACCATTTTCCTCCTTCTGTTGTTATGTTCCTTAATACACACACAGACACACACACACAGACACACACACAGGCGCACACATACATCTGCTCATAGTCCAGAGGTATTTGCTGTACAAACAACTCAATATCCTCATTTTTCTTTATCTTGGACTTGGGCATGCAACATTTTTCAGACTTTTCAATAATATGCTGATAGTGAATTAGGCTTTTATATGATCTATGGATTATGTTCTTCCAGGAACTCCCAATTTTACTCTAATAGGATTCCAGTATGCTGAGAGAGTTATTCCAACCAGAATGTGCTGAAGAGATGAATGTGGCTTCCATGCAGGGCATACTTCAACTTTTCCCAAATAACATTCTTGTAGAGATTAGAGGATAATCTGGCAGCCAGACCTAGCCAATTAAAACAGTAATTGAAATGGTTGGAAATGTTTTCTTTGGCAAAATTTGATTATTTTGCTTCATTTTGGGTTTCCTTGAATAACAAAAAAACAAAACAAAACCCCCAAAAAGGGTCAATCATAAGACTGTTAATTTATTTTCTTGGTTATCTTTTCTCATCAAACAAAAAAGGACTGCTGTGTAGCTGAAAAGAAAAATTGAACACTGTGGTATGGGTTCTCACAGAACCCATAGAACGATTCTTAAGTTAACACCAGTAAATCTATTCTCAGCATAGACTATGTGGGAATTTCTGTTGTGGGTAGAAGGGGTAAGATGAGGGGAATTCAGTAGGAAATAAAAATACACAAGAGACATCCTTGGAAAATGTAAGTTTACTTTTCCCAGATCAATAGATACTTAAAAATTGAGACTTTCAACTTGTAGATATTGGAGAAAAAGAATTTAAAAATCAACTTATGTGCTATAATTCTCTTCTCCTGAAATCAGCTGTGTGCTACTAAGTGTTTAATAGTCCTCTCTGGGATCTGAGAGCATCTGATCTTTTAGCATTTGCTAATGTCTATGATGCAAACACTTTTTTTTACCATGGCTAATTTCAATCTACCAACCCAATGTTCCTGAACATAAGACTTGGAACAAAACATGCACGGTCAGCTCTTGCAAGCCACCATACACTGTTCCAGCACATCACAGAGTGAAGTCATAGTTTTACAAAGAAGACAGAGAAGAAACTGCAATCTAGACTAACATTTGGTAAAAATACTGATAAAAGAAATTAGCGGGTGAAGATCATCATCTCACAAATTAATGAATATAAGTTTTGCCAATTGAAATGGTAAGACTTGAGAAAATCCAAATGTTGGAATTGATTTTTTTTTTAAGATTTTATTGATTCATTTGACAGAGGGAGAGATAGAGATAGAGAGATTGAGAGAGCACAAGCAGGGGAAGTGGCAGGCAGAGGGAGAGGGAGAAGCAGGCTCCCCACAGAGCAAGGAGCCTGATGTGGGACTTGATACCAGGGCACTGGAGTCATGACCTGAGTGGAAGCCAGACACTTAACTGACTGAGACACCCAGGCATCCTTGGTGGAATTTGATTTTAAAAGGAAAGCACCTTTTTATGTCAATCCATGCTTCTTCCTTTTCAAACCCTGCTTGTAACCTCAAATCCTCTAAAGAAGTCTGAAAATAGGTGGGGTATCTATTTTAGCATCCTCTTGGACTTAACATTAATTCAAAATGCCATGTACTAGCCAGGCTAACCCTGCACACTAGAATCATGTAGGGAGCTTCCATAAAGTACTAACTCCTTGATCCCACCCAGGACCAACTAAATGAGAAGGCTTTGCGGGGGTGCGGGGAGGGGGCTGGGGGACTCAGTCTGTTAAATGTCTGCGTTTGCCCCAGGTCATGCTCTCAGGGTCCTGGAATGGAGCCCCACGTTCAGGCTCTCCACTCAGCAGGGAGCCTGCTTGTCCTTCCACCCCTCCCCCTGCTCATGAGCTCTCCCTTTCTCTCTCAAATGAATAAATAAGATCTTAAAAAAAAAAAAAAAAGGCTTTGAGTGAGGCAAGGTACTGATAGTTTTAAAAAACTCCCTAAGTGTTTATTTTGTAAGCAGCTTTGTAAACAACTACTCCATGTATTTATTTGTCTACATTCTCACTGATAATATTCTGAAGGGAGACTGTAGTCCATCCCATTAAATTATGAACCCTGGCTGGACCAGATATGTTATTTCCTCTTTTCTCTTTTTATGCCTTCTCCCATCTCCATAGAATCAGTTAAAAAAAAAAAACAACTTTAATTTTTGGATGGACTAGGAATGTGACACTATTCTGTTGGGCTCACATTTATCCTTACTCTCTTTTTTAGATTTCAAATCAAGCTCAGAAATTTTTGAGATGGATCAAAGTCACCAGAAGCATGTACTAATTAATAATGATTTTCAATGATCTCAGGACACCCATGCAGAATAAATCACCTTTTTACTTAGAAAAGGACACTAATTATACATTTGACTTATTGAATGATTAACACACAGGATTTATCCACATATGTGCTGGTATGAATGTCAATATATAAAGCAAAAAAAAAAAAAAAAGAAAAAAGAAGAAATAGTCCCACCTTTAAAAAAAATGTAAAAAATACATTAAATATGGGTGAGGCTTTAGTTTTTTTCCAGGAAAGGTGAACTATATGATATTATAACATTATTTTATATGATTTAGTTACTTGCACAACTACTTTCAGGAAAAAAAAAAAATCAGACCATGCGAAAATGAACCTGGCCTATTTTCCAAATGCACAGTCCTCATCATTAGTGGCAGCCTTGATCAAATTTGAGAATCTTGAAAAGACATGCTATCTATGAATCTTGGAAAGACACACTTCACATGTAGAAATCTGTGCCACCTCCAGGCATGGCAACGGAGCCAAGAACAGCAAGAAACACGACAAAGAGCAGCTGTGGCTCTTCACATGTGTGGTACCATTCGGCTAATGCCCAGGATATTGTATCATTTGTCCAAAGGGTGCAGCTGCACCAGCTGGCAGACTGGGGAAGGTGGTACAAACACAGAAGGCAGAAACTGGCAGCAAGCCTCACCTCTCCCCACGCTCACTCACTTTCTGCAGCACTGCTCTGGGCCATGTTCACAGAGGCGTCAGCGTGCGGGCAAAACCTCTACTATAATTCAGCCAGAGAGCAAATGTCATCACTCGACTCCGTCCGTGGTTGGTCTTCTGTGGAGGTCTATCTGAAATGAAGTGTATTAGTTCACCTGTTACACCACAAACTACCCCAAATACAGAGGTTTCAAACAGCCATCATTTATTATTATTTACTCCTACGTGAGCAGAATGGGGTTCAGAGCATCAAGCTTGGGCTTGGCCATATGGCTTTGTTATTCGCTGTGTTTCTGCGGATTGACGGAGGCAGCTCTGGCCAGTGTGTACGTTTTCCGGGACCGAGGCTGCGGGGGCAGGAGCAAGCTGGGAGGAAGCTCCTAACACAGCCACGGGAGAAGAGCAAGGGTGCCAGGGGAAGCACAGAGCTTTTAGAACCTAGACTCAGTACTGGCAAACTGTCACTTCTGCTCCTATGCTATTGACCGAAACAAGTCATATGACCGAGTTCAGATTCCAGAACCACACTCTGCCCTTGAAGAGACCCTGGCAAAGGCATAGACACAGGATGGAATAAAGAATTAAGTGTCCAACGGACAATCCATCACATAAACCTGTCAGTGTTTATGGACAAGAATAATGAGAATGAGAATGGTGATGGCGATGCTGACGATACTGCACATGGCGGTTCAGAGCGGTTTCTGGAGCTCTTCTGCCAATGGCCTGCCTCAGGGCTGCCAGCTGCAATAAGGTGGTTGGTTAAGTTTCTAGGAACTTCCTGGGTCACCCCAAGGTCACAGAGGCTTGCTCTGACCCTCACTCCTCCAGTGAGTTTTTTCAGTGCTTAATTCCCTATGTGAAATCCTCTGGCTGAAGTAGCAAGTGGACTACTCTAGTTGATTAACCCTGACTGTTTGAGGCGATGAGTACTGAAAGCTTATAAATATAGAGAAGTGTAAACACTGATGGTAAATTTGTCCAAAACAGAATGATTATGTCCAAAATATTCCCAGAAGTTAAAAATCTATAAACAAAAAGATGATATGTTAATAACAGTAATTTAGATTGTGAAGTACTGTTAACAAATAGGAGGATATTGGCTAGGCAGATTTGTGAAGTTACAGAAGAAAAAGTATTCTTTACCTTGCAAAAATGAGAGAAGGTTATTCTTTTTTTTTTTTTTTTAGGATTCTATTTATTTATTTGTTAGAGAGAGAGAGCAAGTAGGGGGAGCAGCAGGCAGAGGCAGAGGGGGAAGCAGGCTCCCCACTGAACAAGGAGCCCGATGTGGGACTTGATCCCAGAACCCTGGGATCATGACCTAAGCTGAAAGCAGATGCTTAACCAACTGAGCCACCCAGACATCCTGAGAGAAGGTTATTCTTGAATCTATGTTCAAAATATACATTCAGGAATGTTTTTGGAAAACAGTCATCATTATTAGAATTAAAAACTACATGTGTCAGTCTCAAATCACTTAATGGTATTCAGTCAAGCATAACAAATTTGGAAAACAAAACTTATTCATTTTCTCTCTCATTTGTTTGGCAATTTTTTCATGATAACCTATGACTGCCAGACAGTATTTAGATTCTGCAGAAACAGGAGCAAACTAAGCAGACAAATCCTAGCCCTCAGAGAACTTATTTTCAGTACTGAGATACAGACAATAAAGATGTTGAATAAATACATTATGCAGGATTTTAAAAGAACTTAGTACAAAAAATAAAGTGGATGAAGAATTCTAAAGTGTAAGCTTACAATTTTATTGTTTAATTTAATTTTTTTCAAGTTTTTATTTAAATTTCAGTTAGTTAACATAGCGTGTAATATAAGTTTCAGGAGTACAATATAGTGATTCAACACTTCCATACAATAACACCCACTGCCCATCATGACAAATGCAATCCTTAATCCCATCACCTATTTGAAGCTTGCAGTTTTAAACTGGGCAGTGAAGGTAGGCTCTACTGAAAAAATGATCTCTGACTCAAGACTTAAAGTAGCAAGGAATAAGGGTGCCTGGGTGGCTCAGTTGGTTAAGTATCTGCCTAGTGGTCAGGTCCTGATTAGGTTGCCTGCAAAGTGGGGAGTCTGCTTCTTCCTCTGCTTCTCCCCTCCACTCATGCACTCTCTCTCTCCCTCAAATAAATAAAATCTTAAAAAAAAAAAAAAAAAAGTAGCAAGGAACAAGTCATGCAGATACTGGAGGAGAGAATTTTCCAGGTACTGGAAACTCTTTTTGGAAAGAACCTGAGGCAAGAATGTGACTGATATGTTAAAGGAAGGAAGAAAGGGAGGGAGGGAGGGAGAGTGGGAGGGAGAATAGGAAGGAAGGAAGGAAGGAAGGAAGGAAGGAAGGAAGGAAGGAAGGAAAAGAAAGAAAGAAAGAAAGAAAGAAAGAAAGAAAGAAAGAAAGAAAGAAAGAAAGAAAGGAAGGAAGGAAGAAAGAAAGAAAGAAAGAAAGAGAAGGAAAGAAAGAAGGGAAATAACTGATGTAAGGGTTAAATTGAGGAGGTAGCTAAATACTAACAAAAGATCTAGGTATTTCTAGTTTTTTGGATTTTTTATATTTTATTAATTTACTTAGCTAATTAACCAGCTAGGTAGGTAGGTAATTCTAAGAAGATAATATATGCAGATAGTAAATTTTCAGTAGTACAAAGGAGTGCATTGGGAAGTAAGCCCTGCCCTTCCCCTACCCAGAGTTCCCAGCTCCCACCCCAGAGGAAACAATGTTACTAGGTCTTCTATGTATCTTTCCAGATATTTAATGACTTTTTCCGGTATACGCCCCCAAGTGAGGTAATTTGGAAAAGCAGAATGTATCTTTGAGGGAGATCTGGATAAAGTTTGCTCTAATAGATGCACCTTAGTCTTTGTGCTATAATTATAGGTCCCCAATGAGCATGGCAGCCCGAGTCATGCTCATCCCAGATGGGTGGGGTGGGCCTACCTTGTGACGTCACCAAGTCACCTCAAGAAGAAGCTACCTGTGTATGGCCACGATTTATTTTGAGAACTATTTCTGTTCCCACATCCAGAAGAAGATTCCATGACTGTCATTTCTTGTGTCATTTTCTCCCAAGGATAAGGAGTGATTTCACTTAGCACTTGAAAACAGGTGTAGTGAAGTGAAAAAACAAACTATAAGACAAAAAAGTAAAATAAAATATTAACAAAGTAAAAAACAGATGGGAAACTTCTGTGTTTCACTAATGGGTATGGCAAGGTGACAATAGGTTCTTTGTTTGATAAAAGTGCAAAGGTACAGGGTAATCCAATATTTTCCTGTAAATGCAGCCAAATTATGTGTCAGGCAGGTGTGATGACCACCACATTATGGAAACCAGCCAAATTATGTATAATGTATACTTCAGACTTTCAGACATTTTCTGTGCAGGTAAACAAGCAGAAATCCATAAACTCCTTATATGTCTCTGATATTACAGTTGGTCTGCTATTTTAACATGGCCTTCACAGTCTCATTCTGCTCAATGAGATCTCCTGTGTCATTTTCAGAAAGTGTTAGGAAAATGCTATATGATCATTATATCTACCGCTCTAATCTTAGTAGGATAAAGAAAAAAATGCTTTATTCTTCAGAAAGATCCTTATGATCCAAGCATTTGCCAACAATGGCAACAAACTCCTTATGGGGCACCTGGGTGGCTCAGTGGTTAAGCATCTGACTTCAGCTCAGGTCATGATCCCCAGGTCCTGGGATCGAGTCCTGCATCGGGCTCCCTGCTCAGCAGAGAGCCTGCTTCTCTCTCTCATTCTGCCTGCTGCTCCCCCTGCTTGTTCTCTCTCTCTCTCTCTCTCTGTCAAATAAATAAATATATTTTTTAAAAAGCCTCTTTACCATTATTAGTGCATAAGGTTTCTTTTTTTTTTTTTTTAAAGATTTTTATTCATTTATTTGACAGAGATCACAAGTAGGCAGGGAGGCAGGCAGAGAGAGAGGAAGGGAAGCAGGCTCCCTGCCGAGCAGAGAGCCCGATGCGGGGCTCGATCCCAGGACCCTGGGACCATGACCTGAGCCGAAGGCAGAGGCCTAATCCACTGAGCCACCCAGGCGCCCCAGTGCATAAGGTTTCTTGATCCACATAATCCCAGGAAGATGCTAAATTAACCACCACCACCACCATCATCATCACCAAAAGATGAGGGTAAGAATGTTACCAATTGAATTTAACTTTGGGTATTTTTTGTAAAGTCTATGGCAACATGTCTCAAACTTCTAAAGGCGACTAGAATGTAAGTTCCATGAGATGATGCCTATTTCCATGATGTTTAGAGGCTGTCTAGGCTGTACCTAGCCCTCATGTCAGGGTTAATTTTATGCATCAACTTGGCTAGGCCATAGTACCCAAATATTTGGTGAAATAATCTTGGAGATGTTTCTGCGAAACTTTTTTTAAAAGTAAAACTAACATTTAAAACAGAAGCCTTTGGGAAAGCAAATTATCTCCATAATGTATGTGGGTCTCATCCAATCAATTAAAAGGCTTAATAGAAAAAAGGCTGACCTGTCCAAGCCAAGGAGCAATTCTGCCAGCAAGACTAACAGACTCAAACAGTAACCCTTCCCTGGGTCTCCAATCTGAAGGCCTATCCTGCAGACCTTGGACTTGCCAAGCTTCCACATCATCTAAGCCAATTCCTGAAAATAAATGTCTCTATATAAATGTAACCAGTAAGATATATACACATCTAGGTAGTTCTATTTCTCTGAAGAACCCTGACTAATACAATTGAGTAGGCACACAGTAGTTCCAAGTAGCATTTTTTGAATGAATAAATGAATGAATGAAATACTAATTCATGACCAATGTATGTGTGTTTCTTTGGTGGATGTGTTTGGCATGTGTTCAAATATTTTATTTCAAAATAATCCTTACAACTCTTACTGTACAAACTCCAGAATTTAGAAGTAAAATTTAACTGTTAGAACTCTTGCCACTATTTTCCTGATAACCTAAATTGATGATATCCAGCTTTCTCTATTGGTAAAGGAGAGGAATGATTGCTTTATTTTGAATTACACCACTCTGTTCTCGACACAGTAAAATTGTCAGAGTTTTAACCAATCTCTAAAATCCAATCCGAAATATCATCTTCTAGAAAATAGTCATTGCATAGCACTAGATTTTCTCTAATCTGCTGGACATAAACAGCTGTTTATAGCTACCAGGGATCATTGATCATCAAGTGAAAACTAGGTATATAATGCATAGCTCATAGTTTATCTGTGTCTACAGAATCAGCTTCAACACACACACACACACACACACACACACACACACACACACACAAGTGGTCATGTACTAAAATGCATTTTGTTGCTTTATCTGAAAAGAACAGCAATGGGAGCAAGGCCACAATGGTCTTTTCACTAGGCTGAGCTGATACCTATTTTCTAACAGGTTATCTCTAGAATTAAAATGTATGGTTAGCTTGTACTAGTATTTCCAGTCTCCTCATTCCAGCTTGTTTTTTCTTAACTTAAAAAATGACCTAAACTCCATTTTCTTTTACATTCTATGCCTTGCTTGCCTCCCCTGACATATGTAAACCATCATAAAACTTGATTACCAGCTTTCTTGTTTTGTTTTTCAAAATTGTTACCTAATTTAATGCACATATACTATTCTAAAAGGACCTCTGGACCTAGCAAAATCTCATTTAATGATACACACTTCAGACTTGATCTGAAGACACAAATCAATTAACATCAGTGAAGACTTTTGAGAAAGAAGTCAATAGATGTATTAAAGATGCCTGAAATACAAGTAACAGCCTCCCAAGACAGGTAAAGAGAAAACTGCGTTTATTCATGGTCTATTTGGCACCTTCTCTTATTTGTACCTTAATCTTCCACTGCTATTGTCCAACATGGACTTCCTTTCTCAACATAATCAATCTAGACCATGTGGGCTTACTATAAACATATAACCTTCTGTTCCATGCTGAGATTCAAGATATAAGGCTGATGTACTCATTGGTTCTAATGGGTTAATACTTTGACCCTGCCAGGTGCAAACTGATAGAGGGTTTTAGAAATTATGTCTTAATCTGAACAGTGTAGTCCATTAGTTGAAATTTTAGTTTCCCATTGATCAACAGAAAAAAAATCTAGGATAAAAATTGCCTTTTGGAACCCCCTAAATCAAACCAACTAGGAAGGTGCCTACTCAGACTTCATGGGGAGTTTACTAAAATTATGATTTTGCTAGACACCCAGCAAAGAATCTAGAGTGACCAAAACAGGAGAGAAGACAGATATAATAATATTAATATCAGCTTTAGGGGAGAATTTTATCATTTAATATAATTACTGGCTCCTTAAGTTCTTCATAACTAAATGAATCTGAGAGGAATGACTTTTGATCAATAGTTGAACTGAGGAGGCCCTTCAAATGTAGCTTCCATGTAGGAACAATTCAACTGGATTCCTCTGTAAAATGGGTAGATTACCCTCCAAAAGGCAGACAGGAGGGAAGGAAGAGGAAAGGAGAGGAGAGGAGAGGAGAGGAGGAAGAAAGGAGGGAAAAGAATTTATATCTTCGAAATTAAAGCTGTTGGAGGTCTTCTAAAATCAGTCAGCATTATCCATTTAAGGAATTGTAAAAGAAGAGAGAGGTAAAATTAGGTTAAATTTTGCAGTTGTAGAGATGAAATAGAACTTTCTCTAAGAGAAGTTAATAAACTCAAGATTAGTTATTAAAATAAATTCCTTCGTTGGAAAGATGAAATGTATGAAAGGGATTTGTTTGGGGAGTTGCTGTGTAAAGCCTCTGATGTTGGGCGAAGTAAAGGAAAATGTTGGATCTTGAGTTTAATTTTTTAATTTTTTTAGTGAGTAGAAATGAACTCATCTCAATAGCATTTCCTCTTTTGTATTTGCTTAAGCTATTCTTCTAAATTGTAATATTTAGCCCTGCCAATTCCCAAAGATTCTCATATTTCTGTCTCAGTGCTGCTCATGAAGTAAACAAAATTCCTACCAACTGGAGCTACATCTTAAATCGATTTATACTATTAGTAAAAACTATGGTGGAGTAAAAGCACATGGTACGGGGAGTCAAGAGGGTCCCCGTGGTAGACTCAGCTCTTCTGCTGGTTATCTGACAAGGACCCCTCTGTGCCTGGGTTTTCTCCTCAGCAAAACAAGGGAGATGTAATAACTAACTCCTCACTGATCTTCCAACCAGCGGAATTTGTGTGTGTTTTATAAAAGTAGCCTGGTCATGAATAACAATCTTAACAGCAGTGAGAAATGCATGGAGCCACTTTTCAACAACTTCGACACACTTGTGTCTTGAACAAATGTTTGGCAATCATATAAATTTGTGCCCCATCTTCAGTCAGAACTTCATCTTAACCATTCAAATATGCTCTTGCAGGCGAATCTTCGAGATTCTCCCCAGGAGGCAAACGTCCCAAGTTCATCTGTAACCTTAAGGCCAGAAATGGCTTCCTTCCTTCTGGTCTGAGGTGCCTGGCTGGATTTTCAATTTAATGTCATGTCTTCTATCCTTAGCAGGGAGGGAATACAGTGGGCTGACCATTTACGCACTATCTATTATTAATCTGAGCCATGGTAAATTTGTTTGTACTACAGTTTCTGTGGTCTTACATTGCATTCCAGTGAAATGATAGAACCTGATCTTCAAATGGAATGTTCTCTCACAGGTTTAAAATGACCGGATGATAAAGCCAAACAGACTGGCAAGAATACCGTGCAGTTCTTGATAGGGGACACAGGGAAGGACATTGTTTCTCTCACTGACCAGTCTCCTAGCAGCCTAATTAATGCACAGTGGCTCTTGTTATCACACTCTCTAAAAACCCAAACTTGGAAATATTATCATTTCTTCTACAATGAAATATGGACTCAGGAAATTGTGTTTTTAAATGGTAAAATTTCTAGTAGTCCGCAGTGCTTAAAAGAGACAGGATCTTTCCCCCCTCCCCAGAGAGAGCTCCTGTGAGCAGGAGCAGGGGGAGAGGGCCAGAGGGAGAGAGAGAATCCTAAGCAGGCTCCATGCTCAGTGCATAGCCCGACACGAGGCTCCATCTCAAGACCCTGAGATCATGACCTGAGCCAAAATCAAGAGTCAGATGTTCAACCGACTGAGCCACCCAGGTGCCCCCCAAAGAGACAGGAAAATGTGGTGAAAGGAAACATAACAATATTGTGTATCCCAACCTCCTACCTTCTAACAGGTGAGCTCTTATGATGCCCATTCTATAGATAAGGCCAATAAAATGGAACAGGTACCCTATCAAAAAGGAATGCACCATGTAAGAGGCAATGCTAACAATAGAAGCTATTTAAGAGGGAACAGTACAAGATGTTGAAAGGATGGTGAACACTGTTTTTCTTTGCTGATACCCAAAAAGTAACCAGAAAGAGCTTATCCCTTTCCCCCCTCTCCTCTTGAGTTGTGCTGCGATCCTGTGAGAAGTGTGGGGGAGGGCAAAGTGGTATTCCCCGAGGATGGGCTTTCCCAGCCTCCTCCAGAGCAGTCCAGGTCTGTGAATCAAGGCCGGGGGTGGGCCCAGCAGTTTTCCTTTCCCCACGCAGGCCATGATTAAGAAGGCATCTGTCAACAGAGACTTTCAGCTGTATTTCCAGCCCAGCTTCCTCCCAACTGACTCAGCCAGTGATGCCACAATCTAATGTTTATGACCTAACAGTTGATCACCATGGAAGGAGCACAAACCTTAGACTGTTGAGGAGTAAAACCAGTATTGAGATGCTGGACGGTTTCGGAAGAGGGCAAAGAAGACCCTTATTCATCAAGACCACATGTAAGGACCGAACACCGTATTCCTCATGTGGGCACTTCCACTGCTTGCTAAAACTGCCATGTGGATGTCTTCGTGCCTATTGGAGGACCCAAATAAGGACTTCGGGTGACCGAGTAGAAACAAATGCCATGGCATTTAGAAACGAAGAACAAGAAGCCAAAGGGAAAATGTGTATGTAGCCATTTAATGAGGTTTGGATGACAAGTTCTGTTTCCTTACCTTTTCGCCAGCATGTGGCAACGGTTTTAAAAGAGAAAGAAAATGTGCTGAATGCCAGGAAAAGACTAAGATCCCCCCAAACTCGACCTTGTAAACAGTGCTGCTGGTATATTCACAAGCCGGGAGTATCAGGATATTTCTGGTTGACTTTCTGGTTATTCCTGGTGCCCCCACCCATAAAAATAAAAGCCAAATGAAAAAACAAGCCAATGGCATAACATAACTGCTTTTTAGTACAGATCATTGTATCAAATGCTGTCAATGGCAGGAGGTCTTGGCACAGATGTGGTAACTGGATGAGGATGGTGGCGTGGTCAAGGTGAAGTGAGTCTGCTTTCCTGGACTGCCCTTCCCAGACTAATAATCAAAAAGAGCTGTCCTTCTCCAGCCCCAAACAGCCGTGTACGAACAGTGTCTCCCAGTAGTGCTTGCGGCTTACAAGTAATGTGAGAGTCTTTTTATAACTGTTGAGGTTTAATTTAAAAGGAAGCTCAGAATCAGCGGTAAAGGGAGGGGAATGTTGTGAACTACAGACCATCTGAAATGGGGAAAATCATAAATACCAGAGTGTCTGATTATGTGAGCGTCTCTTGAAGTCGAATAATGAACCTTCTTCATGTTCTGCTTTTCTGGACTTGGCTCCCTCTGACAAATTTGCAGGCATCAGGGTCTGTCTGGAATTCATTCCAAGTTGGAGGGATATTTTTTCCCTTGACATTTTGCAGCTGAGACAGCCCTGAGCAGGAAGCTGAGGAGTGTAACATTACCAAATATGTCCTTTCTCCTGCTCTTATATTTTATTTCCACAGGAAAAGAAGGCAGATGAGGACCAGTGGGAGCTGGCCAATGAGAATGCGGCCACAGGGGCAGCCTTTACGGGAGGTGGGGAAATTGATCAGATGCCAGTTTTCACCAAAAAAGAGAAACTATTCTAGGTACCACCAGTTGAAATGTGTGCTCTGCTGGAGGAGACGTCTGACCGTTTCCTACAAATCGCCCAGCTATTCCAGCGGAATTACTTATCACCGCATCGGTCTCATTTTCTCATGTAGGCCTTTGCTGAGAAAGCAGGCGTGCGGTATATTGCTAACATGTCTGTGCCTTTGACCAGATCACTTCACCTTCTGGGGCTTCAGATTCTTTATTGGTAAAAGGAACACTTGGATGTGATGATTTCCCAGATCTCTCCAGGTTCCCAAAACTAAAGTCTGTAAGCTAGTTTGATCACATGCCTCAATCACTAAAATATATTTGAATATCCATCAAGTTACATATATATGTATATGCACTGCTTTATAAGTATATTATAAACTTACAAAATATATAAAACATATAAAATACAAATTAAAAAGAAGACCAAATATGTAACTTCTAGTATTTTCCCTCCAAACCTCTATAGTTTCTCTTAAGCACTACCTGGGGTCTCTTTGGAGATTATGGCTCCAGGCCCCTTTTCAGCTCTGTTTTTTTTTTTTGTTTTTTTTTGTTTTTTTTTTTTTTAATGGGTGTAAGACATTAAATCATCATTTCCACAGGGGCTAAGAGAGAACATAGGTCAGTAAAGTGACTGCGGATTACATACCCTTTGCTTGCATATTAAATACATAACAAAGTTTTTTATTATTTTTAAGACATTTTTAAATTTTTTTACATTTTTAAAAAGATTTTATTTATTTGACACAGAGACAGAAAGCACAAGCAGGGGGAGCAGCAGGCAGAGGGAGAGGGAGAGGGGGAAGCAGGCTCCCTGCTGAGCTGAGAGCCTGACTTGGGGCTCCATCTCAGGACTAGGACCTGAGCAGCCAGCAGATTGCTTAACTGACTGAGACATCCAGGCACCCCCCAAAAGTTTTTTTTAAAACATAATCTTCTTTGGTTAATCTTGTTGTACTACTTGTAAAAGAGAATAGTTACAGAGAAAGTTCTTTACTGAGGAAAACAGCAATGTAAGTTTGTTGTAAATGGCAATTGACAATCTTGAGTCAGGGAAATATTTGAGAGCAGGAGAAACTGGGGTAATCTGGAGTGTGTCTGTTGTGTCCAAAGACAGAAGCTGCTCTTCAGCCCCAGCGAGCTTTCATCATCCAGGAAGGGAGGCCTAGTCCTGCCAAATGTGATTTTTCAAAAGAATTGAGATACACAGATTTTAATGTGAAATTAAGTTAATTTCTCAATTAATGTTGCTCAAAAATTTTAGAGCCAAGCATAAGATGAACTCTCCTCAGCTAATGGGCAGGTCCTTGGTGATCTCTGACCTAATAATCAGCTGATTTAGCTCTGTAATTTTTGTGACAATATTGGTCCTGTATTCAGACATCCAAGTCTCTGGGCAGGGTGGTTATGTATGCGTAAGAGAGAGAAACATGAAATGGCATTTCGTTAAGATTATGTTTTTCTCTCACCAGCTTTTCAAAAGGGGTCACTTCTTGGATACTTCTAAGGTTGCCCCATCAGACCAATAATCTATGTTTTTTTAGTCATAAAAATAAGAAAATATTACATTGTTCCTGATATACCTGCTGCTTTTGTATATGGAAATACCATAGAAAAAAGTATTATCTTAAATTTTGATGTTGTATTGATCAGAGATTGCCAAACTTTTTCACAGATATTTTTCAGTAAATATGGAAGCCCCGTGGGCCATCTGGTTGCTGTTGCAAAAACTCAGTTCTGCATGGCTGCGTGAAAACAGCCATAGACAATACTTTGCAAACAAATGAGCCCGGCTGAGTTCCAATAAAACTTTATTTACACTAACAAACTGTGGGCCAGATTTGGCCTGTGAGCTGCAGTTTGTCAATTTCCGTATTAAATCATAAGCTCTTCTAGGGTGTAACCTATGTCTGATTCAACTCTGTATCTTCAGTCCATGCAATCCTGGCCCAGAGGAGGTGTTCCACGAATATTTGCTAAAATAAATTGAAGGGTGTGGAACTTAGCAGTTTATGCCAATAATAATTAACTTCCCATTTGGGAGATAGAAAACCCACAGCAGGGTTTATGGGTTGTGTCCACCATGAGGCTTACATCAGCATATGAATTCCCTTAGGGAATTTGTGGCTCATCCAAATGTTCTGACCAAGGAAAAGAGGTCCTCTATCAGGCTAATGAAGCAATCTGAGACTGCTGAGACCCACACACAGACTGAAGGATCAAATAGCAAGAGCCACAGAAGACCCTCAGAAATTCATGGATAGGCTTCTTCCAAATCTTTCCTCCGCTCTTCCTTTTTAACAACTAAATGACCAAATACCAGGTGTCTCTTGTGCTCTTACACTGTAGTGCTGTGCTTCTCAAAATTCTGGTCATGACCCACTGGGCACACACTAAAATGTTTCCCAAAACAATTCTTACTCTTCCCCCATTTCTAAATTCTGTTTTTCGGAACTGTGGTATAATTGACGTATAATTATACCTTCAGGTACACAACATCATTGTTCAGTATTTGTATTTATTGTGAAATGATCACCATGACAAGCCTAGTTAACAACCATCATCGTCAGTTGTCATAGTTACAAAATTTTCCTCCTGCAGTAAGAAGTTTTAAGAGCTACTTTCTTTGCATCTTTCAAATATGCAATGCAGTATTATTAATTAGATTTTCCATGCTGTACATTACATTCTTTATGATTTATTTATTTTATAACTAGAAATTTGTGTCTTTTGACCCCCTTTACCCATTTCTTCCATTTCCCAACCCTGAGCTCTAGCAAGCACCAATCTGTGTTCTGTATTTATGAGCTCATTTTTTTTTGTTTTTTTAGATACCTCATATAAGTGAGATCATAGATTAGCCTTTCTCTGTCTGACTTATTTCACATAGCATAATGCCTCAAGGTCCGTCCATATTGTCATAGGAATATTGTTCCTATATATATATATATATAGACATATTTTTTCTTCATCCATTCATTTTATTTATCCATTCATCCACTGATGACACTTAGATTGTTTCCATATCTTGGCTAACTCTTATGCTTATTATGAGTAATTCACTGGGATATCTTCTCTTTGTTTATATTTGATTTATTTTTATCATGGGTCAAACTTTCTAAATGGATTTTATCACCCACTAGATGTGGCATTTGGTTTGACAATCATAGAAACATTCAGCTCTTATTCTAAAGGGATTTACACGCTAACTGGAGAGATAAGGAACATCTAGCAAACAGAGTAACCGGAGATAAGTTAGGGCATCTGTAGCACTTAGAGATCTTCACTGGTAGTAGCTGGAGTTTTAGAAACCATAGATGAGTGGTGGTATTGGTCTAGGCTGGAGGCTTGACACATGGAAAATTTATCTGAAAGGAGGAGTGGAGGAGAAATAAGTGAATTGGGATAAGGCCTCACTTTAAGAAAATAAATAAATAAATAAATAAATCTTCCAAATAAAAATGTAGCTGAGGGCCATTTCTTTTATCCTGACTCCATTCCCAGGATGAAGGAAAAGGGTCTCAATTAAAATTCAGCAGGGATTTGTTTACTGGAACAGTATGTGAGAGGATTAAAGAAGAATGAGAGGTCTACATGATTCATTTCCAAAAGCCAAATGGAACCATGGAAGGGCACGGTCTGAGAAGAGTCTGATTAGAAAAATCACTTTCACTTAGAAAACAGTGAAGATAACTCTTTGGAGAAAAGAGAAGACAAAATTTGAAGATTGGTGAGATCACTACAGACATGCAGTTAGAAAACAAAATCATATTTTTATTGGCTACTAAGATTTTTATGTGAGGCAAATATAGAAGTACTTTGGTCGTTTTGTCAAATCTGGTGTGGTTTTGAGATAAAAGGGAAAAGAACCAAAAGGGTAACCAAATGGTCAAGCAGATTAACTTTGATAGCTGTATTTAAGTCATGAGTAAAAACACACTGATAGTGGGAGTGAAGAGGCAAGGAGTGGAAGGGATGGAATTGGCAGAGGGCCCATTAATCAAACATATAAAGCAATTACGCAGATTTCCATAAACACAAGGAAACTAGAAAGCAAGGGACCCTTGCAGATGAATTCCGAATGTGAGAACCAAACCAAGCTGAAAAAAGTAAAATGAATAGAAATGCCTACAAAATAGCATGGGACAGATAAGCCCAAGAAAGACAAGCGTATTTGAGAATCAAAAAGTAAAAGACTGTACACTACAATTTAAAGAGAAAAGGACACAAGGCATAGAGAAAATAGAGGCATAGGTTGAAATTGGAAGAGGAGGAAATAATGTAAATGCATGTTGATTTTCATTTTTAGGTATGATTCTAATTTTATAATAAGAGGAAAAATCACAACAGTAACAAATAACTTATTTAAAGATCATTTCCACTTTGACAATTCTACAATGGGATTTTCAATCCAAAGGGCTTTATGAAATAAACAAACAAAAGATATAAGAAAATAATAAGTATAACCGATGATGTTCTCTCTATGACACAGACGATGGCATCCTGGAAATCAGTAGTCTGGTTTATAAGACACTTAAAGAAGGGTGTTTATAATTATCTCCCAATGATGTGAACTGCCAAATTTTTCTCAAAATATAATCAATCTTAAACCACTTTTAAAGCATCTTGGATGTTATGAATAAATCTAATGTCACTAAGTTAATCAGAAGCCAGACTTTACTTACTTTACTGACATAATATGCTTCACACATGTTTAGGAAAAACCAGACATTTAAAAAATTTTTTTAAATTTTTTAATAAACATATAATGTATTATTAGTCCCAGGGGTACAGGTCTGTGAATCACCAGGTTTACATACTTCACAGCACTCACCATAGCATATACCCTCCCCAATGTCCATAACCCCACCACCCTCTCTCTACCCCCTTCCCCCCGGCTCCCCTCAGTTTGTTTTGTGACATTAATAGTCTCTTATGGTTTGTCTCCCTCCCGATCCCATTTTGTTTCATTTATTCTTTTCCTACCCCCCAAAACCCCCACGTTGCATCTCCACTTCCTCATATCAGGGAGATCACACGATAGTTGTCTTTCTCTAATTGACTTATTTTGCTAAGCATAATTCCATCCATGTCGTAGCAAATGGCGAGATTTCATTCCTTTTGATGGCTGCATAATATTCCATTGTAGATATCTATACCACATCATCTTTATCCATTCATCTGTTGTTGGACATCTAGGTTCTTTCCATAGTTTGGCTGTTGTGGACATTGATGCTATAAACATTCGGGTGCACATGCCCCTTCGGATCACTACATTTGCATCTTTAGGGTAAATTCCCAGTAGTGAGATTGACACTACAAGGGTAGCTCTATTTTCAACATTTTGAGGAACCTCCACGCTGTTTTCCAGAGTGGTTGCACCAGCTTGCATTCCCACCAACAGTGTAGGAGGGTTCCCCATTCTCCGCATCCTCGCCAGCATCTGTCATTTCCTGACTTGTTAATTTTAGCCATTCTGACTGGTGTGAGGTGGTATCTCATTGTGGTTTTGATTTGTATTTCCCTGATGCCAAGTGATGTGGAGCACTTTTTCATGTGTCTGTTGTAAAGCCAAATATTATATTCTCTCTTAAGGTTTATCACTTTCCAAGTGGTTTATCCTACGTTTCCAAGCATGTCTGGAAGAAACAATCTTCAGAAATTATATTATGGTTTCAAGGGCAAGGGTTATTGAGCTTGGTTTCAAAGAGCTACTTGAGATTCCTTAACTTTCCTTCAGAAGAAAAGGCCCAAGTCTTTATCTTAAGACTAGTTAAGAAGTAACAAAGAACAAAATCAAGCAGCAGGGCAGGTCCAAATAGTTTTGGGCCTCTATGTAAAGTAGAAGGTAGGGGCTCCCATTGTGGAACCTGGAAGCTCAGGTCTAAGTGTGGGTGCATTTAAAATAAAAAAGAAGGGGCGCCTGGGTGGCTCAGTGGTTTAAAGCCTCTGCCTTTGGCTCTGGTCATGATCCCACCGTCCTGGGATGGAGCCCCACATTGGGGGGGGGCGGGGGGGTCTCTGCTCAGCGGGGAGCCTGCTTCCTCCTCTCTCTCTGCCTGCCTCTCAGACTACTTGTGATCTCTGTCTGTCAAGTAAATAAAGTCTTTAAAAAATTAATTAATAAAATAAAATAAAAAAGAATAGCAGGAGGCATAGACTATCCATCCTAGCTGTAGGGCTTTGCTTCAGGAAGTCGTCCTATCTTTGTCATTTGTTCTCGAAGACAAACCACTATCTTCTCTCTGCTCTGGGCAATCTTCCCTAATAGATGGCTTTTACTTATACTATTATAGAAAAATTTTCCTGGGCTCTGTATCAGCTCCCAAAGTAGTTTTAACATATTTTGTTACATCTCTTCTCTTTATTACAGTTTATTTACAGAGGTAAATTCATTACAAACATATATATTATATATGTTTGTGGATGTTATGTGTATACTGGCAAACAGACTAATGTGACATCCCATTTTCTCATTCCCCCACATAACACATAGGCAATACTACATGAGGGGTGAAGTTATTACACAGTGTCATGGACAGCCAGCAGTGACCTTTGAAAAGTGAGGTTTCCCTAAGCCTTTCTCTGTATAAGACCAGAATTTATTCTGCACGTGTTCTATATTACAACTCATGAAATGGAAATTTCAGTGACAAAACGTAAGAAGGCAGAACATAAAAATCACTGACTTTTTTCAGGAAGAGAAATTCCTCTTTGGAAAAGAAACTACATTACCAGAACCAAAGGCACGTAACAATATTTTCTGAGTGGATAGTAAGATATTTTCAGGCTAAGATGACAACTTCTTTTCCTTGTTGAAAGGTCACTACTAATAAGCCAGGTCACCTAACTCTGGTCACTTGGATAGTACTGGGTCAAATGTGAGCAGACAGGCCCAGGAGTAAGGGCTGAAGGACTCAAGAGTATAATTGGAGGGACACCTGGGTGGCTCAGTTCCTTAAGTATCTGCCTTTGACTTAGGTCATGATCTCAGGGTCCTGGGATCAAGTCCTGTATTGGGTTCCTTGCTTGGTGGGAAACCGCTTCTCCCTTTGCCTCTGCTTGCCAGTCCCCCTGCTTGTGTTCTCTCTTGCTCTCTCCTTCAGACAAATAAATAAATAAAATCTAAAAAAAAAAAAAAAAAAAAGAGTAAAATTGCGGGGCTCTCTTCGACAGCACATATACCAAAATCAGAACAATACAAAGATTAGCACGTTCCCTGTGCAAGGATGACACACAAATTTGTGAAGCCTTCCATGTTTCTTTCATGTTTTCTGCATTTTAAAAAATCCTACTGTACTGGTTCATAAACTATTCAACACCTATAAAATGAAAAAAAAAGAGTAAAATCAGAGGCCAGCATACTGTATTGTCTCAATATTTAAGTTATAAATCAAGCTAACACACTGTAAAAAATGTTTTATTCTCTGACCTTGACATACATCCCTGTCATAATGACAAAATTGGAAATATGTCCAAATCTATGGTTTTTATATGACTGGAAGTTAGCAAATTATCAAAGACAAGCACATTAATTTTTATTGTGCACATCTCTGTGTTCCATTGGTGGTCCAATGATACTTGGAGGACTAATGTAATGTGTATAGAAATTTAATAGTAATAAAGTAAATACTCTATACACTAAAAAATTCAAAGTACTATGCAAAATATTCCACAGCCACCATATACAAGTGCTATGAATAGCATGCTCATCTAGCCTGGGAGTAATCTCTGGAACCATGAATCAGGACCCAAAGAAGAGCCAGAACAAAGGCTGCTCAGCACTACTGGGAAAGCACACTTCATTAGGGAAGAATGAATATGCGTTTCTATTATCTCCAAGGAGGGACCTGATAAATCACTCAGTATATTTTCTCATACTCGAGGGTTTCTGCTGTTCAAAGCCTGCCTTCACTCCAAAGTGGTTTCTTTCTCCAACAGCAACAGAGACGGAGATACCACTTTTTTTTTTTTTTTTCCCTAGGACATAGGGCACAAGATAGGCATGGACATTTCCCTGGAGCCTGACCAAGGTTAGTCCCAGCGGGAATGTCTAGGGTTCCAGGTTGTCCTGTATCGGGGCTGAGTGCTGGGTCCATAGTAAGGTCACCTGTGTTTCCTTACAAAATTCCTTTATCCTGGGTTTGTGATATGCAGGGCCTCAAGTGCAGGATACCTTTTACTCACATGTGAATGCAGTGCCGGATTTAGGTCATTTCCTGAGCTCTTTCACAGATGTGCAGAATCTAAAAAGGCTTAAGGCATGAACGAGCTTCTGCAGAAAGCTGTTATGACAGGGTTTCTTGACGACCACAATTTGGTGATTGTATGTATAGACTGCTAAGGTGGCCATTGCCACGTAGGAATACAGTTGTAGATTCACTTCTAGCAAAAGGACTTCAGCAATCTTTTTTTTTTTTTTCCTCATGAACACAGTCAAATCTATTCCAGGAGAAATCAGATTTGCTCTAGTATTTTGTTTGGTTTTGTTATGAGAATTCCTGATTCAACAGAACCTGACAACTCCTTGATCTTGAGTCCTGTTTTCTTGCTCTCTTGCCTCTATATCCTTTCACCCAAAAAACCCCCTGTCACCACTGGTTTAATACCACTTTAATTACAAGCATTTCAATTTCTGATCCATCAAAAGTCTGGTCTTCCCTAAGTATGCATTTCCCACTGCAGTCTCACAACACTTTACAGGCTCTGAACAATGGCTATCTGTTCCCTCCTGCTGGGTTTCCAGAAACAGGTTTCAGAGAGCCGCCATGTGTTTATCTTTCTTTACACTCCAGCAAGCACCCCTCCTTGACTCACACACTCAGAAAGCCAAAAGCCCTGAATGGTTGTTTATTCTCACCAGCTGGATGACCCTGCACGTGGCTCTCAGCATGGGTGAGGATTAGAGATGTTGGGGAGGTGTGGCATGTAGATTTCAGGACACACAAAACTGCCTCCACTTGTGCCTTGCTTAGGTCTTCTCCGGAAGCTCAGAATTAACCATGGAACTCAGCTCAGCTTGTCATCTTTGTTTTTTTTCCCATTTATGCACAGATGGGAGAGGAAGAATCAGATAGGATGGCCAAGAGGAATACAAATATGTGGGGACTTGCCATTTTCTAGTGCTTACAGCATAATATTCAGCCTTTAGAACTGATACTTGGTGGACAGGTGGCACATGACTCTTGATGGTCTGATTAGATCAACTTGCTACACCAGCTTCAGAGATGGACCATCCTTCACCCCAATCACAAATTACATGTGAGCCCTAGGAATTAGTCAGTTTAGAACTTCTTGATCATCTGGTAATTTTCTGCCTAGTTCTATGGAGATTTGTCTTCTGCATGCCCAGTATTCAGCAACAGACACATGTTGTGGGATAAAGAGCGAAAAAAAGCCAACAAAAAGCCTCACATGCCATAGTTAGAGACGAGGAGATCAAAAAGAAACTGGTCCCTCAAAAGTCATTCTGTTTATTGGAGATATCCATCAATTCTGGTCTTAGGGAGAGTGTACTGCTATCCTTACAGAGGATAACAATTTTATCCTGCCCCTTCCTCTCAGACATCCTCTCAGACATCAGACATCTGGGTAGGATCACAAATAAATCATGAGGACTAGCCTATGGGAAAAGGAGCACACGCTGGATGAAAATGGAGAAACTTGTGAAAACAGAGATGGTTTTCAAAGATTTAACACAGCCAAGTCATGTTCACTCTTGTTAACTTTGGTTATGCAACACCATTGTTTAGCTTTTTTTTTTTTAATTTTCAAAGCAATATATAAAGGAATCCAAAACAAAACCATAAAGATTATAGCTCTTTAAAATAAAAAGCTGTAAATAGAAACCCACATAGTTTACCAATAGTACTTGCCATTTTTAAGTGTACTTCTCTGAGTTTGACAAGTTTATGGAATAAAGCAAAAGAGTAGCATTTTTTTTTCTCCTAGGAACTAATCCTCTGCATACTAAGGAAATGTAACCAGAAATTGCCATTATAAGAATGCTGACTTGGTGATTCCTTAGCAATTTTTCTTTATAGAATCACAAATGTCTTCAAAACAGCCAGACTCAAAATACTTGAACGCCACAGTGCAAAGCTTTTAAAGAAATGAAGTTTGGGGTTGGGTTCAAATAAGGTTTAGGGGAGTACAGTCTTCCTAAACTAAACTAAAAGGAAAGTTATCTCTGTCAACCACAAACTAAAGTTTTAGGCTTTGTGGGGTGCCTGGGTGGCTCAGTCGATTAAGCAGCTACCTTCAGCTCACCTCATGATCCCAGGGTCCTGGGATCGAGCCCCGCGTCGGGCTTCCTGCTCAGTGAGGAGCCTGCTTTTCCCTCTCCCACTCCCCCTGCTCATGCTCGCTCGCTCTCATGCTGTCTCAAATAAATAAATAAAATCTTAAAAAAAAAAAAAAGTTTTAGGCTTTGACATGCAAGCTGGCAACTGCAGATAGAGGCAACCAAACAAATTAAAGCCTAAACAAATCCAGTATTAATTACCTTGACCTATACATGTAAGGACAATCAACATTAAAAATGAATATATTTGAATATGTAAGTTTGGGGGCTGTTTTTCTTCAGAAGTGAAGATTATGTGTAGGACTGTAAGGATTTAATGAGAGGATGTACATAAAGTTCTTACCCCAGGACTTGGCATCTAGAAACACTCAAATGAGAACTATCATTATAATGATATCGTCATACCTGCCAAGCCAATTCCATTATGTTATCCTTATTATAAATACTGTGAGATTTTATTTTTGCTTTCACTGGTGTGGTCTAATGATTTGTCTCTAAAAACGGGTAATATCAGTAAGTCCATCTGAGTTTAGGAAGTGGCAGATGGAAGTTAGCAAACACAAAGTCTCTCCCTCAATAGTCCTGGTACTGAGAGGGAGTCAAGAACTGTTGAGGCTAATGACTAAAGTAATCCCTACTAAGATGTTGCAGTTACTATGATAAAAGGCTCCCAGTCTGCTCAGGTCTACCTCCCTAAACCACAGCGCCCATCCTACCCCCTTCTACAAGTATGAGGGATCCCAGACTGTGCCAGAGGCAGCCAGCTCTCCTTAACTCATTAACCAGTCTTAACTAACTATCTCTTTCCAAAGAGTGTAAAATAACTTGCCAACTCTTCAGGCTCATTATTATTCCCTTTTTTGGACCCTTTGTACTGTTAACTTTAATAGCCTTCTCTTTATCCTTACCCTGTTTAATCTCAATTCTAAACAAGATGTTCTTTTTCTGATAAAAGCCTAGAAATACTGAAATGGCTTCAGAATATGCAACGGTGTGGGTCACAAAAATCCTATAAATTCTGCTCTACCTCATTTTAATTTTTAGGGGTTTTTTTTCCTCCTTGAGGGTCTTTTACAAGGTTTGATAAAGATTGAATGAATGCTTAGTGATTTACCAATAACATTTATTGAAAGAGAGTTGACCATGCTATCTCTGTGTCTTTGTGGCCCTTATGTTTCTGAATGTCCATTAAATTTCATATACATCCATGCTCAGTTCTAGGCTTCCATGCAAATTATCTCTCTCAACAATGTCCTCCTTCTATATGTTTCAGTTATAATCTATATGCTGATGACTTCAATATATTTCTGGTCAAATCCAATATCTAGAGCACAAAGTATATGTTAACAATTATCTTACTGCTCTTGGATATCCCACAGATACCTTGACCCTGATCCCATGATCTTCCCCCAACAGCTTAATTCTCTGTAGTTCTATCTTCAGTGGAACCACTGAATTAGTCCACCAGGAGTTCAAACCAGAGAGAAAAATGTCATCTGTCTTTTAACCCACACATTAGTTAAGACTTACTAATTTCACCTCATATATTTTCTTAGGTTTTCCAACTATGTGCAACACCACTGCTTTCCCTAGTCTTAGCCACTAGGATCTCTAATCTAGAACCTTGAAGAGCCAAATAACTGGTCTCACTGACTAATATTGCCCTTCTTTATGCTCAAGTCATGATGATCTTTCCAAACATCTGTGATATATAACAACAGAAAGGAGAGTACAGAAAATGGGATTAATGCCTACTGAGAAGCAATACTGAGGAGTTTATTTGAATTTGCAGATTCATCAGGTCATTTGGGGGTTCAGGAGAAAAATTAGCTCAGATTCACTGAGGGCTTTTCTTAGAACTGCTTGTAATATTGACATAAATGATGATGATAAAAATGATGATTGTGAAGAGAAAATAAAACGATGACTTGTAGGTCCCTAACTAATATGAAGAGACCAGTGGGGAAGTAAATAAATGGGGAAGTAGTAGGATTAGGCTCACATAAACCAATCTATCTATTATAGCCATCCCCAGAATAGGTGGGGAGGCCAGAACAAGTTTGTGTCCAAACAAGCTGCATTCAGGCAGATATCAATACTCAGAAATGCTGACCTCCTAGCAGAGATGTCACAGGCAGTACATATGAACAGGTGAGGACAGTATTTTCAGCCTGGACGTCTGAGAGATCTGGAGGACTAATAGCAGTGGGTATTAGAAAGGTGGTAGAGGCCTCAAGGTCATAGCAAAGCAGGCTGAGATTTACAGTAGGGCTATACCTAGAGTGTAGGTAGGACAAAGAGAATAGAATAGAACTACAACTTAAAAACTAATGCAAAACCAAGTTGTGAATACTGAGCAAACAGCTCTCTTCAGACATACTGGATACAGACTGAATGAAAGAAAGGCCTCGTCACCTGATCTAAATATAGTGGATTTCAGTACTGCAGCTGGATAGAATCAAGTAGAAGAGAGACCAATGGAGTAACAAATCCACTCTTTAGTCCAATAAATGTTTCCTGAAAGCCACTGCATAGAAGACACTTTACTGTCATAATGGGTCAGGCCTTGCCTGGGGTTAATACTTCAAATATATCTTCCCATGAAATTCTTACAGAACCTTACTTAACAGAACCTTAAACAGAACCTTACTTCCATGGCTTTTTGAAGGTTTTCATCAACCATGCAAATGGGCTGTACCAATATCAAGTAACACGGCAACAGTAACCAACCTTGTCTTAGCATCTAGAAAAATGGCTGGCAGCAAGGATGAGAGAAACCTCCTTTGAAGAGCTGCTATGTTACTCAAAAGCAAGTGAAAGAGGAAGTCAAAGACACAGTTACACTAAAGGAAAAGAAAGTCTCTTCAATAAATGGTGCTGGGAAAATTGGACAGCTATACGTAGAAGAATGAAACTCGACTATTCTCTTACACCGTACACAAAGATAAACTCAAAATGGATAAAAGTCCTCAACATGAGACAGGAATCCATCAGAATCCTAGAGGAGAACATAGGCAGTAACCTCTTCGATATCAGCCACAGCAACTTCTTTCAAGATATGTCTCCAAAGGCAAAGGAAACCAAAGCGAAAATGAACTTTTGGGACTTCATCAAGATCAAAAGCTTCTGCACAGCAAAGGAAACAGTCAACAAAACAAAGAGGCAACTCATGGAATGGGAGAAGATATTTGCAAATGACAGTACGGACAAAAGGTTGATATCTAAGATCTATAAAGAACTACTCAACTCAACACACACAAAACAGATAATCATGTCAAAAAATGGGCAGAAGACATGAACAGACATTTCTCCAATGAAGACATACAAATGGCTATCAGACACATGAAAAAATGTTCATCATCACTAGCCATCAGGGAGATTCAAATTAAAACCACATTGAGATACCACCTTACACCAGTTAGAATGGCCAAAATTAGCAAGACAGGAAACAACATGTGTTGGAGAGGATGTGGAGAAAGGGGAACCCTCTTACACTGTTGGTGGGAATGCAAGTTGGTGCAGCCACTTTGGAGAACAGTGTGGAGATT
Source organism: Enhydra lutris kenyoni (assembly GCF_002288905.1). Classification (NCBI taxonomy): domain Eukaryota; kingdom Metazoa; phylum Chordata; class Mammalia; order Carnivora; family Mustelidae; genus Enhydra; species Enhydra lutris. The sequence continues at coordinate 26,527,705 of NW_019154101.1, read as the reverse complement.
CCTCAAGAAATTAAAAATAGAGCTTCCCTATGACCCTGCAATTGCACTACTGGGTATTTACCCCAAAGATACAGATGTAGTGAAAAGAAGAGCCATCTGTACCCCAATGTTCATGGCAGCAATGGCCACGGTTGCCAAACTGTGGAAAGAACCAAGATGCCCTTCAACGGATGAATGGATAAGGAAGATGTGGTCCATATACACTATGGAGTATTACGCCTCCATCAGAAAGGATGAATACCCAACTTTTGTAGCAACATGGATGGGACTGGAAGAGATTATGCTGAGTGAAATAAGTCAAGCAGAGAGTCAATTATTGTATGATTTCACTTATTTGTGGAGCATAACAAATAGCATGGAGGACATAGGGAGATGGAGAGGAGAAGGGAGTTGAGGGGAATTGGAAGGGGAGATGAACCATGAGAGACTATGGACTCTGAAAAACAACCTGAGGGTTTTGAAGGGGTTGGGGCTAGGAGGTTGGGGGAGCCAGGTGGTGGGTATTATGGAGGGCACATATTGCATAGAGCACTGGGTGTGGTGCATAAAAATGAATTCTGTTACGTTGAAAAGAAATTTTAAAAGGGGGGGGGCACCTGGGTGCAGCAAGTGGTTAAGCTGCTGACTCTTGGTTTCAGCACAGGTCCTTATCTGGGGGGAGTGAGATCAAGCCCCAGGTCAGGGTCCATGCTCAATGGGGAGCCTGCTTGAAATTCTCTCTCCCTCTCCCTCCACCCCTGTGCACACTCTCTCTTTCTCTCTCAAATAAATAAAGAAATCTTAAAAAAAGAAAAAAGATACTTTTAGGCATCAGTCCTCAAAATGTGGTTTCGGGGCACCTGGGTGCCTCAGTGGGTTAAGCCTCTGCCTTCAGCTCAGGTCATGATCTCAGGGTCCTGGGATCGAGCCCCACATTGGGCTCTCTGCTCAGCAGGGAGCCTGCTTCCTCCTCTCTCTCTGCCTGCCTTTCTGCCTACCTGTGATCTCTCTGTCAGATGAATAAATACAATCTTTAAAAAAAAAAATGTGGTTTCCAGACCTCTAAGTTTCTGGACACCCTTTCAGGGGTCTGCAATCTAAAAATTATTCTCATTATAATATCCATATTATTTGCTGCTTACATTATGTGAACATACTCAGAGTGTAAAAATGACCAGGTTAAAAGTTCTGGTGCTTGAGCAAGACTCAAAGGCAGTGGACTCAGACTATGCTAGTAGTGATTCTATCCTCACGGTTGTGCCCTTGCCATTTAAAAAAAAATCAAGGGGCGCCTGGGTGGCTCAGTGGGCTAAAGCCTCTGCCTTCAGCTCAGGTCATGATCTCGGGGTCCTGGGATTGAGCCCCGCATCGGGCTCTCTGCTCAGCGGGGAGCCTGCTTCCCTTCCTCTCTCTCTCTGCCTGCCTCTCTGCCTACTTGTGATCTCTGTCAAATAAATAAAATCTTAAAAAAAATCAAATTTTGCTTAATGTTTTTGATGAAACAATAAAAAGAATGTTATTAAATCTAAACCCTAAATACATATCTTTTTACTATTAAGTATGATGAAATGAGAAATACGCATAAAGCACTTCTTGCTAAAATATGCTGGCTGTCTTCAGGAAAAATGTTTGTGATCTTTTTTGAGTCAGAGTCAGGAAACATGATTTTCATTTAAGAAATGATTGACAGACAAGCTATATTATTCAGAACACTGGGACATTTATCAGACATTTTCTCAAAAATGAATTGAAGTGATCCTACTACTCCAGGAAAAACAACTGACAGTTTCTGATACCAATGATAAAATCAGAGTGAAAGTGAAGATTAGAATTTTGGTCATTTTGAGTTTGACACTTAACCCATTAAGACTTCTGATGAGATGGGTGGTGATAGTAACAAAGGCAAGATATAGATGTAATATATATTTTAACATAATATTTAGTATTTTAAAATATAATATTTAAACAACATTTATAGATAATTTTAATATATTTCTATTTATAAATAAAATAATGAAATCTTACAATAGTCATAAGATTTATATAACTCCATTAACTAATATGTTCCAAATGATACATGTGTGATTCTGCAAAAAAGAAGACATAGTCAAAATACAGGACAGATTTTAAAGAAAGAATAAATTAAGAAAGTTCATCCATGGGGTTTAAGATCTCACCCTGTTACTCTAAAGAAATTACCATTTCTTGATGTTTGATACAGTATCAGAGAAGAATATCCATGATTATCTAAAAGCACTATTAAACTACCCCTCCCTTGGGGTACCTAAGTGGTTCAGTTGGTTAAGCATCTGACTCTTGGTTTGGGCTCAGGTCATGATCTCAGGGTCCTGAGATCGAGCCTCACATGGGGATCTGGGCTCAGCATGTAGTCTGCTTGTCCTTCTCCCTCTGCTCCTCCCCCCATATGCACGCTCGCTCTCTCTTAAATAAAGTATTTAAAAATAAATAAGATAAAATGCCCCTTCTTTTTTCCACCTACATATTTGTGTGAGGGCAGATTTTCTGCATTTACTTTAATTCCAAGCAACATATCACAACAGATTGAATCAGACACAGATGAGTAGCCCTCTCTTTTTGATTGATCTAGACACCAAAGAGATTTGCAAAAATTTTTTGTTTGGAAAATATAGTTAATTTTCATAAAGTCAGGTTATATGCATGTAGTAGTAGATTTATGATTTTTATTTTAAATGAGTCAATCAATAAACATTTTTTCTTTTCTTAGTTTTCCCATCTAATAGCAATAGATATAATAGCAATAGCTATAACCCACATTAGCAATAGATATAATAGCAATAGCTATAACGCACATAAACAAAATCACTTTGGGGTTCTCAATAACTTTTAAGATTATAAAGGGATATTGAGGCCCCGAATTTAAGAACCATTACCTTTAGGCAGTGAACTCATGAAGGCTAACCAGAATGGCTGGCAACAGGCAGAATGGCTCAATTTGAACAATATGAACCAATTTGAACAAAATGAAGGAAGGAGCTGCAGGAGTACTGTTGAAAACTCAAGGACCGTTCCCATAATTAGGCAAAATCAGTGGAAAATGCTCGATCCTCTCATCCTACTGGTATAACCCCCTTTTCCTCCTCATGTGACAAAGAGCATCAGTATGGCACTATCTCCACTGTGCTTGTGGTGAGCACAGTGACCACAGATATATAAAAAACCTTCCATGGCTTTTAGGAAAGTCAAAGGGTGTGCCAGAGTTCTCAGCCATGTTTACATGGGGAGATAAAAGAGTGTAAGAGTTTTGATTTTGCCAGCACTTCCCAGAAAGTGGGGGTGTAGAAGATTTATGTGAAATAATGCAAGAACATTTCTCTTTCAAAGCTGCAGGACCAAAGTGGAGTGGGAAAATGGAAAAAGGGCATATGGAGGGAGGCAACAACCCAAGGGGTACTATTTCAGAACACAGAGATGTAAAATATACTCTCTAAACTCAGTGATACTGTATGGTGTTCTTTGTCATCAGGTTATGACCTCCTGGAATACATTTTTAAGTTTGCCATTTACAACAGTTGTCAAAATGAGTGAAAGCAATCTCATTTTATTCTATTTAAATGGTGTACCTAAACAATATTGCCTGGAAAGAATTTCAGAGACTATAGCAATCTTTCAAGACATATGGCTAGTATTATTACTACCATTCAATTCCATATATTTAAACACTAGGCACAAGGCTTGAGTACATCCGCAATAAATATAAAAAAATAATTCATGTTTATTGAAGATGAGGCCAACTTATATTCTATTTGATTGTCTTGTTTTTCAGCTCATGCCTATTAACAGTATGATGTGAGTGTGAATTTACCGGAGCACAAGTCAAAACCTGGGATCGTGTTGTAACTGTGGGAACTGACAGACTTGCCAAAACTTGTATTGACTGAAACACAACTCTTCCTTTCTAAGCATATTCAGCAGTCCTGGATATTCTGATGTATCTACTTTCAAGCTTCTTGCAAAGATATTCCCCACGTCCGAATAATGGAGCTTCCCATGCAAGTAAGTGAAAAGTAAGATTGTTTTCTTCGGAATAATGGTAGGCAAGCCATTATAATACCTCAGAAAACCAAGATGTCAAAAATCTGATGAGATCATTTATTTGGTCAGCTCCCATTACGCACACACTGCACTGTATGGGTGATCTTAGCAGCTTATTTTCATTTGGCTCTTAGTTTTCCCATAGGGCATATTCTTTCAAAGTACTTGCGTTTTGTTTTGTTTTCGACTATTTTTGCTTTTGGTTTTAACACTCCCCTCTGATGCTTATTTTCTATGGGTCCCAGGTTCAGATGCTATCTTGGGTATCTGACAGTAAGTAAAATACTACACTTTAGAACCCAAAGGAAAAATATTCTTACTGTTTTACAGAATGATTAAGAACAAAGAAACTAATTTCCAGATCATTTAAATATATATTCTTTCAGAGGTATTATGTTCTCCCAGATAAAGCATTCTCGTTTTTATTCATATTAATTTCTAAAACAGAGAAATAAAATATCTCAGTTTTCCAAGAATGTTATCTTTTACACTCAACTCAAGCGTTCTTTGCCAATTACAAAGTTCACAAAGCTTATTCTATGAAAATAAGCCCTAAATGAATGAGGCCTATGCATCAAAGCAATCAGGTAGCATTTAGCCAGTTAGCCCACATATGTTTTCCTCATCCCTGATTTAACTCACTTGTCTGCATCAAAAACAGTGAGATGTGAAAAGAAAACATAGTTAGCGGGTGGACCCTTATGATTCTGTCCAAATGATTCACTGATCAGTAGCTTTCATTTACCTTCTATTTCTGTTCTAATGCTCCCTCATGAATTTTTGAGATTAGCAAAATTTCCTTCTATGATTTATTGTTCATGAAAACTTTCTTTACACTCATGTTTTAACACATCATGTCAGTTAGTACCCTGAAGTTCTAAGAAGCTGTATCTATTGGCAAAAATTCTTTGTAAATCACCAGCATTTTTCCCTTTCGCCAGCTGAAGAGCCTGAAGCAGGAGGAGGATATAAGTAGTGATACATGGCGACACATGCATCTGTGGGCTTTTAGCTTCAGCATCTTAAAGAATGCGGACATGGGGAAATATTTCAAAGAAATTGTGTTGCCTTCTGGAAGAGGCCCAGTTCTAATTGTTCTCAAGGTATTAAAATGTTTCCCATCAGTTTTCTAATATAACAATTACTGAGCACCCTCCATATTCCATCCAGGCTTTTGGCTGGACTCCAGGAATACAGATATGAAGGATATGAATGAAACAGAGTCCCTGATCTCAAGATGCTCATAGTCTAGATAAACAGAGACACACTCGAGAATCAACATAGGTTGGGAGTATCATGCATTCACTCACACATATGAAGATCCTCCTACACCACTTATTGGTTGATCATGACAGCAGAAGGGAACTCAGGGGAAAGGCCATTAACCCAACTGGAGATTTCAGGGATGTCCTCCTGGAAGAAATCACATTTGAATTTTTGTTATACAGATGGTGACAGTGGCGAGGACATTTCTGGGTAAGTAAAGGGCATAGTCAAAAGCAGAGTCATGTGAAGTGTCATGGAAAAGGCAGGAATCTATGCTATTTGCTATTTGTAGAACATTAAATGCTAGGATTAGAGAAATGACAGATGAAACTGGGGTTCTTTGAAGGAGAAAGAGCTGGGCTGGAAAGAAAGAGCTCATCTTCTCAAAGTCCCCTTGGCTAGATGGAACTTGGAAAGGGTGAAGATATTCTCTCAGCGAAGTATTATAAACTCATTAAGCTAACTTATTAAGACTATAAGGAATTTGGGTCGGAACTTCCTATCATCTGGTACAGAGAGAAAAAGCAGGTTAGATTTGTACTACGGAAATAAACAAGAAGGTTAGCTGGACTGAGGAATCGAATTATTCACAGACATACGGCCCACAAATTCACATACACACACCAATGTTGGTAAAGCAATTTATTTTTTTTATCTAAAAAATATTTACTTAGAATGTAGTATGTCTAAAGGCACTACCCAGATCTTGATTACCCCGAAAGTGAGTGAAAACAGTCCAAGCAGTTTAAACCAGAGTCCTGCTCATTTTAGTTCCATGTGCTCTCCCAGCATCTGCAACTTCTAAGACTGGAGATAACCTTACTATATGCTTCTGTGGGGAGGTAAAGGAGAAGACAAAGAAGTCTTATCTCTATATCGCTCACTTTTTCATAATCTCTTTCAAGCTCTCCTTCAAGGAGCTGGAGAAAAATCTGTTCTATGATGAGAACTGCATACAAACTATTCACAGTTGACCACATCCGCTGGGCAAGACTCACCAATCCCAAGGAATGTACAAACTCAGGTTCCAAAACACAGGCCGACTGATCATTCTGGCCAACTAAATTGGGAACTAATTAAATGTTTTAACTGGAAGTCTCTCCTCACTGCAGCAGAACAGAGTCATTCTGAAGCAAACATTTCAATGAAACACTTCTTAGGGAGAATCCAATTTAACTACAAGAAACGACGGCTTCTGGTTGGCAGCGCAACGTATTCCCACTTGATCCACACCCCCCAACCCACCACCATGTAGACACACAGGTCAAATGTTACTTATGCTCAGAAGGATAGCCACAGAGAAAGATATATTTCATCCATATCAAAGTCATCAGAAATGGTCTTTTCTTACCTATGTAGGATTTTAATACAGTCCACTGAGGCAGATGAAAGATTATATAAGTTATTCACATAAAGGAGATTTTAGAAGACTATTTAAACATGTTGGGTGTTGTTTGAATGTAGTAAGAGTGGGAGGTTAAGTTATTCCTTTCATTTCCATTAGTAATTAGATGTTGGTTGAAGCATTTCTCCTGCCTGGCAATCCCTTAAAAAGAGGTATAATGTTTTGAGGCAGCAGAGCACTCATCCCCTCCAAGTGGGGAGTCTCCACAAGAATTTACATCCCCAGCATGTTTAGAGGGGCAGTTGGAATTAGATTATCCTATGTGGGTCTAAGAAGGGAATCCAATCAGAAACTCTGAAGGCCAGAAAGAGGAAGTTGCTAAGTTTCCTGAAATGAGAAGTCTCCTCTTGGACTTCTGGCCCAAGCTTCCTTAGAATATCAGAAACCTTCTGCATGACAGTCTCCCATGTTATTATTAGGCATCATCTACTCACTTGTTCTAGATGCAAAAATTAGTGTCAAATACGAAAACTGCTGCAACAAATACACAGACAAGACTTCAAGTTGTTTAGCAGCTGCTCTTGGGCAAGAACTGTCTAGATTGGAGATTGCCATCAATGGTGAGTGACTTAAATACTTAATACGAGTCAGAAACTGCACAAAGTGATGGTACACAGACATGAAAAAGATGCATAAATGGGCAGATACATAAAAAAGATAACTTCAGATATTGTAAGGTAAATTCCAAGAGACAGACAAGCATAGAGTGGCGTAGAAGCCATTCTAATGGTAGGGCCCCAGGGAAGAAATTCTGAAAGGAAATCAGCTCTAACCCAAATTTCGCACAATGAACAGGAGTTGGCCAATTTAGGAAGGAAGGGGATGCGTACTGAATTAGAGCGAGCAGAAGAAGCAAAATAACATGTGTATAGTTTTCCTATAAGCAGTTTAACATTATTAGACTTCAAACTGAGAAATGAAAGTTGGTCAGTAATCAGAAAAGAGAACTACATAAAGACAAGAATGCATCTCTAGCGAAGAAAAGAACTCTCATAAACCAGAAAAGACAGACATTCAAATTTCAAATATGGTCAGAAGATGTGAACAGGCATAGTACAAAAGTGAAGATGTGAATATCCAAGAAACATAACTATTTGATTGTCTCATTAGTAATAATGGAAATGCAATACCATGACAACATTGTATTATGCTATGATAAGAGACATGGACTTTATCCTCTGGATAATGGTAAGTTATTGGATAATTCTGACAGAAAACCAAGGAAAAAAATCCAGACAACAGAAATAGTTCCACAGAGGATCCAGATATAGATATACTAGTGATATGGAAATGTAAAGGGCCAAGAATAGCCAGGATACGCTGGGAAAAGAAGAGTAAAGTTGGAGGGCTCATTTTACCAGATATTAAGACCATTATAAAGCAACAGTAGTAATAAAGACAAAGTGTAATGATAGACAAAGTAAACCAATGAAAGAGACCAGACCAAAGTAAACCAATGGAAGAGACCAAAGTAAACAAATGGAAGAGGCTTTATATAAGTATATAAGTATATATACTTATATAAACACTATATTTTGGTAAAGTCGACACTTCCAGGCAGAAGGTAATGTACCACATTTCAGTAAATGATGCTGGGTCCTCTGGATATGCACAGAGAAAAAGAAAGTAAAATTTAACTCCTACTTCATAGCACATACTAAGGTCAATTTTAGGTATACTGTAGAGTTAAATGCAAAAGGCAAAATAATAAATCTTCTAGAAGAAAAGATAGGAAACTAACTCATGATTTGGGGAAAGGTAAAGATTTCTTAAACAGAACTCATTTAAGGCACTAGTCTTAAAAGAAACAATTGATAAAATGCATTACATTAAAATTAGAAACATCTGTTCATTAAAAAACTATTAGAGAGTCAAGGGCATATATATATGTGGAATAATTATGTTATATTCCTATAATGGAACACCAGAGATGAGAAGTAGCATTCCATAACTATATGCCAACATCTGGGGAATGTTCACAAACATAATACTAGAGAACAAAGCTAGACCCCAAAAAAGTATATTTCATATGTCACTTTCACAAAATATAAAAGTAGGAAAAACTATTTTATGTTTTTGAAATCAGGATAGTAATCATCTTTGGGGGTAAGTAGTGATTAGGAGATGCAAGAAGAAGACTTTGATGGATGTTGATAATAGTCTGAGTTTATGTGAGTGGTCATTATATAGAGACAGTCAATTAATGAAAATGATCTGTCTAAACACTTACGGTATGGGCATCATTCTAGATACTCTCTATATCTGATTCAACTTAAAAGCTAAAAAGCACTGATAAAGATTGGGCAGATAAAGTACATGAGAAAATCAAGTTAGCTGTAAGGAAAGTGCTGCCTATACTTGCTACAGTTTGTTCTTAACAGCATCTTGACAGTCTTCTTTTGACAGACATGTTTGCGTATATACCTGAGAATATTCTTTATTAAAATTGAACAGGCTGTTCGGAATACCCAACAGCATTGCCAAATCCAATATAATGTTAAGTGGAGGAAGTCAGTCATTGCATGTATATAAAGTTCAAAAACAGGTAAAACTAATCTATGGTATTAAAAGGTAGTTTGGGTAGTGTTTGGGGACATAGTGGGGAAATTTAAAATGCTGATAATATTCTATTGATTGGGTGGTGATTACATGTGTTTACTCTGTGATAACCCAATAAAGCACACACTCTAGATTTGTGCATTTTTTGCATGTTATATAACAATAAAATTATATTAAAACACAAAAATATACACTATACCTAAAGAGAGTTGGTGAAGGATGTAACATCATTATTTAGAACTAAGAAAAAAAAGTAAGAAATTGGCAGAAAAGGCAGAAGATCTGACTCTACTAAAAATAATACTGTTGGGCCCATATTACATTGTCCCTCCCCAAGGTCATTCACAATCTTTGACCAAGTAGACTTTCAATAAATGTGCTCCCCTTAGAGCTGTAGAAGATCAGCCTGGTGCATTTTTCTGAACAGAATTTCTGAGCTTCAGTGAGCCTTCTTTGGGAAATATGCACAGAATAAACTTTCACAGGTAGGACTTTTTCCCAATTATTTACAGTCTGTTTCAATACTCCGACTGTATGTCAGTTTCTACCGAAAGGCTTTTGTTTTCCAGCTAAACTTCCATCTTGAGACTTAGCTTTCTTTATACATAAGCAAAGTTACCAATTCATTCTAGGCATTTTGCAATACAACTGTAGCCTGCAGTTCCAAAGTAGTATATATTTCAGCTCGGTTTGGCCAATTCTTCTTCTTTCTTTAAATTAATGTTTTTGTTTTTGGGTGTTTGCTGTTATACTTTGAGGGGCTCAGGTAACTTGCCTCCAAATAAGCATCTTCTTTGTGGATTGTTCCCTCGAGGTTAGTCTTTATCCTGCTATTCATTTTCAGCAGTCCCCTGTATGACCAAATCTTTTGCAACCATGCTTCATATAACCATAGATAACTCTTCACCTTGTCTGCTCTGCATGCCCTCCTTCAGAGCACGACAGCTGCTTAGAGTTACTTCTAGCCTACATTCTTCATATATATATTTACCCTAGAAGACAGAAGAACAAAGGTGGAGCAAAGACACAGCCAAAGACAATGCATTTTTTTTGCAGCCCAAAGGTTGAAAGTGGTGATGTCCTTATTTATTTTTTATGTATCACTCACAGTCATTTTGATCAAGCCCTTACATAAAGAATTTTTAAGGATAACAAATCAAACAATTGCCATGGTACCATGTTTTGGAGACCCTGCCCTGCTCAGTGCATGTGTCTGATTATTCTTTCCTGGCAGGAGAGTGTCCAAGTAAGGGCTAGGAGGGCTGAGAGAGTAAAACCAGAATAGTAGTAAGCATGAGTCATGTTCTGGAGTGGGGTCAGAGGCTGATACTGAGGTGGCCAATCTGAAAATTGTCATTGATGCAAGTGACAAGAGAGGGGAAGCTGAGATATGTATGGGAATCATAAAACAGGGAAATCAGAAATGAGGAGGGGAGTAGACAACCGGACACGTGGTCCTAATTGCTAGTTAACAAACCTCCTGTGAATTAGGATGACCTGAGCATTAAGAAATCATTGATACTGGGTCCCCAACCATACACACACTGAATGAGAATCTGCAGAATGAGGCCTATGTATCTGCCTTTTTGTAGCTCACACATATTTCTGATTTCCTCTTTCAGTGGAGCTGTCTGTGAGGGAACCACCACTCTGGAGAAACCTGAAGGCCCAAGTGGGAGCTCTCACTAGCTTTTTACAAAACTCCAGCATAGAGCACTCAGGGAGTCTAGAGTTGTTTCAAGGGGCTGGCGTAAGGTGAATAGTTTGTTAGTGATTCACAAAAATGGCATCAGTAAAGAATATTTGGTTCACAAAATAAGAAGGGAAGCCGGTTCAGTACTAACCTCTGTCATGGGAATGAATCTAGAATGTTGCCTGTCTTTTCAAAAATGATGGGAACATTCCTAGTAGAGCATTTCCCTCTTGGTGGAAAAGGTACTTCCTACTTCAGGTGAAACATTCAGGAAGCAAAAGGGCATGACGATGTGTGATCTGACCGTAAGCTGAATATTTGGTTCTCTCTGGTTACTGTCACAGAAGATGATGATACTTGTGTTTTCAAACGAAGGAGTGGGGTAAATAAACTAACATCAGAGACAGCTGCCCTTGGGTTGGCCCATGCGGAGCTCCAAAGGGAGCCTCACCGGGAGCTCTGAAGTCCAAAAAGGAGGAAGTTGTAAAGTGTCTCATTCAGGGACAGAAGAAAGCACCAAGACTTGGTTACCTAATATGATGAGTGTTCAGCAAATCCCAAACACGTCTTGGGATGACAACACGAACTGCCTGAAGCAAGACAAGAGTGTGCCTGCATGGCCCTGGTTTGGCTCTCCCATCTCCAAGGCCAGCATTGTGTCTGTGCCATTGTCCATGTCCCTAAAACAGAATTAAGGGAGCTGAGGTAAGCCATTGACCAGAGTGTTTCCTCAGCTCCTGAGGAATGTTTACTGAGGTGTGGTGTTTTTCAAAGCCTTTAATAAGAAGTACGCCATGTCCTCCGTACCTTTATTTTTCTAAATGTGTGGGGAGGACACACTGTTTTTGCTCCTTTGCCAGCATTCCAAAACATTCTTGTCTGTGTGAATTCCGTGGCACCCTCTGAGGGGGGACAGCAGGAGGAGAGCTTTGTACTGCAATATGATATTCAGGTTTTCCAAAGAAAAGAAACTGGACTCTATAGAGACATCCTAAATTAAGGTCCCTCAAAGATGTTAAAGGGAAATCTTTTCATAAAAGGCAATGAGCATGAGAATAAAAATAGAATTCACCTTTGCCTTCAGATTATAAAACAGAAACAGTTAAAAAATGCTTTATTTAATATCTTCTTCCTGGCATTTTGATCCCTCCTGAAATCACTATCAATAACTTAGCCAGGCCACAAAACAATGTATCAGAAAGCAAGCTGTGCATTTAATAATATAAATATTTGTCTTCCTAAGGCAAGCAGTGAAACTTTACTGATTTTATTAGTCTCCACCAACCTCTGTGACACAGAAAATATTCTCTCCTTGCAGAACAACTAGGCTAGTATGGGGCTTTTCCTCTCTGCTGAATAAAAACAATACGGAAGTACATGTCACCCAGATGACAAGTAAAATAGGAAACACAGCAGAGAAGAAAAAACACTTTTGTCTCTGTTAGCTGAGAGATGGAGGTTTACCAAGAATCCACTGGGGAGCTTGGTAACTCAGCTAAACTAAGGTTTCAGCTAAACTAAGAACAGTTTGCAGACTTTACAAAAATGCTCCTGGACTTTAAAGGATATGAGAAACTTTGAACTTAGTGAACTTAGGGTGCCCATGTTTTGGGAATTACAAGTGTGTATGCTGATTTTGGATTTCTTTTCAGAGCATCCCACAGTTACACTCATGCATCATTTTCCAAAGTGGGGCAGCATGGTGCACTGTGGTTTAGTTGTTAACAAAAATTAATGTCTGGAGAAACACGAAGGGAAGTCTCTGTAGGAACTACCACAGTTGAGGGGCTGGAGGCTTCATCATCCAAAGAACTTTTTTTTTTTTTTAGATTTTATTTATTCGGTGCCTGGGTTGCTCAGTAGGTTAAGCCTCTGCCTTTGGCTCAGGTCATGATCTCAGGGTCCTGGGATCAAGTCCTGCACTGGGCTCTCTGTTCGGCAGGAGCATGCTTCCCCCACTCTCTCTGCCTGCCTCTCTGCCTACTTGTGATCTGTGTCAAATAAATAAATAAAAATCTTAAAAAAAAAAAAAAAGATTTTATTTATTTATTTGACCGAGGTTGGGGGGAGAGAGAGAAAAAAAGAGTATAAGAAGGGGGAGCGGTGGAGGGAGAGGGAGAAGCGGGTTCCCCACTGAGCAGGGAGCCCAATGCGGGGCTTGATTCCAGGACCCTGGGATCATGACCTGAGCCGAAGGCAGTTGCCTAACCGACTGAGCCACCCAGGCGCCCAGAACTATCTTTTTAGAAGCCAAAGTTGGAGCCATAGTTTGTGAAAGGGATGGTCCAATGGGTTCACTGGACATCAGTGTTTCAAAGAATTGGCAATAGATAGTAAATTACAGAAATTGCCTTAAGATTGGATTGTACATTAGATCTTATATATCAAAATATGAAAATAGAAAAGGAAATTGACTATAAAGAAGTAGAGCACTTTAATTTTTCAAAAATTAAGTAACTAAGATATAGAAAATTCAGGAAGATAATTTGCTGTAAAAACACATACATGTCAGAACGGTAAACCATTATAAATTTTTTTTTTTAAAAAAGAGTTTTAAAAGACACTCCTCTATTAAATCAGCATCATCAAGGCCATTTTATCCATTAGTCATTTGAGCCCAATGCCAATGGGCTGTGAGATTTTTAAAGGTCTAGAAAAATGATTGAAACTCAGAAAAAAAATATATATTGGCTCCAAACTACAAAATGAAAGCTGCAAGATGAAAATTAATTAACTTAATTGAATGTCTACAAAAACATAACATTACATCAATGAGTCAACTGCAACTTTATGCTCATAACTGCAGTATAAATTATATTTACTGCAGGATATGGGTGGATTTTAATTGGCCTGATATGTTATACACTCAGAGAAGCCAAGAGTAGGAAGAGAAGGTCTCAAAACAACCGTGAATAATATTAATGTGATCAAAATGGCAGCCTGCTTTCCTAAAGGCACTGGAAGTTAAACAAGAGAAAACAGAACTAGGAATGCCAATATTAAGGACCAAGACAGTGGGCTTTACGGAAAAGAGTACCACTCCTCCCAAGAATAAGCAATACTGGATGAAATCTTCACCTCCTCTTCTCTGAATTCAAGCACTGCTGTATCGTAGTTTCTTTTGTGGGGAGGTGGGGAGGGTTGTTTTTAAATGGCAAGTTTTCCTTAGAAGAGGTAAATATGCCATTTATATCTCTGTGCACCATACTCAGAAAAGTTAGAAAATGAGTTCAACAGCATTTCCTGAGGAGAGGTATCTAGTGAGCGAGCAGGGTTGGAGGTATGGAGGTGAATTTCAAAGATGAAAGATGATCTGGTTCTAAGCAAGGCAGGCCTGTCTGAAATGTAAGATTAGTAATGTTTGGGCTGAAATGTACTGGGTAAAGCAGTTTAGTTTGGGACTAATCCTAGATGTTGGTATCTTCACCCGATCTTTCCTAATGAAGGAAAATGATCTGCTTCTTATGATCCTCTTTTCACCCAATAAATATAGTAATGTATCCTTTGATACCATAACAATATAATCCACATTCAGTGGACATAAGGGAGAAAGCTCAAAATCGTTTCCTTAAAAACTACTCCTTTAAAGCCTTTGTGAAATCTCTCTCTGTCTTTCTCTGTCTCCTGGTCTCTCTCTCTCTCTCTACACACGTGGGTACACACACACAAAAATTGTCAATAATTATGTGATGTTAATTACTAAATCAGGAGCTATGAAACTAAGCTGGGGAACCTAGACAAACAGCTCAGAGCTGAAAACCTTGTGATTTGAGGAGTTATGGTATGTTATAGAATATTAAATCATACAGACTATCATGGAATGAATAATTTTTAGGTTTTTATTAATTATTCATGAAGTGACTTTGGACCTCTTAAATTGGGAAGGGCAAAAAGAAACCAGGCCATGAAGTATATGAGGAACCAAAGGAGTCAGGTCTACAAAGCAGGGTGGGGGTTACAGGGAAGGAAGTTACTCAATTAATTTAACAAAATTATTTTGGATTTCCCAATAACTCCTTGTGTTTGTTTTTTTTACATAACAGTTCTCAGCTTGGAATGGTTCTGTTGATCTACAGAGAAATCAGGACTGAGGTTCAGAGGTAATTTAAATTTATTTTTCATTTCTGCTTGTTTAAAAAGCTGATTACTTGGACAAGTTCTTTCCTATCACCCTAAAGTTTTCAGAAGCAGCTCTTTAATTAAACTTTATTAAAACAAAAAAACAAGACCTGTAACTTACCTTGGATGAATGAAGCCTTATGCTTTTCACTGTGAGAATAGAGAGAAAATACTGTTTTCTTTGTATATAGTTTTTGAGAATTAATTTTAAATAAAATTAATGCCTACCTATTATAAAACAGTCCAATGATATAGAAAGGAAAAGTAGGGCCACCTAGGTGGCTCAGTTGGTTAAGCGTCTGCCTTCAGTTCAGATCATGATCCCAGGGTCCTGGGATCGGGTCCTGGGATAGGGTCCTGCTTCGGGGGTCTCTGCTCCGCGGAGAGCCTTTTTCTCCCTCTCCCTCTGCTCCCCCACCTTGTGCTCTTTCAATTTCTCTCAAGTAAATAAAAAAAAACATTTTTTAAAAAAAGAAGGGAAGAGCACAAGTACTCCTGTGCCACTTTCCTCACCCTTTCTCATCATATCCCCTCATGTACAATCATTACTTGCATTCTGTGCATTTGTTCTCCATTTTAATGGGACAACAAAGATTTTTGCTTCTCATAAAATAGCAATACAGGCGTATTCTGCATAATTAGAACAAACTATTTTCTTTTGTACCCTGCACTTTATCTTTGACTTGAATTTTTTCAGGATCCTGAAGTACATCCTACCACAGAAACACTCATACCTGCATAAATAACTATGAAGCATTGTGTGAAACACTGCAAATTCAGAAGTGGCTTTAAACATTCTATCAATAGAAACAAGGTACATCTATATTAATGACTAACCATCATTAAAAGGATGAGATAAATTTATATGTACTGATATGGAAATACATTTTGTTTGATAACAAAGCAAAGAAAAAAATGTCCTTTTTTTTTTTTTCTTAAAGGTTATTTATTTCAGAGAGAGAAAGAGAGCACGAACGGGGGAGGGGGAGAGGAAGAGGGACAGAGAGGATTTCAAGCAGACTCCGACATGTGGCTTGATCCCATCATCCTGAGAACATAATCTGAGCCAAAATCAAGACTCGGTCACTTAACCAACTGAGCCACTCACGCACCCCAAAACATGACCTGTTAAATGCCAAAAGCAAATTACTGAATATGTATTGCATGGTTACACACAACACCCCTGCGAAGTTAACCTAGCTTATTACTATGATTCCAAGCTTTGCTCTGCATTTACATGATCTCTGCATCTGGAACATGGTGAGCTCTCAACAGAAACATACAGAAGGAAGGAACAAATCTTCCTGCTCTCGTATTAGCAAAACTGCACATCATAAATGATGGATAGATTAGGCCCAAAGTACAGTGGGAAAAGAAACAGGACTCTATTTATAAAAAGAAATCTACCAAAAGATACAGGAGGGGTCAGAACCGTGAAGAGATTAAGGGGCCATCCTGAAGGTCCGCACCACCCTTTACCAAAGGGGAGTCTTAAAGTTGATGGGTTCTGCATTCAAACTCTTCCAATGATGAAGAACAGCATAAAGGGGTATGATAGTTTTAGTGACTCAATTCAGGAAGACAACTTAGGCACTGCAGAACAATTTCTATATTGGCGGGGAGGGAAAGGTGGCCCAGGAAACCATGGTTCATATTTGTTTGACTATAACCTTAGGTCCCAGCTGTAGGTGAATACAAATTAGACACTCTCCCTCTTTCTCTTTTAATGCTCATTGACTTTCTTTAGTTTTTGAACAAAGAACTTATATTTGAGTTATAATTGAAGAATTTAAAGCTTAAATTGGTTGAATTAAAATATATTCAAAAGGGCAGGCATGATATAAATAAACTGGCCATAATATATGTTTTTTCTGATGGTTATTGCTCTAAAGTTGAATCTGTTATTAATAAACAGATTACTATCCTTCTCAAAGTCTTTAGTTCCCTGTAGGACACTTTCTCCTATGACTAATTAAATTTATACAGTAGGAATCTGGATGTATGCAATCTTTTAGAAAATTTTAGGGACACTTATTCACAATCATTTACAGTTAACCCTTGAACAACTTAGAGGTTAGGAGCTCCAATCCCCTACATAGTTGAAAATCCATGTGTAACTTTTAACTCTCCCAAGGATTTAACTACTAATAGCCCGCTGTTGACCAGAAGCCTTACCAACAACATAAACAGTCTAACATACATGTATTTTGTATGTTACATGTATTATGAACTGTTTTCTTATGTTCTTATATTTCTGTATTTTTATATTCTTATATTCTTATATTTCTTATATATTCTTATATTTCTCCAGTTTACTCTTATAGTAGAGTGGTCTGGAGAAAGAAAACATTATTGAGAAAATTGTAAGCAAGAGAAAATACGTGTAGACTTTAACTAGGTTGGAAGCATGTATATTTAAAGTACTGGACTATATCCAAAAATATCCTGCATAAATGGATCCACAAATTTCAAATCCATGTTGTTCAAGGGTCAACTATTCTTCCTTTTTTTCAAATATGGCTTTTATTCCTGATAAGATCTAAGGTACTGGGCCTGGGCAGCACCAAATATTCACAAAGATATGCAGTGTGGTAGAATAAGAGCTTACACTTTACGAAGCCTAGATACGTTTTTGTTACACTTAGCTATTAAGATATACCTGAACTAAAGAAATAATATATTAGACTTGGGCATATTATTCTCTGTGGGGTCAAATGATCATATGTTCTATCTGCCCAAGATAGTTCCTACTTATTACCACTGTCCTGGTAAAATTATTAAGAGGGTCCCCTTTCAAATCTATCCAGCTTTGAAAATAAGTTACAGGGTTATCTTCTGCTACTAAAAAATGGTTGGCCTTATTTCAAATTTCTGTCTTTACTCCCTTCTACTCCATATCATACTCATTTTCAGATGCCCAAATCACAGGCCATTGGTTGGCTAATGATGGAAAGATAATGATATCTGAACCTCCCCTAGGACATGGAGGAATATGTTAAGTTGGGCTACCAAAGGGCTGCAGCTGTTGCCTGGCAGAAATTCAGAGCAACTATTTCAGATCATGCTTTTGCAAGAGGAGAGTTGCTCGCTATTGGGCCTTCTTATTGAAATGAGACAGTCTGTGCTTCTCCCTGTCTCTGCCTCCCCAAATTCCTCTGATTAGGACAAACAGCATTATAACAAGGAAACTGCTAGTCTACTCCCTGCACATCTTAACAGATAAACTGAACATCCCAGGACAATGAAATAATTTGGGGTCTTTCTTGAGAGAGCTTTCAACCTGCACATCAAAATCAATACTTTGATCAACTTGCAGCCTAAATAACTCAGGTCCTAATGTAGCTTTCTGAGCTTATCACTCCACCATTTCTGATTCTGTCATTAAATGAGTTCACTTATCTGATATTCTTAAGATGCCCTTAATATTCCCAGGATATTTCTTCTACTTCATAATCAGTTTCTAGTTCCAATTTTTTATTTGGATGCTAATTTGACTGACTGGCACTCTTTAATTAGGTTGGAGGCATGTATTACTCAAAGCCAGAAAAAAGTGAACTAAATTGGAATGCACCATAAAAGGTGGTCCTGTGTTTTTTTAAGAAATGGTGGTAGTAGTGATAGAGGTGGTTTTTATTTTGATTTTTTGTTTGTTTTTAGCTGTGGCTACTGCCACAACTCAGATCTGATAAGGTATGCTGGAAAGCAACCTCTTCCTCAACCCAAGCATTCAGTGAGCAGTTGACATTCTTGTACAAATATTTAAGCTAAACATTCTTTGAGTTAAAATAGCATTGTTGTATTAATACCCAGTAGAATGTTTACTTTGGCATTTTGGATCTGATCATCAGTAGTTGAAAAAAAAAATCATTGACTCCTACTTTATTTCCCTTTCCAAATATGTTCTGCATTTTATTTGATTATAAGTATCTGCAAATGTACTTCTGACTTCAAAGAGACCAAATCCCCTGCCCAAGTTCTCACTGGCTACTGAAAGCATCTTGCCTTGGTGGTTTTTGTAAGGCTCTATTTCCTACGTTTATCTGTACAGCAAGCTGGGCTGCTGGTCTTCTGTGTCTGAGCTTCTCCTCCTCTATGTGCCATTTTGGCCTCTGCTCTATTTTGTGCCAGTCTCACAGGTTAACCAGACCATTTGATATCCCTTAAAGCTACAATGACAAGGTGTCTGAATATGATCCAGCTGGACTAAAAATACCTTGTTTTAATGGGAGGTCTTGTGAGACGAACTTCCCATACATTTTTGTGCTGTTAAACCACACCACAAAAACTGACCTAAAAGGGAGGGAAAGATGTTGGCAGCCTAGGAGCAACTGTCATAACCCAGCTGAGGTATTGGGTGGACCTGCCTCTCAATCCAGATCCACAGATGCAATTCCCAGGTTTCTGTCTTCATTCTGATTTGGATGGCCTCTTTTCTCATTCATCTGAAATTGGAAACTTAATCCGTGGCTATATCCCCAAATTCCTCTGGGCTGACTTCAAGTCTAAATGTTATACCCAGCCACCTCCTCACACCCAAAACTCTACTGAGTTGTCCATTTTGGTTTGGTAGTATAGATCTTGATCTCCATTCAAATTCAAGACTCCTATCAATGAAAAGAATTCTCGTTTCTAGAACCCTCCATCAGCAGAAATCTCTAAATCGACTCAAGCTATTCAAGACTGCTGAGACTCTGAAACTTGCTCTTTTGATACAGTCTTCTTCCATGGTAAATATGAATATGGGGAAAAAATAGAAAAATTAAGGTCTTTCAACTCTCATTAATCATTTCTCTGCTTAATAACTTCTGGTGTTTCCTCATAAATAATAAGCAAATGTCCTGCTTTGGTAGTTAAATGGCTTAAGATCTTATTTCAAACAACCTCTCATCTCTAAACATGAGCATTTTATAACTATCCCTATGTGCCCTACACCTTGGGTCCTAATTAAGCAGGACAACTAACACTATTCCCCCAATTTATGTATTTCAACATTTCATGCAATTATTCTTTTTTCTTTGATCAGTCTGGAAATCCTACTCATCTTTTCCCCAGTGGTCTCTATTCATCCTCTCTAGACCCACTGAAGGTCGTCTTCTCCTAGAAAACCTTCCTCAGCCCATTCAGAGGATAAAAGCCACTTATCTATCACTTAGTACACTGTGTTATTCATGTTCTTATGATTTCTCGAGCCATTGTTATTTGAGGGAAAAATATCAGGACTATAAGATGTATCTGTATTTGCCAAACTAGAAAGAACAAGTCAGAATATTGGCTTATAGCATATAGCATACAGAGTTGCTGAATCACTATATCATACACTGGAAACCAATATAATATATGTCAACTGTATTTCAATTTAAAAAAATAATATAATAATAAGAGTATGGGCTTTTCAGCCTGCAAAGATCATTTGTGCTTCAGCTATGATGTGAGGTTTTCACTAGCCCTACTCTGAAAAATCAAGGCATCAGACAGGAGCAAAGTCTTGCTGTATAGAAGAGGCATTATTGGAACCCTCTGGACTCCTCAAGGAAACAAGGCTTCTCTTAAAATCCTGAAACCTTACAGAATCCTACATCCAAAAGCCTTTTTCTACTTTCCAACAAGAAGACTGACTCTAGTAATAGCAGATCCCATCTTCTATGAGATCAACAACCATGCTTCCACTCTGCTATTTTTGAACAACCACCTGTCCATACTCTGAGGATATTTTCCCAGTGTTCTATACAGTAATTCACTCATTCAGTAAATAGATCATTGACCAATGGTCAGGCATTGTTCAAAAGAAAACCATAGGCCCAAAATGGAGTCACTTATGCTTGGCAATGCCACCAAACCAGGACTTCTAGTATCTAACATAATTGCACATTCAGCCTCTCCCAGAAGTGTGGTCTCAACCAGTTAGGAATTTTCTGGTCAGCACCAATGAGGTCATCTGTCAGATGGACCCTCTTTATCCCCACAAAGGAAGGTAAAATGACCTGAAATAACCCTTTCTTCTGTTCATGACTTCCTTGTCCTGCTTTTAAAAAACTTTCCCTTTGTGTAGCCTTTGGAGTTCCCGTCTACTTGCCAGTGAGATGCTGCTTGATTCATGAATCAATAAATAAAGCCAATTAAATCTTTAAAATCTATTTGGCTAAATTTTGTTATTTAATAGTTCTGGTGGTGGTGGTGGGATATCAGGTGAACCCCTGATGGCATTTGGGGATAATGAGAAACACAGTGTGATGCCCCATAATTCACCGTCTTTCTCACCATTTCCAAGGGCCACTGGTGAACTCATCTCAGTTGAGCTCTGCGAAGTTTCCATTTGCACTTCCGACCCAATTAGCTTTTTAATCCAAGGTTAACATGTCCGTCTAGACTGACAGGAGGCTCTAACGGAGCACTAGTCCTTAGTCCTTGTTCAGTCCACAATTCCATGCTTCAGAGTCCCTTCCCCAGTTCCAGTCTGCAGTCTCCATAATAGGGTCTGTTGGTTTAGTCCCCACTGGGAATTGTTGGTGGAGAGCACAGTCTTCTCTTGGCCAGTCCACAGTGACATCTTTAGGTCACTGCTGGTGCATTGAGGTGAATTTTTTTTGTCCTGTTTTGTGTAAATAATGGCTATTGCCTGTGGGGATCTAGGAGGTGTAAAAAAGAAAACCATAGCCAAAAATTGGTGGGCGCAGGTTAAGCATTATTAAGGAGGGCACAGATTGCATGGAGCACTGGGTGTTATATGCAAACAGTGAATCATTAAGCACTACATCAAAAACTAATGATGTACTGTATGATGACTAACATAACATAATAAAAAATAAAAAAATAATAAAATTTTAAAAAAGGGATAAATATCTAATTAAAAAAAAGAGCTGTTAAGAGTGCTTGCCAACTAACTCAAAGACTCCCATGTTCTGATAAGTTGGTCACTGAACAGGTTAGATTGACACTAGGCCACCTGTCAACTTCAAGGAAAATAGTGCCTTGGGTACATTGTAAATTATGACTAATCTCCAACCCAGTGGCACATTCTTTTTAGGTATTAGTTTAGCTCTGAGTGACCAAAGGTTTACTTAATAGGATCTTTTCTCCACATCATTGCCAACATCTGTCTTTTGCTGGTTTGTTAATTTTAACCATTCTGACTTGTGTGAGGTGGTACGTCATTGTGATTTTTAGAGAAAGGGAAACCCTCCTACACTGTTGGTGGGAATGCAAGCTGGTGCAACCACTCTGGAAAACAGCATGGATGTTTCTCAAAAAGTTGAAAATAGAGCTACCCTCTGACCCAGCAATTGCACTACTGGTTATTTACCCCAAAGATATAAATGTAGTGATCCAAAGGGGCACCTGCACCCCAATGTTTATAGCAGCAGTGTTCACAATAGCCAAAGCATGGAAAGAGCCCAGATGTCCATGGACAGATGGATGGATAAAGAAGATGTGGTATATACACACAATAGAATATTACATAGGCATTGAAAATGAAATCTTGCCATTTGCAACAATGTGGATGGAACTAGAGGGTATTATGCTGAGCAAAATAAGACAATTAAAGAAAGACAATTATCATATAATCTCACTGATATGAGGAAATTGAGAAACAAAACAGAGGATCATAGGGGAATGGAGGGAAAAATGAAACAAGATGAAACCAGATAGGGAGACAAACCATAAGAGACTCTTAATCTCAGGAAACAAATTGAGGGTTGCTGGAGTGGAGGGGGGTGGGAGGGATGGGGTGGCTGGGCGATGGACTCTGGGGAAGGTATGTGCTATGGCGAGTGCTGTGAATTGAAGACTGATGAATCATAGACCTGTACCCTTGAAATAAATATACAATATATGTTAACAATAAAAAAAGATTACAACTTGCTGAAAGCTCAAACAATGGTTAGCATTTTTAGCATGAAGTACTTTTTAATTTAGAAAAACAGAATCCTTAAATTCCAAAGAGCTGAGTGTGTCACCTTCTACTACACTTGCTTCTTTTTTTTTTTTACACTTGCTTCTTTTATACTAAGAACTGTAGTCCCCAAAGTCACAGATACCTAGTGAAATGGCAAAATCTTACTAAAAGCAACCTAGAATTACAATGCTATTATGCAAAATGTTACAATTAGATAGTATCATTTAAGAAGAGCACTTGAAAGCAAGGGTTCCTAAAGGAAACAGAATTAGATACTTGTTTTAATCAGCATGCAGAAGTCTTTAAAGTTTTCACAATTCCAAAACAGTTTGCATTGAAAGATTTGTTGCAAATGGCTAATGAAAAATTAAAGATGTAAGAGGCCTAAAACAAAAGACTAAGACTGACATGACTCCTATTTCTTCTAACCTCCTTTGAGTAATCCTGTCTCAATTGTTCTTTCACTGTGGGAAAAAAATGCTATATAACTGTAAACAAAAGTCCATTAAGTTTTTCAGACACGCCATATCTACCTTCAGAGAAGGGCCCTCAAATCGGCCCCTGCCAGAGTTGATGAAAGTGAGGAATTTTCTGGTAAAATGCTACATTATTCCCTTAAGTAGCCAATGGGAAACTAGATATCAGAGTATGCAGAGGGGATCCTGGAAAAACTGGCAGAAACCAGAGGAAGGTAAGAAGTCTTTCCAGAATCAGTTCTAACAAATCTGTCCATAGTGCCCAGTTGAGCGAGGAGAATAAATTTACACATTGTCCCTTCCTTTCCTAATACAGATCCAATGGTTATTGATCCTTTATCTCCTAGGGACAGCTACTGACTTCTCCCTTGTCTCATTCTGCATTCTAAGAACTGAGCTTGGTTTTTTGCCTGCCAGGACATAGAGATTGTTAGTTCTTTCTTTGGGGGAGTGACTCTCAAACTTGGGAAGACAGTATCCTTTTACCCTCTTTGGGTTAATTAATACTGCCTAAAATATTTATTGTTTGTGCCCACTGAAGACTGACAATATATTTAAGCAAATATTTTGAAAAGGTAGTTCTATAGTCAAAATGTTGCCCAAACTAAAAACCAATATTCAGAGCCTGATAGAAATTAGATAAAATTAGAACTATGTACCAGATAGAAAGAAGCAAACTGAAGATAAGGTTATTGGATAGGTGGACCAACCTATGAGCTCATTTAGATTACAACCCATTCTTTGAAGAATTAAGAACAACTGTCCTTACCTTACAAATCTTCTGCAAAAGTAGAAGTGTAGCTCTAGAGGAAGGTCAAATTGTACCCATTCCTTTTCACCAATCCCAAAACCTCCCCTCTTTATTTCAAAAGGTTTGTAACCTCTCTGGAAACTTATTTAGATCTTCCCCAATTCCTTAGACTGAAGGAAAAAAAAAAAAACAAACAGGAAAAAAAGAGGACTTTAAAAAAAAAATACAAATGGCTATAGAAGAACCCTTGCTCAAAATCTAGCCCATGGCTTCTATAAGGTTACTAGTCAAGGACAAATACAAATCTTAAGTGTCTTCTCTATCGCTATTAGTAGAAAAAACTTTAGCCATCTGAGCAGGTAAGCTTAACTTACTCCATCTGCCAGAAAAACAGTCTACATCCCACTGTCCTTTTATGAACTCTAGTGAGTTTTGCTTTATTATACTTCTTATGCCTAAAAATTTTAAAACAATAAGGTGTTTGCATCTGTCTGCATGTTCATGTTTGTTCCCATGTATGTGCTGTAGATGTGTGGAATTTTCTACCTCTGGATGTTATTGCCAGAATTCATTTGCAAAAGAGCTCATTTAATTGGCTTAAAAAAATTCATTGCTTATACAAATTAGACTTTCAGAAATATAATAGAAACTTAGCCCAAATGCTTTTCAAGTTCAGGTGATCTAGGATTAATCTTTAATAAATAAAAGTTAATTGACATTTGTTGGTTTAACTAAAACAGATATATTTTTAGTTTTCAGTCTTAAACATAATACTTTTGGTCTACCTACATTCACTATAAATCAAATAAACTCATGTTCTGTCACAGAATTTGTCAGCAAGAAAGGTAACTTAAAGATGGTGCTTAGCTGTTTAATGTCTTGTGATGTTTTAAGACTAATCTAAACATATTTAAACAAATGAATTAAACAGATGTAAGATAAAAAGTTTATAAATGAATTTTTCAACAACATTTATGTCTACTTAATTTTCCCAGATCATTTTGGTATCTTAAAACCTTAGGGTTTTGCTAAGGTAAATTAGATGATGGATAATCATTAAATATCTAGATCATTTCCACATAAGACCCAATACTGCGTCACCTGCAAAGCTCAGTTGGATAAGCTTCTGCCTTCTGTTTGGGCATCATCCCAGGGTCCTGGGATTGAGCCCCATGTCTTCTCTGCTTCTCCCTCTCTCTCTGCCTGCTTCTCCCCCTAGTTGTACTCTCTCTCTCTGTCAAATAAATAAATAAAATCTTTTTTAAAAAGACAAAATACTAAACTTAATTACTGAACATCAGTTTCTGTACTTTGGCAGCTTATTATAGAGAAACTCAAAAACTGGAAAAAGCATAAGCTTCTAGAGATTATGAAAATGGATTCATAAATTCGCAAATCTAAAGAATACTAGTATAACAGTTCATATATCTTGTACTTAACCTTCACTAGAAATTTCTAAGGGTTAAGAAAAATTTTAATATACATAATTAAAGTCATTAATGTTTGTCGAAAAGGGATCTTTGGAAAGAACTTTTAATATGTAATCAAGCTTGCTTTCATGAAAAGACATTGGCAATAGAATCTGAAAAAAAAATTGTGGCACACATGGATGAAGCGCATTCTACTGCTTCTTCTTCAAAAAAAATACTTCTTGGGGCCTGCCTTTTGCCAACCTAATGTCTTTACAACATGGCAGTAGGATGCTCCTGAATCAAAGAAACTAAGATGGGTAAACAATGGTTGAAAATTAACAGCTGGGGCTATGGGAAACCCAAGATAGCTACTTGATCCCTGGAAAATCCCATTTTTCAACGTTTACATTCCTTTACCCACCACAGTACATTTCAGATGACTCAAATTATGAATAGACATTGGCCGGGAGATTTTCATAAAATTGCAGAAACAGTCTACTGGTAACACTTGACCTGTCAGGTCCATAATCCTGAAACAAAAAATTTGTATCCCCACAGGCCTCAAACCTCCTCCCTCTGGACCCTTTAAAGCCTACAGCTGGACTTCATTCAACCGCTACTTAGTACAGGTTATCAATATGGCCTAGTTATTGTACACAAGGTTTCTAGATAGGTTGAAGCTTTTCCCTGCCCCAAGGCTGATGCCCTCAAAGTGGGAAAGAAAATGTGTTTCCCCTTTAGAAAGTACCCTCCATGATCTCCAGTGATCAAGGAACTGACGTCACTGGGCAAATAATATGATGCTCAGGCCCGTCATCAACAAGTTAAAGAAAACATTCTGATTCCAATTCAAAGGATCTTGTTGGTCACAGCTTAGAGCCTGGTAACTGAGTATTTTGGACATACCATCAGAGGATCAGAGGATGGAACAGCCCTCAAGTTCCATCTGAAGGGAACTTACCAAGTGCTCCTGACCACTGACACTGCTGCAAAACTAGAAAGTACTGAGCCTTGCATACCCATCCCACAGCTAAAGACTCCACCTGACACTTGGTCTTGTTTAGACACTGGAGACCTCTGAATAAAGTAACTGGGAAGAGTAATAGTTGACCTGGTGATAGACTGCTTCCAGTCCAGATGATGAGTCAAGACTTCCTGCTTAAACAGAACATGAAACCCCCTTTCTTTTCCCTTCCTTTACTCTGACATTGGCCTAAAAAGATAATGCTTTCACTGTATCTCCTAGGCCATTGGTAAGGAGCATAACCTCTAGAATTTAGAACAACCTTTTATTACAGGCTAGGAAAAAATCCAACTGAGCCCCTCACTTTTCACAAGCAAAATAAAAATCTCATTGGCCGACTCCTCTGAATTTACCCTGAATTTACATCATCAAGTTAGAAAGGACCTATTAGGAGGCTCTCACAATTTGGATTCACTTCTTTCACCTGGTTAGTGATAAATGTAAATGAGGCTATGATCAGGATTTTCTCCTTAATTCTTGAAATTATTGAAAAATCCACTGCTAAGCAGTAGCTATGCAGCAAAGACCCTTAGATTCCCTGGCCAAAGTTGTTCTTAATAGAATAGCCCTTGACTATCTTTTAGCTGAGCAAAGGAGGTGTCTATGCTGTGGCCAACACCGTCTAGCTATACCTGGGTTAATACTTCTGGGGAAGTTAAAACTCAGTTACATAAGATCACTGAGCAAGACACCTGGCTTAAAAAAGGTGAGTTCTTCAATAAGATCTTTCTTTGACTTATTTGATTTTGATTAGCTTGGGTCTTGAAGACCATCACTACAAAGTACATTACGAACATTGAGAATTGTTCTGTTTATAGTTATTGTAATAATCTCCCTGTGTGCTGTATTCTCTCAAAGGCTGTAAGTACATGTTTGCAGCCACCAACCAAGTAAATGATATCCCTAAGCCTGACACACTGGAAAAGCAAAAAGAGACTGACCAGATTAAAAAAATGTAAACCTGAAGCCATGGCCTGTGAATATCACAGAGGTTAAGCAAAAACAACATGACTATGGGCACCACACGAAGGGAATAACATACACTGCCAGCACTTCAGAGTGGTAGTGGAGAGTCACACCAATGCCTCAGTTTTTTTTTTTTTTTTTAAAGATTTATTTATTTATTTATTTGACAGAGAGAGATCACAGTAGACGGAGAGGCAGGCAGAGAGAGAGAGAGAGAGGGAAGCAGGCTTCCTGCTGAGCAGAGAGCCCGATGTGGGACTCGATCCTAGGACCCCGAGATCATGACCTGAGCCGAAGGCAGCGGCTTAACCCACTGAGCCACCCAGGCGCCCCAATGCCTCAGTTTTTATCACATCTCTCCATTAAGCTGAGAGTCTGATCAAGCCAGTTGGGGGAAGGGCCATTTAAAAGAAAACCACACACCCAAAATGGAGTTAGTCACATGGCTTCCAAGAAAGTATGAATTGAAAGCTCTTTGTATAAATACAGAGGCAACCCTGTGTCTTTTCCATGTAAAACTGGACTTCATTCTATTGGGAAGGAAAACCATGACCGCGATCATGATTCAGAGCTTCTACTTCAGTTACTGACATCCGCTGGCTGTTTTTTCAGAGCTCTGGCATTCTCAGATGGGCGCTGCTCCACCCACAACTCTATCTTAATTTCTTTCTCAGCTCTAAAAAAAACCTACTTTATTTATATACCTAATCTGTTCTAATTTTTTATCTCCATTGGGAACCTGAATGTTCTACATAAGTTCTGTAAATATGATTACTCGTACCCCAGGGAGTTATGTACCCCAGGGATAACTAAACATAAGAAACAAAGGACTGAAAAGTTTGTTTTTTTGCATGCCATTATCACAACTAGGTATAAAAGTCTGTATGCCATTTGGAACATATCCTTGAAGAGGGAAGGGTTAAAAATCAGACAGAGTATTAGTTAACTATTGCTGGATAAGATAATACTCCAAACCTCAGTAGATTAAAACAACAAGGATTTATTGTTTTTGATAACTCCGAGTGTTGGCTTGTCCATCACAGGTGTCCATCACCTGTGGATGCTTTCAGCTAAAGGGATGGCTGAGGCATGACTAGAGGCTAGACGATGATCCTCATAATATGGTGATCTCAGGGTTCTAACAGGGCCAGCCCTAATGCACAAGCATGTATTAAGCCTCTACTTAGTCACATTTGTGGATGTCCAGTTATAAAGCAAGGCATATGTTTAAGGCCAGAGTCAATGTGGAAGGGACTATATAGACCATGGCTACTGAGAGGTATCACTCATTGGAGCCATTATTATGACAACCTACTATAAATGGTGGTGACATGAGAGCACACTTGATATTCACATGAGACAGAACCCTAAGGAGTAATGACTTATATTCTAGATTTAGCACAGTTGCATACCTGGAAAGAACCATAAACCAATCTGTGGGTTGTCAATATAAGAACCAGGATTACTGATTAAAGGGTTATTGATGTAATACTTACTAGGTAAAAAGACATGGTTTCTCAGATTGAAAGATTACATCAAGCAAAATGTAGGAACAATAAGGATAAATTCACATCTACATACATTATAAGGAAACTATGTACATCAAGGCAATTACATCAAAGATAAAAAAGTCATTTAAAAAAGGGAAAAGAAAAAAAGAGATAAACTATGAATGAACAACATTCAGGAAGACCAAACAAATTTTATCAGTAACACTAGATTGTATAACACAGTGGAGGAGTATCTTCCAAGTACTGAGATTAAATTACTTATAATTACAATTCTATACTTAATTCAACATTCATGAATAAGGGCAAATTTTTAAAATTTTAGACCAGAATAAAGTTTAAGAGTATTTGCTACTTTCAAATGATAGACAAAACTCAATATAATAGTTAATAAGAATGATATGGGATTGGGTGTTGTGTGAATAGTTAAAGCATACTGAGATCCATGTCATGCATGAAGTACGTATAGACATTTTGAATAATTTTGTTAAAAAAAAGTGTACTTAAATAACTAGTATAAACTTAATAGATGTCTACTACATGAAAAGAAATATAATCTATAGCTTCCAAATCAGCAAAGGAAATAAAGGCAAATTTTCTAAAAGTTTTTAATTAAACAAAATGCAGAAAAGAGGAAATATAAACAAAATGTATGGAAACTAAAAAAGTCAAAGTAAGATATTATAATCATATAAACAGTTAACATAATAAATGCAAATGTGTCCAACTAATATAGTAAAAGAATAAATTATTAAATTTATTTTATAGAAATTGAGCTAGGTCTATTTTAAGAAACATACCTAAAACAAAGAAGACAGAACTTGACAATAAAGGGATGAAAATATGTTACAAGCAAATGAAGATGCAAAGCTAATTTAGCAATACTTAAAAAGCTACATTAGAATTTAGAGTAAAAGTAATAGAAAAATTCACATAGATGCAATAATCAATAATTAAATGTGAATAAAGATAAATATAAGGAAAAATCTTCAGGAAAAATGGACAAATCCACAACCAATAAAAAATTGTAACATACCTCTATTAGAATATGCAGAAGTAAAGCAGAAAAAGCAGATAAAAATTAACAAATATATGGAAGAGTTAATATCATTATCATAATAAATAATTTTATGATAATATTAAGATAATATTATTATAATAAATAATGTTGATTGACAGAATTCCTGGATCCAATAAATAGGGAGTACACATTTATTTCAGGCATAAAAGGGAGAACTAAAAGATTTGACCACAAATTAAATGACAAGGCAATATCAATAAACATTAAAAATCTATAGCATATATTTCACATTCTCTGGGCAATAACATAAGAAATCAACCTTAAAAATGTATTCTTAAACCATATAGAAATTAAAAAACATACTTTCTGGTTAATGGTTAGAAGTGGAATTCACACATGAATATTATAAAATGTATAGAATTGAACAACATTGGATGTATAATATATCAAACTTGTGAGACTTACCTAAGTGATTTTTCAAGGAACATATACTTATAGGCACCAATAATTTTATTAACCAACTAGAAAGATTAAGCATAAGTGATTTAAAAATCTGACCCATACATAACAGAAAATATCAAAATTAAATAGGATACAGGAAATATTAAATAGAAAATGGTGAAATGGGGCTTCTCTGATAACGAAAAGTGGCCATGTAAGTTATGGCCACTGGAGTATCATGAAAGAAATGTATGTTCTTGTAAAATGTAGGCCTCTCTTCCTCCTCCCCATAGTCCTTCCAACTGGCTGGGAGGCATCTGAAAATACTAGAGTTAGAGAGGCTACCTCTGGGGGGCACCTGAGTGGCTCCGTCGGTTAAGCCTCAGACTCTTGGCTTCCATGGCTCAGGTCGTGATCTCAGGGTCGTGAGATGGAGCCCTGTCTTGGGTACTGCACTGAGCACGGAGACTGCTTGAGATTCTCTCTCCTTCTCCTTCTGTTCCTCCCACTTCTGCTCAAGCTGTCTCTCTCTCCTCTCTCTCAAAATAAATAAATACATCTTAAAAAAAAAAGTGGCTACCTCTGACCAATCCCCCTACTTGGACTCACAAAAGAAACATCCTCTTTATATTTCTTATAGAAAGAAAGATCCACAGAGAAATCTAGCCCTAAGAATAAAGTGATGATTTATCTCAAAATGTAATGCAATATAATGCACCCCTTAAAGAATAATTAACTTATGATATTCCCAATAAGTGATGAAAATTAATTTTATACTCATTCATGTAGAAAACAAAACGTAGCAAATAGGAATGGAAGAGAAACAGGGTTAACCAGATAAAGGGTTCTTATCAAAGCACTCCAGCAAATAGTGCAAGGAGACCTTGCACTATTTCTTTCATTCAATAAAACATTAGGTATGTCAGCCAATTTAATAACACAAGACAGTTAAATAAAATGGCTTACACCACAGAGATTAAAAACAAAACAAACTTGGGATGCCTGGGTGGCTCAGTTGGTTGGGCAGCTGCCTTCGGCTCAGGTCATGATCCCAGTGTCCTGGGATCGAGTCCCACGCCGGGCTCCTTGCTCTGCAGGGAGCCTGCTTCTCCCTCTGACTCTGCCTGCCACTCTGTCTGCCTGTGCTCACTCTCTCTCTCTCTCTCTGACAAATAAATAAAATCTTTAAAAAAAAACAAAAAACAAAAAACAAAAAAACAAAACAAACTTTATTTGTAAATGGTATGGTTGTGTACATAAAAAATCCAAGAAAATCTATAAATTATTAGACTTGACAAGGAGTTTTTAAGGCTGTGAGAGAGCCTAAGAGTTTTCTGGGACAAACTATGGCATCTTTTCCTACAGAAGGACCCACCTGGTATTTTGTACTGTTAACTATAAGTGAACTTTTAAATGGATAAGGAAACCTGGCCACTTTTCAAATCAAACTAATCAATCATACTTACATTGGTATTTGTTATATGATGAATGTCTTTGTCAGTCCATGCTGCACTGCAAAAATACCATAGACTAGGTGATTAAACAAGAGAAGTAAATTCTCTCATAGTTCTGGAGGCTGGAAAGTCCAATGTCAAGGTCTAACAGAGTTTGCTCTCCAGTGAGAGATCTCTTTATGGTTTATGGATGGATCCCTTCTCCCTGTGTCATCTCATGGCAAGGAGAGAAAGAGAGAGAGCACAAGCTCTCTCGTGTCTCTTCTTACAAGGGCACTAATCTCATTATGAAAGCCCCATTCTCATGACCTCATCTAAACCTAATTATCTCCCAAAAGCCCTGCCTCCAACTATCGTCGCATCAAGGGGGTTAAGGTTCCAACACATGGATTGTGGGGTGGGGGACCCCACACAACTCAGACCATAGCAACAAATCTTCCCATTGGCGTATTATGAAAGTTTTCTTAATATGATACAGGAGATAAGAGAGAAAAAGGCTTATCTCACCTGTGATAAAGGTGTGCATGTTTGCTTTTTTCCCAGTTTCACTATTTTCTATACAAAATAATTCCTCCTTGAATAATTTCATCTACAATGGGCAAAATCAGACTAGGTGTGAAAAGAAATTCATATTTTTAAAAAGGCTTGAGGGAAATGTGGCAGGAATCTCCTAGAGGAAAAAAAAAAAGATATCCTACAGAGATGTCTACAAAGGTACAAAGGCTAGGCATATGTTTTTGTAGTCTTGTGCCCTGTGGATATTTGTAAAAGAGGAAAGTTACTCTCACCTCCCCAGACAGGCTTTTATGGAACACAGCTGTCCCTGCATGGTCTGGATGTTGAGGACACTCATTGGCAGCTAAGCAGTCACCTAAACAGGATGGCCAGAAATCCAAGAAAATAATCAAGATAGAAAAATATACCATCATCAGCTTCTGAATAAGAAACTGGCCCACATGCACACGCCAAGCCATAGACTAAATAGAAATTTCCCATCCTAAAAATGAAATGTGTGCAGAATTCCTGGCGATTGATATCCAGGACAACATGCAGCTAATATTGTCATTATTTGTGAACACACTCTGAGCTTTCCTTGTAGGAACAAGCCTCCTTCGTGAAGATATTAACACTGGGTGAACGGGAACATTTAAGGAGCAATGGGACATGTGACAGCAAAATTGCGTAGCACTGATACTAGAAAAACCACCTACTTAGCTCAGTCGCAGAATTCTCATTTTGCTAAAACAATCAGGAATTTCCCAATGCAATTGTTTTTTATGTCAGCTGGAGATATCCCAAAACATTCTTAGCAGGGGGAGGTCTAAAGATGTAGACAAGATCTTGTTTAAAGAAAATCTGTAGAAGTGTTTCTGTGTGTTTCTTTACTTTGTGTTTCTGTGTGTACACAGAAGGATAAAATATGGCATTCTTTATTTATGAACTGACCCTACCAATTCCCCTATTTTCCAGCAGCGATGATCTATTTATAATCTCAAACTGTTTTATGAAAAGTGGAGGGAAAACAAGTCCAGGGAAACCCAACATCCACAGACAATAATGTCTGCAATCGTCCCACGCAGTAACTGAACCCAGAAAGTCCGGGTAACTTTCAAATGCCATGTCTACACAAGTCAGTACTGCGTTAAATTAAACTATTTCAAAGTCGAGGTTGTCTTTTCATCACGTGCAATGTAGTAGCCATGTGTACATCTAGACTCTGGTTTCAGTTCTGCGAGTGGCTGGATGACCAGGTTAGAGTAACTCGTGCCCTTTCTGCTCAGTTTCTAGATCTGTAAGATGCCAGGGAGAATGACAGAAAAGTGAAAAGACATTGCTGAGGTTTAAGTCTGAAAAACTGGTTTGAAGTTCAAAATGACTCAACTCTCCTGAGGCAGAACACCTTCAGGGTAAATATGTACTGAACAATTTCCAGGGCTTCAGCCCTGAGTTAAAGCTGAGATGAGGGTGGGGTGTGGAGGACCAGGTTCAAAGGCTCTGCCCCCGAAAAAAACACATCATATATCCTTCTTCTGTGAGGCAAGTCTCTTCTTATACCAGACAACAGTTAGCAGAGTGCCCCATATTACACATTACTACCTTTTTCCTTTAGGCATTGTACAATCAATGTGTTGGCCCTAGTTTTTTGAGCAATCATGTTTCAAGGGAATCTGGTACTCTGAAAGTATGGATTTAATGATAGATTGATCCCATTTTTTGTTCCTGTGATTTAAAGCTACATATTCCACCTGAAGGGGCATGCAAACTCGAATGTTTATAGCAGCAATGTCCACAATAGCCAAACTATGGAAAGAACCTACATGTCCATCAACAGATGAATGGATAAAGAAGATGTGGTATATATATACAATGGAATACTATGCAGCCATCAAAAGAAATGAAATCTTGCCATTTACGATGATGTGGATGGAACTAGAGGGTATGATGCTGAGCAAATTAAGTCAATCAGAGAAAGACAATTATCACATGATCTCCCTGAGATGAGGAAGTTGAGAGGCAACGTGGGGGGTTTGAGGGAGTAGGAAAGGAATAAATGAAACAAGATGGGATCGGGGAGGGAGACAAACCATAAGAGACTCTTAATCTCACAAAACAAACAGGGTTGCGGGGGGAGGGGGATAGGGAGAGGGTGGTTGGGTTATGAACACTGGGGAAGGTGTGTGCTACGGTGAGTGCTGTGAAATGTGTAAACCTGGCGATTCACAGACCTGTACCCCTAGGGCTAATAATACAGTATATGTTAATATAAAAAAATAAAAAATTATAAAAAAAGTAAAAAAAAATAAAGCTACATATTCCTTTTAAATAAATAATGCCAGATCTTCAAGTGGAAAGTTTTATAAGGGAATCATGGCACCCCAGAGCTTTTAAAAAGAAACTGTAGATAAGGTATCCCAGTGACATTGTTTACATACATCTCATAGCCAGGATATGGCAGATTCCTGTCCCTAGGCTCTTAGCCCAGCACTCATTGTATCACCAAAGACAATGGTCTTTCACATGAATCACTAATGCTTGCCAACTGCTGACAGCCTACTTTGTTCTGATCTCTCTTCATAAAGAACATAGGAGAGCTTAAGAAAATCTTAAATCTTAAGATTTAATAAAAATCTTCCAAGATTTTTCATCAAAACAAAAAGACCTAACCAACAAAACCAATGAAAACCTGACAGGCTTAGCACACAACCAGCAGAGGTTATAAACTTATTTACTTTGTGTTTTTATGATGTAATGAAAAGTATAACATATTTCAGATAACAGAACCTAGGGGTCAAAAACATATATTCTGGAATCATAAAGATGGGTGGCTCTGCCATGGATTAGTCGCATGATCTTTTTAAGCCTCCATTTTCATATTTAAGAATGGAAATGATCACACTAGTTATTCTTACATGGTTGAGAAGATCATGGGGGATAATCAACACACAGGAAAACTGAATGGGAAGAAATCAGAGAGGGAGACAAAACATGAGAGATTCTGGACTCCAAGAAACAAACTGAGGGTCTAAAGGGTGGGGGGAATGGGGTCGTTGGGTGATGGGTATTAAGGAGGGCACACGTTGTGATGAGCACTGGGTGTTTTATACAACTAATGAATCATTGAACACTACATCAGAAACTAATGATGTACTGTATGTTGGCTGACTGAACATAATAGAAAAATAATGGGTTACATTAGGGGCTCCCGGGTGGCTCAGATGGTTGGGCATCTGCCTTCAGCTCTGGTCATAATTCCAGGGTCCTAGGATGTAGTCCCGCGTTGGGCTCCCTGCTCAGTGGAAAGCCTGCTTCTCCCTCTCCCACTCTCCCTGCTTGTGTTCCCTCTCTCTCTGTCATTTAAAAAAAAAAAAAAAAAAAAAAAAAGAATGGGTTACATTAAACAGACAAACCCCCACTGTGTTAAATAATAATTCTAAATAATTTAATGAGACTATCTCAATGCTTCATAAACAAAGTTTAAAAATGCATAGAAGAATATCTCCCCTGATCAGTCATCATTCTTAACTACCTAACCCTGCACCTTGGTCTGTTTTTCACAACACCAGTACCACCCTCCTTTTAATCTGAATGGCTAAACTTTCTGAAAAATATCCAGCAACTTCATTCTCCCTGGGGATAACCAAGCCAGATGAACCGAAGTACTTGTAATACCAACATGCTGTAGCTTCTTTATGGCTGCTTCACAGCTCTGGGGCCACAGACTTGAAAAGTCTAGAGACTGGCTATAGACAGCATTGCTCTAACAACTTATAGACATGCTTTCCATTTGTAATGTTTGCTATTAATGTGCATTTCCCAAAGAAGGGTACCCTTAGACAGGGAGACAGGAAGCCACAAGAAGTCATTCCAGTTCTGGTATGACTGGCTAAGTTAATAGGTTATTTGAATGAGTGTGTCTTGCTTTCTTCATCTGAAGAAGGGCTTGAACCAAGACCTTTTGGTGTCTTGTATGGATTGAACATTCTATGATCCTGTGTAGTTTATCATGAGTTATCATATATTTATGTCTTCTTGTGCTTGTTGAGGGGTTTTGTTGTTGTTTTGTTTGTTTCTTTGGTTTAGCTTCAGTGTTTTGATTCTCAGCAATTGTGAGGAATAGAGGGTTGGGTAGAAACTTCTCTTATGTCTTTAAACAAGCAGGACACTCTCCCAAAGGACTCAGACTCTTGTGCCCTGGAGTAATGTTTTCTCAAGTCAGAGTGAAAGCTGAATGGTAACTGGCTGAGAGATACAGCTGGGAAAAATTCAGAGTTCTCACATCCTTTTCCATTATCCTCCAGGGCACCTTCGTTTCTATTTACTCTGCAGGCACTGGAATAACCCCAGCATATTTCGGCAACAGCTCAAGAAAGAGCATCTTTTTGACTTCACCATGTATGGTTTCAATCCAACTGCTTCCCTTCTCGCATCACATGCTATTCCTGAGCTGGGTTCTCACAAGCCTAACAGCCACATCTCCCCCAAAAGGGCAAAGGATCTTGCTGACAAGAGGCACATAGAAATTCCAGCCAATCACTTATTCTTAAACCAGTACTGAATAGCTTAATAGCTCATCTTTCCTGTTATAAATAGGTTCTGGTGCCTATCACACCAGCTCACTGGGAAAGAATGCAAACAGTCCTAGGAATGAAATACTCAGGAAGACTGTCCTGCCTGATCAAAGCTATTTTATTTTAAATGGCAAAATTTTCCTCCAGACACGGAGAAAGCCTTACATTTTTGCCCTGTGAGTTTCTCAACCTTAGGAATGATCAGACGTTTTGTATGAGAGGAAAAAAAAAAAAAAAAGAAAGAAAGAAAGAGGGAGGAGGGAGTTGCATCAGTGGTAAAAATGTGCTGAGCAAATCCTTTCTCTCTCAGCTGGCCCTTAAAGAAATGTTCATTATTTTGACCAAATCTGTGAGGTCATGCTGCATTCTCTAGGAACAAATATAGTTCACGTAGAGGTCTACTCAGAAGGGTATCTAGAAAGAAACAGCAAGCAGCAATAGAAAGACATACAGACAACACAAAGTTCAGTGCATAGAACTGATTAAAAAAAAAAAAAAATCTCAGGAACAAAGAAAATAGACTTGTTCTTTTTTATCCCATGCAGAGAAGTGAGTGTGAGAAACATTCCTATTAATACATAAACAGGTATTTTTTTTCTCTCTTTGAATAGAAACCAACCCATTTTGCATATAAGAAACAGATATATGAAGACAGGTACAACTGCAAATTTTTCTGGTTTAATTTTCAGTAAACTTAAATATTATCATATCTGTAAAGGGGATTTTGAGGTTTCAATTACTGAACCTAGAAATATTTCTCATTCCTGTTACATAATAAGGAGAAAGCGCATGATGAAAACCTATGTCTCTTTATCATGGTAACAAAATACAATTCTAAAGGATTCCCATGTTTTTTAAACCTAGATAACTTGCCTTTGCCAAGATCAATACACCACAAGCTCATCTGCACATGACTGTGATCTCCAGTTTTGTGTGGGCTACACTTCTTTTCTTGACCTGAATCCCTAAGTCCACAATTGGGAGGTTAGAAGCAATACATGGTTTTAATGATTCTAGATTGAAGAGTCCTAGATTGAAGAGTCTTAGAATAAATAAACCTGTTCAGAGCTAATGATATATGGAAATAACTGGGTACACAACAGTATTGCTCTATGATATTTACTTTTGAATAGTATGGTACAGAACTTTGAATTCTAGCTTGCCCATATTTATAGCATGAATCAGGGACAGTAGCTTATGTCTATAATGTTGTTAAAGTATTTAAACAAAGAGTCCAGCACACTGAGGTGTCTCTAATGCAGTGGTAACCAGCATAAGTGAATCAAAATCTGAGCCAGAGTCAATGCCCTCAAATCCAAACAATGAAACGTAAGACCAACCAATCACAAACAGTGAAGGAGACTTTCCCAAATAAGGCAACCACTTAAGCAATAACCAATCAAATCATCTCTTTGCTTTGGTTCAGTGTCTGCTCTATAAAAACCCTGTCCCTTGCTCCTATGGGTAGAACTCTTCTAACCATCTTTGGTTTGGCACTGCCCAATTTGAACTTATGCATGCTCAAATAAACTTGAAAATTTTAATGTGCCTCAGTTTACCTTTTAACTATGAATAACCAATAAACTTTTTCCTGAAATCAGAAATAGGAAAGTGATTGGAACAATTGTCGTAACAGTTCCGTTTTATTTTTTGTTTTGTTTTGTTTTTTGACTCTTGTTTTAAGAAACATAAACCTGTCCCAAAGCAGGGAAACATAAGCATAGCAGTCACAGGGTTGGAGTCCTGAGACATTCTAAAAACAGTTTGTTACTTTTTTTTTTTTTTCTTTTTTGGCTAGCTCAAACTCTGTGTCAGTCAAACCCTAATGACTTGCCCGCACAAAGGTTTTATTTCAGGCATTTAAATTTTTACACAAAGTTCACAGAGTGTCTAAGTAAAGCTGTTTTTACATTGAAATTTCTAAATTGCTTTTACTTCAAAAAAATTTCTTTCCTTCAGCCCTTTCAAAATGAGAATATCTATATCAATTCTCATTCTTACCAAAGTTTAGCAAATATCCAAAGGGGCTATTAAAATGCTAATGTCAACTGCCCTTGTAAGAAGCATATACACAACTGACTATATATTTTTTCTAATTTAAATGTAGTCTTCAAATAATTTTTATTTGGGGAGTGGCTCATTTCAGCTTCTTAGCATTGAGGTGTTTCCCATGACCCTATCAATCCCGCCCATAGAGATCACCTCTCTCCTGGCCAATTAATCACTTGCCAAAGCTGTGTCCTCTGCTAGCAAAATCCCCAGATGAAATGGAAATTTGATTAATTGCACAGAGCATAACTAGTCATGATATTTATGATGTTAACTCATGTACTTATAAAGTCTAAGTCTGAAGAATAGAACTTATAAAAAAAATCTTGACCCATTTGTTTTTCAAGAGGACCAAAGCAGTTCAAAGAGCAGAAGAAGTAGAAAATACAAAAGGTGAAGGAAGGGTTTTGAAGTGACCCAGAACTATACTTGAGGCTCAGTGTACCTTTACAATTTCCAAAGACTCACGAAAATAGAGCAAAATCTTTGCTTCATTTCCCATTGTCAAAATAGGCAGAGTTCATTTAAGATCTGGACAATTAGCCTTCTATGTTTTAAATCAAGAAATGAAATCTTTCCATCATGACTACCAATAATGTCTCACCTTGTAGTGTGACAAGTACAATAAGACATATTAGAAGGTTCAGTATGGGGGCACCTGACTGGCTCAGTCCGTTAAGCATCTACCTTTGGCTCAGGTCATGATCCTGGGGTCCTGAGAATTAGCCCTGCATTAGCCAGCAAGCCCACATTGGGCTCCTGGCTCAGCAGGAAGTGTGCTTCTCCCTCTTACCCTCCCCTTCCTTTTCTCTCTTCCCCTCCCCCCTGCTCCTGCTCTCTCTGGCCTGCTCTCTCTCAAATGAACAAATAAAAAATCTTTAAAAAACAGGTTCAGTGTATAAAGGTACATGGAAATCTGAAAAATATACTGTTCCTTCTAATTAGCATTACTGTAGTCCAGATGTTAAACAAAGGGACCTCACTGCTAATTAGCATGCTACCAAGTTAAAAGACAAGTGGCCAAACTTTTCACAAATACAGACATTTCAAATCTATGTAACTGCAAACAGAGGCATCAGTCAGTAGAAAGTACACAAAAATTGGAAAATTATCTTATATTAAAATTAGAGCAATTCCCAAAGCCTCCATTTACTTTATACTTAGAAATGATGAGCTTTGATCTTAGCTCCAGTGAAAAACCACCATCCAGGTACTATTTCCCTTTTCTTTACAGTTTGAACTTTTTAAAACCAATGTCAGCAACTTCACATCCTCTCCTGCACCTGGAAAAGTGCTGTTTCAGACTTACAGGTTATCCTTCAATTCCCTATTCATTTCACTTCTTACTGTAAGTGAAAAGTGGGGGGAAATAGTCTCTCCTTTAAGACCACCTTTGGTATACTCTTTGTTTATCCTTATCATTATGGCCAGAGTTTCCTGGATTTAAGTCAGCCCCACATGTTAAAATTGTCAAGATTTTCAAACTACAGACTGTGCTCTTTGCACGATGAGAAGAGAAACCATACAAAAAGTGTTTCCAAAAGAAGCATTGACATCTGGTGGGCAGAATGTTTTGTAAATTTCCAAACAGGAAGGCAAACTTCCCTTTCAGACAAGTTTGAATATCATTTGATTAAGACACAGAATTAAGATATGACAGGTTATAAGAATGATTTTGACAAGTGATTTTAATTTTTAAAGATCAAATAGGAAGTGGATATGAGAAGTATCATTAAAGGAGTCAGTAAAAAATTAAAAAAAAAAAAAAAACTCCACACCTTCTCTGACAACAAACAACACTGCCAAGTACATTTGTTTTAAATTTCAGCTTTATGGAAATAAAATTGACAAAATGGTAAGATATTTAAACTGTACCTCATGCTGATTTGATGTACATACATTGTGAAACGGTACCCCCATCTAGTTAACTAACACATCCATCACCTCACATTTCTTCCTTCCCTCCTTCCTTCTTTCCTCCCTTTCTTTCTCTCTCTCTCTTTTTTTTTTCCTTCCCTTCCCTTCCCTTTTCTTCTCTCTTTTTTTCTTTCAGTGAGAACATTTGAGTGTCACCTCTTAGCAAATTTCAATTATACAGTATACTATTATCAATTATAGTCACCATGTTATACATCAGATCCTCAAACCTTATTTATCTTCTAGCTGAAAGATTGCTTGTACCCTTTTACCAATCTTTCCATATTTCCCAGTCCCTGAAAACCACTTTTCTACTTTCTGTTCCTATGAGTTTGACTTTTTTATATATATATGTGATACCATACAGTATTTGTCTTTCTCTGTCTGGCTCATTTCACTTAGCATAACACCTTCAAGTTCCATCCATGCTGTCACAAATGGCAGGATTTCCTTCCTTCTCATGGCTGAATATTACATTGCATACAAATGCCGCATCTTCTTTATCCATTCATCCATCCAGTGACACTTATCTTGGCTATGTGAATAATGTTGCAATGAACAGGGAAGTGCACACATCTCTTCAATATCCTGTTTTCATTTTCTTCGGTATATAAGCAAAGGTGGGATTACTGGATTTTTAATTTTTTGAGGAACTTCCATAACTATTTTCCATAGTGGTTGCACCAATTTACATGCCATCGAGAGTATACAAGGGTTCCCTTTTCTCCACATCCTCACCACTTGCCTTTTCTCTTCTTGATGATAATCCATTCTAACTGGTATAAGTGATATATCATTGTGGTTTTGATTTGCATTTCCCTGATGACGAGTGATGTTGAGCACCTCTTTATGTATGTGTTGACCATCTGTATGTTTTCTTTGGAAAAATGTCTATTCAGATTCTCTGCCTGTTTTTAATGAGACTTTTCTAAATTATCTAAAATTATTAATTTTAGGTATTAATACTTAATACCTAAGTCCTAACTTTTTGTTCATAAATGGGATGAGTTTTGCCTAAGCTAGTATCTTATTCTAGTAACATAAATTATGCTGCCTAATGCCACTGGATACTTTGCAGTGTTATTAACTTCTGTTGGAGAATTATTCTACACATACCCCTAAGGAGGCTAAAGTTATATACAGACTCAACAAAAATGTATTTATTCACTCCTCATTCATTAATTCCCTCATTCCACATTTACATTACTCTGTGTCAAGTTTTCACTGAGGATGCAAAGAGAAAAGAAACAGTCCATGACTTTGATAAGTCGAGTGGAAAAGATAAACATATAAACAGAGAAAAACCATATGAAAGAAGAAAA
The DNA here is from genome assembly GCF_002288905.1 of Enhydra lutris kenyoni. Lineage (NCBI taxonomy): Eukaryota > Metazoa > Chordata > Mammalia > Carnivora > Mustelidae > Enhydra > Enhydra lutris. Next base: position 26,485,306 of record NW_019154101.1, on the reverse strand, counting down.
TTCCATGGCAGTGCCTCCTTTAATAAGGAAGATGGTTTTCTTTTTAGCTGCTTCTTAACAGAGATCAAAGTAATACAAAAGACATAGGCATTTCAGGATGTCACAAGAGCAGAGTTTCTATGAAACCTTGATGCTGGCTACCAAACATCACAACATCAGAATAAACAGGAAGCTTGAGCTGTTTGATCTTGAAGCCTCTGTACAGGCAGTGATGGTGTGCAGAGTATTTGGGAAGGAATGGATGTGCCCTAGACACCTATTCCAGTCTTGGCAGAAAAGGAAAACAATGAGATACGTGCTCTTCTGTCCCCAGAAACTCCTGGAAAATGGGCGGTGCTTCAACTGATGGGTCACTGTTAGCCTTGGGTCCACCAAAGGCAGGTAGGTCTAAATAAGCAAAGAAAACTGCGTAGTGTTGCTCCTCAGGCCACCTTCACCTATTGGTCTCATTAAGTAGAGTAACTTATGAAGACATAGAGTTAGATCAAGAGCCGACCTCTCTCAAGTTATCTTACCACATGGTTACTGAGGCTGGTATTTTAATGGACTCAAATCTTTCTATTAGAGATAAAACCAAAGGTTCAAATGAAGATGCTTACTTCAGATAAGGCACATTACTGAGATTCATTTATACCCATGTAAAGTGGAACCCATCACTACACTATAAAGGCTAATATCAAATTCTCTTCTGTTTACACAAGATGGGAGGGCTAGAAAGCATTTGGAGAGAATGCGCCAAGAAAAGTTGAGAATGTGGAAGCTGAGGCCTGTAAAAATGGAACATGAATTTCACCAGCTTCATTTTTGGTTTGGGATTGATCATGCAGTTCTGAGTGTGTGTTAATTTGATGCTGTTCATGCAAGCTGAGCACTGTGTGCCTGGATCCCATCGGTTAAGTAAGGATCACATCACATTGCAAAAGTCAACCCTGCTATCTATAATTATAAAGATTTTATTTGGTTTTTAAACAAAGGAGTGTGTTAACTCAAGATTATTTACAGACAAAAAAATAATGTTAAAAGTTAGGTAGGGCTTCCAAAGAGGACCACTTGGGGTCAACTCCTGGATCCTTCCCTTCTGAGGCTGTATGATTTTGAGAATGTAACCTGACCACTCTGTGCCCAGGTTCTCACCTATAAAAATAAATGAGACAAACTGAGGGTTGCTGGAGGGGAGGGTTGGGGGGATGGGGTAAATGGGTAATGGACATTAAGGAGGGCATGTGATATTATGAGTACTGGGTATTATATAAGACAGATGAATCACTGACCTCTATCCCTGAAACCATTAATACATTATATTTTAATTGAATTTAAATAAAAATAAATTTTTAAAAAATGTATGAGACTAGTACTTAACTTAGAGGAGTGCTGTGATGGTTAAAAGAGAGAATACAGAAAGGCTCTTAATACAAAGCAAGCTTTCAATTCATATCTGTTATAATTATCTTCCATAAAAAAGGCTGAAAATGTCATCCAAAGTCATGGAATTGACTTACGTGAGACAAAATTAGGCATGTCTGGTAAAAAGAAAGACTGGCCAACTTAGTAGGATTATTAGACATTTATGTTTTACTCTGCAAGCTTTTCTAGAATATTTTGCACTTTTATAAGAGCCATGAAATATGATATCATCAGTATCAAACCCTAGAACTATCTGAAGAACATCACAGAAACTTTCCTGAAGACTTTCAAAATGAGGAGCTCAAATATTTATATCAATGTGCCTAAATAGTAGAGGAGATAGAAGGTAGGTTAAGGTAAAGAAAGTCCAAAGGGACCTATGGCTAGTAGAAGTTTCTCTTGTGTCTTCTTTATGACCACTCTCTGTTATACACCAATATATAAATACAGAAAGTTTTCACAAAAAATTCCAAGATAGATGCTCCAGGAAATTTCACTTTGTTCATTCGGGGGTATCAACCACCAGCAACCTGCCATGGTTTCCCAGAGATTCAGTTATTCCAATTTGAGAAGCATGAAAACAGGAAATAGAAACAGAATTCCAATTAGCATACTGACACTGAGATAGATTACACAAACTATTTAACAGCTGTGAAATAGGAGGCCCAGTGGGGATAAATCTTGAATATTCTGGCTCTCTGATTATTCTCATGTGTATCAACAATTTGAAAAGATTTAGAAAGTGATTAAGTATACTTTTCACCTGCAGAATTTTATTTTTTGATGTATTCAGATGGTATATCTTTTTTCAAATATTTTATTTATTTATTTGAGAGAGAGACAGTGAAAGAGAGCATGAGCGAGGAGAAGGTCAGAGGGAGAAGCAGACTCCCCGTGGAGCTGGGAGCCCGATGCAGGACTCAATCTCAGGACTCTGGGATCATGACCTGAGCTGAAGGAAGTCACCCAACCAAGGAGCCACCTAGGCACCCCTCAGAAGGTATATCTGATTCTCAACATAACTGAAAGCTATCATATTGATCCTCAATTAATGCCTCAGGCTGCCCAAATTACTCTTTTTAAAGTTTTCAGGTTTTCGTAGAAAGAACATTTTATAGTATATAGTTTAAAAATAGACGATAATTTGTTTTTTCAGTTTTTTTTAGTTGATCTTGTTAGATCATGGAAAGGACAGGGAGATATGGAACATACCTAAAAGAAATAAGCATACCCAGTTAAGGTTTGACTTTCCTTTATAGAGCAGGGGGTAAAAAAGGCAGTAACTGGACAATAGTAGCTTAAAACTCTGACCTTTTGCCCTCTAGCAGGAAACAAAGCTAATTAGCAAAGTACTGATCCAAACAAAACAAAACTAAAACAAATTACTGATTAAAACAATTTATATATTATTTCTCCAGCTCTTTTGGAAGATCCTGTTCATATTTCTCAATGAGCAGCATTAAATATCTGCTCTGATTCTTTGGACCTTTCCTAACTCCTTGTGGAAATATGCAGGGTGTGTGGTATCTTTCTGGGCACATAAAAGCCCCTGGATGATTTCCATCAATCCTTTCAAAATACGAAAATGGACTAGTTTAATTGCAGAGAAGTTAATTCTGGATATCATTTTGGCAAGGGCACAAGGGTAAAAAATAATCTCTCTCCACGGAAACCAAATACAACAAGGAAATTCTAATTGAATCATGTGTTACATGGATATGAGCCACGTTGTTTTGGTCATGGACATTTATTTTCCATCACCTTTCTAAAAAATAAGGTATCACATTACAGTTACATTCCAAAGGCGTTTCTTCCCCACAAAGCAAAATTAAATAAAATTAATTTATCAAAATAACGTTTATGGATTTCTGGATAAACATGCTGAGTTTAAGACACAGGTTTATCATTGCTTCAACTCAAAGCCCCTCTAAACTATCATTAAAGGATATAAACAAGCATAAAGTCATGAGGATAAAAATAAGAGAAGATTAAAACAGATGTGAGATGGTGCAGAACTGAACTGTCCTTCCAACTGTTCAGACCCAAAACAGCATTTACCCTGGGTCCACTTGTTTTCCTTCTACTAATATCCTATCCATCGGGAAGTCCTCCTGGATCTACCATCAAAATATATTCCAAATTTTGCCATTTTTCACCTTTTCGACTGCCACCACACTAGTCAAGGCCATCATCATATCTTGCCTAGATTCCTGGAGTAATCTCTTCCCTGGCCTTCCCTGACCCACTACGGTGCATTCTCAGCATAGCAGCCAGATTGCTTCTTTCAACAATGTCATGTCTTTGAACAGCCTCACTGTGTTTGAACACTCCACTGTCCTTCACTACGAGCAGGAGCCTCATTCTCACAATGGCCCACAATGCCTTACCTGGTCTGGACCCCCACTCCTGTCCTCCTCCTGACTTTATCTTCCCAATCCTGCCCTTGCTAACCCTCTTGGGCCCCAAGGGCCTTCTGTCTCAAACATACTGTCTACACTCCTACCTTGGGCTTCATGGGCTGCTCCTCCTCCTTTGGGTGTACTTCTCCCCAAAATTACACACCTCAAATGTGTGCTGTAATTTCACTTTCTCATCGATACTTTTCCCCACACACCTACAATGTAACCCCAATCTTTATATATCTGATATCCATTAGTCTGCTTCCTTTCTTTTCCATAGCATTTATCATTCTCTAGCATACTATATAATTTACTTATTATGCATAATATCTGTCTTACCTGTAGAATGTAAACACCTGAGGGCAGGAATTTTTGAACACTTTTCATCTCTACTGTATCACCCATATCTACCAACTTTTTAACCTGCAGGATCTAAGAAAGTTCAAAATAATTAAAGCAATACTAAGTAAATAAAGTCCCAGGGTGCTTGGATAAAGCAAACAATATCCTATCTGAAGGAATACACAATCATTTTGGTGTCATAAAATTACGCAGATAAGAGTTCTACGGAAGGACTGGTGTAACCCCTGGGCTTCTGTTTGCATGGGGCTGGTCTCCTCTTGAGCGATTTGTATGAATAAACCTGTGGCAGGATTTGTAGGGGGAAAAAAGAAGGAAAGTAAAAAAAATAGAAAATTTGTCTAAGGGGCGCCTGGGTGGCTCAGAGGGTTAAGCCTTTGCCTTCAGCTCAGGTCATGATCTCAGGGTCCTGGGATCGAGCCCCACGTTGAGTTCTCTGCTCAGCAGGGAGCCTGCTTCCCCATTTCTATCTGCCTACCTCTCTGACTACTTGTGATCTCTCTGTCAAATAAATAAAAAATCTTTAAAAAAAAAAAGAAAGAAAAGAAAATTTGTCTAAAATTTGTAAGTAAATCCCACATATTGATAAATAAATCTTCAGTTGAGGTAAGTAGCAAACAGTTGTACACTATGTTCTTAAGTAACATGTTGAGAATTGATTTCTTTTTAGAGCTAAAAAATGAAAAGGATGAGTCAAATACATAGGAGACTGATACATCTCATGACTGAAAGCCTCTAAGAGTATGTATTCTACTTATTAGGTATATTGAGCTTGGAAAACCTTGATACGTTAGAGTTGAAAAAACCAGTATCTGGCCAAATGAAAAGACAAGCTTATTAGGAAGGCGATCATCCAATAAAGGGTACAACCAAATATTCTTGGTTCTCATATACATCTTCATAGAACATACTCCTTATAAGGCCTCTTAAACCTAAGAACCCATTGTGAATGAATTTCTGTTATATCTAGTTAACACAGAAAGCCACTCTACATGGCTTTTATCCCCCCTTCCTATGCAAATAGGCTTGCAAACATCTGAGCTAACAGAAAGTGATCCCCACCCCACCCCCCGCAAAAAGATAGTACCAAAGTTGCTTAGATGCTAGGAGTAAACATACATAAACTATTTTCTGTTCAGCATGAATGACCATAAATACACACAGTGCACTACAGAAAGCTAAAAGTATACGTTATAAAGATAGCAGGACTCTTGAAAAGTCCAAACAGCTGTGAAGTACACTTAGCCCCTGGGTCAAGGCTATTTTATACCACGAGGTCTTTCTTGGTTTTGCTCCATTGTTAATAATTTGAGATTGCCTGTCTTACACCAATAATTTGCATTGTCTTAGGATCAAACTATGTTACTATTATTTAACCCTGCTAATAGTACCATTATTCTAAATAAAATAATGACTAATTTTTATTTTCCCATGTTTGAAAATATTTAGGTGCAAGGTTTCCAACTCAAGAATATTATAGATTTCTACCTAAACTCAAAATTATTTCTAAAAAACTTAATACCTTTTTGTTCTTGATTTTTAAGTCTTTTCAATGTTTTTAACTCTATACCAAAGGATTTTGTAATTAGCAAAAAAAAAAATGATATTTAAAGCAAAAGTAAAAAGTTAGCCAAATAAATTTCTCTTGCTACCTTAATTCTTAACAATTTAAGCTGAAAGTTCATTAGAAAATTAGTTTTGAGAACTATCAAACCCAGATCAATTTTAAAGTAACATGAATAGTCTGAATTCAAATTTCCTCTGCTTTGATTTAGTACTGGATTAAGATTATTAGATCTAAAGATCAGGTGGTGTTTCTTACCTATTTCTTTTACAAGTAAATGTTAATTTCATAATTATAGGACTGGATAAGTAACGGATAAATCTGTTACTAGGAACTACTCCAGTGGGACCTGGGGGAGCACCTACACTTTCATATAGACAACTAAGAGAGAGGGGGAGAGAGCATGTACACACTACTCTGCAGGTGCATGGATCTAACATACAATGAATATTGTAAATACATATCTTCTATTTGCTTCTATTGTAAGTATGTATCTTCTATTTGCTCTCTAATTGGGCCAGCTCTCCTGGCTGGCATCACTGTTCAGCCCTGTAGCAGATCCCCAGTAGGTTTCATGGAACCTTGTCTTATACAAGCTTGGCTAACCCCCAGCCAAAGATCTGAGGGAAATCCTCATACAGACTGGCTTGCAAATTCCAGCTGCTTCAGGCAGCCCAAATTCCAATCTCTGCCTCCAAAACTTAGCAAGACCCTATATCTGCTTGGGCTCCCTATCATGTGACACAGCAAGAATTTGTCCCAGGCCCCAAACTGGGGAAACAGTAGGGCTCATCTTATGTCTTTCCTTTGTCTCAGCCTGTTCTTCAATGTCAGAAACGCTTGTCTCGTGTATTTACTTCTGTGTGAGAGTTGTTTTTGGTAAGAGGGCAATCCACTACCAGCTGCTCTGTCGTGGCTGGAAGTGACAGTCTCCTGTGTTTAACTACTGATTTTATTAATAGTTATAAGAATATTAATGTTTTTTGTATCTTCTTGAGTCAATTGTGGTTTTCCAGGAATTTGTCCATTATTTCTAACTTTCCATATTTCCTGGCAAAAAGGTGCTCATAATACCTCTTTGTTTTCATTTCAGTGTGTGCAGCACCCATTCATTCCCAGTAGTATTTTTTGTGACTTCTCTCTTTTTCTTAAACCACTTCATCACACGTTTGTCAAATTTATTAGTTTTTTCATTGAACTGATCTTTTTTTGCTATGTCAGTCCTCCATATAGAATGTTTCTCTGCTCTATTATTATTTTCTGTTTTTATCTTTATTGTTTCTTTCCTAAACCTTTCTTTGGGCTAATTGTTTTGTTGTTGTTGTTGTTGTTCTTCAAGACTATGTATAATTCATTAGCAGTTCAGCATGTCATTTTTTTTGGTAGTATGTGATTGACTATTCATATGAAAAGTCATGTTGGGTATACTATCCATGAGGGCAGAGACAATATCTGTTTATCTTTCTATTTCCAGTGCCTAATAATCTCTAGTACATAATAAGCCCTCAAATCATGTTTGCTTTTTTTAAGATCTGGAAAACTACATATTGATATGATTAATCCTTGGGAAAATACAAAACATTTGTACTATGTTACAAAATTCACTCACAATATAGTCTTCAAGAAATCACTGGGTTTGTTCAAAGCCATGTTATGAAGTAGAACATGACGTCAATTTTGGTCAGTCCTTAGATCATGGTATTGTCTATGTCAATGGAGAGAAGTAACACAGTGAGCCTCATTAACACAGTTTGAAATCCAGCATCTTCAGTCATATAGAGTATTTGACCCAAAGTGTGTATATTGTTGGATATGTTGAATTTGTTTACAATTAATTTGAATTTGTTTACAATGTCTCCAATTTTCTCTGAAATATCTCTTGAATTCTTAAAACGTAAATAGTTTATTTTTTATACTGTTTCTTCTAGCCTTTTTGATTTCACTTAGAACTGCGGCAATATCTGACAAATTGGCACCCAAGAGTAATTTTAAATAACATTAAGAAATCAAATAGCCTGGAACACCTGGGTTGCTCAGTTGTTAGGCATCTGTCTTCGGCTCAGGTCAGGATCCCAGTATCCTGGGATCAAGCCCCATAACTGGCTCCCTGCTCAGCGGGGAACCTGCCTCTCCCTCTCCAACTCCCCCGTGCTTCTGTTCCCTCTCTCGCTCTTTCCCTCTGTCATAAGTAAATAAAATCTTAAAAAAAATTAAACAGTCTGTCTTATAAATATGGCATTACGTAAATTAATCTGTTTTCATGCTCTTTTATTAACTATTACTAACAATTAGATTTTAGTTTTTACAGCAAGACTCCTATAAACTCACCTTGAGTGTTAAATGCATATGGTTTGGGTCAACCTTACATCAGGCATAACATAAAAATGTAACATCCAGCACATAATTCATTTTTAAATACTGTAAGGGGAAAAGACAGAAAACATAGTTGACAGACCCCAGCACTCAAATATCTTCTCTTGCCAAACTCATTTCCAAGTCTTTCTATTCTTCAGCTGTTAATGAATTCTCAGATATCCATGTATAGACAGAAGGACTCATACCGAGCATTTAAAGTTCTGAATGCTCTGAAAACTATAAAGATCTCAGAAGCAAAGATACTGTTCTTTTTTTCTTCCTATTCAACATTAAACCTAATATGTGAGTACTCAGACCTCAATTTTACCTTCTATTTACATTTTGACTAGAATAATATTAAAATCCATCTGCATTAATTAAACAAAAATCTTTGATTTTGTGACAGGTGTTGTATAGACACGCTTCTTTAGAAACACCCAGAATGATGCCTGGCGGCAGAGGCAAATCATTCTAGGGTCCATGTACATTTGCCCAGATTATCCACAAAGAATATAATAGAATATACACTTTGGATCAACTACTCTACATGACTGATGTTGCCTGATTCCAAACTGTGTTAACAAGGTTCACTTACGAAAGACTCGAGTGAGAATGAAGCATAATTGGCTTGGTTCTCTTCAGAAGCCTGTAATAAGATTTTATGGATACTAAAATAACTTTCTAAATCTTGATCTTTGCTAGATAGAGTTTTTCTGGAAAAGAACTGTAAAACTATCACCTCCCAATCTTACATGCTTCTGCGGGTTTTCCTAGTGGATAACCAAGGCTATATACAAAAGAAAGGAGATTAAAAAAGAAAAAACCCAAAATGTATGAATCTGAATAGTCAGATCATTCTACATACATTCTAAATTATTTCATTAGAAACAGCCTAACAGTTGTTGAGCAGCTCCAGTAGTGAAAAAATCTCTCTCTGGGACCTCCGATACCTCATAGCTCAGGGGGTGCATTGCTGAAATCTAAAGGTGTAACTGGGTTGATATTTCCTGATTCCTTCCTACATTCAGTCAGATAAATATTTCTTCTCTGATTTAGTAATGTGATACTAAACAAAGAAAAGCTTAAAAATTCACAATCCTCATTCAAATATTATGTTCTTTTGACTTCATGATTTTGCTTTTAAAAAATGTGCCACTGATATTTTAATGAAATAGAAAAATATCCAATGAAATGATTCTAAAGTAAATGTGGAAACTAACACTTTACAAAGCAAAAAAGGCTTAAAGTCAAGAAACATTTTAAATAGGAATATTAAAGTATTATTTCATTAATGTTTTCATCATTCTTTTCTAGTTTTCCCATGTCCCATATCAGTAATATGGATAAATAACACTAAAAAGAACTTCTAATTAGCATGATGTTGAGTTCAGTTTCCCTTCGAGGTTCAGGAAGAAATATTCAAAGATGACATCACCTGCCACCAATCAGTCGCCTTCCTCTTCATAATTCTAACCACTCCACATCACATCACTTATGTAACCTGAACATTACACCAGTGCCTTTGCTCATTCTGTTCTCCACACCAAGATCTCTCCTTCAAGGTCAGTCTCCCACTTGACATCTCGGTGAGCTTCTACTTGATCTCTCTCCCCTACTTTCCAAACCCAACTCTAATTTTCCCAGCTCAAAACTTCCATGGTCCTTTGTTCTCTCATCTCATCTAGTTTGTTGTATTCCTGGGTTTTTTTGTTTGGTTGGTTTTTTGCTTGTTTTCTTTTCTTTTTCTTTTTCCTTTTTTAAAATTTAGAGCAGTTTTAGATTCACAGCTAAACTGATCAGAAAGTACAGAGATTTCTCTGATAAACCAACTTGAAATGAATGCCTATAAATGATAAATTCGGTGCTTTCTCCATTCACAATAACATATCATACTGTTTCCCATGATATCACCCAGAGGTGTGGCTCATTGTATATGGGCTTCAAATTAGAATCATCAGAATATGGAATTTTATGTTTGAATGACAGTTTTACATCTGCAATATTTTTATTTTTTATCTATATTTTGTGTACTTGATTCCTTTCAAACAAAAAAGCCCAGAAGCCATTGCTGCTCCCTCTCCCTGCCCCCAAAGAGAAGGGGTGTGTGGTATAAAGGGGAGACCTGATTAGGTTCTACCTTCTCTGTATGTGGACTGAAGACCAGGCCCAGGGAGAAGGGCAGCATGTTTTCCTAATATTTGAGGAAATTCACAAAACGATTATATAAGGGCAAAAAAATGTTAAACTCCAAGTCAATAGGTCCAAAAGCTTTAAAATGAGTTTGCAAAACATATGACTCATGGAAGAATCTGTTTTGGAAGACTTCTAGAACAATTCAGGAGGACAGTCGGGAAAAATGATTACCTATCGGAGAAACTTTTTAACAATAAATTTAGTCTGTTTTAGTGGAGGATGCCTTCAAGAACTACTATGAACTGTGCCTTTTATTTATTTGTAGATTTTACTTTTTTATTCATCACAGACAGAGAGAAAAGCAGGGGGAGTAGCAGGCAGAGGGAGAAGCAGGCTCCCCGCTGAGCAGGGAGCCAGATGCAGGGCTCAATCCCAGGACCCTGGGATCATGACCTGAGCTTCATGAAGGCAGACACTGAACTGAGTAAACCACCTAGGGGTCCCTGAATGGTGACATTTAAAGGAACACATACATACACTATTTTGATTGCTTTTTCCACAAACCTCTATTTTCATTAAGTCCTCAATCTTGCCCTCCATAATTTTACAGGGCACAATCCTTTTCACTAGCACATACCATACAAAGTCTATGCAGGAATTCCCGGCAGTTCCTTATCTCAGCCCCACCTAACTGCTCCACTAAGCAAACACAGGGTTGTCTACATAAAGCTAAGCTCTTCTTCTAAGGGGAAGCTGAGGAAATGCAAACACTGCTTTCAGTTAGCATACTGTTACTAAACCCACCATCTCCCTTTTTGACTTCCGAAAAAATACCCCTTCCCCACCTGTGTACCACTCCCCACTCTTAAACTACTTTGGTTTTGGTTAGTAGGAGAAGAAATACAAACTTCTTAATAATTAATATGGGCATTTGTGCTTTTAACACTTTCAAAGGTAGATCTATCAACATTATACAATTTGATTTTCTAAACAATGATAAGAAGATAGATACTATTTCTATTTTATAAGTGAGCATCAAGTCACACAGCTAGAGTTGAGATTAGGAATGAGGTCTTTCAATCCCAAATTCAATGCTTTTACCATCCTAGTCTTTTGTTCATACCTTATTCAAAGTTATTCTTATTTGGTCATTCTCTACATGCTTCTCTGTATTAATATGCATTATAATACCTGGGTAGGAGGAGAACACTGTTTCTCTTTATATGGCACACAACATAGCTTTAACTATTTTTTAGGTAAGTGTGTATCTGACAAAATTAGTGATTTTTCACTTCTTTGTTATTATGTTAGTTATATTTTATAGATGAGAAACCTGAGCCCCAAAGAAGTTAAGTATTTTACCTAATTCACACAGTACATGGTGGAGACAGGATTTAAACTTTAGTCTTACCTGACTCCAAATCCCATGATCTCCAACTGAACCATCGAACATTCCCCCAGGGTGGTCTCTGGCAAATCCTTCCAGAAGCAAATTTATTTTGTACAAAAACTTCAATCTCAGCCTATCCTGATTAAAAGGTCACGATCTGTCCATGCCCAGGAGTAAATCTGAGGCAAAATGCTTGTTCACTTAGCACTAACGTTTCCTTCTGGAGATTCGCCATGATAACAAGCATTCCTTTGGGAAGAGTCCAGTTTTTTAGCCTCCCTGGCCCAGTGTGGGATGACTCAGGTCAGAATACAGCAGGTCCAACCAACCCCTTCTAAACAAGACCTAAGAATGTTAATGACTCAGGTACTATTGTTCTCAGATGACCTCAGGTGGGGGCCATGACAATTCACCAGCATAAAAAATTAAGCAATGGAAGATGGAGAAAGTTGATTTTCTGCTTTCAGGCTCAAAAAAAAATTTTTAATACACCAACTGACTACAGCATAACCTGATAAATGGTAGACTTCTCTCAAATTAAATCTTATTTTTTCCTCTTTTGATTGAAGGAAAATGCAAGATAAGACCTAAGAGTAGTTACCCTCTGAAGCCCTCCAGGAAATGTTTATTTTGTCTTATGTATAAAATCATAACTAGTATCCAAAAGAACCTGATGTCCCTGTTAAGAATGAAAAGGACCATGGTAAACAGCTGGAGGGGGCTGATAGCATGTCCCACCGCATGCATTCTTTACTAGCCTCTTGAATTGCTCATTTCAAAACGGAGGAAAACATTTCCTGCCTTAGTGCATAACACAGAAGGCAAATGGTCTGGAATGACCTCAGAAGATTTAGCAGTTTTCTAAAAAACTTAAAACTGAGTTTGCTCAAAACTTCAATTAATTGGACATCTGCCAAACCACTTGGAAAATTTCTGCACTCAGAAAGAAGGAGGATTCTCAACATGAGATTCTCCCTAAGAAATCATCACAACCACTGTAAATATTTCTATCACTGGTTGCATAAGTGATTATACCAAAATATGTGCTTCTCTGATTCCCCTCATTCCCTTCCAAGTATAACTTTCCAAAAACAAAATGTGTGATTTACTACTTTGTATAATCCTTGTAGAATTTAAGGTTCTCATTCATTCATTCATTTGTTCATTCATTCATTCAACAACAATTATGTTTAACACTGTATCAAGCATTGGGGCTATAATGACATTTGATCCATAGATATTTCTTGAGCATTTACTGTGTTTCCCACACTGACCTAGAAAATGAGGTATGGCAGTGAACTAGACAGTCAATGTCCTGTCTTCATGGAGCATTCATTCTAGTTCAGTGGGTTTTAGTCCTGGCTGTGAACCAGAATCACCAAGGAGCTTTTAAAGCAGACCACTGATAAGGCTCCACCTCGTATTGAATCAAACCAATGAAGTCAAAGACATTTGTTTGGTGGTAGACGTAGGCAATAAAACAGGATTACAATGTGATAAATGAAATGACTGACAAAAGTAAAGGATATTTTGAAATAACATAGAAAGTACACACAATTCAGATTCAGGGCTGAGTAACATGTTTTAAATGATGACAGATCGGTTAGCCTAGGAAATGAAGTAGGAGCATTCTGGATAAAAGAAGGAGGACATTCAAAGCAGAGAAACAGACTTCTGATACAGGGCAGTGATACTGCTATTATTTATGAGTAGAGCATGGGAAGCCCAAGGTTTGAAGACAGAAAGACAACCATAGGAACTGGATAAGTAGGTAGGAGCCAGAGCAAGAAAACTCCTCCATTCTCATCTCTGAGGATTTAGAAGTTGTTTCTTGAAACAATTAGAGCTTTGAAGGAAATTTGAACAAGAAGTTAATAATTCATTGCCCATTCTTTTCCTTTCTTTACTCCCAGGCCATAGATACTTAAATCTTGCAGGTCTTAAAGCAACAACACAGTAATTCCAAATTGTATCATCTCAATCACTGGAAGAAATCAACACTTGACCCGCTAAATAATGAAAAACATCGTGTCATTATTCCACTTTAGTATGTGTCCAGCTTCCTCTATGTCCCTTCCAGCTAACCCAGTCATTTGTCTTTCTCTCCGGTTTCCCAAGCCTGAGCCCTGGGAGATGCTGAGGACACTTAATACCTTCGTTCCCCAGGAAGAAGAGAAAGCACCAGAGTGTGGAAGAAAGGGTTTGGGCTTCGTGCACAGGCCTCCAGTGAGAAGGGGACCTAAGTCTTTGAGCATTTTGCCAGCTAGCTTATCTGATAAGGCAAGAATGAGAATCATTTTCTAGGAAACGATGGTAATTTAAACATTTTTTGTTTAAACTCTCCTATAATTATGTGCCTGTATGGGTTTCATGGAGGCCAAAACACGTTTTTGTTATTTATAACCTTTTATTTTTCCCCACTATTCATAAAACAGTGAAAAACAGTTCTTACAAATAAGGGAAAATTCAAGTACAGTACCTGCTTGTTTGACTCAGTATTTTGATTTGATTTAAAAATCAATAATTTATTTTAACTAAATGACAGACATTTTATTCCTATGTACAAAGAACTCAGAAATTCCACTCTGCCTCCCACATCCCGTTTGGTCACAAGAGATAATGGCTGCATTGACAAGAAGTATTTCCAGTTCCTGTCAAGGGCATTTCAGAAAGAAAGCTGAAGCAAAAGCCTCACACTATTATTTTTACTTTAAAACATTTAAAAAATAAATATCTAGTTATTGGCCTCCAGGGTCTTCTTGTTTCTGCAAATGAAAACCGTGGGAGGAAGTAGTTTTATGCTGGTGGAGCATCGGGTTGGTCAGATTAAAAGGGACCAAAGACAAGAGCCCAAACCTGAATATAAGCCTTCTGCAGCTACAAGTCAGACACAGGCTTTTCTCCCATTTGACCCTGCTTAGTGGCCTTCTGGGATCAATAATGGGAGACTAATACTCACTTGAGACAAATCTGGTTACTGCTTTCCTTTTGAGAAGAGTCAGAGATCTACATCTTACAACATACGTATTAATAGCAACCACTGTTTGGTTTCTTAACTCTGTTCTAGGCACGATGCCAACTGTTTTCTATACAGTTGACCTTTAAACAATGTGTGGGTTAGGAGTGCTGACCTTCCCCGCAGCTAGAAATCCTCCTTAACTTATGACTCCTCCCAAAGTTAACTACGAATAGTCTACTACTGCCTGAAACCTTACTGATAATATAAACAGTAGATTAACACATATTTTGTATGTTTTATTATTAAACACTGTATACTTACAGTAAAGTGAGCTAGAGAAAAATGTTTAAGGAAGTCATAAGGAAGAGAACATATGTTTATAATATTGTACTATATATATATAAAAAAAAATCTGTGTATGTGCAGACCCATGCAGTTCAAACACATGTTGTTCCAAGGTCAACTGTACATGAACTGATTTAACTTATACAGTAACCCGTCCCAAGAATCTTACATACATTACACTGACAGGAAATCATGAAACTAGTCAGTGGGGCAGAAGGAATAGAATTCTTTTTTGGGACACAGAATCAAGGGCTCAAGAATCACTACACATATCTGTTTCTCTGTCATTCAACAGATCTTCCCATGTAAACCCATGTTGTTCAGTATTCATATGGTGAATACGTAAAAAAGGTTCCAAGAAATGAACTTCTCCCTAACTCACTACATGCATGTTTGTGTTCTTCAGGTATATGTCATGAAACTGCAAAGACTAACAGGACTGACTTACATCTCCAACAAGATTCCAGCAATTAACCATGAGCCAGCTGTAGGTCACCAGGCCTTGTAGAACAATTCAGCCTTAAGCTCATGTAGCTCTTTCCAGCACGATAGCCAGGAAAAGGAATTGAAGGATTATCAATGACCCTTTTGTTTTAGATCTATTAGCCTTGAGGTAGATCGTCTGCTGAAATATTTACTCTTTTCTTCCCTGGTGATGTCATTCTCACAGCTACTCTTCAGATAGCTAGCTAATTACCACTTAAAGCTACTTTTTGTCTTCTGAATTCTTTTCTGCTGCTATTCCAACCCAGTAATTCAAAACAACAGCAACAAAAACTATTGTGTTTCTCATTCTGTTGTCCATTCTCTGAACTTTCTAGGTCAAATCAATGTAGCAATCATTCTAAGCCTCAATGACAAACTTTATTCAAGATATTCAAGTCTGGGGGCACCTGCGTGGCTCAGTTGCTTATACGTCCAAATCTTGATTCAGCTCAGGTCATGATCTCAGGGTTGTGAGATTGAGTCTTGAGATTTTTCTCTCCCTCTCCCTCTACCCCGGCTCCCGTCCCGCCCCCCACATGTACTCACTCTCCCTCTCTCAAAAAAAAAAAAAAAAAAAAAAAAGATATCCAAGTCTGTCTAGGAGAAGGCAATGTGTGGTATCTGAGGCACAGTGTGGGTGTTCAGCAAGACCTTACACCTAGTGCTAATGTTTATAAGTTACTTAATCCCTACAGCCTTGAGATTTTCATTTTTAAAAACTGAATATTAATACCTACCGTTCAGAGTAGTTAAAAGGATTAAATAGAAGATATATGTGAGCCAAGTATTTTTGCATTTTCAAAATAAGGGGTAGATACTTTATAAAGCACAATATTGTCTTATTCTTAAATGCTGTTTTAAATTTTTTTTTTCTTTTAAGAAATATATTTTAAAAGTTAAACAATATCAAATACATATGAAGGCTAATACATCTCTTTCAAGGACCTTAAGTGATATCTTTATCTCTGGTATATTCAATCTAGTCCTGATTAAACATCACAAGAAAGATGCAGGTGTAGAGATTTCAAAACATAATTAGGGGCCTCTTTTTATGAAAATATGTTGGCGACTATGAATTCCATAATTTTTATAACTTCATTTTTTTTTCCCACCATTCCTGACAGTTGTGTGTAAAATCTTCCCACATCATAATCAAGAAAGTGTCTATAAAAGTCTATGAACTTTATATTGGACAAAACTATTAACTCCTATTGGGTAAAGAGGCATCACAGAATAGTGGTCATGACACATGATTTGGAATCACACTAGCATGTGAATCCTAGCTCGGACATACACGTGGTTTGATCTCCCTGCATCGTTTCTTTACCCATATGCTACAAATATAGTACCTGTTGGTGTCAACATTAACTATAGTGAGGTGTGTATTTGGAGGTCCACACACTAGTGCTCTGTAAGTGTACTTCCTCCTTTTGTCTCCCCGTCTAACTTTATTTACCTAGCATTTGGACTCATTAGAGTAATTAAATTGAATTACTACTGTTTTAATATGTGAAGTAAAAACATTTCAAAGCCCTGCTAAGCACACTGACCTTTTCTGTAAGTAGGAAAACACACCTCTTCTCACCTCATTGTCCAATAGGCGTGACATTTAGTGCACATTTGCATATGAGCACACACACCACACATATGTGCTGACATGCAAGTCGGCCCATCCCATGCCAGTTAGTAAACAGCACGCAGAGTCAGGGAGCATCACTATAATGCAGTTTTGTTTAGAGCTCCTCAGTGCCCCAAACTGCTGTCTAAGTGAAGTATTTTATGTCTTAATTGCTGGTGAGCAGCCAAGCCATTTTCGGGGTTACTGTGAAAATTATGCAATTTTCCAATAGGAATATGTTTTGTCATGTCAAGAGAAAAGAAGCCTTTATCTAATTTACAGTTCAGAAGACACTGTGATATCCTTCTGAGGCCAAATTCTGGTCCCATGATTCCCATAAGAAACACAATAATAATGTTATCAAAAAACAGATAGATCTCAGTATGTAGTTAATGTACACGACAGTCAGAATTTCTTAGGTCAGTCCAGATCCATTCAGTTCTCCATGGGGAAAAAGTAGAAAACAATGTAAATTCTTTCATATCCCTCTCAGACGACATCTTGCTGACAAAGTTCAAAACACTCTTAAGAAGAAAGGAAAAGCAAAACAAACAAAAAGACCCAGGAAATTTCAATGAGGCAACTTATTTATTTATCCCTAAATAAATTTCCTTATTTTACTTGTAATCCTGGGAATCATTAGCAGGTGCCTTAAACTTTCAAGAGTTTTGAATATGCGGATTTTGGTAGGTTGCCAAATAATTACCTTGTTTATTCCTTTCCAGTTTCAGGAACTTTACTAATAAATTTTGCTGGTAACCAACAACCCCATAACACTGACACACACATGCATCTGGTGGAACTCTTACAGCATGAGGCTATAGTAGGCAGATGGGTACCATTTTATGAGGCTCTGCCACCAAAATGATGATGTCAACACAGTGCTCCTTCGTGTTATGCTAGTAAATACTTGAAATGGAAATCTTGGAATCATAGATCAAACATTACAAGGTAAAAACATTACAAGGTGAAAACTTCATGTGCCTCAATTAGAAATTATTCTGCTTGGTTCATATTTTCCATTTGAAACTTCTTTTTTAGTCCCAGTTTCTCTGAGGTTTTACTCAGGAGGCTAAAATGTTATGCCTCCCAGGAAAATATTTTGACTTTTTTTCCCTTTCTGTTTCACAGCTGAAACAGAGAATTTACACTGTGAGGCATAGCAAGGTTTTCCGCTAATGGTAAATAAAACTTTGATTCCTCCAGAAGTTGATTGTGTAATCTACACCACAGAGTGCAAACCAAAAGTAGGTTACTGCATGTTGAATCCACTTAAAAAAGAACTAAAATATTATTAAACAGCTTGAGAGGTTGTTAAAGAAATGTTATTTATTCACTAACGGAAATTTGGCCCACGCCCCAAGTCATTATTATTTCAAACAGCAGGGACCTGAAGATTAAGCCTTCCTCTTGTTGGCAGGAATCATTTTCTGAGAGCAGATTTGAGAATGTTGGTAGGGAAGGCTAGGCAACTATGATTTTTTCTACTGCAAATAATTCAGTAGGAAGACATAGCTTGTCCCAAAAATATCACTACTACCTTAAAAAATAGCAGAAATTATTAATTAAATAACTGAATAAAAATGGAGTACTTCAGTGGAATAAATATGTTGTATATCTCAAATTAATATAACATTGCATGTCAACTGTACTTCAGTGAAAAAAAAATTGAGAGCCTCCATGATCAGGAATGCTTAAAAATTAGATATAAGAATATTTCACATAATCATAAGTCAGTTAGCATTTGTTGGGCCTTTTCAAGGACTGTATCAATTTTCTTTTGTCACACGACAAACCACCCAACCACTTGTGGGTTGATGCTCAACCAACCTTTATTTAATTATTCATTTTGTAGGTCAGCAATTTGGGCGGGGCTTAACGGGGCAGTTCTGGTCACAGCCAGACTCACGGAGGCATCTTCAATCAGCTCTGGGGGCTAGTTAGATGCCAGGTGCTCCAGGATGATGTGGTGGGCAGAATAATGATCCACCTACCCCAAGATGTCCTTATCCTAATCCATGTAACCTGTTGAATATGTTACTTTATACTGCAAAGGGGGGATTAAGGTTATAGATGGAATCAAGGTTAATTAGTTCATTTTAAAATAAGATCACCTGGATTATACCAGTATAAAAACAAGGGTCCTTAAAAGTGTAAGAGGGAGTCAAAAGAGGAGGTCAGAGTGAAGTGAATTGAGAAAGACTCCAATAGCAGTTGCTGGCTTTGGAGATAAAAGCAGAGGCTGTAAGCCAAGAAATTTGGGCAGGCTCTAGAAGCTAGAAAGGAAAGGAAAATGATTCTTCTCTAGAACTTCCAGAAAACAACACAGCCCTGGTGATACCCTAATTTTAGTCCAGTGAGACCTGCCTTGTTCTTGACATACAGAACTGAGAAATGACAAATTGGTATTATTTAAGCCACTATATGTTTGGTAATTTGTTAGAGGAGCCATGGAAAACCAATACAGATTGTCTCAGATGGGAGAATCTGTCTCTTCTCCACATGGTTTCTCATCCTCCAATAGGCTATCTTCAGGTTTTGCTCAGATTAAAAGTGGGGAGGATCCCAAGATAGTGAGTGGATAGAGTGTGAGGCCTATAGATACTTCTAAAGCCCCAAACTGGCCCATCATCATTCTGCCATATTCCGTTGGCCAAACCAACTCACAAGACCAACCCTATGGTTGCAGATTTAAGGGGTAGGAAAATAGATCCCACCTCCTATTGAGAGGAGATACCAAGGAGCTCAAATCAAAGGAGGGAGTCTAGTTTTGCAAAGAGCCTACCACAAAGACAAAAACCTTCATATCCCACTATTGCATTTCCTTTTTAAGGAACTGGGCTTAAAATTTGAACAACGGTATTGCCTTAAAGATGAAAACAGTATGTTGTGTGCTTTAAAAATCGTATTAGTTTTGAATAATGGTACTATTTATTTTCTTAAAAAGTCAAGATCTGGGGCGCCTGGGTGGCTCAGTGGGTTAAGCCGCTGCCTTCGGCTCAGGTCATGATCCCAGGTCCTGGGTTCAAGCCCCACCCACATCGGGCTTTCTGCTCAACAGGGAGCCTGCTTCCTCCTCTTTCTCTGCCTGCCTCTCTGCCTACTTGTGATTTCTCTCTGTCAAATAAATAAATAAAATCTTAAAAAAAAAAAAAAAAAGTCAAGATCTATTTTTTTCATTTAAATTAGATTAACATTATTTAGGGTGTCCAGATGATCTGGACATCTAAGCGGTGTTGTCTGATAATAATAGAATGGGACTCACATACATAATTTCACATTTTTAACAGAAGCCACATTTTTAAAAAAGCAAAAAGAAAATAGTAAAATGAATTTTGATATTTTATTAAAGCCAATGTAGCTAAATATTATCATCCACCATGTAATCAAAATAAAAATATTGAGATATTTTGCATTCTTTTCTTCATCTTAAGTCTTCAAAATCCAGTATGCATTTTTTACTTCTAGCATATCTCAATCTGCATTAGCCTCATTGCAAGTGCTCGGTAGTCCCATGCATTTAATGGCTACCCTACTAGACAGAGCAGATCTAAAAAATTCAAGGAAAGCCCCAGATAAAATGAGAAGGAGCCAGAAGTTTGTTCTTAATGCTCCTCTTTTCTCTTTTCTCCATTGAGACATCTTCCTGCTTCTTCTTTCAGGGTCCCAGTGTTTTGTTGTCCACCCCCTTACTCTAGGAAAACAAGCAAGCATAGGGCATGGAAATACACTGTGATTCGAATATCCTGGGATTTGAAATCTGAAGTGCCATACACCAGACCTTGTAACATAACTTCATTTGAGCTTTGGATTCCTCATCAACACCTAGCTCAGTACCCTGCAGAGAATTTTTATGAAATTCAAGTGCAATATCTATGTAAAAGTATTTAGCACAATGCTTGGCATAGCAAAGGCATTGCAAAGAAGCTTTGCTAACTTTTCTTTTAAATCATGTCTGCTAGGAGAAGGTAATGTTTAATTTAACAAAAAAAGAAAAAGGACTGCTTTTAGAATTTCAGGCACCCCTCACAGGCTGGGAAGGATATCCCTTCAGAGGAGCGAATGAATCAAGGATATGAACTATTGGTGGAGGGGCAAGTATGTTTGAGAGCAAAGTATCCTTTGAAATTCCTCATACTTCTAGACTCTTCTCTCTTTCTGATATTATAAAAGGGAAATTAGAAAATCATATTTTCAACATCTGAAAATCATATTTCAGATGTTCATTCAATATAAGATAATTTCCAGTTATTTTCACTGTAAAGATTTTTATCAGAGTACAAAATAAACTATTGGTTTATATTTTAAGCCAAGAAGCATACTGCATTTCCCAAAGTGGACAAACTACAATACGACTGAATACAGCAGTGCAAATCGGGACAAAAGGACAAATTCATGCATTATCTATAGCTGTTCAAACCTCGGTTTTTCCTACAAGGTAGATACATCTAAATGCTGCAACATGATACCAGCATGGTTCATACTGTCTTAGTGAATCACCGCCCTTCCAAACAAATAAAAATATACAATTATTAGCTTCCCAGAAAGTGAATAAAATGTTGGCAAGTTCAATAAAATATTCTTTGTGAGTCAGAACATTCTTTGATATTTCCAAGACATGCAGTCTCAATTGCAAACATATTGTCTTTGGCCTTCAGCCCATGTGATTGGACACCAAGTAGTTATCCGCCAGCTACGAGGCAAAAAGTAGGTGAGATGTGCCCATGGGCTAACAGTTATCTGGTCAGACACTGAAACGTCTTTCTAAGTTACTTGGTGTCTTCATCTTCTATGATTACTGCAGCAAAGTACCACAAAGTTAGTGGCTTAAAACAACAGAAATTTATCACCTCAGACTTCTGGAGGCTAGAGGTCTGAAATTACGGTTTTGGCAATACTCTGCTCCCTTTCAAACCTGTAGGGGACTCTTTCATTGCTATTCCCAGCTTCTGATGATTTGCTGGCAATCTTTGGCATTTCTTGATTACATGTGCATACCCCCAATCTGTCTTCATCATCACAAGCTGTTCCCCTTGTGTGTCTCTGTCTTCACAGAGCTATCTTCTTGTAAGGACAAGAGTCATATTGAATTAGGAGTCCACAGTACTGGATCATGACCTCCTCTTAACTAATTACATCTATAGTGACCTTCTTCCCAAATCAAGTCACATTTTGAAGTACCGAGGGCTAAGACTTCCACATATCTTCTTGAGAGACACAATCCAATCCTTAATACTTGGTTCCGTTGGGATTTGAATAAAATGGTTGAGAGGCCATGGAGCCTGGTGGTTGAAGGCAGGGACTCTTGAAACCTTACCAGTCTGGATCAACTCAGGTAATTCAAATCCTGGCTTTCTGGTCTACTGTGGGATCTCAAACAAGTAACTTAACTCCAGTACCTCAGTTTGCTGTTGCTCTTGTCCTTGTTTTTTTGTTGTTTTGGGGTTTATTTGTTTATTTGCCTCTATCTATAGGAAGGCAATAATAGTAGTACCTAACTCACAAGGTTGTCTGAGGATTGAGCTAACATATAAAATGTATAAATAGTGCCCACCAAGTAGGAATACTATAAAAGGGGTTACTTATTACTTTGTTGTTATTGCGTTTTACTGCTTAAGTCCTCATAGTTATTTCCTACTCAAACTTGAAATTCCCTTCTTCACTGCTCTGTTTTGTTTTTGCGCCTTCAGGTATAGTTCTTCTTCTTCCAAAATTAAATGCCTCTCCTGTCACTTTTGCTTATGGTATGTAAACAGACAAACTTTCCAGAGAGGAATTTGGCCACACATATCAAAAGCCTTAAAAATGTTCATAATATTTGATCCAGCCAACTTATTTTCAGGAATTTTTTCTAAATAAATAATTTAAGGCGAGGGCAAAAATTGTGCTACAAGGGCTTTTTAAAAATCATAGTCATATTTATCACAACAAAGTTACATAAGAACTTTTTTGTAATGGCTGGTTTTTAAAAATCATATATCTATTCACATAATCAAATACTATCCAGTCATTGAAAATTGAACTTAAGATTATTTTCAACAACAACAAAAAAAACATATTTGCTACACATTATTGAGTGAAATAAAGACAGGATACTCCCTATAGCAGAACTCTTCAAGAAATTTTCTTTGGTGATATAAATATTCTATATCTATACTGTTCAAGATGGTAGTCACTAGCCACACACAATAACCACTCATTAGAAATGTGGTCAATGCAACTAAGAAACTTAATTTTTCTTTAATTTAATTTTAATTAATTTAATTTAAATAGTCAAATATGGCTCATGGTTACTATAATGACAGTGAAGGTCTACAGTATCTTTTGTTGATTCTTCTGTCCCTCCTGTCCTCACCTTCCTTTAATGCTTCACTCGTGTCTCTGTCCCTCCCTTCTGACTCAACTTGAAAAGTAATCTTCACTCTTTTCCCTCTATTTTTTAGCCAGTATCATCTGTTTTCAGGAGATAACCCAATAATGAATCTTTTTCAAGGCATAATGAGGCTTTATGGGCTACTAGTTTCATAAGTATTTGGAACCTAACCAAAATATGACTGACTGCCAAAGTAATCTCATGAGAATTCCATACATGAAGCTGAATATGAGGGTAGCAAATAAAATGTCTTTTCACCATTAAAATAAGAGATCTTCCACTATCACTTTTTTTTCCATATTTACTTTTTAAAACATTAAGTGTTGCCCTGAGGACAAACCATTAGACCTATTAAGTGAGGATACTGAAGTGCTAAACTATGACCAAAAAGTGGAGCAACTGCAAATCTGTTGAATTTATTTATTACCTCTTGTAGTTTTCTTGTGGATTCTTTAGGATTTTCTATATATAACATCACATCATTTGTGAACAGAAATACTTTTACTTCTTCCTTCCCAATTTGAATCCTTTTATTTATTTTTTCTTATCTAATTGCTCTAGCTAGAACTTCCAGAACAATGTGGAATAGCACTGTTGAATAGTAGAGATCCTTGTCCTGTTCGTGATTTGATGAGGGAAGTTTCAGTCTTTCACCATTGAGTGTGATGTTAGCTATGTGTTGTTTTTGTTTGTTTGTTTGTTTATAAATGCTGTATATCATCCTAATTTTCTGACGGTTCTCATAATAAAAAAGTGTTAGACTTTGTCAATGTGAATTACTGCCAAGTCATTAACATCCTTTAAACAGCACTGAGCTTTGTGCAGTTAACAATTTAATAAGTGTTTGCTGAGTTAAACCGATTTGAAAACAGCAAACACCAAAAACCTGGAATCACATGTCAAGAAACATTCTTCAAATAAATTATCCTTAGAGATTCACTTGGAAAGGTTGACTTCTCCACCTCCCCACCCCCCACACACAAGCCATGTAACACACTAGGAGTTTAAAAAAAAAAAAATCACTTTTTACACTAAATAAATTTTAAAATATGGAAAGGGTGAACTCTGATACCTAATACCATTAGTAAACATAGTTGTCTAAGAACACTTCTGAATTTAAGTAGGCTCAGACTAATGGAGGAATCGGAAAACAAAGCCACTACCTGAGGCTTTTGTAGAGAGTGCTTGCAGCCTCAGAAGCCTATGCCAAACATAAAGCATTCCTCGACAGTTTGGTGTCAAATTCGAATATCTGAGAGTTTCCTCTAATTAGATCATATGACATACATTTTTAAAGTGTATCAACATCAGAGCAGCCTATTGCAGAAAGGACTCTGCGGCTTCCACCAGAAGTCTATATTTTTCCTCCTGGGTACATCTGTGGCATTTCTTAGTAGGTATGATGGCCCCAGGTATGTTATTTTCCTTTTAGGCATCCTAATTGGACCTTGCTGATGAAAAAAAAAAAAAATCCACAAGGAACAAGCAGTACAGAATAATATTTGTCACTGATGTGGTAGAAATAGAAAATTACACAAACAATTTGGGAATTATAGGTTCATCACCACTGGGGTGAAAAGTTATAGACCATTTCTCACCCTCAATTATCCATTGGTTCTCTGTTGTGCCTGAGCCAAATACCTGGTTTCTTTGCATGCCTCTCTAACTTCTACTCACCAAGATCTAACACTCAAAAAATGCCAGCCAAGAGTGACAGTGGCCAGGTTCTTGGTGAATACCTTCGAGAGCAATAATATATGTTTGCATGTAACTCATAATTAATCACTAAACTTCCTTTTGGGAAAAAAAAAAAACACATTTTGGGGTATATTTTACTGTCTGGGGGGCAAGAAATGACAGGATGAGAAGAGAGGAGAAGCAAGTAAGGGGGGATGATTGAAAACATTTGACTTGGCTTGAAATGAAAGTACATATTTCACACATATTTTTAACCAACCCCAAAAGACAGCCTGACTTCGAACACGCTGAACAGGAAGCCATTTACTGTTGGAATGCCTGCTGAGCCCATCCAAAACACACACACTCCTAATACCCCTGGGCTATCTAAAAAGGGTTGGGGTGAAAATATTTAATTTATATGTGTAATCCCACTTCCTGTTTTATTTTTTTCCTCTTTGCCAACTCTGTTTTTCAAACTTTGTGGAAAATGATAGGAAACCTATTTCATTTTTGTCCACACCCTTTATTGACCCAGCTGTACATTCTACCTCAATTTATAGCTCATACCTGGCTTGAAGACCAAAGAGAGAAAGGTAAAGACGAATTGCTCAACTCTCATGGTTACTGTGGCTAAAAAGGAATCTGGGTGGAGGAAAGCTTGCTGTAGTATCGATATCAAGGACAGGAGGGTGTGGAACAGGAGCCTGCCTTGGCTTCCAGAATGTGTGCATTCAGTCGCATGCATTCACAAAGAGTAAAAGGAAGGGTATAGAGAGGAGAAAGGAAGAGGAATTTTCTGAGTAGTAGATGAGTTGCTGGAGACACCTGAATCCTATTAAATTTCAAAGAAACAGCCTTGGTGATCAAGAGAATTTTAAAATATTTTGCAGAAGAAAATAGAAAGACCCAAATAATTCATAATTATAATTCAAGCAAAAGAATTTTCTAAAACTTGGTTTAACATTGAAGATATGCTCTTTTAGAGTGAAATGAATTCCAGATGACTGTACTTTACATAGTATACCTGTTACCCTTATTATTATATTTTGATTTCTTGAGAATGCTGAGTCAATGTGCAATAAAACTTTTGAAAGAAAATCTGAAACCAACTGGAAATCCAGCAAGCTTGAAGTTCAGATTTCAAAATTCTTTATCTCAATCTAATTTTCCCAGAAAGCTGACCACACATTATGGAAATCCTGTCATAGGAAGGGTTTTATAATTGAGCAGTTTGTTTTAAATACTTCAAAAGAGGTGGGGAAACCTGCAAATACCTGAACTCAAATAAGTATTTCAACATTACCTCCTGAAGGTATGCTTCAGTTTTAATTTCATATCAGACTAATGCCCCAAGTGGAACACTAGCCTGGGAAATTATACCTGTCACTATGGGCTTTATGATGCTTGAATGTCCAAGTCACTGGTTTGCCTTACACTTTTGTGCTTGAAGTAGATAAAGGCGAGGCAGCAAACCACTTTTAAACTGTTGTGGAGGTACTCAACTATAGAGTAAAATAGTTCCTTAGATCTTTTGTTAAACCAGCTTTCAAAGTTGATAAGCAAAAAGCGTGGTAACATCAGTTTACAATTTTGAATTCGACAAGAAAGTCAGACTTCCTATTAACCTGAAAATACTATGTGGCTGCAGATGCACATGGCGGTTGATACTGTGTGGCTCCAGCCAAGACTGTATCACTGATTCTTATCTCTGTGACATATTTTCACCATGGCTTATTTTAAGGAAGGGGATGTGAATGTAGATTTCTGATATGTTTTCAAGGTAAACTAGAGTGGATTATCAGTCCTGCTGCATAGTCCTTGCTGTTTCAGCCATCTGCAATAATCACAAAACCCCTAAGAGAAATTTTTGCATTAAATGGCATCTCCTGGGATTAGGTATCGTATTCAGTCACCTGTGAATTGTGCCAAGCCATGGTGTGCAGTTCAACCAACTTGATGATGTCACTGAACACAGGTATAAGCCAGATCATGCCACCCTGTCCCCACTTCGGAACCAACAGAATGTGTCAGAAAAGGATCTCCTTCCCTCCTGAGTGTACCTGAGTTCTAGACACCTTCATGATCTATATCTAGTGACCAACAAGCCAAGGAATTATGAAGCCTGGGGCACTGGGATTACCTTTGGGTAAGTAAGCTCTTGGACCTACCTTGCAAAGTCCAGTCAATCTTCCTGACCTATTCTTTCGCTATTTCTCCCACAGTGGAGCTCCTTCTGTGCCCTGATTCTGCATCTAACTGGCATTCTAAGTGTCCTCCCGAGGTGGCTGACATGGGTCCTACTTTCTTTCTTCATGTCTACTATACCCGTGTCTCCTAGAACTAAAATGTAACTCCAATTCTCTTACCCTAAGTCAGACCACCTTCCCTAGTTAACAACTCAAACTATATTTGTCTTAGTGTTTGGCTACTGCAAAAAGCCCCCAAACCTCGTCCCCAGCTCTTCTCCTCAGATAAGGCTTTCTAACCCTAGAGATTTTTACCTGCCTGTATTGGGATGGCATTTTTGCCCTACTCCCTGAATCTGGGGTTTTGTAGGCTGCAGTCCCATTGTTGAGGTGGAAGGATCTACAGCTAGTCCTGCCTCCATTACTTCCTTCTGCTAAGCTTAGTCCCTTCGGCCTACTCCTGGTTTCTACATTGTGGTGTGACCCTCCTGGGAGCCATTCCTGATAGGCACTGAATATGACTGAATATTCTTTTCCACCTCACATATTCTCTTCTATTTTTAAATATAAGGACCACTTTACAGTGAAGAAATTACTCAACTCCCTCCACGCGTAACTATAATTTTAACATTCTTTAATTGGGCAATAAAAAGTACTATTAGGAGTATTTTTAATCTAATTTATATTATTTTGGATCACAAGAGCCCCTCATATCTTTGAAAAAATCATCCATAATTGACTAAACTAGATAATGCATGTTATGTCTAGCATGATGCCTACACACAGTAGCACAGAATAAACATTAGCTATGATTTTTGTTGACACTGTTCTTACCCCAAACGTTTAACTCACATGACCAGCTAGCTTCAAATCCTGTCCCTCTACAGAGCACACAGCAGAAGGAGTGGTCACTGAATACGATCAGGCCATAAAACACAAATTTATTTAAACTTTCCTACAAAGTCAAGAGTAAAATACCAACTTCTTGGCCAAGCCTACAATGTCACCGGACCCTCCAGCTTTCTTTCTGATCCTCAGAGCAATCTTCTAGCCTCCAGAGGACTGTCGCCCGGGGTTAATCTTCCACCTGGCAGATGCTTCCCCTAGATCTGCATATGGCTGCCACCTCCTGAGTCATCACATCTCAGTTTAAAAGACACCACTTTAGAAAGTCCTTCCCTGGCCACCCAATTTAAATAGCCATGCAGTCACTCTCTATCACATGTCCTCCTATTATTCCTCTGTATAGCAATTTTATCTGTATCTACTATTTCTATTGTTTATTCATGTATTGCTTGTCTTTCCCCAACCCCCTGAAAAAAAATATAAGCAGGGCACCCACCTACCTTGTTGATCATGGTATTCTTGAAGCACCCATCTACAACTATATTCAGCCTACAGACAAGACAAACATGTATTGTTGCAGATTCCCTTACAATAAATCCTGGGGCTCGTCCTACCTATGGCCTACTCCATTAAATGATACTTTCTGTGAAACTGAGAAAAGCATAATCTTCACTCAACTCTTTGAAACTGAAGGCAATAGTATCCATGTTCCAAACCTTGACAGTCAGTTCCTATGGCAAGGCTGCCAATGACTCTCTCCCACAGTGAGCAACCATTTGAGCTGCCTTCTCTCAGGTTCCTATCTTGACATCACTAGGAATCATTGATTAAGTGCCTAACTATGTAACTGAGAAGGTATAGGCCATATATCTTATATACCATATATACCATAAAACTTGGTTCTCTAAAGCCTAGAATTTTAGCCTTTTAAGTATTCACATCACAGTAAGTAGACTGTTGTACCTCTAGTTATTAAAGTAGACGAGAGTGGGATACAAGGGAGACTGAAAACTATATTATGGAAGCAGAACTTTCTGAGTATGAGTGAATAATCATCCAGGGAACCCTCAACTGGTCAAACTGAGACTGAGGTTATGGAGCAAACCATGCCCAGGCATCTTACGGCGAGTAAGGTACCACTTTCACAGGCGGCAAATGCCTCTCCCCACCCCCACCCACATCTCGATATAATTAACAGAGAAAAAAATTTTAAGAACAAAGAACATTCTTCATAAAATGTGGTTCACAATAAATACAAATTATCCAATTGAAGATTGGCTGCTGCAGACACACAGACTAAGAACTTGGCAAAAGGGACTGCCAGAGAATGACAACAGAGACTGACGATTTGGCAATAGTGACTAATCCAATATGGACTGGCAAGGAATAGAGAAACAGAATGCAAACCAGAGTAAAAGAGAAGACATCCAAAAACATGAGGACATGGATATTTGGGCAGTATCTCTTCAAGTTTCACCCAAACATGAAACCACCTGTAGCTCTGCACATATGTTGTTTGTAGTCACTATAACATAACCTCTATGGTATGATAAATTGTTAGAGAACCAACAGCATAGTTATCACATTCTGGCATACAAATTGTACTAAAGAGGGGTGCCTGACTGGTTTAATCAGTAGAACATGAAATTTTTTAAAAATTTAATTTAATTTTTTTTCAGTGTTCCAAAATTCATTGTTTATGCAACACACCCAGTGCTCCATGCAATAGGTGCCCTCCACAATACCCACCACCAGGCTCACCACCCCCCATGAGGGTGGGGAGAACATGCCATTCTTAATCTTGGTGTTGTGAGTTCAAGCCCCATGACAGATATAGAGATTACTTAAAAAAAAAGTACTAGGGAATACATCTTTTGTAATTACTAAGAGAGATATAATTTGAATCAGGTGGACACATTCTATAGTTTTAGTCATTTATGCAGTGAAAGCAAAATAGTTTATAGTCTTTATTGCAGGCTTCCTGAAAATGTTGTTCCCCTTTAGGAAAAGTTTATCAAAAAGAGAAGAGGAAGTAACTTTGTGTGCTCATACTGGTTTTGAAAATACTGATTTAAAACAATGTTAAAATGTTTACACTCAGATGCTTCAATAAGCTAAGGTACAAGAGGTATTTCCAAGGGTCCAGGATGCCATTGCCAGATGACCATGGACTCCTCTCTTCAGCAAGGATCTATTAACATCTAAAGAACGTTATGTGGGAAATATTGCCATAGGAAACAAGGTTTCATACTTGTTATAGTTCCATCAGGCAAAAAGAATGACAATAGGATTCTTGGTCTTCCACCTCCAGAAGACCGTAACAAAACAAAACTAGGATGTCCCAGAAAGCTTTCCTAGAAAATCCCTTACAGGCTTCTGCTTGTGGCTCTGTAGCTTGACCTTGGGCACATAGCCAGAGACAGGTGCAAGGGCAACTGGAAGAGTGAGAAGTAGTCTTCTCAGCATCCAAGGTAGAAGCAAATACAGAAAAAGGTTGGGAACGGTTTGGGGACCTCACAGCCATAATGTGTGACATGTTTGGGAAGTATCTGACTTGTACTGCCAAATATTAAAATGTACTATATACAGTTTCAATGGTACAGAAGCAACAAAACAAAACAAAACAAAACAAAAAAAACCACCAGAAACAGACTGGCTCAGTAATTACATTTAGCATATTATGATATGATTAGCATATTGTAGAGATGGCTTTCTAAGTCTATAAAGAAAGGAAGGTTTACTCAGTAAATAATTTTGTAAAATATAGTTAGATATGTAGGGAATACATACGATTAATTCCTACCTCAAATCATAATCAATATACATTCCAGATGGGTTTAAGAGTTAATTGTTAAAAAAAAAAAAAAAAAAGTCCTGGGGCTCCTGGGTGGCTCAGTGGGTTAAAGCCTCTGCTTTCGGCTCAGGTCATGATCCCAGGGTCTTGGGATAGAGCCCCGTGTCGGGCTCTCTGCTCAGCAGGGAGCCTGCTTCCTCCTCTCTCTCTGCCTGCCTCTCTGCCTACTTGTGATCTCTGTCTGTCAAATAAATAAATAAAATTTAAAAAAAAAAAGTCCTAAAATAAACTAAACTAAAGATAGGTAGGGGGATATTTTAAATTTACTAAACATAAAACACTAAGATTAAAAAAAAAAGATAAAAGGTCAGATTTGTCTTTAAAAAATAAAATAAATATAAATCACAAAAAACATCCCAAACAAAATAAAAAAACAGGAAAACAGTTGCCAAAACTATGACAGATCATACCTCAAAATATTAACATATCAAAAATTTTCACAAATTGGGAAAAGGAAATGAATAGACAACTTATGGGAGGAAAGTATATAAATAAAAAATATTTTTTAAGAACTTCTATAAGAGTACTTAAAGAAATACAAATTTAAATTAATTTATTAAAATATTGGTATATTTCGGGGCACTGGGTGGCTCAGTGGCTTAAGCCTCTGCCTTCAGCTCAGGTCATGGTCTCAGGGTCCTGGGATCGAGCCCCACATCAGGGTCTCTGCTGGGTGGGAAGCCTGCTTCCCACCACCCCCATCTCTTGCCTGCCTCTCTGTCTGCTTGTGATCTCTGTCTGTCAAATAAATAAATAAAATCTTAAAAAAAAAGTCTAACCTTTAAAAAAAACAAATAAAAAATAAAAAAAATAAAATATTGGTATATTTCTTCTTTGAATGTTTGGTAGAATTCTCCAGGGAATCCGTCAGGTCCTGGGCTCTTGTTTTTTGGGAGGTTTTGGATCACTGCTTCAATCTTATTACTAGATATTGGTCTATTCAGGGTGTCAATTTCTTCCTAATTCAGTTTTGGAAGTTTATAGTTTCCAGGAAGGCATCCATTTCGTCTAGGTCACTCAACTTATTGGCATATAACTGTTGATAATAATTTCTGAAGATTGTTTCTATTTCCTTGGTGTTAGTTGTGATCTCTCCCTTTTCATTCATAATTTTATTAATTTGGGTCCTCTCTCTTTTCTTTTGGATTAGTTTGGCCAATGGTTTATAGATCTTATTGATTCTTTCAAAAAGCCAGCTTCTAGTTTCGTTGATGTGTTCTGCTGTATCTCTAGTTTCTATCTCATTGATCTCTGCTTTAATCTTGATTCTTTCCCTTCTTGTGTGTGGGGTCAGCTTAATTTGTTGTTGGTTCTACAGTTCTTTAAGGTGTAAAGAGAGCTGGTGTATTCTGGATTTTCAGTTTTTTTGAGGGAGGCTTGGATGGCTATATATTTCCCCCTTAGGACCGCCTTTGCCATATCCCATAGGTTTTGGAGTGAAGTGTCTTCATTCTCATTGGTTTCCATGAATTGTTTAAGTTCTTCTTTGATTTCCTGGTTAATCCAAACATTCTTATGCAGGGTGGTCTTTAGCTTCCAAGTGTTCGAATTCTTTCCAAACTTTTTCTTGGAGTTCCAGTTTCAAAGCATTGTGGTCTGAGACTATGCAGGGAATAATCTCACTCTTTTGGTATTGGTTGAGTCCTGATTTGTGACCCAGTATGTGGTCTGCTTTGGAGAAAGTTCCATGTACACTCGAGAACAATGAGTATTCTGTTGTTTTAGGGTGGAATGTTCTGCATATATCTATGAGGTCCATCTGGTCCAATGTGTCATTCAATGCTCTTGTTTCTTTATTGATTTTCTGCTTGGATGATCTATTATTGAGAGTGGCATGTTTAGATCCCCTACTATTAATGTATTCATATCAGTATGACTCTTTATCTTGATTAACAGTTGTCTTATGTAGTTGGCTGCTCCTGCCTTAGGGGCATAAATATTTACAATTGTTAGATCTTCTTGGTGGATAGACCATTTAAGAATGATGTAGTATCCTTCTTTATCTCTGAGCATAGTCTTTAGTATAAAATCTAATTTATCTGATATGAGAATCGCTACCTCAGCTTTCTCTTGAGGCCCATTGGCATGAAAGATGCTTCTCCATCCCTTCACTTTCAGTCTGGATGTATCTTTAAGTTCCAAACGGGTTTCTTGTAGACAGCATATGGATGGATCCTGTCGTTTTATCCAATCTGCAACCCTGTGTCATTTTATGGGAGCATTTAGGCCATTTACATCAAGAGTAATCATTGAAAGATACATTTTTATTGACATCATGTTGCCTGTGAAGTCCTTGTTTCTATAGATTGTCTCTGTAAATTTCTGTTTTATGTCACTCTTGGGTTCTTTCTTCCTTTATAGAATCCCCCTTAATATTTCTTGTAGTGTCGACTTGGTGGTCACATACTCTTTTAAACCTTGCTGGTCTTAGAAGCTCTTTATCTCTCCATCCATTTTAAATGTCAACCTTGCTGGATAAAGTATTCTTGGCTGCGTGTTCTTCTCATTTAGGGTCCTGAATATGTCTTGCCAGCCCTTTCTGCTTGCCAGGTTTCTGTGGACAGGTCTGACGTTATTCTGATGGACCTTCCTCTGTATGTAAGGAATCTCTTCCCCCTAGCTCCTAAAACTTGTATGCAACCAGAAGAGACCCTGAATTGCTAAGGAAAACTTGCAAAAGAAAAACAAAACTGGGGGCATCACATTGCCTGATTTCAAGCTTTACTACAAATCTGCAATCACCAAGACAGCATGGTACTGGCACAAAAACAGACACATAGACCAATAGAACAGAGTAGAGAGCCCAAATATGGACCCTCAACTCTATGGTCAAATAATCTTCGACAAAGCAGGAAAAAATAAACAGTGGAAAAAAGACAGTCTCTTCAATAAACGGTGCTGGGCAAATTGGACAATTATATATAGAAGAATGAAACTCGACCATTCTCTTACACCACACACAAAGATAAACTCAAAATAGATAAAAGACCTCAACATGAGGCAGGAGTCTATCAAAATCATAGAGGAGAACATAGGTAGTAACCTCTTCAACGTCGGCCACTGCAACTTCTTTCAAGACATGTCTCCAAAGGCAAAGGAAACAAAAGTGAGAATGAACTTTTGGAACTTCATCAAGATCAAAAGCTTCTGCACAGCAAAGGAAACAGTCAACAAAACAAAGAGGCAGGGGCGCCTGGGTTGCTCAGTGGGTTGGGCCTCTGCCTTCGGCTCGGGTCATGATCTTGGGGTCCTGGGATCGAGCCCTGCATCGGGCTCTCTGATCAACAGGGAGCCTGCTTCCCCCTCTCTCTCTGCCTGCCTCTCTGCCTACTTGTAATCTCTGTCTGTCAAATAAATAAATAAAATCTTTAAAAACAAACAAACAAAGAGGCAACCCACAGAATGGGAGAAGATATTCTCAAATGACACTACAGATAAAGGGCTGATATCCAAGATCTATAAAGAACTTCTCAAACCCAACACACACAAACAGATAATCATGTCAAAAAGTGGGCAGAAGACATGAATAGACTTCTCCAAAGAAGCCATACACCTGGCTAACAGACACATGAAAAAATGTTCATCATCATTAGTCATCAGGGAGATTCAAATCAAAACCACATTGAAATACCACCTTACGCCAGTTAGAATGGCCAAAATCAATAAGACAGTAAGAAACATGTGTCGGAGAGGATGTGGAGAAAGGGGAACCTTCTTACACTATTGGTAGGAATGCAAGTTAGTGCAGCCACTTTGGAAAACAGTGTGGAGATTCCTTAAGAAATTAAAAATAGAATTACCCTTTGACCCTGCAATTGAACTACTGGGTATTTACCCCAAAGATACAGATGTAGTGAAAAGAAGGGCCATCTGTACCCCCATGTTCATAGCAGCAATGGCCACTGCAATAGCCAGCAATTGCCAAACTGTGGAAAGAACCAAGATGCCCTTCAACAGATGGATGGATAAAGAAGATATGGTCCATATATACAATGGAATATTATGCCTCCATCAGAAAGGATGAATACCCAACTTTTGTATCAACATGGACGGGACTGGAAGAGATTATGCTGAGTGAAATAAGTCAAGCAGAAAAAGTCAATTATCCTATGGTTTCACTTACTTGTGGAGCATAAGGAATAACACGGAAGACATTGGGAGATGGAGAAAAGAAGTGAGTTGGGGGAAATTGGAAACCAGGAGAGACTGTGGACTCTGAGAAACAAACTGAGGGTTTTGGAGGGGGGCTGGAGGGTGAGGTGAGCCTGGTGGTGGGTATTATGGAGGGGACGGATTGCATGGAGCACTGGGTGTGGTGCATAAACAGTGAATTTTGGAACACTGAAAAAAAATTAAATTTAATTTTAAAATATTAGTATAAAATGTTTTAAATAAAAATCTCAGTATTTTCATCAGTGTAGTGAAATACACACACTCATCAATTGAAAGTGGGAAGGTAAAGTCTTGCAATCCTTCTGGAATGCAATTTAGTCAAATATTTAATGTTTTTGCCCCTGAAATTCCATGTCTAAGGAATCCTCTTAAGGAAACAATCAGATGGAAAAGGACAGTTACAAGAATGTTCATCATGGCTTAATTTTTAATGACAAAAATGAGAAACAGCCTATCTAAATACATTAATCATGTTTATGATGATAGTAATGGGTTGATTACTTTATTATTATGTAAGATATAATGGCTAAATATTACTACTAATAATTAGTTGTTAATAATAATTTATGATGCCTTACTTTAATATTATAATGGTAATAAAACTTACTTTGTGCTAGGAATCATTCTAAATGCTTTGATAAATAGAGATTAATCCATTTAATCCTTATAACAAGCCCATGAACTTTGTACTATTATTTTTATCTCATTTTAGAAGTGAGGAAATGGAGATACTGAGAGGTTAAGTAACACACCCAAAGGCACCCAGCTGGCAAGCAGAAGAGCTGGGATTCAAACCCAGGCAGTCTGATTCCAGGACACTTGGTCATAATTCCTACACATACTACACATACCACCATGTATCCATAAAGTGGAACATGAATTAGTCATTAAACTGTTTTCAAAAACTACTTAATGATGCAGAATATGCTTCTATTCTATCGGTGGGAAAATCATTACACAAAAAGTTATGTGTGGCATTATCCCAGTTTTGCTAACCAGTCCAATACATATGAATAGAAAAAGAAGGAAATATATAGAAAGGCCAAAGTAATTATTCTTGCCTGGTAAGAAAGTGGTAAGTAATTTTCATTTTTTTGCTTGATACTTTTGTGTGTTTATAACGTCCTAACAAAGACATGTATTATTTTTATAATCAGAGAAGAATACATATTGAGAATAAAAAAAATAGGGGTGCGTAACTAGAATAACCGACATCTTCTTGCTTTATCTGCCCAACTGCATTTTCTAAACATATAGCAATTTGAGAACTATAGCTCTGTCTTGAAAGCTGCCGAATTACAGAATTCCTCCCCATTTGTGTGAGTATCTGAAATGTTGCTTTTAGCACATTCTTCACTGTAATGCTAAAGACATCCCTCACAGGCACCATACTGCTATTGCTAAAACAAACAAAAATTTAAAAACTTCCCAGTCCACCAACTGAAAATAAGAAAAAGATACATAAAGGGAAAATGATTCATTTCTTCCTTTTGCTTTTTGGTGTTGTTTTTGTTTTTGTTTTTGTTTGCAAGGACATCAAATCATTCCCATCTGTAGCCAATGCTATGCTTTTTGCAACCATAACCTATTACCATGTCAAATAAATAAATAAATAAATAAAGAGCCTCTTGAGTTTGTTCCATGGAATTTAGATACAGCTTGGGTTTCTAAGTTAACTGAAAAAGCTTACTGCATAGAAGCTGCCTTTCTCTGAAGCTCCCAACTCCTAAAGACAAAAGAAACAAACACATATACACATAAACCACTTCTCTATCTATAAACAATCAAAATATTTTAACATGTATTATCTCACTTTATCCTCACAACATCACTTTGAGGCAATAAAGATGCAGATCCTTAAGCCTTTGGGAGGCTTTCAAAATAAAGTTAAAATATGACTTACTTATTAAAAAAAAAAAACAAAAAACTGAAGTATTAAAGCTATTCACAGTTCCAAAGGCTCAAAGCTGACCACGGTAATAAAAAGCAATGCACAAGTAAATGAATGCAGGAATTATGGTTAAGGCAGATTGTTTTCTGGGGTCTGGCTAAAAGATCTGCAGTAAAGCCCTGGCAATCCTAGAATGATTTTCTCATCCTGCTGGGGGGATTTTTAAAATATATCCTGAATGCAAATTATTTTTTCCAGGAGCTCTTTTTGTCCTTGACCTTGTCAAACCCCACTTCCCTTAAAACCATCCTCCAGTGCCTAAACTACCAGGCAAGAGTTTTTAATCCATCAACCAGTTTAGCATAGGAGTGGGGATCTGGGGCCCCAGATGTGACTATACCATCAAGGGAGGGTATGAGTTTCAATAACTGAGACACCCAGTGGCAAAACAGAAATGACAGTGCTAATTCTAAATTCGTACTTGATTGGGAATACAGACAGTGGCTTCAAGTTTCTCTCTGCCCACACCGAAAAGAAAGAACTAGCCAGGTAAATGAATTAGGGAAATAGGACACAAGTAGAATTTGATTCCAGGCTTGCTGTGAGCACAGATCTCTTTTGGCTACTTCTTCCTCCCAAATGTCAATGGTTTCCCTATTTCATGGGAATAAAATCCAAACCGCCTGATCAACCCTGAAAGAACAGCCACAATCTGACCATTTGCTTCTTTCCCAAATCAACCTATCCAGGCTAGTATAACATACACAACTCCCAGAATGCATCCCACTGGTCTTGCCTCTGAGCCCTTGCCCTTCCCCCAGGTACATCCTTCCCTTCAACTTCACTGGCTGAATTTAAAAGAACTGTGATCGTTATCTGTGATTGGGCCGGGCAGCCTTCTAAATGCTTACATCTTTCATTCCCTGTGAGCCCTGCAACAATCCT
The DNA here is from genome assembly GCF_002288905.1 of Enhydra lutris kenyoni. Taxonomy (NCBI): domain Eukaryota; kingdom Metazoa; phylum Chordata; class Mammalia; order Carnivora; family Mustelidae; genus Enhydra; species Enhydra lutris. The sequence continues at coordinate 26,447,345 of NW_019154101.1, read as the reverse complement.
GTATTGTTCCTCTTATCTTTATTGCTTTTACCGAAAATGAGAAAAATGAGGCACACAAAAGTGGAAAATGTCGCCTTTAATCCAATCTGTACAAGCTTTGGGTGTTTTTTGTTTCATTTTTAAGTTATACTCATTGAATTATTTTTCTCCTGCTATTTATCCTTTGTACCTGTTTTAGGCCATGATCATGACCTGCCTCATAAGACAGCTATTTGCTCAGTGGGCTCTTAAGTGTAAGGAGGGGTGTTTCTCTAAGTGCGGTCTGGGCACCTCTGGGGTCCCTGGGACCCTTTTAGGGGTTCCTTGAGATCAAAATAGTTTCATAATACTACTAAGACTTTATCTGCCCCTATGCTGCGCATTATCACACATATACACAAAAATTGCAGAAGCAGATACAAGAATACTGCTATCTTCTCTTAAACCAAGCATTTTAAAAGATATTTTTAGAATGTAAAACAATGCCATCTTTCTCACTAATTTTATGTACTATCTATAAAATTCTGCAACAAAGCTGACATGACCCGGCTGAAATAGTAGCCAAGTGGTTCCTGCACACACCCACCTCCCAATAAAATTGGTGCCTCAGCAAAATGATAGATTAACTCACAACACAGAGCTTCAATCAAAGCAACTTATATGTCCTCGCTTCTCTTGCTGGTACAGAAAACACAGACATCATTCTAGTCCCAAATCTTACACATAACAAGTGCCAAATGAATGTTCACTGAATGTGTTTGATGAGGAAAACAAATTACCATGAACTGCCATAAAGTATTTTAAAAATATACATTGCCTAAAAAATAATTAACGTGTTAATGACAAGATTTGGATTTCTCCCCATTCAAGAGGTTCTATTTGTCTGTTATGTTTATGAGTTTAAAAGTAATACAATTCTACTTCATTTAAAAGATCTCATAATTCAGACTTCATAAATAAATACTGCATTTGTCCAAAATTATAATAATTAGTAAGTTATATTAAAATATACCTAAAAATAACTGAAAAAATATGACAGATACTATTATACCAAGACCCACAAGGTCCTTAAAAGGACAAAATTAATTTTTTGGAATAGAGGAGTAAACATCAGGCAATCCATGTTTGAGAAGCAACTAACCTAAATCTTAAAAATTAGGATACTTATCTGAACCTCCTAAGCTTCTAAATCAATCTGGAAGTGTCCTAAAGTATTTCCTGACCTAGTCATAATCCCCATGACAATGACCCATCTAGTGTGAATTGGATCTTTTCAGTCTGACACAGAAGAATAAAACTAAATGGAAAGCTAGGGAAAAGGGAAGGAAGATTCTTTTTTTTTTTTTTAAGATTTTATTTATTTATTTGACAGATCACAAGTAGGCAGAGAGGCAGGCAGAGAGAGAGAGGAGGAAGCAGGCTCCTGCGGAGCAGAGAGCCAGATGCGGGGCTCAATCCCAGGACCCTGAGATCATGACCTGAGCCAAAGGCAGAGGCTTTAACCCACTGAGCCACCCAGGCGCCCCAAGGGAAGGAAGATTCTAATAATACAATAAGCACCCTGGACTTGACCTACTCTTTGCAGTTATTGTCACCCATAAACTTGCACAAATTTGGTTATAATCAATAAACATGGAACTAAGACTATTTTTTTCTACAGGAAATTTTATATTAACAATTAAAGGGATATATCATGAATAATCAAACTCAGATCCTTGCAACCCCATTACTGTGATTATTATATCATTTCCTATAGGTTGAAAGTCAATTTTTTAGAAGATTTTATTTATTTGAGAGAGAGAGAGCATTAACAGGGGAAGGGGCAAAAGGAGAGGAAAAAGCAGGCTCCCCACTGAGCAGGGACCAAGGGCTCCAACCAGGATCCCAAGATCATGACCTGAGGTGAAGGCAGATGCTTAACTGACTAAGCCACCCAGGTACCCATAATTTTTAAAATTTTAAATTTAACTCCCTGCTTCTCCTTGTGGTGTGAATTTGCCTGAAGTCTCAGCTTACATTCTGCTTCCTTCCTCAACTCTTGAGTGACTGTCTTCCCTTTAAACTCACATGATCTCTTCTGGTTCAAAGGCCAGGAGGACCCTTCAGGCTCATCCAATATCACTTGCTCATTTTACATTGGGAGTAATAAGGTCAGTAATGACTTGACCAAGGTTTCACAGCTAAATATGAGCAGGGTCCAAAACAGACTCAAGGTCTTGGATCCGGGCAATTTACCTTCAGCACCCAAACACTGCCACTTAATTCTCTTCTCTCATGTTTTATTATTAACAATTTCATGACTTTGTACTTTGTTTCTCCTCAAAATTTTCCAGCTCTTCAAGAGCAAGGACCATAGCCTCAATGCAACATAGCGTTGAGCTTATGGTTGATACTAACCAATATCTATTGGTTTAAATTCAATCATAAGAATACTTTTTTAAAACAGTTTTAGGGGCACTTGGGTGGTTTAGTCGATTAATCATCTGACTCTTGATTTTGGCTCAGGTCAGGGTCCATCAGGAGCCTGCCTGGAATTCTCTCTCTCTCTTCCTCTGCTCCTCCCCTCTGCACTTGCTCTCTGTCTCTCTTTCTATCATGGCTTTTGATACCTGTTACAACATGGATGAACCCTCAAGACATTATGCTAAGTGAAATAAGCCAGTACAAAAAGGACAATTACTGTATGGTTCCATTTACATGAGGGATCCAGAATTGTCAAATACAGAGACAGAAGATAGAACGGTGGTTACCAGGGGGTAGGGGAGGAGGGAATGGACAGTTACTGTTCAATGGGTAGAGAGTTTGAGTATGGGATGTTTAAAAAGCCTGGAGATGAATGTGGCGATGGTTGCATGGTAATATGAATGTGTATGATGCCATTGAACTATTATATACTTTAAAATGGCAAATTCTATAATTGTATATTTTTCCCACAATAAGAAAATGAAATGATTGAAAATGCAATGATAAAAAACATGGGGATAAAGCACATATTTTAACTTGGAAGGAATCTTTCTGTTTTCATTCCATGGTTCATCATCATGTAGACACAACCTCTGCAAGTATGTTATTGATGAGCCTAACAGACTCCCTAACAGGTTTTTCTAAGGGCTTTTCAATGATAAATTATCTTAATTGTCAAGAGACTAGACAGATGTTTTACATTTAACCGAAGATTACGTGGCTCCTTGGATGTTAGAACCTCCTTTACAGAACAAGAGGTAAGGCTTCAGGAACACAGATGCCCAAATCCTTTTTCTCCATTTTGGAAATCTTTACTTCTTTGGAACAGTCAGAGTTTGCTGTAGTCGTCCATAATTCATTTTGGGTGCAATAGGTCATTTTTTTTTTTTTTAAATCTGGAGTTCTTCATTGTGGGATGAAACACTAGCAAAGCTGTGGACTTTGGAAATATGTTCAACATTCAATGCTATGTGTTTTTTCTACATGCAAAATTATTGACCTCATAGTAGATATGACCTCAGCAACTGGAAAAATATTTTCAAATCAGATAATCTCTCAAATGGGATGAAAGGGACATAGGCTTGGATTTTCTTGAAAACTAAAGAAAACTACAGCTCAATATTTTTCAGGAGTTCCCAAAACAATTTTGCTAATCAACATAAAGTAACTGATTTTTTTTATTATGAAATGGTCAACTTCTACCTAAAGCAATACTTTTAAATAATGACAATAAGTGCTATCTTAATACTGGTAATTGAGTGTTGAAACAATTGGACACAAGTCTCTTTTAAAATTTTAGAGATGATGATGATGATGATGATGATGATGAAGAAGAACAAGAAGAAGAAGAAGAAGAAGAAGAAGAAGAAGAAGAAAACAGTCTGTTCACTTTTACAGAATGTCGTAAGTAGAAGAGTGTAACATAAAAGCATCCTGCTTTCATACCTTTCAGGTCACATAGACCTCTAAAGGAGGACTTAAACCTATACAAATAAATAATCTCTTGGCCAAAATTTGGTGGCTTTTACACCTTAATTTTAGTGGAACAAAAAAGCTTTGAAATAGAAAGAATTATAGGCCAATGCCATGTAATGAAAATAAGAAAAGAAGAAAAGAATAAAAAAAGAGAAGAAGAGAAAAGAAAATAAGAAAAGAAGCTTGTGAGTGTCCAAGTTGAATGGGAAGTAGGTAGGCTTGCTAGCAAATAAGAAATACAAGCCATGGTTTGCCAGTCCACATGCAGAATGGGATAAAATTCAGCTTTGAAGTCAAGCATTCCTTATTTGCCTATGTGACTTTAAACTTTTACATACACTTGAGGGAATTCCTCTCAGATTTGCTCTAAAGCAACTCACACTCAAAAAGTGAATTTTTTAAAAGGCTGCATTCTGTGCTGATCCTCATGATTTGCACAGTCAGAAACAGAAATGGGGAAAAGATACTTTGATTTTCATGCCTCATCATTATGCCCCTGTGTTATTGCTTACAAAAATAAACTTCTAAGCAATTATCATTGGAACTAAGGGGAATCTTCCTGCACCCTTCATTCAGGTAAGGAAAATATTATTATCTAATCAGATTTCTGGATGACAAATAATTGGAATATTTTCCTTGATATTTATTTGGGCCAGAGAGAAAATGTATAGATTAGACTACAAATTCATTTATTCCTTTAGATCACTGAGACATCCAAGTCCAGCCTCTTCATTTTTTTAAATAAACCTGTTGCATATGTATGAATCATGACTCAAGTGTCAGTTCTAAACACAACACTAATATAAAAGAGCTACCTAAGTCCCGTCACTTCTCAGCATCAACATATTATTAACTGATTTTTATATCTGTTAAGTCTACCCACTATATGGGTGAGGATAGCCAGGACTTGTACTAATGATCCCTGGGATCAACATTTTAGAGTAATCTGCATATAGTCAATCACAGCAACTCTACAAACTCCAACTCCTATAAGGAAACCAATTGCAAAAAGTAAGTTCTCTTTGTAGGACATGGAAACAAGCCCAAAGCTTTCATAGTCAGTGATGACCCTGCTGCCATTACAGGGGAGCATGATGTCCTTCCACGCTCCAACAGCTGGAAGATCAAGGCTCCAGCACAAGGTTCTGGACCTTCTCTTCCAGGATCCAGTCCCCACTGTGACCTAGACAGCTACAGCAGAGAGACCAAGAACATCCACAATTATAAGGCTGCTAATGGTCCACTGAAGTCATTTAGGTATCATTGCCTTTAGCCTCTACGTAGAAAGAAGCTGTAGTCTTGATAATGTAAGTGAGTTAATATTGAGCAATTCTTTTTACACTGAAAAGGTTCTTTCTGGTCAGTTTGTGCTCATTATGTGAGAACTTGTGACATTAATATAGTGTGGTTCATGATAAAGCTGAGGCTCCTATAGTTTTGAAAGACCCAAGGCATTTCAACCTGACTTGCCCAATGTCACACACATAGCAGAGCACACACTAAAACCCAGATTATTTGCTTCCCACCTCAGCTGTCTCTTTGCTCCATCATACCACATCCTCTAAAAATATTTCGTCAGTGCTAAGACCAAATAGGTAACTTAAAAATGCATACTTTTTATTAATTCAGTGAATGAAAATATTTTCTAGAAGACAAATATTGAGGGCTTTTCCATGATTCCTTTATTATGGGCATCCAAATACTAGTATTGGGGCAGCTGGGTGGCTCAATTTGTTAAGCATTTGCCTTTGGCTCTGGTCATGATCCCAGGGTTCTGGGATGGAGCCCCAAGTTGGGAGTCCCTGCTCAGTGGGACATCTGCTTCTCCCTCTCCCTCTGCTGCTCCCTGCCCCCACTCCCGTGTGCAAGTGCTCTCCCTCTCTCAAATAAATAAAAAATCTTTAAAAAAAAGAAGAAAAAGGAAAATACTAGAATTGCCTTTTACATAAAACCATAATTGTTTGATTCTAAGTTACATTTTAATGTCTTGCAATCAGAATGTGCCTTAAAATCAGTGCATTCACCATCACACACCAAAACATATTTACATCAATGATAGATCTTACAATCACTGTAAAGATGATAACCTGCTAAGTCAACCATAAAACAATTACAGCTTCATAGTTGAGATCCAGGGCAAGTCCATGAATTTAAGATTTTTTTAATCCTGTAGCTTCACATACAAAATTTACATTTTTCATTTTTCTTTCTATCAATCATTATTCTCAGACAACGTCCTCCCTAGTCAATGATGGAAGTTGAAGTAGTAAATGTAGAATGTATCTCATACGTTTCTCTATCACTCTTTTTTCTTTCTTTCCAGTCATAATTCTACTATTGATTTATAGAATTACAGAAAATGACCCTCAGGGTCACACTGAAGAGAGCCTACTGATTTTACCCTGTAGCATGCTCTGACCTCATCCTCTTTTGGAGTTCAAAGCTAGCCTGGCCCCAGACATATTGAGAAATCACTTAATACCAGCTATGTTAAAAGCCAAAGACAAAGGGCACAATCTGTCAACCCCTCTATGCTGACAAGAGAGGTCACTCATTTTTCCCACAAGACTTACCAGTCTAGGCAGGCATTTCCGTGAGCAGAAAGTACAGCCCTGGAACCATCCATCTGCCTTCTGCCAGTCCTACTTGCTTTAGTGTTTCTACACATTCCCTGTTGTCTAGTCCTTGTTGATGGACTCTATACTGATCTGAAATTCTCCACCTCCTATGGGGATGCTCCATGTAAAATAATATTTATAAATTGCCAAAGGTCACTATATTTAGTGGGTTCTGCCAAAGCAGTTTCTTGGCAAGTTGCATTTGGACTCTGATTTCCAATTGTCACCTCCCTGGAAGCTGCAGCAGACGATTACAAAAAGGGGAAAAACGACCCATCCAGTCACACCCAGTCAGACCCCTTCCCTCACTAAAACAGTCCTTGTGTTTTTCTCCCCATCCCAAACCCTTTTTTCTACAAATCTTACATCTCTATCTTTTATCTTTTTTTTTTTTTTCCCATCTCTCCCAAGTGGAGTATTTGTGACAAGTCTAATTGCATGAGATGAAGAAATAGAAAGGGTAAAGAAATGTGAGCTCAAATGAATTATTTCTTGCTTCCTCTCTGCTCACAACGATACCCTCTCTCCAGCACCCTGCCACCTACTCTATTGGGCAGGGGGGTGAGCCAGCCCTTTCTAAGCCTGCTTTGCCCTGAAAAGTCTGGGACCCCCGAGTTCACTTTTCCATTCTAATTCTTTATGCACCCCAAACCTTGTCAATATACAACTGAGTTTCTCCTATGGGATCTAAATAACAAACACACACACACACACAAAAACCAAAACAGAGATGAGGAGGATGTAGAAAAAGCTTTTTTTGTGTTCCACACGTTCTAAGTAAAAGAAAAACAAAAACTGAACTCTGGAACTAAGGAAATCCGAAAACATGGACACACACTCTCTCTCTCTCAAACATTGTGATAGATTTTATAACTATTAGTGGAATGCTGTATTTCAGGAGCTTAATCTATTTGAAAGGCCTTTCTGGGTGTGAGGCTGAAGACTTAATGAACCTAGTCTTCACTAGCAAGTATCACCTAGTGGTTTGGTGTGTATGCTCTCAAGCGAGGATGGGTTTAATTCTCAATTCTTTTATCTGCTATCCATGAGAAAAAGTTATTTCATCTCCTTGTGCCTCAATTTTAATAATCCGTGAAAACGGTACCTACCTAATATCATTGTTAAAGAGAAATGACAACACTTAGAACTATATCTGGCATGGAGTAACCATGCAACAATGTTACCACTATTATTATTAATATAAATTATTTCTACATGAGTTGCAAATTTCTAAATATCCTTAGAAAGTGGAATCTGTACACTATTTGGGAAGTCCTATGAATTGGCTTGACAGGAAATTTTAGGAATATGTTCAATTTGTATTGAGTAGAACGAGATTGTCCTCTTTATACACAGCTAATAAACAGTATGAAATAAGCTTGATTTTTAGGATTTTTTTGGACACAAAGCCTCATTCGGAATCCATAGTCTCTCATGGTTCATCTCCCCCTCTGGTTACGCCCACTTCATTCTTCCCTTCCTTCTCCTAATGTCCTCCATGCTATTCCTTAAGTTCCTCAAGTAAGTGAAACCATATGATAATTGACTCTCTCTGCTTGACTTATTTCACTCAGCATAATCCCCTCCAGTTCCATCCATGTTAATGCAAAAGTTGGGTATTCATTCTTTCTGATGGCTGAGTAATAGTCCATTGTATATATGGACCACATTTTTATCCATTCATCCGCTGAAGAGCATATCAGCTCTTCCACAGTTTAGCTATTGTGGATGTTGCTGCTATGAACATTGAGGGTTTTAGAGGGGTGCGAGGTGGGTTGGATGGGTGAGCCTAGTGGTGGGCATTAAGGAGGGTATATTTTGCATGGAGCACTGGATGTTATATGCAAACAATCATAGAACACTACATCAAAATCTAATGATGTACTGTATGGTGACTAACATAAAAAGAAAACAAACAAATAAAAAAATGTCTTTTGGAGCCAAAACATGGAATTCCCTTTCAGGGGATTACGTGTAGCATTTCCCTCTGAAAATTTTAAGAAAGGAACAACTGAGTTCCTTTTCTGGTGACTTAAATAGTCCCCTGCTTCAAATTATTAAACAGGAGAATTTCAGACTATTAAAAAAGAGAATTTTATGAGGTTCTTTGAGCCCATTTATCCAATTTTTATACAGGCTTTAGTGATCAGGCTCTTAAGAGGGTACCTCTCTAGTCTTGCCCATTTTTGACCTCATGAAGGCTTTATTTCAGCTGAACTTCCTGCTACCTAATATTATTTATCCATTCTATGTTTTCCTATAGGGAATGGACAGCATTGCAGGATTAGAAATGACTGATGGTTTCTAGGGCCTTTGTGGTTAATATGACCGTGTGGTGGTAGGCCAGGCCAAGGCCCAGGCCCAGACCCACTGTAGTTGGATGACCAAGGGAGAAGGAGCCCACTGTAGGAGATTAACTACTATATGGCAAGGAGTCTCTTAGATGGCGGTAGATTCTGTGAGTGTTAATGGGTCCATCTCTCCCACCCTATTAATATCAATGCAGTCATCTGCAGTAACGTTATTCAAAGGGGTTAATGAAAAGGGGGCAGTTTCGTTGCCCTTGTGACCTTGCGGGTCCCTGTGAAGGCTGCATTGACCTCTCCATTGACCCTCTGCTATATCACATCAAGGAGGGCTAATGAGCCAAATCTATTCATTGTGTCCTTCTCTGTTAAATACCCAATACGCTGCTTGGTTTAATAGTAAACCAGAGAGAAAGAATTTGAATGAATAGAAGTTCTGCTAACCCAGATCGACTCTTTGTTAGCCTGGCCTAGGACACTTAACATTCGGGGTTTCCACTGGGTTTGACATCATGCCAATATAACCAGATGTGTTCATCACAGTCTATTTGGGTTTAGAAATTGACATACATGCCAATCCTTATCCTTCCCTGCATGCCATTTCAATAATGCCTGAAAGATAGTAACAGGATGATAACTAGCAAAAGCAAGCTATTGTGCTTCTATAACCTAGGCTCTAATGCTGATGTTTAGGAACACTTCTTTTTCTCCAGTAACACAAAAACGCAAACGGAGTTTTCAGAAACCATTCTCCTCTTTTAAAGGCAAGACCTCTCTAATTCTGAAGCTGTCTACCCCATCCATGAAAAAAGCCTCCCCCTCCCCAGCCCCTACCGGGTCACGTACTAAGCGGTAACAATATGCCAAATTCTATAAAGGACATAATATTCCAATATTCCCTACTGGGCTCACCATCTACACTGCAGCTGGCTGCAAGAGCCGCCAGGAGCTGTCACCTGAGATTTTTCTGCACTTGGAGGTGGGCCAAAGAAAAAAATCCCTCCCATCAAGATTGTGAAGTCCAGGGAGGCAATATCTTCTTGAGAACACTTGTTCAGGTGACATTTTCCATTCTAGTGATAGCACGAAGGGGATACAGTAGAGAGAAAAAAATCAATCCTAAAAATGCCACAAATTCCAAGAGAATCAGAGTGCCTGCCTATTCACCACCTGACAATCACAGCCTGTGATAGCCCAGAGCCTGATCCTTCGGTCATGCCTGGGACCATGAGTCGCTTGTGTCCCCGAAATTAACCTCTGAAAGGAGCATTATGTTCACAATGCACAGGACAGATCTGAATTAAATCTCTATTGAGACCCAAAGTGGAAATTCTTCTCCCCTTTTCCCCAACTCTTTCCCCTTTTTAAATTGCCAGAATAATAACAAAAAGTGCTTTTCTTGGTATTATTTCACATTGTCTCTCTCCTCTTCTCGCCCCCCCCCCCCACCTCCCCACCAAGTCTAAAGCACTAGGGACTCTGGCCTCGAGGGTGCTAGTCTGTTACCTTAGAGACTGTTTCTTTACAAGGCAATAGAGTGGCAGAGGGCATGCCTTTGCAGCTTACCTTGGCAACCATGAATTGCTGAATGCTTGCTGTTCTCATGAATGCAAGTCATTCACTACCATCTGGACATGCCCACAGGTATAAACATTTTTTTCAAGAAAGGACCAGGGAACACACATGGCATCAATAAGTCTCTTGAATGACAAACAAAGCCATCCCATAGGATGGAACATTATCACACTGAAATTGATACAACATGAACCTCTAATGGCACTGCTTCCAGTCAAGGTCAAACTAAATGTTCCATTTGTACACCCTTCAGTCTTCTTAAGCAAATGGCATGAGTCAGGTTAGGAAATGAGGTATAAAGAAGGAGGCAGAAGGAAGACATCACTGCAAATGGAAGACCACTGAGTTTGACCCAAGAATAAATACACCTTAAGGAGGCTAGGAGAGGCTATTCATTTCTCACTAGCACTTTTCTAGGTGGAAACCCAAAAGAAGTAATTTTTTTTCCCCTTGGCTTGGTGAAATAAGACTGGCACAAACTCTATTCAGAGGCATTTTTATGTTCTTCATAGACAAACATTACAGATGAAATTCTTAACATATTTATAAGAACATAGACTTTGTGCTTGTTTGGGGTTGGTGGGGGGAGAGGAAGTAACAAGGGCTCTTCTATGTTTTCCTATAAACAAAGTTGCTATGAACCTCGGAATTCAGTCATATCCAGCTCTAAACTTAATTCTTCCATGTGTCTATTTTTTTTTTTTTTTAATTTGGAGGTGGTTATACTTTGGTGTGAAGTTTTTAAATAATTTACTAACTTCTCAGGAATGATGTCTTTTATATATCTGCACCGTGCTCATTCACACACACACACACACACACACCCCAGAATGGAAGTAAAATATATAATTCCAGCCACATTCAAGCTTATATAACCAAAATATAATTTCTCCCATGAACCAAGTCTTCCCATAGAGAGAAATGAGGGGAGAGAAATCTTAGGCAAAAAGCAGTCAGCAATATTCCTCATATGACCCAAAAAAAAAAAAAAAAAATTAAAAGGAGGGTAGCAGGAAGAGAGAACACAGAAGTGTGGGCAGGGGGACAAGCAGGTGTCAGAGTTTTCCTAATTTCGCTCCTTGCGGAGCATAGAAATCTAAAGGTCTTTATGGACCGATGAAAGAACTAGGGAAGTGGCCAGGTACATGTCTACAAAAATTACATCACTTCTAATACCCCTACCACAAGTGTTGAATAATCTGGTTGAGTCTCAAACATGACTCGAGATGAACCTGGTTTAAGTTTAGAACAACATATCCTCTTGCCATTACAAGAAGTGTTATTTTTTCCTTCTTTGGTGATAAAGCTTTCCAGTTCAGTAAAAAAAAATCTCTGTTTACCAGATATAAAAATGTTCATTTTCAAGTTGCGAAGTTGACCTTGGGGTTTTTCTTTCCCTTCCCCCTCCGCCTTTTGCCTTTAAAAGTTCAGGATGTCTCAAACAGCAGCTGTTACATTCTGTCTAGCAAGCCTGGACTGTGGACAGTGATCTAACCTCTTGGAAAAAACATGGAGTTCACCCAAAAACGGAGAGAGACATTCTCTCGCCCCAGCCGCCAGCTCCTAGGTTTCAAAGCTCTGGGACAGACCTTATGAACAGCTTGGGACTCTAGCATGTAAGCTGGCAGGGCCAACTCAAACACAGAAAACACTGCAGCAGGTATAAACAGCAGCCACACACCAGGCCTGGCCCTAAAAGGCAGGCGGTGAGTGGGGAGAAGCCAGACCATGAGCCCTTGCCTGCGTCACACTCCTGCAGACCTGTGCTGTATCTGGGGATATGTGGAAAAGAGCAGACTTCCCAGTTGGACTGCAAGTTCAGGAAATCAAGTCTCATTAAGTGACTATAAGAATATCTGTCTGCTTGGAAAGAGAAAGGTCTTCCTGATGTACACACACACACACACTTGCAACACCAAGTCACCTATAATTATCTTGATTTACTTGAAAGCAGAAAAATTGGCCTTAGATAGGATAGATAAAAAATAAAACCATTTCTTCTTTGTTTGGGGATTTTGCCCATGTGCCCCAGAGTATTCTCAGTGTGCACACTTCCAAACATACTTGGCTTTCAATATTTTAACATCAATGCTGGCCTCAGGCTTTTGACACGGACACAGCCACGAATCTCAGTGGTTCCAGATCAGGGTGTGTGAACGTGCATTCAGAGAGCAAAAGAGAATGTCCCCATTCCTCAAAGAGAAGGCCATCGAGGTTTTTCAATGTAAAGATACTGAGCATCCTTGGGAGCATTCTCTAGGCTGATTTTTTTTAAAGCTAAACTACCAACCATTATATATCTTACTCATTTATGTAACAATTTTCTGACAAGATGGAAGTGCATTCCATTCCCCTAAGAGAGTTTATGAGCTCAGAAGTCTTCTTATAATCGGAACTATTTTTAAGTTTATATTTCTTTGTATTCTTAGTCCATTTTGTATTTAATTGTGGTTCACTCAATAAACTTTATTTTGATAACTGTCAAATTGTTACACACATATTCCACTAGCACTTGTCACTATTACAGATATGAGTATATTGCATTCTTATCATCAAGAAGCACAAAATCTCTTGGGAAAAATGGACTTCAAAACTATACATTATAAGGTTTACCATTCATGGTCCCTAAACCACTCAAACTTCATTTTCATCAATGGTCATTAAAGTATTTATGGAAACACATATCATGTTTCAAATTATAGGCTGAATTTTATGTGGAGACAAGTCACAGAAAATATGGTTCGAACCACAAAGAGACTCACAACTGACCTGGGTGAAATAAAACATATTTCACTTGTTTCATGCTTTGTATTTGGAAGCCGAGGCTTCCGTGAAATGGGCATCTCCTCCCAAAACCACAGAAGCTGCAAAAACCACAGAATCGCAGTGTCACAGAATGTTATAACTTACAACAGCTAATAAGGTATGTGTGTAGACATTTGCCATCTAAATTACAAATGACAGGAGGGGACCCGTCCAAATTGGGAAAACTATGGTAAGGCCATTCAAATCATTTTGATTATTAGCTCAGACTGGAATAAAGTATAAGAAATAAACTTCTGTCCAAGCAGAAACTGTCTTCTGCTTTTCTAAGTTATGAAAATCTGAACATGTATAAATAACTTCTTTCAGAATTTTATAAAGTTGATTATCTCTGTATACCGATAAAAAAACTCATTATACTAAACTTTTTTATTTAAAGTCTGAATGGCTTCATCCAGATTTGAGAAGTCATGTAGGAGTGTTCAAAACCAAGGTAAGGGCCACTTGGCTATGGAGAAGATTTATTAGTGTTGTTAGGGTCAAGTTATTGCTGAATTAATAAACAGAATTAAAATAGAAACCAGTGAAGTCATTTCAGTGAAATTAAATACACGAATACAAACCACACATTGTATACACGTTAATAGATCATAGGCTCTCAACCAAGAGTGAGAGGGTAAGAGAATACAATGAATGGCATCCTGCTATTTTTACTTGGCTTTTTCTGTTGTCCAAGTCCTCTGTGAACTGGGTGGGAATCTACATTTATTGAGTCCAGTCTACATCAAACATTCTGTGAGCCTGTTGACATATATTGTCTCTTTTATTGCTCATAACAATGCTATGCCTATGTGTATTTTTATCTTCCTATTTTAGATGTAGAAACAAATTCATAGAATCATTCTCAATGTCTCACACTGCTAATAAGTGATGGAATCAGGATTCCAACCTGGGTATTCTAAGAGCTGAGGTCTTTCTTTACTCAACACATTGTGCTCAATACTATGCACTGTGCTCAATTCTTTACTCAAGACCTTGATATGCCCACATATACCATATCTGTATTACAACATGTATAATGTGTACATGTATGGAATATAAAAATTCTTTATCAACCACTAAGAGGAAACACCATATTAAAAATAAAACATTAAGGGCATTATCATCAAAGACAGAAAAAAGATTCAGATGGATACTACCAACAGGGCATTGAACATTATTCAAGAGACTCTGGTTAATGCAAAAGACAGAAATTAAAGGAGTATATGCATTGAAAAGAAAGAAACAGGGGCGCCTGGTGGCTCAGTGGGTTATATCTCAAGGTCCTGGGATTTAGTCCCCCATCTGGCTCTCTGCTCAGTGGGGAGCCTGCTTCCCCCCTCTCTCTTTGCCTGCCTCTCTGCCTACTTGTGATCTCTCTTTCTCTCTCAAATAAATAAATAAAATCTTGAAAAAAAATAAAAAAGAAAAGAAACAAGTCACCTCTGCAGACATCAGATTAGACATCAAGAAAATTAATAAGAATCAAATAAATTCATCTCAGTAAGCTATTCATGTTTAAGATAAATATCTTTAACAGTTAACACTTTTCTCTTTATACCAAAAATAACTAGTTACTGGAATAACTGGAAAATTTCCATTCGCACTAGCAAAAATAATTTAAATGACTAGAAATAAGCTTACCATGAATGGGTAAAACTTATATTTAAAAAAAGAACTATAAAACATCAATGTATCACACATGAAAAGACCCAGGTGGAGATACATGTTTCTAAAAGGTCTCAGTATTATAAAGATGTAAATTGTCTCCAAATTACTCTATAAATGGAATGTATTCCCAGTAAGATTGTAGGTGACATGTAATAAGTTGATTCTAATACACCAGAAAAGTAGGGATTATTTTTTAAAGAAAAAAGAATATTATTTTTAAAACCCCAGTAAATAAAATCATATGATATTAGCACAAAAGTAATCAAGTGGGTCAGAACAGAGTGTATGCAAATAGAGCCACGACTAAAAGATAATTTGGTATATGATAAAGAGGACATTCCAGTTCAAGGAGGAAAGGATGAACTAGCTATTCCAACATGGGATGGAAAGGAAGGAGTGGAATACAGCCTTCATTAACCCCCTTGAAAAATGAGTAAAAAAAATATGATCAGATAACTTACAGACATGATAATACAAATGGGGAAGTAAGTTATTTGGTAGCCTTACCACATACAAGCACAAAAAATAATATCAGATATCAAGGAATTTTATAAAAATTAAAAGGTATAAAATTAATAGGAGAAAATGAAGGAAAACATTTTGTAACCCTAGAGCAGGGAAGCCTTCCTACACAAGATATATGAGTGCTGTGAAATGTGTAAGCCTGATGATTTACAGACCTGTACCCCTGGGGCAAATAATACATTATATGTTAATTTTTTAAAAAATAAAAATAAATACATAAGTACATAAAAGCAATAAATGACCAGTCAATCTGACTATATCAGCCATAAAACTTGTCTGTAGCAAAGGCTATACAATGTTAAATGAGAAAGAACAGCATAGGGGGAAATATTTTAAATATATATATTACAATACTTAAAATACGCCCAAAATCAACTAGACCAAATCAATGAAAAAGCAATGACAAAAACAGAAAAATGGGCAAATATTATAAACTGGCTTTCTCCAGACATGTAAATACAAATGACCAAATGAATAAATAAAGCTATTCAACCATATTGCAGCCATTAAAATAAAATAAGAATAAAAACAACTTTTCTTTTGCTCTGAATGGGCAGAAATTTTAATAATAATCCTCTTGAGTTTATAAGGAAGCATGGAGGGACACCTGGGTGGCTCATTCAGTTCCTGGGATCGAGTCCTGTGTCAGGTTCCCTGCTCAGTGGGGAGCCTACTTCTCCCTCTCTCTGCTGCTCCCCCTGCTTGTGGTCTCTCTCTCCATCTCTGACAAATAAATAAATAAATAAAATCTTTATAAGGAGACAAGGATATGGGTATTACTCCCTCTTAGGAGTATCAGTTGGTACTGACTTCCTCAATGATAATTTGATAATAGTTTTATAATCAAATGTACATTTCCTCAAACATAGCAATCTGCTTTACCAGTAGCTTCTTAGTAAAATGTGAACAAAAAAGTATGGTTCAAGACAATTTTGCTATAATATTCAAAAATGGTAATTCCCGGAAGGTCCATCAGCAGGTCTATTTATGTATTAGATGAATAAAGCATATGCATACAATGGAATGCCCTATAGCAAATCAAAAGAATGAAGAGGATATATCTGTATGGACACAGATAGATCTCCAAATAGAGACCTTAAAGAAAAATATTTTGTCACATAGCATCTGAGTTTTTTTAAAAAGTAAAATAAAAATAAGAACAAATTAGATGACTAATACAGACAAGACTACATATCTGCAAAATAACTGAAAATCTATACTTGATCTCTGCTCTGGTTCCTGACACAGAGCTCCTAAATCCTTTGGAATTTCCTGGATGATAGGAGTGAGTCTCTTCTGTTGTAAATGAAGCAGTTCTTGGTGGTGTCCTGGATAGCCTCAGGATAGGCGCTGGTCACCAGGAAGACCAAACCATGATTAGAAGCCTGGTATTTTCATCCCCAAACCCCATTCTCCAGAACAAGAGAATGCTAGAGTTTGAGTTAATGACTGATCATTGCCTACAAGATGAAACCTCCACAAAAATCCCAAAAATACAGGGTTCAGAGAGCTTCCAGGATGGTGAACACAGCCCCGTACTAAGAAGATAGCATACTCTGGCTCCCTGAGGGAAGAAACTTCTCCATTTGGGACCCTACTGGACCTTACCCTATATATCTCTTCCTCTGGCTGTTCATCTGTATCACTTACACTCTTTTTAATTAGCCAGTAAACTTAAGTAAATGGTTCTCTGAGTTCTGTGAGCCATTCTAGCCAATTATCAAACCCAAGGAGGAGGCCATGGGGATCCCAATTCATAGCCAGACAGTCAGAAGTGTAGATGAAAACCCGGACATGGGACTAGAGTCTAAATTGGGGGGAGGCAGCTTTGTGAAAACAATATATATATTGTTTATAACCTGTGGGATCTGCACTAACCCTGATGTGTCAGAACTGAACTGAAATGTAGGATATCCCACTGGTAACATAGAATTGCTTTATGTGGGAAAACCCACATACATCTGGTAGCCATCAAGAAGGCACTCTTAGTAGAGGAGAAAACAGAGGTTTTCCTGGACAATATCAAGCTGGAATAAGGACTGGGACAACTAGAAAGTGGGGTAATACTACTACTATTTGCTTCTTTAAAGAAAAAAAAAAAAAAAAAGAGTATGCTACATATATAACTTCCAAAAGGTTTAATGTTAATTCTCCCCAAATTAGCTAAAAGTGCAATAAAATATAAAACAAAACTCCATTTGTTTTCTTTTTAGAACTTGACAACTGATTATCTGGGAAAAAATGCTGAAAATGCAGCTAACACATTTTTGTAAAAGAGTAATGAGGGAAAGCTTGTTTATGAGACCTCAGAAACATACTATAAAGTTAAAATAATTAAGACAGTGTGCTATTGGTTCAGAAAAAGGGGTGGTAGGTCAAAGGAATAGAATAGGGAGTCTGGGAAATGATCCATGCGTGCTGGTTGTAACCTTTTGGGTTACAAGTAGTACTGGGAGTCTAATTTGCTTAAGCAAAACAACAAAAAATGTAAAAATCAATCCGTGTACGCCCACAATCACAGCAACATTTTTTACAATAGTCAAACATGGAAGCAAACCAAATATCTATCAAGAGACAAACGGATAAACAAAATGTGGCATAACATAAAATAAAAGACTACACAATCTTAAAAAGGAAGAAAATTCTGACAAATGCACAATACAGATGAACCTTGAGGACATTATGCTGAGTGAAATAAGCCAGTCACAAAAGGACAAATTCTGCATGATTCCAACTCCTATTGGAATAGTATAGAGGTACCTAGAATATGAGGTACCTAGAATAGTCAAATTCATACAGACAGCAAGTAAAATAATAGTTACCAGGCCCAGGGAAGAGGGAGGAACAGAAATTATTGTTTAATAGGTATGGAATTGCGGTTTGCCAAGATTAAAAAAAAAGTTCTGGGGGGTGCACCTGGGTGGCTCAGTGGGTTAAAGCCTCTGCCTTTGGCTCAGGTCATGATCTCAGGGTCCTGGGATCAAGCCCCGCATCCCGGTCTCTGCTCAGCGGGCAGCCTGCTTCCCCCTCTCTCTCTGCCTGCCTCTCTGCCTACTTGTGATCTCTGTCTGTCAAATAAATAAATCTTTAAAAAAAAAAAGTTCTGGAGCTGGTGAGTGGTGATGGTTGTACAACAATGTGAATGCATTTAATACCACTGAGCTACACATTCAAAAATGTTAAAATGGTAAATTTTATATAATGCATATTTTACCATAATAAAAAAATCCCTAGGAAAAAGAGATGCCCTTGGGATTTCTGAATAACCAGAATCAAGGAATCCAACACAGACGGATCTCTCTTTCCATGTCTTTTCATTGCATTTCTCTGCATTTTGATTTTATTCATCTTTACTACAAAACATATTTTGGTGGAAAGCACAAATGTTAAGTGGCCCCTAACTTTTATACTCAGAGCTTCAAATTCTCTCTAGTCCCAAACTCAAAAGGCCCAGGCAAGGGACTCGCTGATGCAACTTTAATCAGGTACCCACACCTGAACCAATTAAATAAGGCTTAAAAGATGGGAGTCAGAGTGAACCAAGATGGAACCTGCCATGTAAATGATGAAGACAATACGCTACTTTTTTGATCACCAAATTAGCAAATAATAAAAAGGTAGCCAATATGCAACCTCTGATAAAAGGATAAGGAAATATCTTCCATTTCCAGACCATGATGGATTATTTTGCATCAGACCAACATATGTACCAAGATCATCTAGGTAAGTTTGATTAAAATACATGTGAAAACAGCTTGAAGATGTCAAAGGGCAGCTAAATCAGCCAATACTTGGTGTAGGGATCTGAGGTCAAGCTGAAAGTTATGCTCTAGAGCTTTTATTCTAATAGAGCTGATGAGACAAAATTTAGGATTCAGAGCTACCAAGGAAAATAGAATTTGAGGATCCAAGACTCCTGAGAAAAGAGAAAATCAGAAAAGTAGGAAGGTGATAAATGGAATGAAAATGTTTTAACGGCCTTACATTCTCTACAATGTGGTAAGGTCTCTCTAATAAGGTAAAGATGAATTAAGTTCTAGGGTAACTTCAAAATGAATAATAAAAGACAGCATAAATAACATACCAAAAAAAGGTAAAAAAATAAAATATATTTAATCTAAAAAAGTGATCAAAGGAGAAAAAACCAGAGCTGACCAATAAAAAGAAAAAAATGATATTATAGTAGATTTAAGCCCAAATATAGCGGTAATTTTATTAAATGTAAATAAACTAAATATTCTAATTCATGATAAAGAGTGTCAAAACAGCTATAGACTGTTTAAAAGACAAGTCTTAAATGAAGGACAGAAAAATGATGAAGTAAAGAGATGAAAAGATATACTATTAGTTATGCAATGAAAGCTGGTGTATTTGTATTAATATTAGATGAAGACAAGAAAGTTAAAGGAAGAATTATTTCAAGCAGAAGCTATCATTTGTAATGATAAAACTAGATATCTGGTAATATAGCATTTGGTAACATGGGCTCAAAATATATAAAGCAAAAACAATAAAAAGTAAAAGTAGAAATAGATAAATCTACAGTAACAGATAAGATTTTAAATGCCTCTTGTAATAACTGATAAAAAAACTGACAAAATAATCAATAAAGATATAGATTAGAAACAAAGGATTAGCAATTT
The DNA here is from genome assembly GCF_002288905.1 of Enhydra lutris kenyoni. NCBI lineage: Eukaryota > Metazoa > Chordata > Mammalia > Carnivora > Mustelidae > Enhydra > Enhydra lutris. The sequence goes on along the minus strand of NW_019154101.1, from coordinate 26,427,287 downwards.
GGAATGCCAACAGAACACTCCACCTAACAAAGATATATATTCTTTTAATGGCAAATGAGACATTCTCCAAAATTTACCATATTCTCAGCCATAAGGCAAATCCCAAAAAGTTTCAAAGGAATGGCATTATATCATGTTATCATGTTTACTGACTATAGTAAAAAAAACAAATTCTTGTTATATACTAGCAGAATATATATATATAGATAGATAGAGATAGATAGAGATAAAGATATCTGCAATATGTATACATATTTGCTAAGAAAGTTGAACTTACACATTCTCACCAAGAAAGAAAAAAGAGAAATATATGAGGTGATGAATGTGTTCATTAACTAGATGGAATGAAGCCTTTCACAATGAATACATATGTCAAATCACCACGATGTTCATTCTAAGTATCTGACAATTATATTTGTCAATTATACCTCAATAAAGCTGAAGTTTAAAAAATATATTAAATGTCAAAGGTATTTAATATAAAATATAAACAACACTGAAAACCTAAGAATAAATATGATTAAATATATCCAAGACTTCTACTGGATTTACTACTGAGAGACTTAAATGAATGGACAGTTACCACGTTGTGGACTAAAGGACTCAATCTGTATGACTGTAAATTCTCCCAAAGTTAGTACTGAGTGATAGATTTGATGCAATTGCAACCAAAATCCAAGAAGGCTTGCACTACTAGGTGAGCACCTGATATCAAGCACATGGTTTTGACAAAAAGGGTAGATAAATTGACCAATAAAATTAGTCCAGAAAGAGAGACATATAGAGTCATCTGATGTACAACCTGCCACTGTAGCACTTTTCAATAAATGGTGCAGTCAATTGCCTATTTATACAGGGAAAATATGAGTACTGACTGCTTTATTATACCACATAAAATCAACGAATTGTAGACCTCACAAAGTGAGATAATACAGCTCCTAGCAAAAACACAGAGAATTCCTTGAGTAGGCCAAGATTTCTTTCTTTCTTTTTTTTTTTAAATGGGATATTTTAAACTTTTTTTTTTATAAACATATAATATATTTTTATCCCCAGGGGTACAGGTCTGTGAATCGTCAGGTTTACATACTTCACAGCACTCACCATAGGCCAAGATTTCTTAAGCAAGAACAAGCACTAATTATAAATGGCATGGTTGAAAAAACAAACCTCATTAAAATTAAGGATTTGCTTATTTAAAGACAAAATTAAGAGAAAAATAACTCTAATTAAAATTAGATATAAAAACATCTAATAAGGGATATTATATACATCAAGGACATCTACCCAGAAAAATAACTCCTACTAAAATAAATAAGAAAAAGACGAGCCATTTTTAAAAATGAACAAAAGGCCTAAAAAGGTACTTCACAAAAGAAAGCATCCAAATGACTGATTATCATATATGAAAAGGTACTACCTCTATTAGTTATTGAGAAAATACAGTTAAAACCACAATTGTAGGGAATGCCTAGGTGGCTCAGTTTGTTAAGTATCTGCCTTCAGCTCACATCATCATCCCAGGGTCCTGAGATCGAGTCCTGTATCGGGCTTCCTGCTCAGTAGAGAGACTGCTCTTCCCTCTGCCTGCTGCTCCCCCTGTTCATGCTCTCTCTTTCTCTCTGAAAAATAAATAAAATCTAAAAAAAAACAAAACAAAACAACAAAAAAAATCCCAAACACAATTGTATACCACTACATACCCACCAGAATGAACAAAATCTTAAAAATAAATAATACCAGAAACTGGCATACAACCAGTAGTAGCTTACATTTCTGTCATTGTGATAAATTGCACAATTTGGAAAATTTGTAAAGCTAAATGCACACCTACCCTATGAACTAGCAATTCTACTCTGAGGTAAATTTCCAACATAAATGTGTATATGTACATAATATATTGTGTATACATACATACACACAATATATAAATTAAATGTATGTGTATGTATGTACACATACACAGACAGATACATACATTAAAGACATGTAGAAGAATCAAAATGGTGGTATTTGTAACAAACACATAACATGTCCATCAGTAACAGAGTGGTTAATTTACAATATATTCCTAGAATAGCATACCATAGAGATGAATTAGATATTGACAACTGCAACAACATAGATGGTCATTGAACACAAACATAATATTGAGTGGAAGAAGCTAGACAGAAGTATAGAACACTAACTAGTACACAGTGATAGAAATAGGATAGTACTTACCTTTGGGGCAGGAAAAGCAAATAATGACTGGTGAGGACTCAGAGATGATTTCTGTCTTGATCTAGATGTTGGTTACATAAATGAATTCACTTTGGGCTTTGTTTTGTTTTCTTTTAACTTTTATTTATTTGTTTGTTTTTAAGTAGGCTCTATGCCACCATGGAGCCCAATGTGGGACTTGAACTCACAACCGTGAGATCAAGACCTGAGTTGAGATCAAGAGTTGGATGCTTAGCCAACTGAGCCAGCCAGGCACCACTGAATTCACTTTGTTGAGTTAATAGTTATGATATGCATTTATTTTTGTATATGTATATTATGCTTCTATTGAAGTTTAAGTAGTGTGGGGTAACAAATATGCTTTATTCACCAATGATGGGTGTATGCCTTCATAGAACCTTTTTCAAGGGCAATTTGGTAATATTTATCAACTGAATAATTTCATTTCTAAGACTTTCTCAAAGGATATACTCACTAGTAATAAATAAAATAGAAAGAATAATAAATAATAATTTTCTGAAGGATTTATGTGTCTTGTATTCCTTTAGACACTTTAAATGTATTGGTGTATTTATGTACTAATTTCAAGAAACCAATGGATAGGTGATGTTATCCCATTGTAAGGAGGTGTGAATAGCAGCATCCCTTTTAATAGTAAAAATTAGAAATGTAAATAATCTCCAATATTGAAATAGATACTAGCTCATTCATATAGGAAAATAAATCAGGTAAATAGATATAAAAATAGTTCATAACTTACTAACAAAATAAACACCAAGGCTAAAATGATTCTATAAGAGCTCATTTTGTTTTAAGAACTAAAGATAAACATACATACACATATGTAGAAACCAACCTAGAAGGATAAAAATTAAACTGTTCAGTTTAGTTATCTCTGGGAGGTAGGATTGTGGGAGGACTCGTACTTTGTAGTTTACACATTTCTCTACTTATAGAATGTTATAGAATGACTATAATACATGATGAGAAAAAGCCACTTTCCATCAAAAGTAATAATAATAATAATAATATATCTTCATATTTCCATTCTCAAGCTCAGTCAAAACTCAAAGCAATATATTAAAAAAATCAAGAAAACAGTTTATCTTGAAATTTATCTACTAAAAATTAAATGGACTATATCTCAACACCTACATCGAAATCCCTTCATATTTTTTTCAGCCCAATCTTAAGAGTGATCTTTAAATTCTTTTCCTCTTAACAGCAGCCAACACCAAGAACAGTGTATGGTAGTGAATATTTTTATACCTTCTTTATAAGAAAACTACATCTTTGTTTCTTGCCTCTTTGTGGGTGATACTGAATGGAAACTTTAATTCACAAGGTTTAAAAGTAGACTTTGTGAAAACAGTGCCAGTGTAAAAACCATTAGTGGCAAGAGAATTTGCTAAATACTGACATCTGACTGTGTGATAGATCAAGTGGAGGAGGCTTTGGGTATCTAATTCGAAAAATGAAGGTATATGGAAAAAAAATAAGAAGTCCTTGGCACCTAGGTGAATAGAATTTCTTCTGACAGAACTGTTGTTTGTCAACCTTACCTAACCAAAAAGGAATGTTCCGAAGAGCTGGATTTCAAAATAAGTGGGCTAAATTACAAGACATAAAGAGTGTGTTTATATGTACACAAAGAATTTAGAGAAATCCATAGCCAGGAGAAATACATTTGAAACCAAACCAATAACTGTCCCCCTCCCCCTCTAATTATGGCCTTCTGATTACGGGATTCCTCAAGAAGACAGATTGCAAGCCCTTTAGTAGACATGCCTAAAAGATCAGAAAACTCTGGCAAGTAGGAGAAAAAGAACAAGGAAAGAGAAAGAAATGAAAACAAACAAGAGACTTGAAGGAACCGTGAGCATTCAAACCCTGGCATTAGATTTGGCAACAGGTGAATTTTCTTTGGAGGGTATTAATTTTGTAAGTCAAAGCTATTAAAACCCAACTTCCCGTTTCAGGTCTGGAAGGCATAATGCACAGGTCTCTTGCTCCAGCCCTCCCTGGGGGCTGTATTTTATCCAACTCGTCCCACTCCCTTCACTGGCTCTTATTTTAAGTGCAAAATCTACTGGCCAAGACCATTCATTTAGTCTTGCCACATACTGTGCGGAAGTCTATGTCAATGTTAATCTGGCTTCCCGGATAAGGATGCATGGCTCCATTAAATGCATAAGACTACAGTTCCCAAAATGTCTCCTGAGACTTAAATCTCAGGGAAATCTTCAATACCTTTCTTCCTCACAACTCAGTTGGAAACAGATTGTCATTCATTTATAAGACAGTGATTCACCATCTTTTATTTTCATCTTACTCTTTCAGGATTTCTAACTCAAGCAATCTTTGGACCACAATGGAATCAAGTAATCAGATTTTCTTAATGTGTAGATTCTTTCTCTTAAAGAACTCTTTCACACTTTCGCCATTTTTCTTCTTAAACCTTGATCCCTCCTATATTCTCTGCCATCAGTCTGTGGGCTGTCTATGACCCTGGATAATGCCAACCCTTCCACTTGTGCCCAGCTCCCAACCCCTCTTGGCCAAATCTCCCTTCTCTCTCTTTCATTGCCCATTCTTCTCCATTCTACTCACTATTATTCAAAAACAAATGTGCTAGTCCTCTCATCTTTCAAAACCTTCTCTTAACACTTCTTACCTCTCCAAGTACTACCTTATTTCTTTTCCCTCTGTGCCAACCACCCCCCCCCAAGTGTTGTCTATTCTTACTGCTTCCAATCCACTCTTCCCATTCTCTCAGTCTCACTTCAAAGAGCACCCTGCCCACACAACACTCCAAGAAACTGCTTGGGTCAAGGGCATCGAGAACCTCCACATTGCTAAACCTAATAATCATTCCTTGATCCTAATAACATACTTAACTACTGCCTCCTCCTGGAAACACATTTCTTACTTGACATCTAAGTCAGGGCTACTCTTCTGCTTTTCCTCCTACCAAACTGTCCACTTCTTCTGTCTCTTTTCCTCTCCTAATAAGCAGTTCCCCAGGATTCTTTCTTGTGATGAGAACTTTTAAGATTTACTCTTAAAAGTAAATCTAGCAGCTTATAAATATACAGTAGAGTATTATTAACTATAGTCATCATGCTGTACTTTATATCCCCAGGAATTATTTATAACAGGAAGGTTGTACCTTTTGACCACCTCTACCCATTTCACCTACACCTTCCTTCCCCCACCTCTGGCAATCACTAACCTATTCTCTGTATCTTTGTGTTTGGGTTTATTTTATTTCAGTTTGTTTTTTCTTCAGATTCCACATAGAAGTGAGAGCATGTAGTGTTTGTCTTTCACTGCCTGACTTATTTCACTTAGTATAATCCCCTCAAGGTCAATCTATGTTGTCACAAATGGTAATAGATCTCATCCTTTTATATGGCTGTATAACAACACCATATATATAGTGATATATACATATATATGTATGTATATATGTATATGTATATATGTGCACATATACATATATATCTATATGTATGTGTGTGTGTGTGTGTGTGTATAAAATATATCACATTTTTATCCAGTCACCCATTGATGGACATTTCTTGGCTATTGTAAATAATGTTGTAATTAACATGGGATACACATATCTCTTCAAGTTACTGTTTTCATTTCCTTCTGATAAATATCTAGAAGTAGAATTGCTAAATCACATGGTGGTTCTGTTTCTTGAGGAATCTCCATACCCTTGTCCAAAGAGGCTATACCAACTTATATTCCACCAACAGTACACAAGGTTCTCTTTTCTCTACATCTTTGCCAACACTTGTTATTTCTTATCTTTTTGATAATAATCACTCTAACAGATGTAAGTTGACATCTCATTGTGATTTTGATTTGCATTTTTCTGATGATTAGAGATGTTTAGCACCTTTTCATATACCTGTTGTCCATTTGTATGTCTTCTTTGGAAAAACTCAGACCCTCTAGCCACTTGCTAATTGGTTTTTGTTTTTAGTTTTTTTTGCTCTTGAGTTGTATGAATTCTTTATATATTTTGAATATTAACTCCTTATCAGATATATGGTTTTTAAATATCTTCTCCCATTTAGTAGGTTGCTCAGAGCATTGCTTCTTTTTAAAAGCATTATTTCATCTGAGGGTTTTGAAGGGGCGGGGGGTGGGAGGTTGGGGGATCCAGGTGGTGGGTATTGGAGAGGGCATGGATTGCATGGAGCACTGGGTGTGGTGCAAAAATAATGAATACTGTTACGCTGAAAAATAAAAAAAAATTTTTAAAAAAGAGTATGGTACAAAAAATAAAAAATAAAAATAAAATAAAATAAAACCAAAAAAAGCATTATTTCCTTAAAAAAAACAAAAAACAAACAAAAAAAAACAGAAACAAAACCCCACCACAGAAGAAAGCAACAGCAAGCTTTCTTTCTTTAAAATTAAGTCTAACAGGTACAATATAAACAGACTCAATAACAATACCATTTGTTCAATTTTTCAATGTGTATAACTTGAGTTTTTATCTGATTTTTGGCACCAGGAGTCCTACATTCTGTGAACTTTTTGGCAAAAACCACATGGCATGTTTCCTTGGTGAGAGTTCATTACATCTCTAGACTTGGTTTGATTCGCTTTTCACAATTTGAAGGAAAACTCATTTATAACAAAAGTGGAAGTAGAGAGAACTCAAAGAATTATTTAAGAAGCTCCTTCTCTTTTTTCTGATTCTGAAGTCCTAGTGCTGTAAGTAAAGCACTATTAAAGCCAAGTGCTACTGAAGCAACAGACTGCCTTGTGGCTTCTACTGCTCTGTGGTACCAAAACTCTTCTCCCTCCAGAGCACAGTTAGAGGACATTGCCATTCCCCTTGCACTTGAGGCCATGGCTGCATGACTGGGTCCTCTTGCATGAGTCTATCCTATAGTTCTGGCTGAAGCTTTAAGAAACCTCCATGTGATCCTCTTTTACCCCATTTTCTGGCTAGCTGTGGAGAAGCCAGTAGAAGACTCTGAGGTCCCAAGATGGCAGAGGAAGACTGGATTTCTGAGTGACCACAAGATAAGCTGCTCACTGATTCACTCTGTTTCCGATGTTAAGCCATTGAGATTTGGGAGTTTATAACAGTAATCACTGTTACTTATCTCAGGTAAAATATTGTTAGAAATGGTGCTCCCCAGAGGTAACTGGCATGTAGTCCTATCAGAGGCACATCTTCCAGATATCTGGCAGGAATGCACGCAAAATACACAAATTGCACAGCATCAAGAAAAGCTGGCTTTCATCTGTTTTACTCAAAGACTACCACAGCATGGCAAAAGTAAATTAAGGTTTCCCAGAACTAAGGAACAAATTTTTAAACATAAGTTGAAATGATGTGCAATGCACTTGTTAGTGAATAAGAACTTTTCTTCATTCTTTAAATCAAATTTAAGCTTAAACTATCCCCCTTTTACTCCCGTTGAATCCAGTAAGTATAGGCAATAAATCTGATAATACTTCTGAATCTTTCTTCATCAAACAGAAAACTCTTCCAAAGACTTCTCTGAATATCACTACTACCCCGTGACATATTTCCTTTTAAAACTATAAAATAAATCCATCCACACATACTTTTTGAATGTTTATTACATCCAAAGTACTGATATAATTTTGTGAAGGAAGAAAAAGAGACTATATGGACCCTCCAATCCCTTCATAATTCAAGCTGTGTGGTTTTGTTTTTTTTTTTCCACATATATACTTATGGTGGTCAAGAAAGATCTTGGATGCAGGATGTAGGCGAAGGTAGATGAGACAGAAACAGAATGATGGAGTGGGAACAGAGGGATATGATAATGAGGAATGTGAGGTAGGAATTGTCTATTACTAACAAATGAAGGAATTGACCAGATATTCTGAGTTGTAGAGGTCTCCCCATCCCCCACTCCCATCAATACAGGTATCACCCAGCTCTGTGGCTCCTGAACTCTTCAGCCTTAAAGTTTCTATGCAGGTTTACATAGCTTGATGACCATTGAACTAGACTCCAACCCTAGAGTCCCTTGGACCAAGGCAGACTTTATAGGCTGAGGATCCTGGGAACGGTCCTGTGAAGGAACCCAGGCTCAGGTTTTCCTGGCAGACTGAAATGGAGCCTAGGCTCTGATTCCTTACAACTCTCAATGGCACTAGGTAGATTAAGGTTTACATCTGTAGTTCTATGGCTTATGAGTGGATGATTTATATGTTGCTGCTCTAAACCTCTAGTCTCCTCAGCTATAACATGGGAATGATAAAAGAACATATCTCTTTGTGTTATCATAAGAATTAAATGAGATGATATATGTAAAGGACACAGCAGTGCTTGGCACATAGTAAGCACTCCAGAAATGGTAGCTGTTTTATTATTTCATGCCTCATATACACAAGAGCCAAGATTCTAAAAGAAAAAAAAAAAAAGTCTTTAATTTCACCTAATTCTTTTTTTTTTTAAGATTGTATTTATTTATTTGACAGACAGAGATCACAAGTAGGCAGAGAGGCAGGCAGAGAGAGAGGGGGAAGCAGGCTCCTTGCTGAGCAGAGAGCCCGATGCGGGGCTCGATTCCAGGACCCTGAGATCATGACCTGAGCCGAAGGCAGAGGCTTTAACCCACTGAGCCACCCAGGCGCCCCTCATCTAATTCTTTCAACCAACCAGAAAATTGAAAACAAACAAAAAACTCCTTCTTCATCTGAATAACCTAATTATGAACTAAAGAACGCTCTGAAAATACTTTTTTAAAAAATACTTTTAAATACAATGAGGTACTTTGAAGACTTAACAAAAGGCCATCACAATTTCCCCCAAGTGTATGGCAGAGGTAAAATTATTTTCCCTCTATTTTAAAGTCATTAACAAATAACCTGACTCACTGAAAGAAGAGGTTCTGCAGATTGCCTTGGGTGGCCTGAAATAAGTTTGTTGAACAAACAGCACATTATGTTAGCTAGAAATTATTTTTCAGTGTCCAATCAACTAAGTAAGAGATGTTAACCTGTCAGCTGCTCCAAAGTCAGGAAGCCTGTGGTCTATGCAGGGGTAGGGCAGCCAAGGAAGGTAGTGGGAGGACGGGTGGTGTGGTATTCAGAAGTCTCACAGCAAGGGCCAATTATTACTCGTCATGGAATACTAAGGCTTTGCCAACCAGAATGACTCTTCCTGTACTTAGAAACCAATACCTGCTTTGGTTATCTTGCCTCATATCCCCCAAGGAATAGCTGATAACACAAGGAAGTGAATTTAGAACTCTTAGCACTTACCTCTCATTTGCAAACTAATCCTGATCTTCCCATTTACTCTTTCTAGAAGATCCTTACATTAGAAAGAAAGCCTTTGAGCCCCATCCCTGTGGCTAAAGAAGTGTACCAGTTTTAAAAAATAAACGGAAGTTAACAATGATTACTTTCAATTATTCATGTACAAAACTTGTTCTTGGTGAGTTATACATGTCTGATTATTAACCTGAAGTAAAAGACCTCCTACATTCAGTGGGTGTCCAGTTTTCCTGACACAGCACAGGCAGAAAGTTCACTGAGAATACTGGTACGTTTTACTTAGTTCTAAAAAAGTCAAAAGGGTAGATTCCTGTCAAACAAACCTCCTGAAACATATTAGCTATTTCTTTCCTCGGGGCTCAGTTTCCTCCTCTGAAAAGTAAAGCAGCGGAAGGAGAACATTTTTGAAGTTTCCAAAGGTGAAATTCTGAGATTCGCTCTTGAGCCAAAAACCTCCAGTAGCAGTGAATCATGGGGACTTCCAAAATAATCTAGTCAAAACTAATACAATTATAGAATCTCCACTATAGCATCTGTTTGATTATCTCCACTGGAAGAAAATTTACTACCTTCTGAGGCAGTCCAATCAAACTTTCAACACACTGGAAGTTTCTTTGTCCTATTAAGTTGAAATCTGTTTCTCTATAATTTTGATGTGTAGATCATGAAAACTGAATATTGTAATCATACCTCTCTGTTTCAGGCTTGCTATATTGAATTTAATGACTTCTTTATGTAGCCTTAAAATAAGTGTAAATGTGTGTATGTGTGTGTGTGTGTGTGTGTGTGTATAGGTATATATAATATACCTTTGTATATTGCTTTATATAATCTCTGTGTATTGCTATAGCTGAAGAGTAGGAACATCATTTAAGTTATGAGATCTTGAACTACATTCTCTATGCCTATATGTTCTACATCCTCTCTACCTACCTATATTTTCTACATCCTCTACACCTGTATATTCTACATCCTCCATACTTACATGTTCTACTTGCCACATTCTACCTTCCAACAATTATAACAATAATCATCAGATGTTCAGAAGCACATTCGTGTTTACTACAATGCAGAAAGAAATCCACAAAAATCTGCATTTTCATGTGGATTTTGTATAGATAAGCTTTTTGAACAAGTGAATAAAGGTATGTAGCACATGCATATACTCATAAAGGATGATATTCAAATATCTAGAAAGCACTATAAAGTTGATTCAAGCATCGTATTACCACAACCACTTAGTTCTGATGTCTTTGAAACTTTATCACATTAAACGTACAAGAGAGCTCTTATACTCCAGGTTTTCAGCTAATGAGTTCCATTCAGTTGAGCTCTAAATAATCACATATTCATTTTTGTTTACTCTTATTTGCTACAACTATAGTCATCCACAACACTTCTCTAAATGCTGGAATCCAAATCTTTCTTCACATTAATCCTAATCACTTTTCTAGGAATTTGGGTTTGCTTGATTGCCTTTACACTTTCAAATGAACATCGTATTACCTATAAAGTCAGAAATAGCTGAACTTATTGAATATCTTGATTCTAGAGAGCACAAAATGAACACAGCAACATTCATGGTCAAGCATTTAATATATCTTTTTCAGATTATTAAAAAAGTGAAGAGTTGTGTTTGTACTCACAGATGGTATTGGAAATACATGTGAGCACTTCTGTGCTTCAGAATAATCTTGAAGGAGAAATTTAAAAGTATTTGTGAGTGCCTATGAGGTCAAAGTATTGCCTAGGCAAAGCAACAAAATAAACACTGCTATGAACATTGCGTTTCAGCTGTCTCATTTGTAAAATGGAAGTAATACCACCAAATTCTTATGCCTGATAAGGTGTTTATAGCCACCAGAGGAGCCAAAGGCATATGAAAGAATACCGACAACCCTAGAAAGTATCATATAAACATTAAGACATTAAATTAGTTGCCACTACTGTTGCTATCCATAGTAGTACCATTCTTATTTGAATACCATCCTAAATGTCTGAATCTCATATATTTTTTTTTTTAATTCAAGCTAGAATTTTTTGGAGGACAAATTTTCTCAAGACATTTTAGAATTTCCTGCTTATTTTACTTGTAGCCAAAAGTACTACAAAAACAGCCACTCTTGTAATTCTTTCACACCTCTGTTTCCAATCCTGGCCAGACTCTCAAATACAAAAAAGACGTATTAAGATAGTCAGGGGAAAAGTTCAATTGCTGCTACCCAAACTCTGAAACAAACTGTGGAACAAAAGTGATGCTAGCAGTTTTCTGGTACTCATTTACGCTCCTTCCACCTATTGAGATGGTCGATCTGCCCTAATTTCCAGAATTTGATGATTAAACATTTTAATTACCTATCATGATTTCCTTATATTTGTAATCCTGATTTCCAGCACAAAATCCTCTAGCTACTCAAGGCCATGGAACATATAGGAGCATCCAAACCTTGCCAGACTTGAAACTTTAGGTTACACATCTAACATTCAGCAAATCTAGTTACAGAAGCACTTGATAACTAGTTGTGTTATATTTATTGCCTCTAACACCCACTCTAATAAGAATTCACAAGGTCAGGAGAGTCTGGAAAGGGGATGAAGGCCATCTTGGTCTGAGGGGAGAATCTCAAAGCTCAGTGTTTTCCCTCTAGCTTGCACTAGATCTCGGAGTGATAGAGGAGTTTACATCAACCTTCTTCAGCTAAAGAGAGAGGGCTGTATGAGATAGACAAAGGATAGCATGGAAAATAATATGGAGGGGGATAGAATTCTTAATGGTAAAAAAAATACCCACAAACAACATGGGAACTAATATTCAGGTAGATTAATTTTGCATGTTTTGATGATGTCATTCTTTTAAGGGCCATTAGGAGTCACCGAGTTATTTAAAGAGAAAGGTTCAAAAGATTTAGGGGAACTAAGAACCTGCAGTTTCCAGGAAACATAAAGCACACATCTAGTCTGGTGTGCCTATAAGTGTATAATTAAAGGAAGAAAGCCTTAGTGCTTTTCTAGTGATGGCAGCCAGGACTCCTATGTTTTATTTTTTTTACCTAAAAGAAGAAAAACAACAACAGTGAAACTAAAACCACCAAGTTCAATTCCATGGGCCAAATCCTAAAAATAGGTCAGATCCAGCATTCTTATGGAAAGAAATACAAAGTAAGAAAGAAAAAAAAAACCAAAAACCAAAAAACAAACAAACAAAAAGAACAGAAGATTGGAACTGCTTTTCAAAATCATCTGAATTTGATGCCAAGTCCACAAGGTGGCTTGGTTTTTAGGGTCTTTTGTTTATTGTGTTAAGCTCTGCACAGTGGCCATGTTCATGATGCTGGGACGTGACAGAAAAGAAAAGGTTATTGAAGGGCATACATGCTTAGTTCTTTATACCAATGCTCACAACATACAATTTCAGTTCTTATGGACAAAGTTCATAGCTGTAGTTTAGAGTTGCATATGTTAGTTCTCCATACAATCATACCAAAAATGGTGGGATTAAACATGTAAGAGTTCATACTCTGCATTTTGAATATGGCTTTCAGTATGTTTTTCTGCATGTATCACAAAGACCATGGTTTAAAATAATCCAGACTTTATTTTAGATTTGTGTCCCATATACATAGAGGGACACTAAAATAGGAATATTTAGAATGACAGAATGATTTAGAATCTTACTTCATTATCACAACATCACTCATAATCTTCTTTAGTTTAGAATATATTCCAAGATAGAGATTTATGTTAGAGTAGTTTCCCTAACAGATCAACTCAGTCATAACTTTCATAAAGGTGACATATCTACTGAGATAAAGAGAAAAGGCTCAGAAGTTCTCATGTTCTCCATGCATCTGCCTTCTAGATTCACCTTTCAGCAAATGCTTATTGCGTATCTACAGCCATGCCATGTGCTTTGCTGGACACAAAGGTAAATAAGGAAATTGGTGTACATTAGTGGAAAAACCTAAAATAATTTATGTAGCATGCTTAACTCATCGCCTGGCACAGAATAAGTCCTCAGTAGTATTAGCTACTACAGGAATGACAGCACTACTGAAGACCCTTCTACATATGAAAACACTCCAAGAAGGCTGTGCTTTCATTTTCCACAATGTACTGTGCTATCAATCTCACTTTTAATAGCAACAGGCTTTCTTCCTGCCAGGCAAACGGGGCCAAACAAGTATACAACAACATACAATACAATGAGTAACATGAATAGAATGGCAAAAACAAAGTATTATGGTCGCTCAAAATAGGTTGTGGAAATGAGGAAAGATTACCTTCTTGTGGGAGTTAATATTTGATCTGGGTTTTGAAAGATGGGAAGTGGTTCAGTGTGAGAGCTTAGCTAGATTACAGATTACATAAAGGGAGTGATCAGGCAATATACTGACTAATCTTAAATGCCGGGCTAAGAGCTTGTTTTAGATTTTACTCACCAAGGAAGAGGGAGTCAGTAAAAGCATTTGAACAGGGAATAAAATATACATATACATGTCTACTTGCATGCGTGCGTGTGTGTGTGTGTGTGTGTGTGTGTGTGTGTGTGTGTAAAAGTGCAACACTACACTACTCCAAAATACTTTTGTCCTTTCTGGTCTGTAATTTATATTCTAGGAAGTAATACAAGGGTCTTGCTGCAGGGGACAAGCTAGAAGAGCTGGAGGTGCATAGAAGGCTCTCTGAGGTCAGGAATTGCCACCTGTGGTTGGCTGGACCACAGGCCTCCAATGGGAGGCTGGGTGACAACCTGGACCCAGGATCTCCTGGAGCAGACTTCACCTCAGGAGACCTATGGATACACTTGGAGCAGGATGGATAAAACCTCTGTAGCCTGCCTGTAGAGGTCCCAGGAGGGATGCCTGATTTGTCCTGGAGCACTTGCACAGGAAGGACTGTGGTAGAGGATTAAACTTTACTAGATGCTCCACAGGTTGGGAGAGAGCTCCTGCTTAGTTCTGGAGGGATATGGAAAGATAGAAACATTTCTGATCTTCATCTTAATATTCGGACGATTCTTTGTCTACTGTTTGGTGTATTATTTTCCTAGGACTACTGTGACAAACAAACTGTGACAAACCACAGAAACTTATTCTCTCAATGTTCTGGAGGATGGAAGTCCAAAATTAAGGTGTTGGCAGAACCATGCTCTCTTTGAAGGCTTTGGGAAAAGAATCCTTCCTAGCTTCTTCTAACTTCTGGTGACTGCTGGCAAGCCTTCATGTTCTTTGGCTTGTAGATGCATCACTCCAATCTTTGCCTCTGCTTTTACCTGGCTTTCTTTCCTGTGTGTGTCCATGTCCAAATGTCCCTCTTCTTATATGGATACCAGTTACTGGTCATTAGATGAGGGCCCACACCAACCCAGTGTGACTTCATCCTAAATTGATTATATCTGCAAAGACCCTATTTCCAAGTAAAGTCATGTTCACAGGTTCCAGAGATTGGGACTTCAACATATCATTTTGGGGAACACAATTCAACCCATAATAGTTGGTTAGTAAATTACTGAAGAGGGTATAGAGTGTCTCCTACCAACACTTAACAGTAGCTTCTGATCCAGTGACCTGATATCTTAACTGAGGACTTACAGAGCCATAAGTGTCCGGGATTCTGGGAGGTAGGGACACAAAACTCCATAAGTGCCTGGAAAAAAAAAGCCTCCAACCTCCCAGCACTTCTGATATCCTCACAACAAACTGTCCCAGAGTCAAGTCTCAAGAGGGAAGGAAGCTATAATTAGAAGAGAGATCCACCTGAAGTGATGGAATTTAAGACAACCCTATCCTGTTTTATAGCTCTCTTTACCCCAATCCCCACCCACACCCCAGGAGGTACACTCCCTGGCCATCTCTCATAACCTGCAAGAGGGGATGTGGTTAGGCTGTCTGTCCTGAGATAGCCCAAAGAAATGCACCAGAAGGGAATTTTAGGACCATTACTGATCTGTGCATAGATAGAAATGTTGGTCAATTTCTACTTTACACTTCTGTTGATGAATTCTTAAAAAGAGTTTTGTTTGACAAAAAAAAAAAAATTCAAAAAAGTTTTATTATTGCTTTTTAATTGCCATCTCAGAATCAGAATCTTGACATGTTAGAGATTCAACACACTGGTGAGAGGATTACAGGAACAGATTTTAACTCTATCCTTAGGATGTGCTTATATTTCCACTGACCCACAATGACTGCTAATGATAGCTGATGGGATTTATCACAATTGTAATAAATTCTTTGTTTAGTAACTTATAAAATTGTTTCAAGTCTGCTTGCCTTCCTAAATGCCAAGTACCATGAATATTAGGGCTCTATCTATTTAATTTGCTTCTATAACCCTAGTATGATACTCATTATATAGTAGGAGTTCAATAGATATTTGGGAAATGATTATAGGCCAAAAGGAAATGGAAATGAAGACCCAATAAATCATTCTGTAGTTATGGACTTGGTCATTACATGAACATGAATCAGCCAGGATTATTGAGCTGGGAAATTATTGACTTTAAAGGTAGATAGGCATAGAGTTGACTTGATCTGTATCCCAGAGAAAACTAAGGCACCAAATCCAGTGTCCAGCACCAACTTAGAACATAAGTAGCTAAAAGCTTGCTCATATCTTGAATTCAAATTCAAACTTATTTTATTTTTTTTTTTAATTTTTTTTTTTTATTTGACAGACAGAGATCACAAGCAGGCAGAGAGGCAGGCAGAGAGAGAGAAGGAAGCAGGCTCCCCGCTGAGCAGAGAGCCCGATGCGGGGCTCGATCCCAGGACCCTGGGATCATGACCTGAGCTGAAGGCAGAGGCTTTAACCCACTGAGCCACCCAGGCGCCCCTCAAACTTATTTTAAAAAGTGATTAAATCTATATTGTTTTGATTTTACAGAAATTTCTCAATTGATAAAGAAACTAATAAAAATATTATAAATTAATCCACTCTACTATAGTATATCGTTTTAAAGTATTAGCATGATTTTATTTTTAGTTTTGTCTTTTACCTATACTTGTTAGTTCTCCCCTTAAAATAGATTACTATATCTTCTAGTTCAGGGTTGTATACCAATATGAACATACTAATTTTTCACAGCTTTACTCATTAAAATTAGTATTTGTGCTTTCACTGCTCAATCCTTTTAACTTTCCTATATGTCTGAAAACTTTCATAACAATACTTTGAGAAAACTAAAGTTAGAAAAGAGGAATAGGTATGGGTCACTTATCATCACTGAAAAGACAGCAGGTACTTACTTAAATGTTATATATTAATGAAATGACTTTTTAAACTCTTGTTTTCACATTTATCAGCATGCTCTACCACTTAATTGCTCTGCAAACCTTGGGCAAGTAATTTCTCAGAGTTTCTTCTGCAACACAAGAATATGTCACATGCCCAAAGGTAGTGGTTTGAGTCAGACAATTTCTTGGTATCATTTGGTATAATTTCCTGATTAATGTTAATAGAAGTAGAATATAAAACTCCAATTGCCTTAATCTATTAACAGTTATAAGCTCCCTCATGCATGTAGGTGAACCATAGGAAATTGCTATTTTTATACTCACAAATTGTCAAATATCAGAGGTTTCCTGTGATCCAAGATAATACATACTGATATAGATAATAAAACTTCTACAAGATATTCTATTTAGTCAACATGTACTTACTTGGCACCTACTTTATGTCAGCAACAAGTGTCTTTGTATGTCAGAAACAAGGAGGAAAAGTCCATGAATTAGAGGTATATATAGCGCAGTCTCTTTCTCTCCAGCTTTCTGATCTAATAGTGATGCTTATCATGTGTTATGGAAACACGGAGAACAGACCACTAACCCTGACTGTTCTACTGAAGAGGACTTCACCAAAGACATACTAGGAGTCTCTCAGAAAAGAGAAAGAGAAGTAAGGGCACTAAGGCACCAGTGTGAGCTAGCATGAAGGTATAAAAGGATATTTGTCCTGAGACAGGAGGTATAGATTGGGTCCTAGCATAAAGGTCATGCTAAGGAGTTTAAGATTTTGTCTTAGTTTATAATGTCATTATTAGCTTTGATTTTGAAAAAGATTAATTTTAGATAGATAACTATTGTGACAATGTGAATGATACACTAAAGTTGGGAGAAGCTGGTCTCCAGGTGACAAAATAGGAGGCTGCTGCAAATGAATGAGAGCATGAGGACAGAAAAGAGAGGCTGGATTCATAGAGATTTCTGGCAACAGAACTGATAAGATTTGGCAACACCATCAAATATAACTGTCATCAAATTTGAGAACTTTTAGGTCATTGTTTCCTCAAATCTTTTCTGCATTGTTTTCTATCTCCTTTCAGACTCCACTTATATTCATGTTAGACCTTCTGATATTGTCCTACAAGTGACAGAGTCTTTGTTCATTTTTATTTTAAATCTTCTCCCTCTTTGTTATATAGATTTAATAATTGCTATTATGTATCTTCAAATTCATTGATTCTTTTTGTCATCTTCAATTTGCTCTTAAACCCATCCAGTGAGTTTTTCTTCTTCCTTTCGGATATTATATTTTTTATTTCTACAGTTTCCATTTGGTTCTTTGTTAGAATTTCTATTTCTCTATTGAAATTTCCTCTACTAACTTATTGTGATCATATTTTTCTTTATATTTCTAAATAGTTGTAACAGCTGCTTTAAAATCTTGTCTGTTAATTCCAGTTTCTTGGAGCAATTCTCCACTGCTTATCTTTGTTCTTTAGTATGGGTATCACTTTCTGTTTTCCTCATATTTGGTCATTTTGTTTTGCATCCTGAATCCTGTACAGAATACACTACATTTCTCTGGAGATTACTGAGGTTTTATTAGTTTTCACAAGATACCTTGGCAAACTTAAACTCCAAACTGTTTGCCCCAAGGTGGTCAGCAGCTGAACTCTCTGTTCAGTCCCTCCCGTCTTGGGTGGCTGTTCCCTACCACACATGCACACGTCATAAGTCAACCAGATATTTGGACAGAATTAACATGCAGAATCTGGGACTCTCCTTCTGTGTCTCTCTCCTTTCTGGGATTTTCACCCTCACTCTCCAGTAATTATGGTAACCCTGAATACAGTGCTGACTGGAGCTGCCCTCAAGTGACAAGTATTAACTATGAAAAAGCTCACTGGGCACTATTCTATTTCCAAGTACCAATGCTTCTCCAGTTTCTGCCCACCTTTGTTCATCCTCCAGTAGCTTTAGATAGTTGATTATATATATATATATATATGTATATACATATATATATATATATATACACATATACACACACACACAAACACAACATGTGCATATGCATCTGTGTGTGTATAAAATTATGTTTGTATTGTGTGTATGTGTGTGTAATTGTTACCAATGGAATGTTGATCTGATCTGAGCTACTCTGCCACTACCAAGAGAACACATACCTAATATGAGATTAGATGTATTCTCTGTTTAGAAAGTAACCAGGGGAAAAATAAGTAAGTAATAAAGTCCTTAAATGAAAAGTGAAATATATCAAGAAAAAAACAAATAACCCTAAGAAAAGTAAGCAAAAGAATGAACAAGTATATCACAGAGGGGTAAAGACAAATGGTCAATAAACATATAAAAAATGATCAACTCTAGCAATAGTCAAGTAACTTCAAATTAAAATAACAATATTATACCTATTTTTTGACAAAAACTAAGACAACTAACAGCCAAGATATGGATCAATGGGAATTTCTATACAGTGCTTAGAGGAAGACAAAAATTGTACAGTGGAAAATAATGATACTGTTTTGGAAAGTTGATCATTTGCTATTCCATTCCAAAATATACACAATGTAGAAAATCTCTTTGTGCATCAGGAGTACTAGAATGTTCAGGGAAGCATGTTTCATAATAATATAAAAAAAAATCATGGAAATAAAATATCCACTTCCAAAAGAGTGGAGAAATTTCATACATTCTCAAAGTTAATATTCCACAACGATGAAAAGAATAATCTACCACTAGACATTAATATGTATTATCTTAGAAACAGTATCAAGTAGAAAAAGACTAAATACATACATTATGAAACTATTTTTACAAAGCTCAAAAAACAAGGAACTAAATAATATCTTATTTCAATTCATATGTCTACATAGTAAAATTATTTTTTATAGATATTATTTATTTACTTGAGAGAGAGCAAGAGAGAAAGAGAAACTGCACACAGGGACAGAGGAAGAAGCAGACTCCCCACTGAGCAGAAAGCCCAACATGGGGTTCCATCCCAGGACCCTGAGATCATGACCTGAACCAAAGCAGATGCTTAACCAACTGAGCCACCCAGGTGTCCCACTAAAACTATTTTTTTTTTAAAGAATGATTAATGAAAAATTCAGCATAGAGATCACCTCTGGGGGAAGAAACAAGAGATGGATAAGAATAAAAATGTACTGGTATTTTTCTAATTCTTAAGGAGGGGATGGGTTCACAGGCATTACTTTGAAAATATGCTTCATAAATTACTCATTTTTACATATAATCTTTTGTATGCTTAAAATAAAATATTAAAATGTAGAAGAGGCATAAAATGAATAGAACTTGAAAAAAGATGAATAAAAGCGTAATACCAGGAGAGATATCTTGCTGTCATGTTTTTAGCTGAGTAAATACTACTTGCCTAAATATATTTTTTGTAAATCCCAACTTTAATAACATTTAAATAATTAGGTACTTGGATGTCTTTTTGAATTAGCATATTTTTTGGAGTAATAAGACTTTGAAAAGTCATATTTTTGTCCAAAAAAATGACATTCTGATTATTCATAACATAGTGGCTTGTATAAAACATTTTTTGATGAATTAATTTTTCTTTTAAAGATTTTATTTATTTGACAGAAAGAGAGAGAGCACAGGTAGGAGAAGCAGCAGGCAGAGGGAGAGGGAGCAGCAAACTCCCCACTGAGCAGGGAGCAGGACACGAGACTCCTGCCAGGACTCTGAGATCATGACCTGAGCTGAAGGCAGATGCTTAACTGACTGAGCTACCCAGGCACCCCTTGATGAAATAATTTTGACTTCAATTTTAACATTCTGGCACTTGAAACTTAGTACTTAAGTTTATTATTTAAATAGGCCCTTCCCTTTGGTTTACAACTAGTTTAGAGTGCATACTAAACAACTATTATTATTGAGACAGAAAATATTAAAATTCATCATTCCCAAATAAGGTTTCTGAGTTAAGTTCTCTCCTACGCCAAAATCTTGTCTAAACTGATACATGCTTTTTTTTTTTTTTTTTTTGTCAAAATGTGGGCCATTTTGAAAGAAATGCTTTCATAAGAAAACCATGTATGATTAATGTTAATTTGAAAAGGTACCCTAAAATTCTGTGGTCTTCTGAACATCACATGTTGAAAGAAAGCTATTTGGGATCATATTGTAAGCTTCCCAAAAAGGCCAAGGAGTCTTTTTCTAGTGATGTTATAGAGTTCATCTTGAAAGCAGCTGGAAATATTTAGGGAAATAGTCACAATTTAGAATGTAATTAGATTCTTAGTCATCAGGGTAAAGAACATACCAGACAACAATCAGTATGCCAGGCTTTTTCAAACCAAGGACAGAAAGTGAATTGTAAATCTAGAAAAGATTTCCAGAAGGGAAAAACATTCTTATTTCTTCTACTTACCAAGTATGTTTTAAGTTCTCTTGGGTTGGTTTTTCCAATCTGGTGATACTGGAACACTGAAAAATTTAAGTATAACTGATTAAGAGCTGGGAAAAGTTGAGATCCTTCCCATTCAAGAGTAGTTTGCAGACCAGATGGGATCTTGGTTGAAATTCAGAACCAAGTCTGGGGGCCACCCAGGCTTACTGAGTCAAAAATCTTCATTTCCACAAGACCCTCCCACATAATTTATGTGCCCATTAAATTGAGGGACTCCCTGGTGTAGACTGAGTTTATTTCAAATAAAATTACATAAAAATCATATTCTTTTCTTCAGGTTATTATAGTTCACATAAATGCTGTGAATAATAAGGAAGTCCTAAAGAGAGATGGTACACTTTGCTTTTCCTCTCTCTTCTAACTAAAACAAAAAATGATGATTATATCTCCTATCCTGGATATTAATTTTTGTGAACTGGGAAAGTTAGAAAAGCAGGTGTTTCCCTTAGGATGAAGGACACATACAAGACCTTCAAGGGCAAATATTAAGCTAGAATTATTATTCTGTTAAAAATCCTTTCTTGTTGTGTTTTCTTTTAAGTTAAAAAAAAGACCAAAACCACACCCACTTATCCCAGTAGACATTAACCTTTCAGTGTATGAAGGTTGAGTTAAGGAGAATTGCAAGAAACCAGCTAAGATGCTGCCGTAAGAGTTTATAGGTAACATGAAACTAAACGTGTTTTACTTAGAAACCAGGCTTTTCCTAATTTCCAGCAAGTCCTGTCAGTTCTTGGTCCACTGAACTATGGGCACCTGTGCTCCATTTCCTCTGAAAGCCTTATCCAAATCATCACAGTCTCTCAGCTGGGCCAGAGCCTTCTAACCAACAGGTCCCCCTCCCTCCCGTTTGGCTTCCCTCTAGCCCTTCTCAGATGGTAGTCGGGGGGCCCTTTATAAACACAAACCAGACCACCCCCTCCTGGCTCAGGCCTTCCATAGCTCCTATGCAGTGGCCCAACGGACACTGCAAGGAAAGGCCCCTGCCTCACTTAACACAGGTATCCTCCTGCTCCCCCATGGTATTCCCACACCAGCCTCAAGTTCCCATTTCTGGCCCTTTCCTGCCTCAGGTCTCTGTACCTGCTCCTCTCATCCTATCCCAACACAAACACTCTGGCTCATTCTCATCTTTCCACTCAAAGTTTACCTCTGCAGAACAGCCTGTCCTGGCCAGGCCCCCTTATCTGAAATAGCAGCTTGCCCCTCATACCCTCCACTCTGTGGCTGTCACTGCTTCTCTCCTAGTACCCTATAGTGTAATCTGTAATCATCTTGTTGATTGGTTCTCCTGCTTACTGCCTGTCTCCCGAGCTAGACTCTGTGGTCCACGGAAACAGAGACTGGTCTACCTTTCTCACTGCCTGATCCCAAGCTCCCAGGACAGTATCTGGCACATAGGAGTG
Organism: Enhydra lutris kenyoni; assembly: GCF_002288905.1. Taxonomy (NCBI): domain Eukaryota; kingdom Metazoa; phylum Chordata; class Mammalia; order Carnivora; family Mustelidae; genus Enhydra; species Enhydra lutris. The sequence goes on along the minus strand of NW_019154101.1, from coordinate 26,404,686 downwards.
CCAAGTAAACATGTAATGAATGAATCAGTGAGTGAAATTAAAGAAATTAACATTATAAAGATATGATTCCTAGACAGTTCTTAAACATATATTGTAGTTAGTGATTGCTTTGTAACTTTCTTCAAATAGAAAAAAAAAAAAACCCTTAAATATATTCCAGTGATATTACTGAACTATAAATCATCATTAATATCTCTTTCATGTTTTTTCATAATTATAATTCATAGATACTGTGGCCACTAGACTAGGGAGAATATATTGGTCACCCAAGTCAAGCAGTCCAAATCACCTTTTATATTACAAGTATTTTCCTAAGAATCATATCTAATGTCACACTGATGATGGTCTCAGCTAGTTGTCTGCCCAATCCATTTTCCCTTCTCCTTCCCTAATAGGCCTCTATTGTTTTGGGGACATAAACGTGCCCAGATGGCACTTCTCAGCCTGCCTTTCAGTCAAGTGAGTGCCATGAAACACAGTTCTGGCCAAAGAGACAGAAACTTCAATCTTCAGAGAAAGTTTTGCATTCTTTTTTTTATTATTATTTTTATAAACATATAATATATTACTTGCACCAGGGGTACAGGTCTGTGAATCATCAGGCTTACACATTTCACAGCACTCACCAAAAGTTTTGCATTATTTTTTTCTTTTCCAGTATTTTATTTATTTATTTGACAGAGATCACAAGTAGGCAGAGAGGTAAGCAGAGAGAGAGGAGGAAGCAGGCTCCCCACTGAGCAGAGAGCCTGATGCGGGGCTGGATCCCAGGACCCTGGGACCATGACCTGAGCTGAAGGCAGAGGCTTTAACCCACTGAGCCACCCAGGTGCCCCAAGTTTTGCATTCTTGATAAAGATTCCACTAATTGCTCTGGGATGCTCCCTTCTATTACCAGCCTGGAAGTTGAACATGGTGGCTTGAGCCGCAGCAGCCCCCACTTAACCATGAGGAAAATATGAAAAGAAGCACAGAGATCTTGCTTCAGATAGTCTCAAGACACTGAACCAAAACCAGCAACTGATGCTTACCTTCAGATTTCTTGGTGAGCAAATGTGACTGTTTAAGCCATTGTTTTCTGATGTACTCTGCTACCTTAAAACCTGCAGTGAATGTTTTCCTATACATGCTACTCTACTCATTCTCTCCATGAGAACCAGAACCATCTTTTAAGAACCAGTTCAAGCATCCTTCCCTCCACAAGCCTTCCACATCTCTCCGAGGCAGGGTCCCTCTCATTCTTCTGGGCCTCCCAGTGCCATTACAACAGTGACTTGTGCTGTAACTGTCTTGTTATGTGCCTGTTCCCTCGGGTCTGTGAGACACAGGCCTGATATCTCATTCAGCTTTGCATCTTAATTAAACACCTAACATGCCACTGGTTACCACACCCCTGAAAATCATTCACCAAATAAAGGAATGAATGTCCTTCAGCCCATGGGTACTGTTTTGGAACCATTACATCTCACTGTGTCTATGAATAATTCATTTTTAAGCACCTACTACTTGCGAGACTCTATATTAAGGATAAAGTGCTGGACAAAGGGGACAAAATTTTGTCCCTGTGTAGATATTCCTCCATTGAAAAAACTTAGACAAATTGAGTGCAAATCAATTAGAGGGTATTGCAGGATATTGACTCTGAGCAGTAGTAAGTCGTGAAGGCAGAGATGATTATATACCCCAAGGCAGTAATGGAATGCAAAAAGTATTATTTAGAAAATAAAAGAGAAGTCTAAGTTTGCCTCGTTAGAATGTTAAGAAGAAAATCAATAATTCCTCTTCCACTATTTATGATGGATCTAGTTACTACTAAGGAATAGAAGAGAAAAAACTAAGATGAACCAGAAATACTTCTACTTATACACTCAGACACATGTACAGTGATGTGTTTTACATGATTGTTACATTATAACAGTCAAAATTTGGAAACAATCTAAATATTCCTCAACAGGGGATCCATTAAATAAAATACGGTAATTTCATACTACAGAATATTAGGGGCCATTAAAAGAATGAGGAAGCCCTACAGCTACTGCTGTAGGGAAAAAAAAAAAAGAAACCTTCTGAGATAGATAATGAAAAGAGAAGGGAAGCCTCAGAATAACATAGATTGCAGAGGGAAGGGAAGGAAGCAGGGGTGAAAACTGACACGAGAAAAAAAAAACAAAAACCTGAATAGTACTGCACCTATGAAAGAAATTAAACTTATAACTTCTTTCCCAAGGAAAAAACACCAGGCTCAGCTTTAATCCTTGATTCCTACAAAACTTTCAAGGAAAAAATAATACCGATATTACATAACATCTTCCAGAGAAAAGAAACAAGGGAATATTTACAATCTCATTTTATGTGGGCAGCATGTTGACGTCAAAATCTGATAAGAATTTTACAAGAAATAAATACACCAAAACAAGCCACTGTCTCCCATAAGCATGGTTGTAAAAATCATACACACAATATAAACAAACTAAATCCTATGGTCCATAAAAAGAATTAAACACCACAACCAAGATTGGCTTGCCCCAGAAATGCACAATTTGATATTTGGAACCTACTAATAAAATTCTACATACTCACAGGGAAAAAAAAAAGGAAAGAAAGAAAAAACTCACATGGTCATCTCAAAAGGTCCAGAAAAAAAATCATTTGATAAAAGTCAGCATTCATTCTTGGTAGAAAAAAATTCAACAGATTAGGAATACAAGGGAAATTCCTTAATCTGATAAAAGATAGCTATAAGAACAAAACAAATCAAAATAGAAAAAATCCTATAGCAAACATAGTAATTCACAGTGAAATAGGAAAAGCCTAACCCGTATCTCATCCTCATTACCCTGAATACAATGAACTATAAAAATATTTGCCATTAAATTAATAAACCAAATCAGAGAGAGCTGAGAAGTAACAACAGAGATGTTCTAACATAAATGGCTGATATGTACAAGGTCATGACCAACTAAATAAGGTATTCCAAAAATGTATGTTGTATTATTTAATTAAATACACTCTGGAATTACAATCATTCAGCTCAGGAATAATGGCAGTTCAATTTAAATTTGGCTCAGCAAATTAAATGCAAAATTTGAAACAGGGCAATAGCAAATGGGTCGATTTATTTCTTGTGTATTCGTATTTGTTTTCACCTTGTCTTGAAGACCTTTTACTCAGTTACATCTAATAATTTAATTTTATATTCTTAATTGCATGTTACTACTGACTTTTTGGTTTTCTTTGTAAGTTACTTTAAGTTAGTCGTGGAAGTAACCCCTGAAAAAATAAGTAAAAAACAAATAAAAGTTGGATAAAGCAGAACTCAGCTAACAAAGTCACTCTTTTTAAGGCCTCAAATTTTCTTATTGTGAGAAAAATATATATATCTAAATAACACCATATCCTAAAACATATTGTTCTTTGCCATTTAAAAATAAAGTTATTATTATTTTTAATTTAAATTCAATTAGCCAACACATAATATAAAATTAGTTTCTGATATAATGTTCAATGATTCATCAGTTGCATATAACACCCAGTGCTCATCACATCACATGCCTTCCTTAATGTCCATCACCCAGTTACTCCATCCACCCACCCAACTCCTCTCCAGCAACCCTCAGTTTGTTTCCCAGAGTCAAGAGTCCCTCATGGTCTGTCTCCTTCTCTTGATTTCTTCCCAGTTTTCCCTCCCTTCCCCTGTTATCCTCTATACTATTTCTTATATTACACATATGAGTGACACCATATGATAATTGTCTTTCTCTGATTGACTAATTTCACTCAAAGGCACTCAAAATTTAGATACCTGAATTATCAATAAGAATTCTGTTTAGACTTTACTTTAGTAGACATGATAGGGAAGAGCAGAGATTATCTGTGAACAAAAACTACTTTCTAAAAAAATATGACAGCTATTAACACGGGACATTATCTTTCTGTATTAAGTCTTTGGAGGTTCTAGGTTATTTAAAGTATGATGAACCTGGGGCACATGGGTGGCTCAGTTGGTTAAACATTTCCCTTTGGCTTAGGTTTTGATCCCAGGGTCCTGGGATTGAGCCCTGCATCGGGCTCCTTAATCAGCAGGGAGTCTGCTTCTCCCTCTGCCTCTGTCTCTTCCCCAACTTGTGCATGTGTGCTCTCTCTCATACTCACTCTCTCTCTCAAATAAACAAAATCTTTAAAAAAAAAAAAAGTATGATGAACCTTTCCCTGCAAGTTAAACCTTATAGTCCACATTAATAACATATAAAGATGACAATGTTGCATTCCAACATCAGATTTTAAATTACAAAGAACAAAATTTTGTGCCCATTCAGCTTAACCCTTAAAATGTCTTTTTTCCCCCTAACATTAAGACAACTCCCAATGCATAATGTAACAACTATGCTAATGATATGAGTTCCTTTAGAGAAGGAGTTGTGTTAGTTAATTAGCATTGGTTAGGCACTTGATAAAGAGTTGTCAAACGAATGAATCAGGTTTCATTCATTTTATTTTAAAAGAGAAACACCAAAACATGATTGTTACAAAATAAAATTAGCTTAGGAAGGTAATAACTACCAGTAGAAAATATTTCCAAACTGTCTGTTAAAAATAAGCAGAACATCTGATGATGGCATCAGGTTGAGAATTTGCCATGAACCAGTCACTTTGTATTTGTTATCTTATTTAATCCTTACCAAAGCTCTGTGAGGAAAATATGACTAGAATACACAGTTTACTGATGGGGAAACCAAGGTTTAGAGTTATATAACTTGCCTGAGACACATAGCTACAAAATGGTAAAGCAAGTGTTTGACCTCGAAGACTCTGTCTCTCAGATTTACTCTTTTAACCACTATGTGATCCCATCTTCAATTTTGTAAACCACTTTTCACTTACAGTATGTAGTCTTTGAAAGCCAATGGCGGGGGGGGGGCACTAGGCAGACTCTTACTTCCTAAAAGGAGATATGAAACATAATGAAATTGCTTATAATGGCACATATTGGAGCCAAGATGGTGGTTTTTAATAAAACTGAGAAAGGCTGGATTGCTTTCCCACAGAAATTGTGGAAACACAGATGCTGCCCAACTTTAAAAATGTAAAATAGTTCATGTTTTTGATCTCTGGACCAAAGGAAAAACTACAAATTCCACTGTTTGGAACATTTCATGGAAGAGTTTTAAAGGAAACAATTATTATAATCATGGTACCCACCAGCGCTGTGAGAGTCCAAGCTCTGTCAACATTTTCTTTATAAATTCGCTATTAGGACTTTCTAACTCATCCAGTATTATACAGCAAGAGCTTAAAAATCTGAAATGTAAGATCTTAAATGGTGAGTGATATTGTTCCAAGAATTAAGGAGGAAAATGGATATCATGTGATACAGACACAATAGAAAAATGTCTGGCTTATGCAACATTTTAACAGGTATTAGCTGTCTTTTACTTTGTTTTTCTTGCTTGGGAGGAAGGTTTAGGAGAGGGGGTGGGTTGATCTGGAATAGAAGGTTATATCGCAACCAACCATGAACAAAATTTTCAGTTTTTAGTATGTTACAAAGAGTTTGATAAACTCTTAAGAAAGCTAGATGTTGTCTCCACTTTCTGAGTCTGCACAAAGCCTTGGAATCTCATCAAGAGAGATTACGTTTAAGAACTCCGGCACTTTGCTTTTAGTCTAAACCATAAAAAGACTGAAAGAACCATCATTTCTAATCCTGTCAAGTACATTACAGCTAAATGGGAGCAAGAAGACATAGAGAAAAAATAATTATTCAGTCATAGTTCAGAACTTCAGCAAGTGTTGAGCTAAATTCCTTTCTCAATAAGGGTTAAAGTTGAAGGGACGGGATTCCTCAGAACATCCTTCTCTTATCTCTACTTTCTGTATCCCCTGCCACTGTTATTTTCTCATCCTTCTTCCTTGAGATGACTTGCCTTTAATATGAAATCAAAGGTAAAAAAAATATATAACAAATCCTATCTTACAAAGGCAAGTGAACTAAATGTTAACAACTCATTCTGGGGTGACAGTTCATGTCACCATTTATCATGCTTAAAAACCATAATGAATGGTTTGTAAAATCACATGGGATGGCTAAGTCAGAAGAGAGCCAAGCAAACAATGCAATCCACTTAATTCATGATGGCCAATCTACACAGTCACAAAATGTGGAAGAGACCAAGAAAGATTAGGTCCCTTACTGACACTGGGAAAACAACAAAACAAAACAAAACACAGTGCATTGCTCAAGACCACCCTATTTGCTGGGAACCACACAAACATAACCATATGTGGCTTCCTCTGCTAATCTATCCAATTAGAGTTTTACCTTATAGAGCTTTAAAAAAAATACCATCTACATGAAGTTTCAAATCTAAACTCCCCCAGCCTTCTAGGATTACTAAAACTCAGTTGGTTGATTATTATTGTGTAAAGTGATCTAGATTTATTTTCTGGTGGGGTCTGATATTCCCTACCAAAAGACTCAGCAGACTGTTTAAACCAACTTGGGATTTTTGTTTCTGGATTGATTTTACATAGTGAATTTTCACATCAAATATTCACTTAATGAATGAAGCCTTTTATTAATAGACCCATCTTAAACTGTCCAGTAAGTCTTAAAACTTTGACAATTATGGCTCTTTCCACTACTATGCTTTACATCTTATGAGTCACATAATTTTCTTATGGACCTTTTTTTGGCTACAAGCACATCCTAATACTAAACAAAAATGACTGAACAGTAAACTGATGCATGTGTCAGCATAATCTAAATATGGAAGGCATTGTCTTATAAGCAGAAACGGTGCTAAAATTCTAAAGTTAGAAGGTTTACTATAAGTAAGAAGCCAAAAGTTCAGACATTCAACCAAAGTTGATCCAAACCTCTTGGGTTGGGAAACATCACAAAAGCAGGCTTTTCCACGAAATGGCCTGTATTTCCTGTTTTTAGCTAAGCTGGAAGCGTAATGCGAACAATAGTTATTATGGCATGGCATTGCTTCTACTTTTGGTCTGAAAACACCAAGCAGAAACTGTGAGCGTGACGAATCCAAAGAAAAAAATGTTGGGCTATGAAAAGGAGAGTTAACCGGGACAGAATTTCCTAACTTGACCACCAGTTAACCATAGCTTGGACGCCCAGTGCGCTGTGAGTCACTAGCAACTTGCTCCAAAATAACACAAGAACATCTTGGGCTAAATCACTACTGGAGTATATTGTTAATAATATTCCCAGAAAAAAAAATTAAGCAGAAACAATTATTCAATGGGTAAGATGTCACTCACACAAATTCCTTTTTACAGAATAATCTGAAAATGAGATAGCATAAGAAACCTGCTAGACAGATAGTCTGATAATGTGATTCACCACATGCACGTAGAAATTTGGGGCAAAAATCACAGCTCCCACCAACAGGTTGATAATAGCTCTTCACAGGAAAAGCGTGGAATTGTTAAAGACAGAACACGAGTTGAATTTTCAAAAGCAAAGCCTCCAAAGTCTTATGGATTGTGAATATAGAGCTATATTTTGCATCTTCCAAAAGGCCACTTATCGCTGTTGTCTCAAACTTACTTTCTTAGCATCTTTAAAGCTAAAGCTTCCTAACTGACAAACTCAAACCACTAATATTCAACCATTTAGTTAGTATGATTAGAGAGACCTGTGCATTATTGTTTATGCATCCTCAATTAAGAGAGCAAATTTGGGAGCTACAGCTGTTTTCTACGTGATCGCTCCATGATAAACAGCAGCCCGTCAAGTTGGACAAGTCATCGAGTAATGCAATCTCTCAGTAACCTCTTCTATAACCTGGAAATACAATTACTCCCTAATAAATCAATCCCCAAAGCTGAAGCAAAAAACTCTACAATAAGAAAAAACAGGAGAAAAACAAAATGGACCAGAGAGCCTTAATAAGGGAATTTATCAACACCAACCTATCGAGGAGGTTTATGAAGCCTTACAGAGTGAAAAGTAAGAAAACAATGAGACAGCTCAACTGAGACATGGGTCTAGGGGTCACTAGCTTCCCCTTCCATCCTTCTGTGAAGGTCATTCCTAGCACCAGGAGCAAGCCAAGCCTAGTGGTTAGGGCAGTGTCCTTGGGGTTCAGGACTGGGTGGTAGAGTGACTCACCAAGGTCAAACAGAAGAGCAAAGGATGCATTGCTCAAAACTCGCCCTGGGGCAAGTTCTCCACCAAGGTCAGGGTATGAAGCCAAACAGGGCAAGAGTCAGTAAATTCTAGAATAGGCAGCTATGCCAGAGTTCCAGGCAGAAGGATCCTGAGAGGGCTTAGGCCTTTGGAGGGAATAAAGATGACAGGCCTCGCATGTGCATTTGGTGGGTACAGTCAAACGAGGACCTGCCCTACCGTCTGGGGCAAAAGTCCTGCACTGGTGTGTGCTGCTTTGCTCCGTTCCTGTGTTCTGCTTTGGCAAGCTCCATTTTGCCACAATTCCTTCCTCCCCTCTTTGTTTGCATCCCTGATACCTCATATGTATGTCTCCAGGGGTTTATACTCCAGGCCTAAGTAATACTTCACATGAAAGCAGATTAATCAAGGGCACATACAGTATGTTTATTATTCATTTTTAGGACTGGGTTAATAATTCAGCAATTGTAGCTAACGGCTAAAAAAAGAGAGATAAAGGAACAATGGTTCCCTTGTACTGGGGCAGCCAGGCTTCCTCCCTGGAGCCGTGCCACTGGCGGGTGGGCTCTGAAACAGGCCTGAACTCTGCTCTGGGGCCACCTTCTCTCGATGGTAGAGCCTGGAGGCGTGTTCCTGGACTTGAATTTAGCAGACTATGTGTATTCGTTTGTTCAACTTTGATCCCATGACAAAAAAAAAAAAAAGAAGAAGACTGTGTGTGATTTCATGAGAAGGACTAGCCTGGCTGACGTAATCCGAAACAAAGGGAACTCAACTACACAGAAGCAAAACAAATACATATGGAGTGGCTCTCCTCGTTTAAAAATGACATGACAATGAAACCCTAAGAGTGAGTTATGCATTGGGGCAAAGACAGCGTCTCATTTTGTATGTCCCAGCATTGGAGGGCATATGGCATATGGCAGACATTCTATTAACACTCTGTGAACTAAACTGAACCATATTGCTTCATATCCCCACCTCTGGTCTCCTTTCATCCATTCAGTTAACCAGCTGCACTCGACCTCAGCTCAGCCATCACTTCCTCAAAAAGACCCGCCCAGACCTCCCCAAGGTGATCAATACCCCCAAGAACACTATTATGCACACTCCTTCAAAGCACCTATCAGCCGTAATTGTACATTTACTTGCAAAGCTCTTTGATACAAACAATACAAACCATAAACAATAAATTCCAAAGAGGCAAGAACTGTGCCTTTTTGTTTTTCGCTCATGCAGTAAATGTTGTTTTTGTTGGCACTTGGTAAATATTTGTTAAAGTAGTGGACCAAGAACCCATAATTTTCATGGTTTCCTCTCATTCTAATAATACTCACAAGACCTCAAATAATGTGAAATAAGTTATCCAACACACACTCACATAACAGTCAGAGCTGGAAAAGCAAGTGTGCAATGCAGGGCCAGCCAGTGAGGAAGAATTTTAATAAGGCAAAGGAAAAATGCAAATATCTTTCATTATAGCTAGAAGTTAAGTCTCCATTCTGGAACATACCATTAAATTGCTTATGGGTAAATGTTTACTGTTTTATAGGCATCTCAGTTGTCTCATTTTTTTAAAGCATAATCCACTAAATTGAACCCCTGAAGGTCAAAACCCCTCAAATATTGTCTATTTTATATGGCCTAATCTAGCAGACAATGTATGTTTGCTTACATAGTTTAGTTTAGCCATATGTAAGCAGTTCTTCTGTGAAATTGTTCTCTGTACCTTGGAAATAAAAAAAAGGGGGGGGGATGCTCTGCTGTTTCAAAGTATAATACTGAAGAACACGAACTATGGTAAATGACAATACTATTTTCTAGTTGAAGACAAAGAAGGAGCAGAAACTGAAATTTAGCCATATTTAATCTAATATCTGAACATTTACAATAAACCAATATATCCAATTATTCTAGTCCACAACTTATAAGTAACATTCCAGGAGAATAATTAAGAGGCTAAAAAAGATCATCAAAGAGGGCTATTGCTCCAACTGGACCATATTATGCGGCATCCCTTGGGTGTCAGCATACTCAGAACAAAAGATTCAGTAGTGAAAGACACAGATACAGCCCCTGCCCTCAGGCACTTATAATCAATGCAAGAGGTCTCAACAGACATGTACAAAGATGTTCAACATCTCTCAGCATCAGGAAAATGCAAATGAAAGCCATAATGAGTTAGCACCTTACTCCTCTCAGAATAGCTAAAATCAAAGAATTAAGGAATCACCCATGTTGGTGGGGATGTGGAGAAAAGACATCTCTCATGCACTGTTGGTGAGAAGGTAAACTGGTGCAGTCCCTGGGGAAACCAGTATGGAGGTTCCTCAAAAAAAAAAAAAAAAGATAAGAAAAAAGAAAAAAAGAAAGAAATATCATACAATCGAATAATTCTACTATTCTACTACTGGGTATTTACCCAAGGAAAAGAAAAACATTAATTCAAAAAGATATATGCTCTCCTATGGTTATTGAGCATTATATTCACAATAGTCAAAAATTATGGAAGCAACCCAGGTGTCCATCAACAGGTGAATGGATAAGGAAGATATGGTAGCTATATACCGTGAAATACTATGCAGCCATTAAAAAGGATGAGATTGTGCCATTTGTGACCACATGGATGGACCCAGAAGGCATGACACTAAATGAAACAAGATGGAGAAAGATGAATACCATATGATTTCATTCAAATGTGGTATCTGAAAACAGCAAATTAATAAATGAACAAAAAGTAGAATCAGACCTATAAATACAGAGAACAAACTGAGAGGTTGTCAGAGGCGAGGGTGGTGAAGTGTTGGGCAAAATGGGTGAAGGGGAGTGGAAGATACAGGCTTCCAATTGCGGATGGAATAAGTCACGAGAGTAAAGGGCACAGCCCAAGGAATACAATCCATGGTATTGTAATAGTATCCTACGGTGACAGCAGCCACACTTGTGGTGGACACAGCATGAATGCATAGACTTACCAAATCTGCATTGTGCATTGTGAAACTAATGTAACACTGTGTGTCAACTATACTCAAATTTTAAAAATCATTTGAAAACCCTGAAAGAGGCCTCAGGGTATGTCTCACACACTTCACAGCTCCTCAAGCTTCATTTTGTTCCCTGAGTTAAACTCCTGGCCTCCGGCAGGTCCAAAAGGATGGTCTCCTTCCTCCGTAAGGAATCATTCTCTTCACAAAGCCACAATTTTTGGGGGAGGCCAGGACTATTGCACCAAGTTAGGGTTCAATAAATATTTTTAGGATAAATTAAAGGATAAATTAATTAATACCAAGAAATATAAGAGGGAGATCTGTACAGTGGAAGCTGGGTGAGAGCATTTATGGTTTGCTTTCAACAGAGGTCAGGTCTTTCTGGCTTGGCTCTGATCTCCTAAGCTTTTGAGTATATTTCTTGATGGCTCTTCTACCACCTGGGATAAAGAAATCATTTTTATGGCTGACTAAAAGTCAACCTTACCCAAAAGTAAAAGTTTGACTTTTCTTCTTTGACCATGTAATATGTGCAGCAGATAGCCCCAGCTCTTTGAAGGTAGAAGAATCTCAGTTCTGTTGCTGTGTGACCTTGGGAAAATTATAAAACCTCTCTGTGCCCAATTTTTTTTAACCTGTAAAATATGGATAATTATATAGAAATTTTCTGAGAATACATGTAAAGTACCTGGCACAGTATCTGGCTTAGAGTAAGCGCTCAGCCAGTGTTGCCATTATGATCAATACTATCATGTTTATTGTAGTATTATTATTCCACTACTGATCTATGTTTTATTGGGGAAATCAAAGTCCTGGTTAGACTGAAGAGCTTTGGTAAGAAACTCAAAAAAAAAAGACCCAGTAATTTTTTTCAATCATTCCACAAATATTTATTCGGTTTCTGCAAATATCTAGGTTGACCAGCTCCTGAGAGTCAAATGGGCAACTTACTAAGGGCTTAAAAGGGAGAGGGTAGAACTGAGAAAGAGTAAGTGAAGCATAAGTTAATGGGACCAAACTAAAGTTCAAACCCGTATGAATTAGGATACATAAAAGGGATCAGGTGCAGAAGTGAGTGTTACATTAACCTTTAAGAAGAGGAGAGCCTAAGTTTGGAGAAACTTCTTACCCATGACTAGACCCTACTTAACTTAAAATGTTAAAAAAAATTCCCCATTTTAAATGAGCATAAATCTCATCAGAGATGGTTTGTTGAGTTACTGGTCATAATAAAAACCAATTAGAACATGGTCACCTTGGCAAGAACCATCATTCAAAAATGAACTGGAAGTCTATTCAGAAATGGAAGTCTACACTGAGCTAAGAATGAAAATCCAGCCTAGTAAACAACAGGAAGGATAATTTCTGAATGTGTTGAGCAATAAGTGGGAAAGTAAAAGCAGCTCCTTGGACTCAAGACTTAAATCCCAGGTTGCTCCGAACTAGTCTTAAAGAGACTGAAGTCAGCAGTGCAGAAGTAGCAATGACTTATCTCAAAGTCCCCAAAGGCTTTACAGGGTCATTATTTGCTTTCCACCAACTACATATCTGGTTCCCTCAGAAAGGCCAGAGTATCCTGCTAGAAATACAAAAGACTCAGGAAACTGGGTGAACATAGTCTCTAAAGGTCTTGTGAGTTTTTCTGATGTTTTGTTTTGTTTTGTTTTTTTAATCAGGCCAGAGATGAGGTGGAGTGGCAGGAAGATGCCTTGTGATCCGTTGGAACTGTGAAGACTATTTGCAAGCTAACACTTAGCACAGATGCTGGAAGAAGACAGGACATACCTGGGTCAGAGAAAACGGACTTTGCTACTCTCAGCCACAGTGGTAACAGGGTATTAGCCTCTTCCTGCCCTGGGTCCCAGAATGCCAAATAACACAGCAACACAAAAAGGGTCAGGTGGCACCTGTACACCGAGTGAGCATTATAGGAGAAGCAACCTGCATTTAGGGAACCTGAATCTTTTACGCTTGTCAGTAAGCATGCCTCCCTTTTGCTCTGGACGGAGCCATTATCTCCATTTTCCAAGGCTGTTCACTGTATAAACATTCTCAAAATGATAGAATGGAATAAAGTGAATTAGTTCCTCTGCTCACCAAACATGTGGAAATGAGACACCTATTCCAAGAATTGTCTCCCAGCATGACCTTGACACTAAGTGTGCTCATGAAAAACATGCTTAAGTGCTTGACATCTTGCTGGTTGAACAGCTTAAATGACAGTGAATATGCAAGGCCCTTTCTGGCTCAGAACGTCATCTAATCTGGACGAGCCATTATTGCAAATTTCCAAAAACATGTTCCTGAGCTTGTCAAACCACCTACAGGTAGCTATTTCCTTCTTTTTAAGGTCAGCACACATTTCTAATACTCATCTTTTACCATTTCCCAGAAGGACTCGGGGATTCACATCGTAAGAGGCCTTTGTAATATAGAATATCTCTCTTCTACTAGTGCCAGAACGGTATTCAAAAATATAGTCCGGAGTGCCTGGGTGGCTCAGTCAGTTAAGCGTCTGCCTTCAGCTCAGGTCATGATCCAGGGATCCTGGGATCGAGTCCTGCACTGGGCTCTCTGCTCAGCAGGGAGCCTGCTTTCCCCCTCTCTCTCTGCCTGCCTCTCTGCCTACTTGTGCTCTCTCTCTCTGTCAAATAAATAAATGAAATTTGGGAGAGGGGAGTTTAGTCTATACCTATCATGGGTTTAAGGTAGGCACATGCCTCTGCCAACCAGTCCACCAAGCCTCCTAAGTAAGGTCGTCAACGCTGAATGATGATAAAGGCCTATGTTTAATGCTTATTAGCTGTTGCCTTGGATCAACCACTTCTTCCTCCACCTTAATCTCTTCATTGCAAAATGGGGATAATAACACTCACTCTTCCTACCACACACCATTTGAGAAAATCAAATGGCGTAACATCTGGGAAAGCATTTCATAACCAAGAAAAAAAGCTTTAAAGTGATTTAACATTAAAATTAGTATTTCCTACAGCTTGCTGTGTCTTCGGGATGCCTTCGGTGTGGACATGTATAAACCAAGTCTGGTCATTTTCTATGCTCAGGACCTGAGTCACCCTTGTGCATCAAGCAGAGTTGTGGGGCAATAAGTTACCTGCAATTAGATTCATGCGTTATTGAGTGCCCAGGAGATACCTCTTTACCATCAAGGACTTGGGGAGATGCTGTGGGGTCAAATGGGGAGCAGGAAGGAGGGAACACACTTGTTATTTCTAGGTCAGAAGCCTTTTCCAGATATATAAAATAGCCAAAACTGTGTGATACCAAACAATGGGTTTGCAAATCAGTGAACAGTAAAGAGATAAAATATATTAACACTTTTGCTTAAAATCTTCATAAATATGTCTTCATATTGTTATCTTTTCCCAAGGCACCAATAAGACTCCTATAAGAGTATATTATTTTCCCCCAACAGTGTCAGGGTGGATCTACAGGCAATGCATGAAAGTCTCAAGAAAAATAGTTTCAAAACCCAGAAAAGATGCCTTGCAGTTGCTGAAGCAGTTTTCATGGTGCAAATTATGAAGGCCTGGGTCCAAAATTCTGCTCTCTGCCTAACTGTACAGAAATGGAAAACCATACAGTCTTTTAATACAGCAAAAAAAAAACAGCAAAAAGGAACACAGCACTGTCAAATCAAAAGTGGGAATCAAGAACAGGAGGACGGAAGCTGGTAGGGATCTGTTACTGATGCAAACAGTTTTGAAATGAAAACCAGAATAAGAATAAAAAAGAGCTAAAACATAAAAGTATGAATACATTCTTATGACACTCTATAATTTCCTTAAATAAAAGAGCTTGACCTGGATCAGTCCTACCCTTCAGAACCTTGTACTCTATTCTCTTTCCAGAAGTTGTCAAATATTGGCAAAGATAACCACTTAAAGGAGACAGGTTTTCCATTAAAATTAAAGCCAGCAAAATTATGTCTTCCCTGAATTGCCTTGAGTTTCAGAAGCTTTGGGTCAGCAACAAAATTCGACATATTGGAGTATGTTTCCAATTGCATCCAATTGTCTAGAAGGAAGTGATGTGTAGAGCTCCACAGCATGAACTCTCTTTTTGGATGACAGAGTTCAGAAGTCCACTTTGGGTATCACGTGTTTTCTATGCACTAGTCTGTTTCTTCCATTCTGTTTTCTCTCTTAGCTTATTCGACCTGGTCTTCCAGTTTATTAATCCTATGTTCTGATGTGTTCCCTCATTTGTTCAAAATATCTAGAGTTTAGTGTTACATTTTTCATTTAGAGAAGGTCAACTTGATCAATTTCTATAGATTCCAGTTCTCTGCTAAAATTATTCATCTCTTCAACTACCTTGGTACCGCCAGTGTCTTGGTCATATTATCCACAGCTACTTTAAAGTCCCTATGTGATAAGTGTAATCTCTCAATCCTTTATGGGTTTATTGTGGGGTTTTTTTTTCCCTCTTAGGTTTTGGTTATTTGGTCCTGTGTTATGGCAGGGCTTACAATTTTTTTATTGAATATTACGGAAACTCTGAATAATATCTTTCTTCAAGGAGAGTTAAATTTTTTCCTGGAATTTAGGGAAAAAAATTCTCATACATCCCCTTAATAGGAAGCTCTGCTAGCTGTTGTCTATTTCAGTTTTCCCAGAGTAAAATCCCTACTCTTGGGGCTTGACAGGCAGGCCACCAAAAGCCCGAGGTTGTTTACCAACACCCCTCTACGTTGGCAGCACTTAAAGTCAAATCTCTCCCTGGGCATCATGTGGCCACAGATATCCCCGGTCAGATACTTAGTCATCAGATGCACCTTTATACTCGGTCTTTTGAGGTCTCTAACCTGTTTATGTGCAGGTTAATAGTTAGCAAATAAGCAGAATTTATGTGTAGATATTTGGGCTACTTTTCCATGGTGTCCTCCTCTCCATAAATGCACCCCTCTACCCCTAGCCACTTCAGTTGCCCCAGATTCTGACTTCTTTCTACCTAGTCGAGGACGAAGCCACTTTCTTCTTATACTTCGTTCATGATATGGACATCAAAAGAGAAGTCCAATCCCCCCCCCCCTTAAGGCTGGTAGAGCAGTAAAGATAGCCTGACATAGGAAAATGAGGCTAGACAGGATTCATGGTATGGAGGTGGACAGCCTACTTAAAATACCATGCAATAGAAACAGCCTGATTTACTGTAGCAGACAAGGACAGGCACAGTCCAATGTCAAAGTGGCAGAAAATCAGGTGAGCACTCACTCCGGGCAGACTAGGCAGTCCTCAAAGTCCTGGACTTCCACTATGAGCAAGGCATCAAGAAGGCCAAGAATCCTGACGTGAAGCCTGGCATAGCTACATGACCTTCTGGGGTTCCACTTAATTTTCCCTGCCGAAGGAAGTCTTATTTTGTCTAGATCATGGCTAATCAATCAGACTCGATCACTGAGAGGTGTAAATCAACTCTGACTAGTTCCACGGTGACCGTGGCCATAGGTAATAACATAAGGAGATAGATTTCTATCAGGAAACCTACAATTGACCATGATCTCCTGAGGTTCTACAAGAGAGACCCCCACACCCTCATCAGTCACCCAGCCATCCAAGACCATGGGACACCAGCTCCCAGCCCATGGGAGTCGTGACTCACACCAATAACTAAATAACTAACTTAATAGGAAATCATTCTTTTAAATAAAAATATAAAGTGAATCAATTACCATGCCTTTCTGGTATACACACTATATTTTACCATGAGCAATGTGTTATTTGATGATTACTATTTAAGACTGAAAGAATCAACGTTGTTAACACAATTGTTATTTTCTAGCTAAGCAGCTGTAAGAGATATGGCATTTTTTTATGTGTTTATCTATATTCCTCTCATACTTATTCGGGAAAAGATGACATGCTTATTATCTTGACATTTCCAGAGCATAGTGCCAACACGCAGTAGGTGATCGATAGGTGAGTAATGATTCAGTCAATTAAACATTGAGATGGGTTTGTACTAATCCAAGGAAATGTCCTTCGTGCTGATATCAAGTTAAATGGACTTTCTGGTCAGGTATAGCTCTGGAATAAAAGCAGAAAAGAGAAAAGAATCGGGGTTTATCAGGGTTCTAAGTTACAGATTCGTCACTAGGAAGGATATAGCGTACAACCAAAAGAACAGAAGAGGAGAGGGTTTGTTCACTCCCTGGCTCTGCCACTGTCTGTCTGAGAGTGTGTCTTTGAGCACGGCGCACAATGCCTCAGGATTCCATTCCCTTGCCTGTAAAAGGAGAGGTCTGCCCTCACTCTGCTGAGGCTGAGCTCTGCCAGGGTGCTGAGCCAAACTCTACCCCTCTCTCTTGCAAGAACCAAGTTAACTTCTTTTAGTTTCTATAGATTATATTTGTGCCATAGGTACCATGAAAAGCGGAAGACCACACGATCCCAGAAATTTTTCCAACCCTGCAAGTTTTTAATTCATGTTTAACTAGATGAGGAGAAAAAAAAAAAAAAGAAAGAGAAAAGAAGAAGAAGCTGTCAACTTTAGGGGCACCTGGGTGGCTCAGTGGGTTAAGCCTCAGCTTTTGGCTCAGGTGATGATCCCAGGGTCCTGGGATCAAGCCCCACATCGGGCTCTCTGCTCAGCAGGGAGCCTGCTTCCCCCTCCCCAACCCCCGCTCCTCGGCCTGCCTCTCTACCTACTTGTGATCTCTCTCTGTCAAATAAATAAAATCTTTAAAAAAAAAAAGCTGTCAACTTTTATAATCAGAACCAAAAATAAAACTACTTTCTTGGTGCCCCAACTAAGCACTTCTAAGACAAATTCCCAAGATTTCCATAATTTTTAAACTTGCATATTTAATAAATATTTAATTCATGTCTTAAACTCATTTTCTCAGAATTCATCACATCATCTGAGAACAAATGCCACATCTAGAAGGACTTTCTTTTCAGCATAAACCTGGAGGTTCAAAGCAAAATAATTTAATTTGGTAACTAAGCTGTTAATTGCTCTGGTTTATATAGTTTTTAATAATTGAAAACATTATTCTCCAGTTTCTCATTTATTAGGCTTTACCATGTGCTAACAATGCTTATAAGAGAAATCACTGGAACACTAAGAAACCCTTCTCCAGAAAGTGAATTTCTACTTGAGCTACAATTTAGTTAGTATTTTAATTTGAAAGAATAAATCTTTCCTGTTTCTTTGATAATATTAATTATTAAAGTAAATATGATAGTATCTAACAGTTGGGGAGGCACTTTCATAAACATCAATGCTATACTAAACACTTTAAATAAATTACATTTTGCTGAATTCTCCCCAGTGCAAAAAGTAGGTTCTACTCCATTCCCCATTTTCCAGAAAGGAAGCTGAGACACAAGCTGTCAAGTGAATGAGAGTCTCACCCAAGTGATCTGATTCCTCAGCGCATTTTTTGGAGACACTGACACATTGCTACGTAACAATGTCTACTACAGGGCATCAGTACCCTGGGAATGAAAAAAACCAGGATGTTGAAAATTGCTAAAAAACAACAGCAATAAGCTAGAATTCATTTTATGCTTTTCTGTTTATTTTTATTTTCCTCAGGATATATTATCCCACCATAAATTAAGTAAGACAGGATGAGGTAATGAGAAAAAAGAAAAAGCAATAGAGACAGAGCTCAAGTCAGGAAATGCACGCTTGACATCAGATCTGCCACTGGCTATGTGGCTTTGGACCAGTCTCTAAGGATATATTCCAAGCCTGGGCACGGGGTGGGCGAGACTTTAATTTTAACTACATGAAAATTCATAAGGGCTTTAGGGAGTTACATCAGTAGTATTATTAATCACCCAAACTGGTGTGATCATTCTTATTACTAAAGGAATAACTGCAAATAAGAGTCCTGTGTTAATTTCCAAGTATATTATCATAAACTGAGCTTAAAAAAACTATTCTAAGATGGTTTAAAAATGGTTTCCTTTGTTTCATGGAACTTTTCCTATAAATAGGAGTAAAACTGTCAGTATTTCCTGTGTGACTCTTCTTCATTACTCTGCAACATTCTAAAGACAAACAGAATTAAATACACTCTAGAGAGGCCATATTTAGAGGACAGGGCAATTAGCAAACACTTCTTAAAGTTTATTTATCTTATAGGAGAGACACCTTGCCTTTTGTTTTTAAGAAAAAATAAATTAAAAGAAAGCACATATTTTTGCTATATTTAAGTCAAATAAAAATCTAGTTTACAAACGGATATACTAAATGGTAAGATTTGGTCAGTATGTAAACATAGGTTTGAATTTCCACAGGTACAGTTCTTTTCTTATACTTGACCTTTTTCATAGCAGGGAGTCAGGCTCTGTCTGTCCCTTCATGCTGCGACCTGAAACCAAGAGCCATGGTATTAATCTTCATGACAAGCTAAAAAGAAAACTCCTATTCCTAAATGTGCTATTTGTATATCCAAAGTAGAAATTACATTTCCCTCCTATTCCGAATTTGCCCATATAACAATACCTGCGAACTTCTATGTATGTAGAACTTTTATAACTGTTCAGATCAAGTCAGCTTTACCCCATACAATGTGTGGGTTAAATAATTCCAACATCCTTCTTAAGGGAGGGTGAGGAGGGAAGGTAGAAATTTGACCTCACTTCGCATTTGTTTTTTAATTTTTGGTGAAATATATGCATCAAGAATTAGTCCACAAAAATCAAAGGAGTATAAGATTGTTATTTTTTTTTTAAAGAGCCATCAATTTTAGTGAACTTTCATTTTGGTTTACTTTCAATTAAATGTTTTAGGTTGGTTGGTTGTTTTTTTTTTTAATATTTTATTTATTTATTTGACAGAGATCACAAGTAGGCAGAGAGGCAGACAGAGAGAGAGAGAGAGAAGCAGGCTCTTGGCTGAGCAGAGAGCCCGATGCGGGACTCGATCCCAGGACCCTGAGATCATGACCTGAGCCGAAGGCAGCGGCTTAACCCACTGAGCCACCCAGGCGCCCCAGTTGGTTGGTTTTTTAAAGACATTCAACAAATAGTGACTCTTAGATTGTTTTACACATTCATCTTCTAATTCAATTGTTGGTTCTCTTGACTGATAACAAGCGCCCACCTCCATAACATCCAGACAGTTGTAGAATTCTCTTGGTAGTGCTCTCAGTGATAATGAGTCCACTGCTTTCATCCATATATAAATACACCACATAAAGACAAGCTATTAACATAATTTTTTGATTTATATATCAATTATATATTTATATATTTTGACATATCAAAATTTATTTTGATATGTAATTGATATATATTGATATAGTCTTATATAGATAGATACAGAATATATATATATAGATATATATAGATAGATACAGAAATATTTATAGATCTATATGTAGACCTATATATATATATCTATAAATTAATATATATTGATTTATATATTTGAGAGAAGCATAGCTCAGAGTTTACATTTCTACAAAACTCCAGATACTCTAATCCAGAGTGAAGGGAAGAGAAATCTAACAAGGCTGACTTATTGAGTCTATAATGTCCTATCCAGCCATTTTCCACTCTTTGTGATCATCTGAGAGAATTTCCAGGCATTAGATAGAGTAGGGACTAGTTGCACACATTAGTTAGTGAAAGGAATACTCCATCTCTATGCCTTTAGGATACCAGCTGACTCAAGAGTAACTTGATCCAATCAAGCTAAATTCACACTCACTAATATGCAAAAGCACTCTGCTAGGGATGTGAAGATATTTAAGACAAGCATAAGCCGGGCCTAAGGAATTTCTAGGAAAAATAATACACTTGATCAAATCCGGAGAAACAAAAATCTACTTGTGCTAAAAGTAATTAGCCTTCTGTCTAGTTTTAAATTTTTTTAGGGGTACCTGGGTGGTTCAGTGGATTAAGCATCTGCTTTCCACTCAGGTCATGATATCAGGGTCGTAAGATCCAGCCCCTACACTGGGCTCAGGGAGGCTTCTCCTTCTCCCTCTGTCCTTCCCTCTCCCCGACTCATGCTCACTCTCTCTCTCATTTATTTGAGAGAGAGAGAGCACGAGCAAGAAGAGGAGAGGGAAAGCGAATCTGATGCAGACTCCATGCTGAGTATGGAGCCCAACAGGGGGCTTGACCTCACCACCGTGAGATCATCACCTTGAGATCACTACCTTGAGATCAGATCCTAAGCAGAAACCAAGAGTGGACACTTAATTGACTGCTCCACCCAGGTGCCCCAAGTTTGAATTTGTTTTAACTTCTCTTCCAAATAGGTTCTGAAAACAGAATGACATCACTGCTATCACCTGATCCAAGTGAGATGCCTGTAACTTCCAACTGTATAATGGCCTATGTGTTCATATAAAGTAAATAAGCACATTGACCTTATATATAAATTCTGTTTATTCTCAAAAAGTTCTGGTGGGAACTGAAAACCCCCAATCAAATAAATAAAGATATGACAGTAGATTTCACTATATTTGTTAACAAACAACATTGCCAAGTTTTTGAAAAATATTTTAAAACTATTCAGTCCATATTTCTAACCTAATGATAAAATTATTATTTGGTAGACTGAAAAGGTCACCAGTAGGGTTTCAACAAGGCACTAGAGGCACAATAGAAGTCCAACACCAACAAAACACGCGTATGTCCCCTCCATATGAATGGTACCATATTAATGGTAAGAGAAGTTTCATTTTACATTTGGCAATTGCATTTTTGCTACTTTCCATTTTTCTTTCTTGTTGGCTCATCTCCATTCTCCAAACTGTTGTCATTCTGGTATTCTTTGGTTTGGTTAGGTCTCTGAATATAGTATTAAAGCTGAGTGGCCAGTTCCAAGCCAGAAGTCTGACAACACCATCATTGAAGATTATATTTGTTCTACAAACACTTACTCAACAAACTCCCGTCAAGAAACATTTATAAACAAGGTGCTGGGCTTGGTACATCGGGGAAGGAGGGAAAAGATTCAATTCTGCTCTTGTGGAACTCTGTCTGGTAAGGGATACAGGCAATCCACTGCACAGTTAGAGAAGAGCTATGAAAGGGTAAGCCCTAAGCCAGTCTGGAACACCGAAAGGGAAAGTGGCTGGTGAACTGAGAGTCGAAGAAAGAGTAAGAGTTGGCCAGCCTGCACAAAGGCATGAAAGCATGAAGCTCTTACTAAAGTCATCATTAGACTACTAGACCTCACGCTAGCACGGTGTCCAGTGAGTGCACCCATTCCTGAGTGAATGGATGAATGAAAGAATTGGTGAGACACCTTGGCCAACTAATATTTACTTTAGCCATGTTTGTTCCTCATTAATATAAACATTTTCAATACTTTAGAGTTATTGGATGTCCACTGTGTGTAAAACATCCTACCAGAAACCATGGAGAATCATAAAAAGAAGAAAAAAGATAATCTCTGCTCTCAAGAAAGATGCGTTAGTTCAACAAATATTTATTGTGCTTTAAGTTTTCTTTATATGCTTGGTTTTCTGCAGGTTGTGGGGGGAAAAGTAATATATACTATTTATTGAAGCAAAAAGAGGAACAGAAGCATAACAATTCTGGCATTACTAATTCTTAGTTTTTGAGAGCCTCTTAGTTTTACTTTATAAATCTGCAAATGTCATCTCAAAACTCTCTGATGAACTGATGAACCATTACATAGCAAGTAATGTATGTATGTTCCAAAAATCAGAGGGCTCAGAATAAAAGTGGTGCATTCAATGTGAGAGTAAAAGAAAGAAATTAGGATTCTGGTTTTTGCACTGCACTCCTTTCCTTACTCCTTCCAGCTCATCCCCATGTTAGCTCAGATCAAAACAACCCTTCTATTCTCTTCCATATATGCCATAGCATTTAGAAAGACAAGACTGTTCACACAATTCTGAAGGTCTAGAATACCCTTGCTGCTCCTCTTTTCCTTATCCTTTAACCCAGTTTATGTCCATGAAAAGTCATGCCAGGTTTCTCCATGTTGGTTACACTTCCCTCTTCACTCACAGGGCACTGAGAGCTCTATCCCTTCTGCGTCCACTTAGTGCCTTACCACCAACCCACTGACACTCGAGCAAGAGCTCTTACACCTCATAGCATGTGATCCTATCAGAATCTGTGCTTCAAAGTTCCTCAAAAGTTTTAATTTCAGAGTCATGGAATATCATACCATACCACTCCTCCAGAGTGCCCAGTGTCCTGTGGGTCTTATGTCATACAAATGTGAGATTACTTGGTTTAACTCTTGGTCTGCATCTGATCTGCTTCTGTAAATAGATTGTGTGTGTAACCTCCTTGTAAGCAAGAACTAGGTATCTTTTAATGC
The DNA here is from genome assembly GCF_002288905.1 of Enhydra lutris kenyoni. Taxonomy (NCBI): domain Eukaryota; kingdom Metazoa; phylum Chordata; class Mammalia; order Carnivora; family Mustelidae; genus Enhydra; species Enhydra lutris. Next base: position 26,381,262 of record NW_019154101.1, on the reverse strand, counting down.
CCTACTGTGTTTAAAACAATGTTAGAAATGTAGCAAATACTAAAAAAAATAAAATAAAAATATTTATAAATTATTTATTTAGCAGGGAAACAACAACAAAAGACTGATTGACTTTAATTTGGGTTATATGAATAGATTTATCAGTCTGGAATAGTTTCCCACCAAGATCTTCTTAGGCCTTAGGTTTGGCAACTTTAACAACTGTATTAACTTTTTAAATTACATGAAGCAGCCAGTCAGTCAGCAACTTTTCCTAAACATCTACTAGTGTTACTACTCAATTTCATAGAGAATTATTTACCTTAATAAATTATGGCTTGAATAAAATAAACCCTGTAGTCCCTAGTATTCTAAAAAACATAAACTTACCAGATATGAATACATGAGCCTCAGAAATTTTATTTATATAATCAATAAATACAAAATACCCATGAATTGATATAAATATGCTATAATATAAATCACCATAGTTCCAAAAGCTTTAGTAATTACGTAATTTTAGCTAAATATGGAATATTTGTAGAATATTTTAAAGTTCAACTTAGTTCCCAAATTTTACATAGGGAATTTATTCAACAGTGGATTTGTTTGCAGTTGATATTATGTGAGAAGTTATTCACAAATACTCAGAAATCAACTTCCACGAAAAACCTTAAATTACCTAGAAACTAAAAAAAAAAAAAAAAAGATAGCAATTTGCCAGTAAGTTCTGCTATGATCTTTGCTATCTTTAAGCAAACAATTTCTTTACCTTTATCATTCCAAAATTTTAGAAATTTTAGAAAGTCTTGGCTCTAAAATTCATTAAAATGTTATCATTTTCTATGTGTTCCATTATGTTGAAAAAAAAAAAAAGGCTAAAGAGCACAGTTCTATCCCAATACCATGACAGAATTAGAAAATGTTGTTATTACACAAGAAAATACAAATGTAAAAGTAAAACTGTATCCCTTTCACACTGAGGAAGTCTGTATTTGCTAGAACATTTTGTAAGTGTAATATCCAGAAACAGTATCTATCTATAGTGACTGATAAACAAATAAATAAATATATGTGTGTGTGTCTGTGTATGTAATATCCAGAAACACACACACACACACACACACACACATATATATGTGTGGATTCAATGTGTGGGTTCAACAAGACAGTAAAATAAACTTAGAGATCAAGACCAGCATTTTTTTTTTAATGGAAAGAAATCAGTTTTAACATATCAAAGGTATCACCTTTAGTAACAATAAATACTGTCTCTCTAAAATTTGTTTCACTGTGTATGTGTGAGTGTAACTGTCCTGAACCAAATCTGAAATGAGCTCTTACTAGAGTCAAAAGTTGATCTGATATAAATCCACCTTACAGCTCCTCCACAGGCTGGCCGAGCAAGAGGAAAAGAGTTGTAAAGGTATGAAATACACGAGAAAAGTGTAAGTCACTGAAACTAACTGGAGCAAAATAGGAAATGAAACACAGGGAAGAGGGCAGGAGTGGTAGGTAGTGAGAGATGAAAGTGGACAAGATAGGAACCAGACACGGGGCCCTCTCGTAGGGGCAATGGAAGCTGTGAGGATTTTAAGCAGGTTGAGTAAGCACTTGGCATTGATAGATTCTTCAAGCAGCAGCGAAGGGAATAAACTGAAGAAGGCAGAAGACCAGTTAACAGAAAGACAAATGCGGTGATTCAGACAAAAGTTGCTGATGGCATGATATATTGGGAAGATAAAATGAGAAGGTGGAGTCCACAGAGCTTTGTGACTGATTAAATATAGGAGGGGAAAGAGGGGGAAAAAAGAACATCCAACAACGTACAGGCTAATATGGAGTGGTATACTGTTCCTAATCACTAAGTCTGGCAACAAATTAAAGGGAACAGATTTGGGGGTAGGGGACATAAGTTTGCTTTTGAATATGTTTACTTTGAGATCCATGTAGGCCATTCAGATTAATGTCCTGTACACGGAACAGATGAACCCAGAAAAATGTTTCTGGTTGAGATCCAGAGAGCAGAGAACCATCAACAATGTGGTAGTTACATAATAACACTAAGTAAGAAAAGGACCAGCAACAAAAGACGATGGGGCATCCACATCAAAGGGAAAGGCAGGGGTAAATAAGACTTCAAAGGAGATCAAAGGAAATGGTCAAAGAGAAAGAGAGAGAATGCAACCCAACGCAACACCCACAGAGAGATCATATTATATAAGAATTGAAAAGAATCCACTGGATTTAGCAACAAAGAGGTTGTTTGGTGCCAATTTGCAGCGCTAGAGTCAGGAACCTTATTGCAGTAGGTCGAATGGTAACTCGAAGGTAAGTATTTGGCAATAATAAATACAGAGTGTGTGTGTGTGTGTGTGAGAGAGAGAGAGAGAGAGAGAGAGAGTGTGTTTTAGGAGCTTCAGAGTAAAAAGAAAAAAAGAAGAGCTGCATACGAAGGGATGTGTAGGACAAAGGGAAGGTTGTTTTGTTTGGGAACTTTTCTTTTTTACGTAAGAGAAATGTACACATCATTACAGGCTGAGAAGAAACTACAAGGAAAAAAAAGAAATTGAAAGACCAGAGAAAGGGAAAAGAGAGAACATGGTTACAGCAGACAGAAGGAAGTGGGACCAACAGAAGTCTGTCTGAATCCTTGCTGCCCAATGGAACTTGCCACAACAACATCAAGCGTTGCCACACCATCCAGTATAGTAGCCGCCCGCCCTACATGGCTAGTGAACCCTTGAGGTGCAACCAGTACAACTGAGGAACTGAATTTTAAATGTTGGCTTATTTAAATTTAAATTGCTACATGTGACCATTGGCTGTGGAACTCAACAGTGCAGCTCTACACTAAAGGAACAGATACGAAGCTGAAGACCCATCAGCCCTGGGAAGGGCGCCTGAGTGGGTCTCGTGTAGGCAGGAGGACTGGCTTGCTGAGAGACGGGTGGCAGGGTAGGACCCTTGAGGGAAAAGGTTTGGAAGGGGGATAAAGGAAAAGATAGGAAAGAGCTGACCAGAATGAGGAAAAGCACAATGCAGCAGAACTGAGGGCCCAGCTGAGACTGGCTATAGTTCACAGCAGGCAGTATAGGAACAACTGAGACAGGGGGCTGGCTTGATGAAAAGTTGGGAGGCTGAATGCCAGAGGTGCTAACAAGAGACTGTTGACATAAAACATGGTGCCATGGACAGGTAAGGAAGCAAAGCCTTGTACTCAGAAGAAAAGGAAGGCAAAGAAGGAGAAGGAGGGGAGGAGGAGGAAGAAGAGGAAGAGCAAGAAGAACAAGGGGGGAGGAGGAGGAGAATGAGGAGGAGAGGGAGGAGAAGGAGGAGGAGGAGAAGAAAGAGAAGAAAAGGAAGTGGGCAAGAGATTAAAGTCTCAATTGGGTCAAACAAGGGTAAATGAGTGAGAGAGAGAGAGAGAGCAGGAGAGGATAGAGGGTTTAGGACCCAGGGGATGGAGTAGTTCTAGGTAATGTAAGGGCTTGGGGCAAGTCCTGGTTGGCTCAAAAGAAGCAGGCAACAAGAACATAAAAATAAGTTTGGATGGTTGTCTGGTGAGTACTGGGAAAACCCATGATGGTGGCGGGGGTAGGGTTCAATGAAAGAACATAAGCCAAGTGCAAAGCCCTCAAGTTAGAAAATCAGTAAGCATGCTATACTGACACACATGAAGAAATCCCCTAAGAAGAAGAATTTTTAGGACAGGGTTTCTGTAGAACCCTGCACCAAAATAGAGAAAGAAAGGGAGGACGAGGGTGGGAAATGTGGTCTCAAATGTGGCTTATCAGAAAGTCCTGAAGAAGGAGTTTCTGGGAAAAGCAGAGAGAGAGAATGAGGGCTGACCACAAAAGTTAAAAGCAAAACCAGCCATGTCCCCGTCACACACAATGCCATGCGCCCGTGGGTCCCAAATCCACTGTCCAGCGGCACTCCTGCCCGAGTCAGCGTTCACGGCCTGCGACCTGCCTGATGCCAAGTCAACACACCTTCACCTCAGACTGACAAAGGCTCACACTGACACACTCCCCCTCAAATTCCAGCCCCTGTGCTCAAGTTTGTGCCCAAAAGCAGGCATAATTATAACAGCAGAATGAAGCAACCCAAGCAGTGACTCTAATTTTGTGGAATATGGGTAAAAGCAGTGTGCTAGGCTGAGAACATCTCCAACAAGCACATCAATGAATAATACATGCGGTATGATTCTGGTTCCTAAAAGAAGCAAACCTGGGAGAAATAAAACAAGAAGAAACCAGAGAGGGAGAAAACCATAAGAGACTCTTAATCATAGGAAACAAACTGAGGGTTGCCGGAGGGGAGGTCGTGGGGTTGATGAGATAACTGGGTGATGGGCATGAAGGGGGGCACGGGATGGAATGAGCACTGGGTCTTATAGGCAACTGATGAACCACTGACCTCTACCTCTCTGAAATTAATAATACACTATCTGTTAATTAATTGAATTTAAATAAAAAAGGAACCCTCCCCTCCTCAAAACAAAACAAAACAAAACAAAAAAAACAGAAGAAGGAGGAGGGCTGACCTCCCAACAAGAAGGGTTCATGCTGGTACCATAAACAACCTGCCCGACCTATAAGTTTCTTGATTTAGCTTCCCTAGGACTTTGGTTGTGCTTCGCTTTTCCTCAAAGAGGCAGAGAAAGTAACCACATTTTGGGCTACTACTATTACAAAATCAGATCACAATTTTTGCAGCTATTAAATACATTTGCATTATCAAAAGATACTTCATTTTCCACTTGTGCTATTCTGTTTTGGAGTTATCTAGCTATTGAATTTCATGGGTTTAAATGTCCCCATATGTACACGGGGCAGGGGGTGGAGGGGTCAGTGTCATCCACATTGTAAAGCCATGTCACGTTCTTGTATCCAAGTCTTTCTCATCCTCATTTTACATGTTAACAGTTACTCTGGTTCTTTCTCTCCTCCTCCCTCTTTCATTTTATGACTTGTCAAAAACTAGAAACTTAAAATTTCTCCTCTCTCCTATAGTGCCAATAATGCCCACATGCACGCGTGCGCACACACACACACACACACACACACACACTCATTCCCCTCTCCATGTCACAGAGAGACGTTTTCCAGGCACTGTTTTTACAACGATCACAAAATTATTAAACCTAATATGGAACAGTGGCCTAATTTATTATTTTATCATAAATATTTCTATTTTCTCAAGGCTATTAATATCATCTGTTTAACTGCTTTAGATATGGCCATTCATTCTTAATAATTGGTATGGAATTCCTTAAAACTGTATTATTTGCTTCTTTCAAGAACTTATACTCCCCCCTGTGGCAATTTGATGGAAAAAAGAAAAAAAAAAAGAAAGAAGGAAACGGAAAATGGGATACTAAGGACAAAATCACAATTCATAAATCATTCACAAGTGACATAACAATGGTATGTGTCTTGCTAGAAAAAAGCTGTCAACAGAACGTCACAGCATTCTTTTCATCCTGTGTAATCTGCATAATATATGACCCCAAAACCTACTGGGCTAAGGGCTAATTTTTGGCAAATGCTAAGGCAGAAATTTAGTATCTGAAAATATTTAGATATGAGCTAAAAGGAAACTTTTATTTTACTTTAGCAAACATTTTTTGAGTGCTTACTCTGTGACAAGCACTGTGCTGGGTACTTTACAAGATTTTTGGTATTTAATCCCTACACATTATCACATCAATCTTATGTGATGGGTATTGCTAGTATCTCCAAGTTGAAAGGAGCTAGCTAAGGCTTAAGTAATATTCCTGATGGATGTCACACACTTAATAAAAACAGTGAAATAATAAAACAAAGAGGAAGGAAGGAAAAGAGGGAGGCAGGAAGGGAGGGAGGGAAGGAAGGAAGGAAGGTAGGAGAAAGAAGAGTAAAAAGGCAAGGCAAGGCAAAGGCAAGGCAAGGCAGAAAGATAGAAAGATATAAAGAATGAAAAGACGGAAGGAAAGAAGGAGGGAAGAAACTCTCTCCTGAAATAGTCAAAAAGAGATACAAAGTACAGCAAATTCTATATTTAGGCCAATTCTATGTTATCGCTATTAATAAAACACTAGAAATCAAGGTAACAAAAAGTTGGTCTAGCTAAATCCAAAACAGCGGCTAGTTTTATAAAATGCTTTAAACTACAGAATTAACTTATTTAAAGTAATAAAATGTCATTCTAGAATATCAAACTCAAACTGTTGAGAATCTTGTTTAATGAAATATGAATCAAGCTTATTTTGTCAGACTTCATTCTTGAGATCTTGAAAATGTAAACATCTATTTTTTTTTTTAAATGAACTATCATCAATGTCCTTTTTCACCTTTGCTTTTCCAGGCCCAGCCTGATTGAGCATTGGGCTGTGTGCTAACACAGTATTTCCCTACCACCACCACTACCAGGAAAGATGAGAAGTCCCAAGCGAAGTGACCCTCTGAGTGCTTCTCTAAAAGGAGGCAAGGTGAGACACCTGCCAATGCATGTGGGACACTGGTGCTGCTTTGGGTCACCTGCCCTCACATTAGTCTAACAGTCCAGTTATTGTAGACAAAGCAGGTTCCAGATCGCCCTTCATACTCGAAACAAAGTCATTTTATTTTCCCTTCTTAAAAAATTGGATGGGATGCAGGAGAAATATAGGAGTTTGGAATTCCTGAACCCTCTTCAGATTTAAGCCAGGCTTCCGATGAGTGAGGTGAGAACATCAGAGAGGCAGAAGAGGCAACACCACACTGTGCAACTCCCCCCCCCCCAACACACACACACCTTGGCAGCTCCTTCAGAAGCTAGCTGGGAAAAAAATCTGCTTGACTGGTGAGGGAGAGGCCTGCCTGGAAAGTAGTCAAAGCCAACGGGATACTGTGGCTGTGGCAGTACCCAGCCCTACTGCAAAGTAAAATTGGTTCAAAGTCTAGCTGAAGCTGGACCGGAAGTGTGCTTGCTCACCTACAGAGCCGAAAACACCCAAGTGTCGAGAATCAACCATATATGGAAGTAGCAGGGCAAAGCCCATGAGCAAGAAGAATAAACAGAGAACGGTCAGAAATGATGAAAATCACCACAAAAAATTCACTTGGACAAAATCAACTTTCATCATCTCTATGTGAGAAATAGCTTAGTGGTGCAATATTTCCAGACATTAGCAAGTCTACGGTTATATGAAACTTTTTCCTATGGTTGTTAATTTTCACATACATGCATGGGTCAATAAGAAAAGTCCCTCATTATAAACCTGCCATTCCTGGATAATACTCTTAACCATGGCTCTGGGTAGTTATGACACAGATCTCAGTCCATTAACAACATGAAATTATCACGATTCAAGTCACATTATTTCACTGTGAAAGGAGAGAAGGGAAAAGTGAACTACAAACTGTATTCAGGCTCAGGAAAGTGCATTTTCACTGAAGAGGAAGTTCACAGAATAAGCATTATGTTACCAGCATGCCGGATCATGTCTATCAAGGGATACTCGGGAAAAATCGATGTTAAGGATGGATGTTGCTTCAGTGCCAACGGCCTGAGGCTCTATCGCGATATTTCATTATAAGGGTTGCTCCTCAGTGAATGATGCCCTCTTTAAAGACTGTCACGATGCCTGTGGTTGGTCTGAGACTCAGTCTAAACAAGATTGCACTGAGTTAGAGACAACGTTTTCAGTGTGGGCTGACGCTGATGTCACCCTGGTACACCCATCATCTTGGTTCATTTTTCCCTTTTCAGTTACATCAGTTCATCAGCAGATCTCAAGCAACACATCTGTCTATGCAGCAAAAATCACAAAAGTCTTAACTGCCAAAACACACACACACACACACACACACCTTCATCTAAGCCAAAGTTCTCTCCTCAGGCAGATCATAATCATTTATGTTTCTTCTTCATCCTTATCTCAGACCAGAGCATAATACTGACTCTGCCAATTAGCCCACAGTGTTTTATTTTATATGCTTTCTAGGGTGTGTGCCTTAAAAGTTTAAGAAAACTGGAGATAACTACCTTTAGAACATACAGCGTTCAGAGATCCCTTTATCTAAACGTGACAAAAAGAAGCAGGAGAGTTTAGAAGAAGATTCAAGGGTGTTCCTGTCCCAAGAACTGAGTTCAAATTTACATATGCCTGCTCCACCTCTGACCAAGCTTGTGTTATGTCCTGTAGCCTTCTTGGACCTCGATTTTCTCACCTGTAAAATGGGAAGACTAATACCTCACAGAGTTGTTAAGAAGCTCAAGTGACACAGTGTATGTGAGAAGGTTTTTTAAATTTAAAATCTCTACATAAACAGAAGGTGATACAGCCATACAGGGTATCCATTTCAGGCATGCACATAAAGACCCAAGTAGCATTCTTGTTAAATTGATCTGACAAAATCGGCATTATACATTCCACCGTCAAATTAAACAGTGCATTATCTCACTTTTACTTCAAATCTGATCAATTCAAGAGCTTAGAGTGTGCTTTTCTTCTTCACATGTGGTGTAAGCTCTGACTTAGAAGATAAGACACCTTCTCAGAAAGCTTTATCCGTGTGTTTAGATTTTCATAAATGATTCTCAAAGGCATAGTTACTTAAAAATCCACACATAGGAAAACATCTTAGAAACTCTTTGGACAATTTGAACAACAGTGTTCAGCATTCCAGAATGTACTGGCTACCAGTTTCTATTTAATTTGAAAACTTGCTTGTCAGTATCGTGGAGCCACCGTTCACATTTCAAAATGAAATGGAAGAAAAATGTCAACTCAAATATATGGAGAGTGTGAAAACGTCTGTGGCATTATGTAAAGCAAAACAATTGGTTTCTGAGAAACAAAGAAAACATCACGGACACAGACACTGACAAACTCGTTCTTTCTTTAATACTTACACACTGTAGTCTTACCTAAGGACTAGTGGTAGCTCACATGCTTTTCAATGAAGAAAGGACTACTTGGACCTCCCTTTCCTCATGAAAAAAAATGGAAGGAAAATGATAAAATGGAAAGAGAGCTGATGCCATCATGTGACTAAAATAAGCTGAGTGCATAATTTCTTCTTATGTATCCTGAAAACTACGATTAAAAGAGATACTTACGGTGATATTTCTCCCATAGAGATGACATGGAAGGGCATACGATAAATAAATAAAATAAATAAAAAAGTTGCCTTTGTGAAGTAACTCTGTCAATTCTGAGCATCTAATCTAAAAAATAAAGAAGTAGTATTTGCTTTTGTGTGAACTCTTATAGAGATCTAATCTTTTAAAATTCTTGCAAGATTGAATGGTGTTATAAAGTCAGACTGATAGGCTTTTAAAATCAAGGCTCAATTGGGCTTAGTCTTAAAGGCAAGGAAGAACCATTGAAAAATTGAAGAAAATGGTAAATTTAAAATCTTAATACGTTATGTAAAAGTACTTTCATAAATGTGGTGCCTGGGGTGGAAAACTCACCTTGAGCACCTAGATTTGAGCTCTGAGAGGACTGGTACCTTTCCTGAGCTTTTATGGCTGATAGACGACAGGTATGGAGCATGTGTCTCCAGCCTTCTAGACAGTTTTCTGGCCCTACCTAATGGTTTTTTTTTAAATGTTCTCCACCAGGGGCAGGCCTGGCTGTCTCAGCTGGAAGAGCTTGTGACTCATGATCTCGGGGTTGTGAGTTCCAGCACCATGTTGGGTGATAGAGATTATTTAAATAAACAATGAAAAAAAAAAAAAAAATCCAGGAAGCCCTGAAGTTGCAAGAAGGTGCTTAGGCTTGTTGGTAGGGGATGGGAACACATTTCAAAAGGTGAGCTGACAGGGCCTGTCTTAGTTTGCCCCACCTCCCCCATACCCCAGCAGAATCTCTAGAGACACATTCATATCACATGTCTATTTTACACTTGTCCTCTCAAAAATCTATCCCTTTTCATTCTCTCATTCTTTGGAGCAAGTTATCTAGTCTCAATGCTCTGTTCCTCCTAAACCTATTGATTTGGTTTCCCCAAATCACACATTTGAAAGCACAGATACCTCCCTTCTTTTTCATTCCCTCTTACCACCTCAAGCATCACCAAAGAGGCTCTTCCCATTTAGGCTGATAAAACCAAGGCTGTAAAGACTCAGGGTTGCTAAACTAGTAAATTCGAGTTGCTAATATGTCAGGAAAACTATTAGACACCCAGCTCTCCCTGTAGTAGCATCCATGTATCATCTCAGATTAATATGAGCAGACTAGAGGCAGCACAGGGTTTTAATTAAACTCATAAAATTAAGTGAGACAAGTAGTAAACTGAAGAAAATGTCACTAAAAAAAAATTCCTTTCCTTTCTCACTCTGACCTTCAGCTGCATCTATAAACAAGTAAATGAACAGGCAAACACAAACACAGACCACATGGAACAGCCTTGACTACCTCCTGGACAAACACCTTTGCATCAGAAAATATCCCAAGAAAGTCAGAGAACTAATTATAAGGAGGAAAGAGCAGGGAGGAAATGAATGTAATTTAGATAGTAAACATCTGCACTTCTTTCCCACCTCTGAACTCCCAGGGAGTACACCCTCTCTTTAACCTTCATCTTAAGCAAATATAAGGCAATGTAAACCAAGCCAGGGTCTCTGAAGATTTTAGGATAATATTTATAACTATTTTCCCAAAAGCCATCTGGCATATCATTTTTCGGAGTGGAATTCATTTACCTGATTGAATTTGAGGCATGCTAGAAACATCCGAAGCCCACTCCCAACCCAACATAACAACAAATGTCTCCCTGTCCAGATGCCCTTATACGGCCAGACTTCCTATAAATCTGACAGCCCAGTGTATGCATTGCGTATGGGTCTTGGCACTGGGTCACATTCCTCCGGTATGTTTCCCTGGGAGCTCTGATTTCCACTTTGAGGGTTGGCACAGACTCCTACTTGCTCTTATAAGAAAATGTCTATGACTGAAAGTTGAAAATGTGCAAGATTCCTTCTTTAAGTACACAAACACTCCAAAGTCTGGCCACTTTCCTGTCGTCCTGCCAGGTTTTCTCTCTGTCCGATACCTGATCAAATAACCTTTTTTTAGGGGGGGAAAAAACAACAAAAAAACATAAGAGAAGGAATGTAGTACATCTTACAAGACTTAACCAAACGACCTGTACAAGTGATACCTGAGTAGACACACACATACCTTCTATAGCTCTGTAAACAGGACTTGTGGCCAGTTTCATGAATTCCTCATTAAAAAAAAAAAAAAAAACCTCTCTAAAAAGCATTTGCTAGATAAACACTTGCTTACAAGACAAAATTAGTGCATCTTAACCATTTTGCACACAAATTCAAAGACCTTTTTCTCCCAATTCTAACCTGCTGTCAATCAGAAGGGTTAGGATAAATCAGAGTTGGACAAAGTTATAAGAAGCCACTATTTCCACTTTACCGCCCAGGTGCACACAAACATTTGCTGAGTCATTTATAATAGTGCAAGAATTCAGATCCCATGGCATGAGTTAAGGATGGAGTGTCAGCCTTTCCCTTTGAATTTCCTGGCACTTGAGGGTCCCCCAACACAATACAAACATACTTTTGAGTTTGTGAATGTCTTGGGTATTTTCTCATTCTCTCCCTGTCTCTCCTTGCATGTGTGTGTGTTTCTCTGTGTCTCTGTCTCTTTCTGTCACTTCCTTAATAATGATCTTTTATTTTAAACTCTTCAAAGGAATTTTGATCATAAAGTCTCACTCTAACCTTATAATGCCCAACATTATTTTTCCTATTCTGAGATTCCATGTTCTATATATTTCAGTATATTTTCTCTTAGCCAATACTAAAACCATCCATTTGGAGCTAACTGTGGACTTTTTGAGACTTTGAGGGACCATGTGAATTTTACAGTAAAACCATATTCTTTTTATAATGTCTTGTTCTTTTTAACAACACAGCAGAATGGTGGTATCCATGCTACATTTGTGGAGGAAAAGGAAATCAAGAAAAACGGTGGGGGGCGGAGGGCACAACAACTCCCTAAGAATTTTAATCCAATTAACCATCATTAAATCCTGGGAAATAAAACATTCTCATTATCCTCATTCTAATAATGTCAGCTTGGAAATATGGCTCTTACTTCCTTAAGATTTGTGAATGGCAGTTCTAAGAATATAAACCAGGTCACCTAACTGTAAGCCAGTCCAGCAATTTATCCCTTCCATGAATGAAAGTCTCCACTCTCCTGTACATGAGGCTATTGGTGGTGGCTCTCAGACTCTCCAGGGCATTCAAAAATTCCCAACCATTCTCCCATCTACCTCACCCCCGCAAGCCACGAGAGATCACCACCAAGCCCACATCCCACCTTAGGTGAGGCTCCGACTTCACATCCCTACCCTTCCCCAACTACCACACCTTCCCAACCATTAGTGGCAGACATAATTCGGGGTTTAGGTCTTGAAAGATTTCACTGTGGCTTCCCACATATTTTGGACTTTTAAAATCATCCACGAGGGAAGAAGAAGTTGGGGGCCAAGTCGCCTTTAATACACATGTGGTTATTAACATAACTTGGAATGTTCCATCTTTAAATAGGAAATTTTAGGCCTCTTCTCTTTGAGGAATGCTTGGAAGGAACACTAAATAACAATGCTGAAAATTCTTCCTGAGCTTCAGAGCCGCCCCCCCACCCCCCCTTTGCTGGCCACTCACACTTGACTGGCAACTACACTGTACAACATGGGCGTTGCTTAGGGAGGTAATTGTGTACAGATGATGTGGTCGATGCTGAAGCTGGAGTGGTTCTTTTCTTCTTGGCTCTTTTTCAATAGAATGAACTGAAACAGTAAAAAAAAAAATGCTGCCACTTTAAACAGGCTGTTTTCAAATTAGAAATCTGTAGTGTTGTTTCTCAATCCTCATCTTTGCATCAGGAACAGGTGTCTTTATCTTAAACCTAACCAGTGAAACATCAACAACTGAAATGAGTTTACTCACTGATAACATCAGTGTCAAACGATGTGGCCCCACAATGGGAAATTTAAAAAAAAAAAAAAAAAAAAGCAGAGCCCTAGAATCACTCTCTTTACATAAATGGTAACTGGAATTAACAACAACAGCAAAAGCAGTTAAACCATAGATTCTAAATGAAAGCATTGTTAATTAATTAAGTCCTTAGTGAAGCTAACTAGCAATACTAAGAAATGGTAATCATTTGCTCTGACATAACAACAGACCCACTTTTCTGGAAATATTGATCCGCATTCATCTCTTTTTTTCTTCCCTATACCCCCAACAATAAGACTGTTACATTTATTAAGAGAAAACAAAGCAAGAGTGCTGGAAATCTCCCATGGAAAACTGCATCCATACTCTTGACCTCTGGCTTTGTTCTCTTTTTTGTCCTGCAATAGGCATCCAGACCGTTATCTCAAGTGAGAAAAGACCAAATTCCTACATCTCCAATATGGAATGTAGATTTCGCAGGTAGTCTTCTTGGAGATCTCAGCTGGTCAAAAGCAACTAACTCCTTTTCTGCTCCCTGAAGAGTGTCAAAAGGCAGACAGCTTCTAAAATTAAAATATTATAAAAATAATACAAAGGAAACCCTTCGGAATTTTTTTAGGAATCCCTGCTGTCAGCCTCTTCGGCTACCTACCTCCTAAAAAGCATTTATGTCAGTGGGTAGAGCTGGAACAGCTATTAGAAACAGAAGGGAGTGGAATGAAAAAATAATAGTAATTGCTCATGTATTTTTCAATGATATAAATCAGGAGTAGTGGGAAGAAACATGGGGAAAAATCCTATTTGGTGCTGGAAATACTGAGCCTTTTTTTTTTTTTTTTTTTTTAAGCCGGAGTGTGCCAGCTTTTTCAGACGGGAGGAATGCTGAGTGTCAAGGGGTCAGGATCAATCCGGTGTGAGTTGATGAGGCAGGAAGGTGGGGAGGAATGCGAGGAATGTCCCTGTTTGTGTAGGACTCCATTCAGCTCATTGGCGAGCCGCGGCCGCCCGGAGCGTATAAAAGCCGCGGGCCGCCCGCCTCAACCTCACACAACAACTCTTCCCGCTGAGAGGAGGCAGCCAGTGCAACTCCAACCCCGGCGACCGACCGCCTCCCCCACCTCCGACGGCAGCCGCCCCGGCCCGACAGCTCCCAGACCGCAGCCCGGAGCGCCCAGACACCGACCTCCGGCCCGAGCCCGCGACCCTGCGCCGGGACCGCCGCGCCCACCCCATCGCCGCCACCGCCGCGCCCTCCGCCCGGTCCGTCCCTCCCTCTGCGCCCACCATGTCGGCCGCCGGCCTGGGCCCCGTCCGCTGCGCCTTCGTGCTCCTGCTCGCCCTCTGCGGCCGGGTAAGCCGAGAGCCCCGCGGCGGCGGCGGCGGCCGGCTCCTGGGGTGGGGGGGGCGTGCGGGCGGGGCGGGGCAGGACCCCGGGGCGCCGAGCAGCGTGCGCCAGCTGACCGCCCCCTCCTCTCCGCAGCACGCCGCCGGCCAGGAGTGCCGCGGTCCTTGCCAGTGTGCTGCCGCGCCGGCGCCCAGTTGTCCGGCCGGCGTCAGCCTGGTACTGGACGGCTGCGGCTGCTGCCGCGTGTGCGCCAAGCAACTGGGAGAGCTGTGCACCGAGCGCGACCCTTGCGACCCGCACAAGGGCCTCTTCTGCGACTTCGGCTCTCCGGCCAACCGCAAGATCGGCGTGTGCACCGGTAAGAGCTGCGGCCCGCGCCCCTCGCCGCCTACCCCCGCGGGGGTGCAGGGAGCTCCGGTGTCCCGGCAGCCCCCCAACCCCACCCGCGGAGCCCTGCTCCCCGCGCATCCCCAACTCGCCTACTGCTACGATGCCTGACACTTGCATCCCACTCCCCCTTATCCCCTCTCCCTCCTTCAGCTAAAGATGGTGCCCCCTGCGTCTTTGGAGGAACGGTCTACCGGAGTGGAGAGTCCTTCCAGAGCAGCTGCAAGTACCAGTGCACTTGCCTGGACGGGGCAGTGGGCTGCGTGCCCCTGTGTAGCATGGACGTCCGCCTGCCCAGCCCTGACTGCCCCTTCCCGCGGAGGGTCAAGCTGCCTGGGAAATGCTGCGAGGAGTGGGTGTGCGATGAGCCCAAGGACCACACGGTGGTTGGCCCTGCCCTTGCCGGTGAGTGGAACCTGCCTCTCAGTCACTGTTGTGATCCTACCCCCAGGGGCTGAGTCCTCCCCAACTTTGCCAAGGGAAGGGGGAAATGTCTTATCCTGGCGTCTTACCTTGTGTTTGGGTGCTCTGCTCTCACAGCTTACCGACTGGAAGACACGTTTGGCCCAGACCCAACTATGATCCGGGCCAACTGCCTGGTCCAGACCACAGAGTGGAGTGCCTGTTCCAAGACCTGTGGGATGGGCATCTCCACCCGCGTTACCAATGACAACGCCTTCTGCAGGCTGGAGAAGCAGAGCCGCCTCTGCATGGTCAGGCCTTGCGAAGCTGACCTGGAAGAAAACATTAAGGTACATTTTCTGTTCCTATTAATCAGTTTTCTTGGGATCGTAATAGACAGGACCAAAGTTGGGTCTCACCGCCCTGGTTATTATAGACCTTTTATCTCCAAAAATATCTAACCATGGAGCTGTTTTGCTGGAATGAGATGTTGTGTAATTGGAACCACCAGCTTTCCACTAGGAAATTCTCCACACTGTTAGTTAATTCAAGACATCTCAAGAGAGGCTATGACTATTTTTGGAAAACTGGCAAATGAGACGCAAACGTCCTCTCTTCAAAATATAAACAAAAGTCAGACAACTTAAGACTAAAACACACAGAGCTTGAAGAAAGCCACGCCCCTTATAGAGTCATTGATTTTTTTTTTTTCTTCTTCTGCTTTGTCTTCCTTAGAAGGGCAAAAAGTGCATCCGTACCCCCAAAATCTCCAAGCCTGTCAAGTTTGAGCTTTCTGGCTGTACCAGCGTGAAGACGTACCGGGCTAAGTTCTGTGGCGTCTGCACCGATGGCCGGTGCTGCACCCCCCACAGAACCACCACTCTTCCTGTGGAGTTCAAGTGCCCCGATGGGGAGGTCATGAAGAAGAACATGATGTTCATCAAGACCTGTGCCTGCCATTACAACTGTCCCGGAGACAATGACATCTTTGAGTCCCTGTACTACAGGAAGATGTATGGAGACATGGCATAAAGCCAGAGAGTGTGAGAGACGTTGACTCATTAGGGTATAACTTGAACTGATTCGCATCTCATTTTTGTGTAAACACGATTTCAGTAGTGCAAGTTATTTAAATCTGTCTTTCTAACTGGGGGAAAGAAAAAGTCCCACCAATTTCAAAATATTGTGCCATGTGACCTTCAAATAGTCTATCAACCCAGACACTGGTTTGAAGAAAGTTAAGACTTGACAGTGGGACTACATTAGCACATAGCACTAGAATGTATACGGAGGTGTGGCTTTGGGAGCAGTGGGAGGGCACCTGTAGAAACTATTATCATCTTCAAGTAGTAGGTGCCTGCTCTTTGTGGAGTGTAATTGAGAAGGGAAATTTTAGCAAGCTCACTGACCTCCAGCGACAGCTAGGATGTGCGTTCTCTAGCCTTCATGAGGCTGGGTCAAGTTCTTTAAGTCAGAACACAGATTCAACTCTGACATTCTGATTTGAATGATACTGTTCAGGAATCAGAATCCTGTCTATTAGACTGGACAGCTTGTGGCAGCGAATTTGTCTGTAACAAGCCAGAATTTTTTTTTAATTGATACTGTAAATAATGTGTGTATATATATATATATATTTGTACAGTTATCTAAGTTAATTTAAAGTTGTTTGTGCCTTTTTGTTTATGTTTTTAATGCTTTGATATTTCAAATGTTAGCCTCAATTCTGAACACCATAGGTTGGACGTAAAGCTTGTCTGATAATTCAAAGCATGAAATGGATATTCAAATGGAAATTCTGCTCAGAAAGATAGTCCATCAAAACAGATGTTTACTGAATATGGGGCAGTGATGTCCTTGGAATTCTGATCTGTCAGTTGGAAATGTGGTAGCCTTACTATTAATGAACAAGTAGCCTCTATGAAAACACAAGTGGCTCTGGATAGCTGATCAGTTTTTCCACCTGGAAGCATTTGTTTCTTCTTTGACTATGACTGTTTTTTGGACAGTTTACTCATTGAGAATGTGACCAAAAGTTACATGTTTGCACCTTTCTAGTTGAAAATAAAGTATATATTTTTTCTATAAAAAGTGTGGTTATTCACTTACTCTTCTAAACGTTTCTGAGTTTTCTTGAGTATATATGGGAAGCTTTTATTTGTCTTAGAACAATTCATCTATAACTTTTTAAATCTCTTATCATATATACTGATAAATTGGTTAATCAGTTCAGTAGAATTTTACATAAACCTATTTCACACTGAATCGAGTGTCACAAACTTGCAGGCATACGCTCTGTGTGTGTGTGTGTGTGTGTGTGTGTGTGTGTAGATAGATATACTGAGCACACAGGCATTTTGTTACCTTCACAGTACTCTATAGACATTTAAATTAAATTCTCTTTAGGTAATTTTAGTCTCCAACAACCCCTATTGGTTACATTTGGTCCTGTTTACATTTAATACCTCTGGCCATTGAAGGGATTTAATTTACAACCTTTCACATCACCAACTAGTCTATGTACCTTACACATAGGAAAGGTTGTAACTAGTTTTTGAGTTTGTATGCTCTACTATAGATCTATTTCTGAACTTCGATAATCTTACTATTAAATCTGCAAAGGATAAAATCTGCATTTAAATGGAACCATTTGATAAATTGCATTTTTGTATAATTCTGTTTTCAGTGGCCATGAAAACCAATCAGAAATAGATGATGGCCCAAGTAGAAAAGGAGCATAATTTCTATTAACATTAATGGAAATTTGTCTTCAATTAAAAGCAACTCCTTCATTGCCCCAAGCTTTGGATTATCAGATTTAAAGATCAATAGCTTAGAAAGTGGCTGGTAAGTGATAAAATGAAATTGTTCAAGAAGCCTGGAAATGATACTGGACCTCTGCAGGCTTCTACCAAAAAGTCACCTGAAGCAAACAAAAATATTCCAAAGACAACTGAAAGCACAGTTTTCTCCACATCAATATAGCTGTGAAATGGCGGCGGGGGAGGGAGGGGGTTGCAGACAAACTAACCCATCACAGGGTAATTAGCAATGTTGTATTGCCAGCGTCATTCCAGGAGACAAAAATACATCTGAAAATAAAGACTAGTTCTACAAACAGTGCCCCTGCCACAAACCAAAGGGAAACCTTCCCATGTTCAAAATGTGCAAAGTATTTCTGGTCAAAACACTGGACTTTAAGGATACACCCACATATGTATATAGCAACACTGTTGGAAGCTGTACCCCACTTCCCCAAATAAACCCACATGTACACAAACACACACACACACACACACACACACACACACACACACACACAGTACACTGGCTAGTCTGCATGTTCTTTCTGTTAATATACTCCTAGATGCAAAGATGAAGGGCCATAGTAAATGAGCCTGAGTGTTTTATATGTTTTTAAAGATTTTATTTATTTATTTATTTGAGAGAGAGAACACAAGCAGGGGGAAGGGCAGAGGCAGAGGGAGAAGCAGACTCCCACTGAGCAGGGAGCCCAACATGGGGATCAATACCAAGACCCTGAGATAATGACCCAAGCAGATGCTCAACTGAGTGAACCACCCAGCCACCCCAAGCCTGAGTGTTTTAAAAAGAGTTTGAGAATTCTGGGAAGATAGAAGTAGTAACAGAAGCAAAGATTTTAAATTTTTCAATTTCCCACATAAAAACATAATAACTATATTGCAATATCAAAATACCATGGGCAATATTTACAACAAAATTAGGTGGCAAGGCATCCCTTTAATCCCAAAATGTTTGCAGGAGAAAATCATTAACCGCCAGCAGATGTACACTGTGTCAGCGTACGTATGGGAACAAAGAAATGCAACGGGATATCTGATACTTCTGAGAAGAGAGCTCCAAAATAGCCAACAGTGAAGTGTGGGAGTCCAATTTGAGGGTAGGGGTTCTGCCCAGTCAAATAAATCTTACAAACCAGAGCTCCCACAGGAGGGCTCTGTGCTTGTGGGAATGGAATCAAAATTGAGATTTGTTGTCAGAGACAACAAAGACATTGAAAGAGAAGGTCTAGGTAAAAATGAGGAGAGAAACAAATGCGCAAAAATCTGAAGAAACAAACTGCCATATTTATAAAATCACATGAAAACAATAAAAGAGGGATCTCTATGAAGTTCAGAAAGCTGTCTAAACCAAGAGTCCTTACTGAATAAAATTCAAAAAAATTAATTTCACATAAAAAATAGGAAAACAAAATTATCAAAGCCAAATCCCATACATTATTACATGAAAATAATAAAGGGCATAATAAATATTTAGTGAAAGCATGTCAGAAATACATGACAGGAAAAAAAAATCAAAACTATATTATTTCAAAAGAACATTAAGAAAATGAAAGTAGGGGTGCCTGGGTGGCTCAGTGGGTTAAGCATCTGCCTTCGGCTCAGGTCATGGTCTCAGGGTCCTGGGATCGAGCCCCACATCGGGCTCTCTGCTCAGCAGAGAGCCTGCTTCCCTTCCTCTCTCTCTGCCTGCCTCTCTGCCTACTTGTGATCTCTGTCTGTCAAATAAATAAATAAAATCTTTAAAAAAAAAAAAAAGAAAAGAAAATGAAAGTAGACATAAATGATAAAAAGGAAACAACTAATAATATAAATCAGAGTTAGTCAAACTTAAAAATATATTGATAAAACTCAGTAAAGAATTGGAAATTTTAAAAAATCAAATAAGAAGGAACAAAATAATGAATAAACAGATAATTCTTTAAGAGAATATATGGTTGAAGAGGAGGGAAATTTTTTAAATAAAATAAAGGAGGGGGGTGCCTGGATGGCTCAGTCATTAAGCTTCTGCTTTTGTCTCAGGTCACGATACCAGGGTCCTAGGATTGAGCCCTGCATTGGGCTCCCTGCTCAGCAGGGAAGCTTCTTCTCTGTCTCTCTCTACCTGCTGCTCCCCTTGCTTGTGTTCCCTCTCTCTCTATGTCCCTCTCTGTTAAATAAGTAAATAAACAAAATCTTTTAAAAAAATAAATGAAAGTGTTCCAAGAAAAATTGGTTAAGTATTGTAGATAGGCAAAGAAGATCTAACATATGGAGAGCAGGAGGTCCTGGAGAAGAAAATAAAATCTATAAATCAAGAAAACTTTATGGAAATAAAAAGTGATTTGAAAACACATATTAAAAGAGCATCCCATGTACCTAGTAAAATTCACCAACACCAAGATGTATTCTAGTAAAATTTCTGAAATATAAAGAAAAAGGAAAAATCATCAGAACATCTAGACAAAGAGAACACAAATCTTTTAAGTAAAAGAAAATTCATCATAAGGCTTTTTGACAGCAGCTCTCTTCCTTCCTTCCTTCCTTCCTTCCTGCCTTCCTTCCTTCCTTCCTTGCTTTTAGCAATGCTTTATGCCAAAAAAGTGGATTAACATTTAGGATGCTCAAAGAAAGAAAATATGAATTAAAGAATTTTTAACCTCCAGAACTGACATTCAAACAGACAAACTGCCAAAAACATGCAAGAATTGGGGCACCTGGGGCGCCTGGGTGGCTCAGTGGGTTAAGCTGCTGCCTTCGGCTCAGGTCATGATCTCAGGGTTCTGGGATTGAGCCCCGCATCAGGCTCTCTGCTCAGCAGGGAGCCTGCTTCCTCCTCTCTCTCTGCCTGCCTCTCTGCCTGCTTGTGATCTCTCTCTGTCAAATAAATAAATAAAATCTTAAAAAAAAAAAAAAAAGAATTGGGGCACCTGAGTGGCTCATTTGGTTGAACAGCCAATTCTTGATTTCAGCTCAGGTCAGGTCATGATCTCAAGGTTGTGAGATCAAGCCCCACATCTGGGTGTGCAACCTGCTTGGGAGTCTTTCTCCTCCTCCCCTGCCCATGCTCTTAATAAATAAATAAATAAATAAATAAATAAATAAATAAATAAATAAATAAAATTAGAATAAAGCATGTGAGAATTTATAGCATATTGTTCCTATGGGCCCTTTTTGAAAAAACCTTACTAGAGAAAAAATTCAGAAAACAAAATTGCCTGAGAGATATCATTGTAAAAACTTGTATATGAATATTAAATACAGCTTATCTTGAGGACTAAGATTTAAAGAAGGTTAAAGAGGAGAACATATAGTGTAGAGTGGGTATACATATCATGTTCTATCATGTAGAATGCAACCATATAGGGTAGGGGAGAATGGACATAGAGGATGCCTCCCCCAAATACTTAACTGCTTTTATTGGTGGTCGTGGTATTGCTATTCAGAGACTATTGGGTGTATAATATGGGATAAGCAAGCAAACCATTATGGATATTCTAATTCTATCCCTAGTGTCAGTGAGTACTGGGATTCTTAGTGAGGAAGAGTCAAAATACAGATATAACATAAAAGTGGTTAAGTTAAGTTCCATATTTCTTAATTTGAACTAGAAATATCAGCATAAACTTGTGATATATCTTATCTCCTAACACACACATATACATTTTTTCCAACATCTGCTCCCTGAAAAGGCTTAGATACAAGGATAACTTAAGAAGAATGAGTACCCCTACTCCACTACCGTGCTCTTGAAATACTGTTTTCCACTAAAAGAAACTAAAGCTTCTTGGAGAATGGCCTCCAGGTCTAGCACAAGGAATGTGTACGATAAATACATTTATTCAGGTACTACCTTTTCATATTGGATAAAAATGAAGCTAATAAGAACTGTAAAGATCATACCAAAAAGGTACAGGAGGCAAATTTAAAAGACTACTATTAAAGATAGGGCAATTTGGGGTGACTGAGTGGCTCAGTGGGTTAAGCCTCTGCCTTCAGCTCAGGTCATGACCCCAGGGTCCTGGGATTGAGCCCCACATCAGGCTCTCTGTTCAGCAGGGAGCCTGCTTCCCCCTCTCTCTCTGCCTGCCTCTCTGCCTGCCTACTTGTGATCTCTCTCCTCTATCAAATAAATAAATAAATAAAATCTTTAAAAAAAAAAAAATCTGCCTTCAGCTCAGGTCATGATCCCAGGGTCCTGGAGTCAAGTTCCGCATTGGGTTCCCTGTTCAGCAGGGAGTCTGCTTATCCCTCTACCCCTCCCCCCCCTGCTTGTGATCTCTCTCTCTCTCTCTTAAGCCCTATCTCTCTCTCTCAAACAAATAAATAGAATCTTTAAAAAAAAAATAAAGATGGGGCAATTTGAGTAGCTATAAGGACAAGAATTGCCATACATTAAGGCCATCAACTCTCCTTAAATTCTTAGTTCATTCTGATAGTTAAAGAAAAACACCTAATTGGTGACCTGAGAATGACAGAGAACCTATTCATTTTACACAAGCTCTATGATATTTCAGTATCAGATTTTTGGTACTCCACATTTTACAGCACCTCAGTCCAATCTGTACCAACAACTCCAGACATAACCCCAAGATGACTTTTAAAAGAAATAAATCTCTTAATTTATGGTAATCATCTCATGATGGTTAGTTTAAAGTAATTTTATATTCTTTTAAAATAATCTTATGTATTTTTCCAAATTCTCAGACATGAACACACATTATTTTATAATCAGAAAAAAGATATTTAAAATAAATCTTTCAAAAAAATATAAAATAAATCTTTCCTCTCCTTACTAAAAAATAGCAGAGAATATGACAAAACATGTTTGAAGTTTTCATGATTTGGGGTTTAATAAACTGTTCACAACATATAAATAAATAAGTGGCTTCGCTATTCAAGCCACTATTCCTTAATTAGCTGTGTGCCTAGGGCAACACACCTATAGCCTCTAGAGAATCCACATATATTTGTACATATCGGTGTATTTTTGTACCTCATTCTCCCATGCCGTAAATGAAATCACGGAAGATTTTCCTTCATAAGTTTTTAATAACTATTCTTTAACTCATGAATCATACTGATTATATATAGACTGTTGCTAAGACTAAGCATAAACAGTGTAAAATATATTCTTAAAATACAAAGTCAAATTCCAAATCCAAATATAGGATCTGAAGAAACGGACACGAAGACCCATCATCTATATCAGATGTTTAAAAATACTGAAAAAAGAGGAAGAAATGTCGAGTTAGTAAGAAATATTATTGATTAATTAGAATTTATATCTCAAGAACATAAAGCATATTAAGACTTGCGTTTGTGCAACAAATGCTAACAATTTTTGTCAGCATGGTGAACATATGTAATTCAGACCAGTATAGTAACTGGAAAACTGTATGTCAGTATCTACGAAAGTGAAATACAAAACTACCTGTGACACGGTAAACTTCCATTCTTAGATATCAATCCAAGAGAAAAACAAATTATGAACAAAATACATAACAAATTGTGAACAAAATACATAAACAAAATTCTCAAAGCAGTTCTATCCATCCCAAGCCAAAAACAACCCAAATGTGTATCAATAGGAAAATGGATAGAATACAGAATATTTATACAATGGAATAACACACATCAATTAAAAAAAAAAAAAGAACTACTGACATTATGCAGAATGAAAGAAGCCAAATACAAAAGAATATGCACTGTATGATTTCATTTTTATGACACTCAAGGGTTGGGAACACTAATGAATGGTGATAGAATTCAGAATAATGGTTTCTTTTCTCCCCACTCTGAATTACTCTCTAGCTAATTTTTTTCTGGTCTGTGGTCAGTATTTCTTACCCTCTTTCTAGTGGGATATTATGAAGTACTGCAAATGACATATCATTCATAATTTTTAACTTAGAGTTATTAGGCAAGTTTGCATATTTAGATTAAGAAACTCTAAAAGGTCTGGGGCAATTTCCAGGACGATGTTTGCATAGATGCCTCAATGTAGAGGTGTGGTGGGAGAAGGGAAGTATGTTGGGGATGAGCCAGACACTATAGTTCCATGGACTTTGGGAGGGAGTTATGGGCTTTATAGGGTGACTTTTGGGAGATAACCTTCTAGGGAAGACAGGGGCTCCCCTGGAGCGCTAGGAAAGTCAGTTCATGTGTTCTGCCTCAGTAATTAGCAAAAGAAAGTGGGAAAGGCAGCAGAGATGGCATCCTGAGTGCTTTTATACACACTCGTCATTCATTCATACAATATTGGTGGCTTTCATTGTTTCTGGTTTCAGTCTTTGTCAATTTTCTACAATCTGTTGTGGTAGTCTTTGTGTCACACTATTCCAAACATGGTATAGTTGTCTTGTGACCTTCTACACACACAGATTGTTCAACTAACGAGTATATAGGGGATCCCACAACGAGAAAAGACGCCTCAGTCTTTCAAGCCAGAAGCCCAGCATCTCCATCCATGGGATTCTTCTGCCAGAGGTATGTGGAGTAACCAGTGGAGATACAAAGAACTCTGAAAAAACAGTGTGACATTATAACTGCCCCAAAACCTGAATAGGGAGCCTTTTAAGAGCTGGCCTTGAGGAATGATGCTGGAAGTCTAAGGTTCCCATTAGCTACTGAGGAAAGCCAAGCGCTTTTTTGAGAAGGTCTTTGGAATTCAAGTTCTTTAAAATTTAACATTTTAAGTTTTAATGGTATTCCAAGGAAATAGAAGTCAGGAGCTACAGGCAATCGCTTGGAGCAGTGATCACCAGCAGGAAGATCTGCTGGGAGGTATTGCCACTGGTTAGGACCTGTGACAATGTGGGTGGTCACTGGAAGCTGCTGCTATGGAAACTCGTGCTAACCACTGTTGGAAGTAGTGGTCAATGGAAACTGTCATGGCCAAGAACAACAGATCCAAGAGCCAAGAGGCTCTATTGGGAATGTCGACTAGAAGCATTAGGTGTCTCTAATAGAAAGCTGTGTCTGTGGTATTCTACCTGAGTTTTGGGGGAGGAGGTGGTTTGTTTTCTTTAAACATGCTTAGCTGAGTCATTCTTGATGTTAAGGGAAAAAAGAAGTATACTATTGGTCTTATTGCGCTCTAAACTAAAAGCATCATAGTTTCCCTCAAACCCAGCTTCTCCATGTGATTCTGCATTTCTATTAATAGCACTATTAATCTACTTGTTTCCCAAGTGGAAACACTCCATTATCATGGAATCCTCCACTTCCCTTTTACCCACGCTCAGATATTTTAACTTTTATTTAAAACTCATTTATAGGGAAAGTAGTCTCAGACCCAGTCACAGTGGGCTCCATGCTTTCATGAGTTTTACCTCCAGGAGGTCTGTGAATATTGAAGGAAAATCCCCTCTTGCTTCATTCAGAGGAAAGGGAAAATTAACCATTTTTAAATATACCAAAGCACTCTCTTCTTAACAAGGTCAGCCCTCTGGAGAAATTATTTTATCACAGCCTAGCCTATTGGGGTGTTTTCAGAACTTAACCTATCTAGAGAAAGATAGATACCTAATTACAGAATCCTCTAGCTATGTGGCCACACCTAAGGAGTGAAAATAAAAACTGAGAAGTATTGGTGAAGTTCACAGGGGCACAAGCTCACCAAAGGACTGAGACCTAATCCTAAAACTATAGATTGCTTACCCTCCCCCTACACCTTATGACTATGTTACTAAAGGCTTATTTACTATAGTTTCTTTTATTCAGTACATCATGTGTACCTTCCACAAAATATTACAAATCACAGGCACGTGGGTGGCTCAGTCAGTTAAGGGTCTGCCTTTGGTTCATGTCAAGATCTCAGAGTCCTGGGATCGAATCCTGCATTGGGCTCTCTGCTCAGTGGGGAGCCTGCTTTTTCCCTCTTACTCTCCATCTGTGCTATCTCTCAAATAAATAAATAAAATCTTAAAAAAAATACTAATGTCTACTCTCAGACTACAACAGAATTAAACTAGAAATCAGCAACAGAAAGCTAGCTAGAACATCCCCTAGTACCTGTAGATTCAACAATACACTTCTCAATAACACGTGGGTCACAGAAAAAAAAATCTCAAGGGAAATTTTAAAATATTTTGAACTAAATGACTGTCTAAGTAGAGCTTCCGGGGCCCAAGTAGTCACTGGGTATTTCTGTCACTTCTGCCTCTTCTTAACCTCTCAGATGCTTCAGTGAGGAGTGGAAACTACTAAGGTCATTCTTTTCTCTCTCTGAAAGCTTCATAAACTGATACTGGGTTGGTCTTTCCTCCATCATATTTCACCTTGATGGTTGAAAGCTACTTCTGCGAGCTATCCTGTCTTCACAAATCTCTAGACAAAAAGTAGGTACTAGTCTCTATTCACATGTTTCCAAACTGAAAAAATTCTAAACGATCTTCCAACTTTCCATCATCATTCTTATCACAGATCTCACTTTTTGTTGCCAATGACATTTGTTTGGGGCTGCTAATTAGCTTTCCTGTTCCTCCACAATTTTCCTTCATTAATGCCACCACCTTAGTATCTCTGGTCCCATAAGTTGGATGCTCCAAAACAGGAAGCAAAAATTATTGTCAAGGTAAACACTATCCTTTCAACGTAGCATTCGAAATCTTCAAAAATTGATATCAAAGGACCTAGTCAGAATAATCTCCTATTACTCTGATATACTTATGCCAAAAACCAAACGGACTTACTCATATTTCCTAAATAGCTTCGCTCTGACTCAATCTAGTCGCTCTATCTGTAAAATTCTTACACTGCTCCTTCCATAACGTGTGTGTGCATGTGTATGTGTGTGCACGCGTGTGCACACACACTTACATCCACATTTTTATTACAAGTTTTTATTTAAATTCCAGTTAACATACTGTGTAATATTAGTGTCAGGCATAGGATTTAGTGATTCATTACTTACATACAACATTCAGTGCTCATCACAAGTCCTGTCCTTAATACCCATCACCCATTGAAGCCATCCCCGCATATATTTACATATAAATCAACTCTACCCACCTTTTAAGCTCTTCCCAGAAGTCACTTCCATGAACCCTCTCACCTGCAATGCTTCTTTTTCCTTTAAATGCTCTACGAAACACTCTGTTTATAACTGTATTACGTCACTTAGATCATTTTTACCCATACTCTAGTTCTTTGCTGTCCAGATGGTAGACATAGACACATGTGGTTACTAAATTTGAGAAGATAAAAATTAAATAAAATATGAAATTCAGGTTCTTTGTAATACTAGACATGTATCAAATGCTGAGGAAAGACATGTGGCTACTGGATTCCACATTGGACGATACAGATGTAGAACACTTTCATCATCTGTGAGCACAGTCAGCTTCACCCCAAGCACCTAGGCTAAAAGCTGGGCGATGATGGTTCCACCAATGTAATGATCAGCAATTTTTTTCCCCATAATAAATACTTTACGCTTTGGTAAAAAGTATGACCCATACAGTATCTGTCTATTTGACTCTACAGTTAGAGCTTAAAAGCAGTCATGGATATCACATCAACAAATAGGGATAGCTATGTACCAAACAACTATCTTTACAAAATAGGGAGATGAGCCAGATTGTGCCTCCAGGCCATAGTTTGCTGACTCCTGCACTAGAGAGAAATTGAGTACAATTATCAAGATGGGAGTCAGGGAACAAGAACAAACAACAAATGTCTACTGTATGTGTCATATAGTATAGATATGCCTATTTTCTGGGTCTTTGAACCATCTCCTCCTTTATAATGAGAATCTTAACAGATGACTTTTAGGAGGCTGCTTTTCTTCCATATTTACCCAGCTTCAAATCAAAATGGCCTACTGAGTGTCCAGGGGGGCTCTTGCAACTCTTGGAACCCAGGAGAAAAAGTGATAGCTGTCATGGTAACAAGCCTGTGGGCAGTGGCAGCTCCAGTAAAAAATAATTTGCCTCTAGACTACAACAATTTCATATGCTAAGACATGCATTGTCTCCCCTTCAGCCTCCCCCAGATAATCTGCTACTTTACCAATCTTTCCCATGACAGGTAATGGTACTGCCTTTTACCTAATCATCCAGGCCAAAGCTGAAGTGTCATCCTTGACTTTTTTCTGCTCACACTGCAGAGTTAGCCAGTCACCAAGTTCTAGATCCAAATTACATACTGAATCTGACCTCTTCTTCCTACCTTCACTGCCACAACTCCCATCCATGTCACTACAGACCCTCTCCTAGGTTCCTCCAAAAGCCTCCCCATGGGTCTCCTTCCTGCTTGCTCTTCTACTATCCTTTCTCTATTCAGCAGTGAGAGTGATCTTTCTCAAACATAAATCTTCCCATGAATTCCCATTAGAATAAAATCCAAATTCCTTAGCATAGTTCACAAGGCTTTCATGACCTAGACTTTCTCAACCTTCCCAGTGACACTGCCTTCTTTCATTCCAGCAACATTGTCTTCTGGCCATTCATTAAATGCCCTGTGCTCAGCTCTGTCTCATGGCTACTCCCTCCACCTAGGCAGACCTTGTCCCGAGAATTTCTAAATCCACTAAAACAGGGTGTCTCTTATTCTCTACCATATCTGTAGGGTACAGAACAGTACTAGAGATAGTCATTAAATATTTTCTGAATGAATGACTATAGAGAATATGGTAAGACAAATGCGGGTGGATATATAGACAATGGAATAATGCAAAGATGTGCCAACTGATGCAATAATTCCAAGGTTCCAAAAGACAGATATCTCTGCTTTATTTCGCTGCCTGGTCAGATGACTACATTAAGAAAACTTAAAAGTAGCATTCACTCGATACATAAAAATAAACCAGAAACAACAACGACAAATCTTAGTAGTTGCTACTTTGCTGTGATTGATGAAAGATTATGTTCTCTGAGTCAAGGTACTTCATTTATCTAGAGTTCAGAAAAACAGCTTCCCACCACAGAGAAATAAGGACCAAACTAAATTAAGCCACTGGGAAATGAGTTGACTTAATTAATGCTGATTTTCTCAGAAGTGCAGAAAGAATTTTGCAAAGAATTCCTAACACTAGCAAAATTGGCAACAAAGAATGTTTCACACTTGTAATTGAAAAACGTAAAATGCCTATGTCAGTAAATCCCAAAAGTTATCATTAAGGACAAATAAGCCACTTTATTGGCCATCGAAACAGCTCCATGACCTCACCCTGGGCATCCTGACATAGACTGTTGTGGCTGCGTGACATTGGTGGCACAAGGATTAACTTTAATGTTAACTTTCTAATACCATGCTAATTACTGTAAAGTATGTACAACATAATTATGGAGAGAGTGGAACTGGCTGGTTTTCTTTATTGCTGATTAATGTGAAACTCTTTTTTTTTTTTTTTTTTTTCAAATTAGTCCAATGAAAGGACAATGAGTATAGCCCTCTCTCTTTCAAGAGATCTTTCTTCCCAAACACCTGCATTAATCAGCTCTCCTGGAGTGACAAACCAATCCCATATCTCATGGCTTTTACCAACAAAATTTTATTTCTTACACAATTCCATGTTAGCAGCTGTACCTCAGCAGCTGTGGCTCTGCTCCCATGTGCCTTCACATGCCAGGATCCAGGCTAAAGGAGCAGCCCCTATTTGAGACGCAACATCATTATTAGGCTGAGGGTAAAGGACAGGAGATGGAGCCAAATCACACAAGTGCCCTTAAAGCTGTTGCTTGCATGTGGCATTCATACTTCCATTGGGTAAAGCAAATCACGTGGCCAAGCTGATAGAGGCAGGAAATGTATTCTACCCATAGGCTGGCTCAGCAAGTTACATGGCAATGGGTGGGAATGGATACACACCCTACAGGGAGGGGAATGAGTCAGCGGAGACAATAACACAAGCTACCCAAGAGCCAGGAGCACAGTCATGCTGAATTATCCTTCCCCTGAATTTTACAACGTTTGAGCTTCTGAAGCCTCCTACAGTTTTTAACTCCTTAATTAAATCCTTGGCCTTGAGTTCCATTCTATTCCTCCATTCAATTCTGTTCTCCCATAGGGCACAAGAATGTAACCCATCTCTTTTTTGTAGACTCTACTACCAAACTACTAGGTACCAGACCCACTTGTTGTCTTATGTAATCCTCTGTGTATTCAAATAAATAGAAGTCTGAGATGCTAGTGAAGTTGCCAGATTTCTCACTGTTAGAAATTGATATGTCCAGGATGTGAATTCCACTGACTTTCCAACACATCATACTGTTACTATGTGAAGCTGTCTTGTCCAGGAAAAGGAAAGGCTGAATATTGGCTGGGTGGAGAGTGGTTTCCAGGGTCATATTAAGGCCTTGGTAAGCTCTGCATTCTTTTACTATGGAGGCTCCATTCTGCATCATATAAAACATATCAAAACAAACCCTCATCCCACACTAAATATAATCTGCAGCTATAAATTTTTTTTGAAAGGATGTTTATAATTTTAGTTTTAAAATTATTTGGCTACAGGTAGTATTTGATTTATGGTTGGCTATGATTTGTTATTTATTACTATGTATACTTAGGAAATATTTCAAAGTAAGAAATCCCAACTTCCAAAATTATATTCAAATGCAACAAAATTTATATAAATAGTAAAATTGACAAGACAGTTGACATACAGTTATATTTGTAGATTTTAATTAATAGTTTATTACTTTCAAAAAAAATTTTTTTACTTTATTTGAAGCCCATACATATTTTTTTTTCCCAGGACTCAAACATTTTTCTCAGTCTCTGAAAAGCTCATAGGCTCCAGGATTTGTGCCTATGTTACTCAACGGACTGAATAGCCCCAAAGATGATTTATCCCAGAACCATTCTGGGTGAGGAAAAATGCATCCTCAAAACACGGAGTCCAAGAAAAGACAAAGCTTTGAGAAGAAACTAAAATAAGGTCAAATATTGTCCAAAAATCAAAGAATAGAATCTATGTGTGAGACAGCAGGACAAAAGCAAGAAATCTGAGATTAAACCTGAGGAATGGGAGTGAATGGGATGGAGGGGGAAGGGAGAACTTACACAGAGAGATCACTGTAGGCACTGGTGTCTCTGTGCCCTCTGTGGAGATGGGCCTGCTAAAAAGCCGGCATTTAAGAATGGCATCTTCCTGTGGTTGACCTGGGCCAAAAAATGTGCTTTTATATTCTCACTCCAGGTGACTATTCCCCAGGACTTCAGAACTCCTGCACTGACACAGTTCTTACCCTCCTAAGTTTTCTGAGAGCTGTACCTCCCCTTCTGGTCTCCTTCCTTGCAGGAGGGACTCCCTGCCCTGAGTTTCCTCCCTTGGACCTTTGGCTATCCTGAATTTAGAATGAAGGGCCGTTGACTCTGATCCTGGAAAAGACCGTATCTTTTCTGATGTGTTTCTTTCTTCTTGATTGGACTTGTCCAATAGAAATAGTCTGTTCTGTTGTTGAGGCAGATTCCTTCTGTGGGTGAAGTTGATTTCTGCTCCCAAGATTCAAAGTGATGTTCATGTCCACACTCTCTCCCTTATACTTACACTAACTTACTCATAGTGCCATGTGGCCTCCACAATTAAAGGGTTTCTCTGTGCTGGAACAGCTCGTCCCTCTAACTTTTCCCATTTCCCACTGAATTCATGTTTTCAGTCTGAAGAAGACCACTAGGTTTTCATTTGATTTCAAAGCAGAGATGACGGATGTATCATTAGTAAAACTGTTTCCATAGCTTCTCTCTAATGGTAAAATCAAGTGTCTGTTTACCTAATGCCTGCAAAAGAACTTCTGGAACGTATTTTTTTTAAACCAAAAAGAAATATTTTTTTCATCTATAGTAATGAGACCCTGTTTCATGAGGAGTTTGATGACCCTGTTTGATTATGAGTCTGACTCCCAGGCCTTATCTCATCCCTTCTTCACCATGGTGGATAAGGATAAGATTTTTTTCTCAAGCTGTCTCTGATCATGGAGTCATTATGTAGGTCTGTCCAAGGTAAAACTCTTCCCGAGAGAAGTATCATCAGAGATAACTTGGCTGCCAGCCCTGGACAGATGTGGAGAAAGGTTGAGGAGATGGAGCAGAGCATGTCATGAAGGAGGCTAATGGAGGGAGAATCTGGAGCTAAGGGGGCCCTCTATGTCTCAACCTATCCCACCAGGCTTCAGGTGAGAAGGCATCTGACCTGAGAGTAACACTGGAGGCCACTGGCTGTGCGTGACAGTGTGAGTGGCGTCCCTTGGAATCACACAGTGCACCAGCTTTGCAATTGCCCACTGTGGACCTGACA
Source organism: Enhydra lutris kenyoni (assembly GCF_002288905.1). Classification (NCBI taxonomy): domain Eukaryota; kingdom Metazoa; phylum Chordata; class Mammalia; order Carnivora; family Mustelidae; genus Enhydra; species Enhydra lutris. The sequence continues at coordinate 26,349,143 of NW_019154101.1, read as the reverse complement.
AAGGGACCTCAGCCTAGCAACAGAGAAATGGTGTTGGAAGCAGGACAAGCCAGCAGAGGGCAGAGCCTCCATTGTCCTGGGATTCAGAACAGAAAAAGCCAACCTGTGGGTCTGGAGGAGACCGCATAGTTTGAGACTTGATGGAAGTAACTTTACCACAGCGATGTCCCAAATGGCAATTGTTGAGCATTTGAAATGTGTCAAGTGTAACTGAGAAACTAATGTTTAAATTTATTTAATTTTAATTAATTTAAAATTAATATTTAATGCAGTTGTTGGAAAACTTCATGTGACTGGAATAACTTGGGCATGTGAATCTGATTTTCAGCTTTAAATTTACGCAATCTAAATGCATCACATTTGTCCCCAAAATTTAGTGTCTAAATTGAGATGGGCTATAAATGCAAAATACACACCAGATTTCACAGACTAAGTATGAAAGAAATGTAAAATATTCAATCATTTTATATAATATCATGTTAAAATAATAATGTTATATTGGGTTAAATAAAATATATCATTAATTATTAAAATTAAAAGTAATTAAAGATTAATGTATTATTAAATGTATTCATACAGTAATAATATATACTTACATATAAATGTCAATCATTTACATATTTTATATAAAACAGATAATTACATATGTAAAATTAATGTGTTTTAGAATAAATTAATATATCATTACAATTAATACATTTTTCTTGTTTCTTTTTACTTTTTAAGTGTGACTTTTAGAAACTTAAAATTTACATGTGGTTCATATTTCTATCACCTATTCCTGTATGTCCTCTAAATTATTTAAAAGTTCAATTTTTCATGGTAAAATACTATGTGAACTATTGAATAACCTCTTCTCCACTTCCAAACATGCCAAGAACATCTTCTCCTATGAATAAGTATCATCTGTGACCTCATCTGTGCTAAAATGTGTGAGACATCCTTGTTTATTGGCATGAAGGAGGCTAATGGAGGGAGCTTCTCAGCAAGAAGCATGAGCTTCTTGCTGAGAAGACTGCATGAGTTGAAGCTCCATTCCTTAATCAGACTTTTTCCTAAAATATTGAGGGTGGAGAGCTAACAGGTGGCAGAGCCCTGGACCATTCAATGACATGTGTCTCCAGATGTCTACTCCAGGAGTAGGGTCATGGATGACATATTTATGAGCTAAACCTTGGCATCTGTCCTGGCTGCAGAAATGAGAACAGACTATTGTCTCTCAGTGGTAGCTGTGGGCTATTCTCTCACACAGGCTTATGATCAAGCAATAACACTATTTTTAGGAGGTGACTCTGTATAGTTGACAAATCCTGCAATAGTTACAGACTGCCTCTAAGCAACTAACACAAAACAGATTGATGAGACTTGCTGCATTTAAAGAAGTATAAGAGAACAGGGAGTAATAAAGTCTCAAAACAGATTTTCTTATAAGAAGCTTTCCCCTTACATGTCAACTTCAGAAGTTCAACTCCAATATAGCCAACCTAGACTTTTCATCCATAAGGCATAATTATTTTGTACATGTGCCTACATGGACTAACATAGATAAGCTAAATGACTTTGCAAATTGCCAGGTCCTAAAGCAATAGTTAATGGCACCCATATTCCTTGCAGAGTAAAAATTGTTCAGAAACATTGCTCCCTGACAATTCTACATCTCAGAGAGGTAGCACAGCAGTGTGGGAAAATCATGAATTTCTAGTTCCTCAAAGGCTGGCAGGCATTTAAATACTGAATGCACATTCACTGGTTGTGTGATGTTAGAATGTAATTAAAGCTTCCTAAACCTCACTTTTCCCATCTGTAAAAAGAAGCAGTAATAAATGCCTTATACTTCAATATGAATATCAAAATTATTTGATATTTGCATTCAGTGGATTCTTTCAAGCACTAACTATGTGCGAGGCACATAGTAACTTATACATAATAACCAATCAGTAAATATTCTTTTTTTTTCCCCACCTCATATTACTTGAACATCTAATCTGGTTAGTGAATAGTCAGGTAAAAGAGCAAAGATAAGGAGAAAATTGAAATAAAGCCCAGCATCATGCCAGTGTAGGCTAATAGAACTACATGTAGTCTGTTTTTTTTCTTCTTTCTACTTGCTTATAATTATTTAGTTTTAAAAGATATTTTAGTGGAAGTCAACTGAAATATAGTCATTTGTTCTTTCCTTTAATTATACTGATATTTGTTGTCATCCAAACATGTCTTGAGGAATGCCTGGGTGTCTCAGTGAGTAAAGCCCCTGCCTTTGTCTCAGGTCATGATCCCAGGGTCCTGGGATGGAGTCCCACATGGAGTTCCTTGCTCAGTAGGGAGCCTGCTTCCCTCTCTGCCTGCTGCTCCCCCTGCTTGTACTCTCTCTCTCTGACAAGTAAATAAGTAAAATCTTTAAAAAAAAAAAAGTAGAAAAAAAAGTAAAAATGTCTGGAAATTGACAAAATATAATTCCCATATATTAAACCTGCAGAGATGCCAGATGAGGAACTGAGTCTCTACATTCAAGAATTAACTAACAAAACAAGATGGAAGTATACACTTATTTTGGGGGCTGTATTACACATCATATCAAACATATTAAAATGCACCCATATTCTTAATTAAACACCCTGTATAGATAATTATGAGAATTGAAATTAGCTCACTAATTGGCATGTTGTTTTGTGCTACAGATAGTTAATGAACTACTTATTAAATCTGATTTACAGTTTGGTATTTTCTTCTTTTGACATGGAGATCAAACCTGTTTATCAAATTACAAACATTTTGTAGGCCTAAGAAAACTTTTGTCCCTGGGCAAGTGTTTATCTGGAATACCCAACAGATGAAATCCCCTAACATGTTCTAGGGCAGGGCTTCCCATACTTCAGTGATCACCAGAATCCCTGCAAGACTTATTAAAATAAAAACTGCTGGCTCCCACTTTCTGAATTTTTGACTCAGGAGGTCTGGGGTGAGATATGAGATTCGCATTTCTAACATGTTCCCTAGGGATGCTGCTACTCTTGATCTAGGGACCACAGTTCAAAAATGTACTAGAATCCAGACGTTCCAGGACAGACCCCTAGTGAGGGGAACTGCACTTGTATAAGCGAGGATGTATGGAGCGTCACAGAGGATATTTGGTTTTTACCTCAAATTGCTTACTGTGTGGCAGAACTTAGTGTCTGAAAGACACGGTGTTGGTGCAAGGACCAGTGTAGTTCCATTTTTTCAATCCAATTGTAGAATTCTCTTCGGAAAGTCACTTCCCGTCTCTGGGCTTCCGAAGTGTCTGCGTAGAGTGGGTGTGGAGTGTCAGTGAATTCTGAAATGGTAAGGCACAACATCAATGAACGTGATTCTTTTTCTTAGGACTGAAAATGAAAAGAAAGGAGAGCTTCCTACCCTGGAAGAATATATGCCATCTGAACACTATTGCAAAGCAGAAGGGCAGGACAAATCTTGATGAGAAGGAGCCAGTGTGGCACAGTGTTTGGCTGAGACTAAAGGCCTTCTTCTGTCACAGCTCTGGAACACAGACAGCTGCTGAAAATCTGGGAGGGAACTAAAAGAGCTGTAACCTTGCTGTCAAAATGAGGGTGCTAGCAAGGAAGAAACTGTGGCAGTCAACAACTGGTCGACCCAGCAGGACCCATGTCAACAGAAACACCATGTGACAATGACTGATAATAGCTGTGCTGAGGGACAGAACCATTCTATCAGCCCAGGGCTTGGAAGAGGACTGCCTCCCTTTGTACTCAATAATCCCTAGGAGTTCTTGAATAATTTGCTGGTGGGAGTGGGGCCTTAAAAGAGAGACATTGGGCTTTTTTAATAAAGGTGCTTAGATTTAAAGGGCTAACACAGAATAAGAAAGAAAAGTGATTATATTTGTACACTAAAATTGGTGATTTGGTTCATGCTTGAGCTGTATTATTTGTTTCTGCAATGGGGAGAATCAGCAGGACTCAATTTTCTATATCCCAGACCTGGAAAGATCCAAATAATCAGATAAGAAACAGCTGTCATAGGTATTAACACCCTGTTGTCATATGTGTCTATGGATGCTAAGGACTGCTTGAATGACATCAGGTATTAAGGATTTGCTGGATAGATTTCTGGTTTTTGGAACGTAGAGAACTTGAACATTCTCCCACTACAAAGCTAGAAATTCTGGGTAAAATATAACCAACATTCTTTAAAATGCATTGTTGAGCTCTCAAGAAAAAAAGGGGGGGGATTTTATAGAACTTTCAAATTATAAGAAATTTTAAAAGCAAACCTATGAGTGCAAAATAACACAGAGGCTACCTTGGAAGGGAAGAGGGTTTCCAGTCCAGTAACCAAAAGTCTGGGATCTTAGCACCCACGTAAGCACAGAATATGAAGCCATTACACCAGGAGGTGGTGATGAAAATAAGACCACCACCTTATGCTTTCCCCCCAAAAGCCTGACTACTTAAAAGTGAAGCCTAGGAAAAAACCAAAAACTAAAAAACCATTAGCACAGGAGAAAAAGTTTTGTCTGACCGAATAGGAAAAGTTCCTTCTGGCATACATAGCCGTTGGCATCCCATGAGCAGTCTGAAGTTTGAAATAGCCCTATTTATGCAGTCTGGGAACCTCCCAGTTAGAGGGTTAATATAAAGTTAGTTTTACAATGCTAATGTCCTCAGTGTGGCTGACTAAAGCAAAGTGGAAATCTTTGTGAAGAGACATGTTCCCAAGGAGGCTGTGAATCAGTTTCATAGATAAAGATGAATTCACAATTCAAAATTACAAAACATATATTAAAAGAATCTCTCATGAGGGAATGTTAGGGCAGAAAAATTGAACTTTTAGACCCCTAAGAATTAACAAAAAAGAGAAACAGAACAACATTTTGGGACAGAGTGGGGATGAGAAATAGGTCTCTACTCAGCAAATGGGAATGGCAGCTAGCAGCTCCCCAAGCTGTGTTGAGAGGACCCAGAGGCCATGTCCAGGCTCAGTGGAAAAGCCTCATTGTCATGTATGGTGTTCTCTTCCTATCAGAAAAGGTTGCTTGTGGTTTTTTTGTTTGTTTGTTTTGTTTTGTTTTGTTTTTTAATCTCTCTCATTAGGAATGACAGGATCTCTCAGCGACGAAAAACTTTGTGACCAAAAGAGAAAGAAGTCGCAGCGAAATGTCAGGTTCTTCCCCAGCTCAGTCCCTCCTGTATGTTCCCATTGCACTTTGTACACCTGTTTTGATCACTTTCAGGGACTAAGGTTAGAAGCTTACAAATCTGTCTCCAGCAGGACACAGTGAGCTCCCTGGAGAAAGAGGAACAATATTTCATCCAAGTGTGTCTCCCTTGGGCCGACCGAAGTCCTTAGCACCTAGCATGGGTTTAAGGAAGGCATGCAAAATTGTACTGAAGAAGAGGAGTGAGTGACCAGAATTAAAAGCCAGAAGGCAGAATCATTTCTAACATTCTTTACATCGTCTTCCCAAATGAGAACCATTCACCCTATCCAGAGCATCCAAAAAAAAAAAAAATAGATTCACGTATTCATTTTTGTATGCTTTCCCTCCCCCAGCACCTGTCACTATTTTTTGCACATAACAGGTGCTCAACACTTTTTGGGTAATTGATTGATAGATCCCAAAACAAAGCTTCTTGAACAACCTGTCTTTCTGGAATCCTTGAATCCATGGCCTGAGTGGTGACAACAGTTGGTTAGAGGTATAGAAAGCAGCAGTCAGCCCTGGAAGAACCGTCCCAGTGGGGCACAGGAAGTCAGCTAATGAAAGGGTGAGCAGCAGAACTGCCTCATAGGCCACGTAAAAAGCCACTATTTTTACTCCTTAAGATATTTTCCACTTCAGGATTGTTGACTTTTCTTCCTTGATCTATCTCTTATTTCCCAGTTCAGTCTCAGGCTTGCTTTCTTCCAGTTTCAAACCAAAATTCCCTCCCCAGAGATATCTCTCCAAACATAGTTTTATGAGGAAGGCTAACAGACCCGGGATGTAGGCATCTTTGATATGGATGAGAGCACAAACAGCCCTCTCGCCTCCAAGGAGGGCTGCCAAACAGGCTGCCGCTTTAAATAGACAGAACTCCAGCTCTGTCAGCCTTGCCCTCCTCCCGTTCATCATGCCCCACATCCGAAATCTCTATCCATCTTTCACACTCCTGTTTGGTCTGGACAAGAGAGTGACTTTGGCAAGGCTCTCAGAATATTCCTCATGACCTCCGGCATTCTTCTTTGCGGTCTAGCCAACCACAGTGGATTTGTTCAGTTTCCCATTTTAACAGAATTTCAGGAGTTAGTGAACCAATTTCAAGACTCCCGTCTTGAGAGATCAGATTACTTAGAGTGGCAGCATCAAAAGGATAAGGAGAAAAAAGCTCCATGGGGGGAAAAAATGGCCTTTGAGCAAGAGCTGAAGGAAGTGGGGAAGACATCCATGGGGACAGGGAGAAGCAGACACAAGGATAGAGAAGGTGGGAGGTAGCTATGGGCATACCAAGGACCTCAGTTTGAGTAAAGTGTGACAAATATAACTGGATGAATGAAGATGAGGAATAAAAGATCATGTTAATAAGTTGGTTGGGGTCAGAGGTGAATGTAGAAGAAGTACAAAGTTATTTTGTGGCAATCCCCAAACACAAACCATTTCACTATCAGCTATGCGCCAAGTTCTACCATAGCCACTCAGGTTACACAATGTCTCAGACACAGCCCTCAAAGTCCCCTCTAGGAACCTACAGTCTACTATCTAGTCAGGAGACTCTTGGGAAACACACATTACAGAATAAGGCTATTTTAACCTGTAATGAACAAAGTGCCTCAGGAAGCCAGAGGTACAGGGAAAGTAGGCATGGAGGGGGGGGGAGGTGGAGCAAGTTCAATGTCCTTACAGGAGGAGGTGAATTTTGTTTTGGCTTTTATATTTTGACCACCTTCACTCATTTTCCCTACGCCCACCAATCTGTTCTCTGTTTCTATGAATTCAGGTTTTTTTGTTTGTTCGTTTGTTGTTTGTTTAGATTTCACATATAAGTGAGATCATACAGTCTTTGTCTTTCTCTGCCTGACTGATTTCTCCTAGCATAATGCCCTCAGTGTCCATTCATGTTATTGCAAATGGCAAGTTTTGTTTCTTTTTTATGGCTGAATAATATTTCATTGCATATAGATACCATGTTTTCTTTATTTCTTTATCCATCAATGGACACTTAGGTTGTTTCCATGTCTTGGCTCTTGTAAATAATGCTGCATTCAACGTGGGGGTGCAGATATCCCTTTAAGATAGTGATTTTATTTCCTTTGGATATATACCCAGAAGGGGGATTGCTGGCTCATATGATAGTTCTCTCTCTTTTTTTAAAATAATTTATTTATTTGACAGAGAGAGATCATAAGTAGGCAGAGAGGCAGGCAGAGAGAGAGAGGGAAGCAGGCTCCCAGCTGAGCAGAGCTCCCGATGCTGGGCTCGATCCCAGAACCCTGAGATCATGACCTGAGCCGAAGGCAGAGGCTTAAACCACTGAGCCACCCAGGTGCCCCTCATATGATAGTTCTATTGGTAATTTTTTGAGGAACCTCCATATTGTTTTCCATAATGGCTGTACCAACTTACATTTCCACCAATAGGGCAGAGAGTTTCCCTTTTCTCTACATCTTCACCAATACTTGTCTTTTTGATGATAGTCTTCTAAAAGGTGTAATGTTTTCATGTTGTTTGTGGTTCTGGTTTGCATTTCCCTGATGATTAGTGATGTTGAACACATTTTCATGTACCTGCTGAATGTCTTTTTTTTTTTTAAGATTTTATTTATCTATTTGACAGACAGAGATCACAAGTAGGCAGAGAGACAGGCAGAGAGAGAGGGGGAAGCAGGCTCCCCAGTGAGCAGAGAGTCCGATGTGGGGCTTCATCCCACGACCCTTGGATTATGACCCGAGCCAAAGGCAGAGGCTTTAACCCACTGAGCCACCCAGGCACCCCTGTTGAATGTCCTTTAGACAAATGTCTACTCAGTTCCTTTGCCCATTTTAAAATTCAATTATTAGGGGCACCTGGGTGGCTCAGTGGGTTAAAGCCTCTGCCTTCGGCTCAGGTCATGATCCCAGGGTCCTGGGATCGAGCCCCACATTGGGCTCTCTGCTCAGCAGGGAGTCTGCTTCCTCCTCTCTCTGCCTGCTTCTCTGCCTACTTATGATCTCTGTCTGTCAAATGAATAAATAAAATATTTTTTAAAAATTCAATTGTTATTATTATTGTTTTTAAATTTTCTGGGTTCCTTATATATTTTGGATATGAATCCCTTTCAGACATATGGTTTGCAAATATGTGAGTTCCTTATTTATTTTGGATATTGATCCTTTATCAGATATATGGTATACAAACTTTTTTTTTCCTATTCTATAGGTTGCTTTTTTATTTTAACAATCATTTCTTTTGCTGTGCAGAAGCTTTTTTTTTTTAAGATTTTATTTATTTATTTGACACAGAGAGAGAGAGATCACAAGTAAGAGGAGAGGCAGGCAGAGAGAGAAGAGAAAGCAGGCTCTCCACTGAGCAGAGAGCCCGATGTAGGGCTCGATCCCAGGATCCTGAGATCATGACCTGAGCCAAAGGAAGAGGCTTAACCCACTGAGTCACCCAGGTGCCCCTGTGCAGAAACTTTTTAGGTGATATAGTCTCACTCACTTATTTTTGCTTTTGTTGCTTTGTGCTTTCGGTGTCATAGCCAAAATATCCTTGCCAAGACCCATGTCAAGATGCCTTACCCCTAGGTTTTCTTCTAGGCATTTAATGGTGTCAGGTCTTACATTTAAGTTTTCAATTGATTTTGAGTTTAATTTAGTGACTGGTGTAAAATAGGGCTCCAGTGTCATTCTTTTATATGTGAACATCCCATTTTCCTGCACTATTTATTAAAGAGACTATCTTTTCTCCATTGAATATTCTTGGATAATATTAGTTGACCATGGGAAGAGATGAATTTGAACAGGGCTTTGGAGAGTGAGATAACCAGAGGTTTGGGAATTAATAGGACACTTGAGTAAGAGAAGAAGTGTAATTAAGGGACAAAACAACCATGTCTGAATTAGTGGAATACAGATAAATATTCAACAGCCAGCTGAAAGAGGTGGAAGGTCCTGGTTTACAACAACTGAAAATTTCTAGTGCAAATGCTTCCATGAAAGCCAATTTCAAACAACCAAGGTGAAGTCCATAAGCTTGCAAAATCCCCGACAAATTATCAGTTGGCTCTGTTGAACCGCTAGAGGCTGGCCCCATCACACCCTTGTCTACTTTGAACATACTGAATTTGAGATGATTGTCAGACATCTAGATGAAGGTGTCTGGTAAGAACTACAAGTCTTTTGTTCCTCTGAGAAGCTGAGCTAAGGCAGGGTCTTCAAAGTCTCAACAGTCTGCTGTATTTGGGGAAAGGGGCACTGAGAAGTGAAGCTCTAAGCCTCATGTGCCTATTCAAGGAAAGTAGATGTGTTCTAAATTTGTTTTATGCTTAAAGAGTAAGTATCACTTCGCCAATTTAGAGCACCAAATAGAAGAGTATTTCAGATTATATTCACATTGAAAGTTAACTGCAGATCAGCAGCATGTCCAATATGCTTTTGGAATTACCCTTCCAAATGCCCCGCTCCTAGCTTCCGTACCTGGATGCCTGTTACAGATTTTCCAGATCACTTACTGCCACCTGGTGGGTGAAGGGGTGTAGCACTCAAGGTCAAAGGACCTCAAGCATCAGTTGAACTATCTACATAGTTACAACTTCCAGGCTATACAACTAGGTACTCTAGTGTCATTGTTACTGTTAAAGGGAAAGCCATTTGGAAAAAGATAGTCCCCGCAGTTCAGAGAAATGTACCCAGTGGCAACTTCAGTTATTGCTGGCCATTCTCAGAGTTTCGACATGGCTGGTGAAGATCTCCGCTGATTTGCCCAGACTTCAGTGACCTTTGAGATACAAAGGAAGGCACTTCTTGCATAGGATGCTTCTGTAAATAGCTCCTCTTAGTGGTCAGTATTCTGGATGGATACTCAGACACACCATGGTTCCCAAGGAATTTCTATGGCATCTGTACATTTAGTTCATATGCCTCTAGTATTTCCTAAATTTAAAGATATCCTATGATGATATATCACTGAGATCTAACGATATTTTTAAAAGTTCATTTTAACCATTTTATTCTATCAATGAGATGAGAGTCTTTTTTGGTAAAGTCATTATGCAAAACAAAACAAAACAAAACAAAAAACCAAAACCAAAAGGATGAGAACTTCCTTATGAAAAGAAAAACAAGAGAAGACACAAAAGGTATTTCAAATTAATTGGTTAGGTAACTAAAAATGTAATCACTGCTTTTCATATAATTACCGCAAGGTGAAATTTAAAATTATTTATGAATATGCCCATATGGTTACTATAAAATCTGACTAGGAATGCCAGTTTTCAGTATTATTTATTTTTCCCAATTTTTTAAAATACTTACTGTTTTTACACAAAAATAATGAACACTCATCTTAAACCTAGCAACTAATGTTCAGATTTAATTTGAGCAAAATTAAATAAAATATCATTTCTTGCATTTTAGAATGGTAGATAAATGATTACATATGTTTCTATCAAGAGGAAACACCAACATTTGCCAAAAAGACTACAACTAACATCATTGTTAAGGGTGAAAGACAATGTTTCAGGGCACCTGCGTGGCTCAGTTGGTTAAGCAACTGCCTTCGGCTCAGGTCATGATCCTGGAGTCCTGGGATTGAGTCCCACACGGGCTCCCTGCTCACCGGGGAGACTGCTTCTCCCACTGACCTCTCTCCTCTCATGCTCTCTCTCTCTCATTCTCTTTCTCTCAAATAAATAAATAAAATCTTAAAAAAAAAAAAAGGAAAGAAATGCAATGTTTCCCTGCTAGGATTGGGAACAAGGTAAAAATTCCACTCACCACTATTACTCCCCGTGATCCTCTAAATTCCAGCCGGTGAAATAGAACAAGAAGAAAGGAAATAAAAGGAAGATAGATTGGATACAAGATAAAAACTGTCCTCATTTGCAGTTGTTATGATGGCCTACATAAAAAACCCCAAGGAATGTGTCCCGAAAGTCAGACACAAATTGTGATATATTTCCACAAAATTCCACCAAGTGTGCCTGTCTCTCCTGCCTCCCCTCCCACCTCCTTCTTCTCTGCGGCCTCTGCCACCCCTGAGACAGCAGGACCCCAACTCCTCTTACTCCTTCTTTATGATGTTCTACTTCCACGTAATGAATAGTAAATAATCATCATGCCATATAGTTCAGCAACCCGTCTGTTGCATATGTATGAATGCCTTCATGTGAAAATCTAATAACTATGGCAAGAACTGTACAAGATGTTTTTGTGTCTTCCTTATTATCAACTAAGTCATTATATAGAACATTATGTGTAAGACTGGTACGGAAGTGGATAGCCTATCCTCAAGTAGGCATCAGGTGGGTGATATTTAACATAAAATAACTAATGTGTAAGTTTTCTTCCTGTTTTATTACTTTGCTTTTAAAGAATTATCTTGTCATACAGTATACCTCTCTCATAATTGGAGAAATGGTAGGTCAGCCTCCTATCACACACAAGTTTTTCTTTTTTTTTTAAGACCATAACAATGTTTCCAATGGTTGTATGGTATATAGGACTGTAATGTTGTATGTTATGAAATTTTATGATGATCTATTACTGTAGAAGCTAGGCTACTGGGAAGCAATCATGTTGATTGTACAAGGCTACCATAAAGAAATTATATTGCTACTTCTTCATTTTTGCTGCATGAATCATTACACCTGTAAGTAAATATGAATTTCTTCCTCACATTATCTTTTCATTTTTTTATGTCTAGTATTAGTAGTATGTGTAACACCTACACATATGATACAAATAAGAATATTTATGTAGGTAGGGCAGAGATTTATCCTGTAAATGGATGACAAATCCTTGCAGTATGGATAAGTACATATTATCCTGTAAGTGTACATTTTCTTCCTTATGATTTTATTAATAACTTTAATAACATTTTCTTTTCTTTAGCTTACTTTGTTCCAAGAATACAGTGTGTAATACATAACATACGAAATATGTATTAACTATTTATGCTTACTGATAAGGCTTCTGGTCAACAGTAGGCTATTAGTAGGTAAGTCTTGGGGAAGTCAAAAGTTATCTGAGAACTTTTTGATTATACTGGGGTTGGCACCACTAACCTCCACACTGTTCAAGGGTCGACTGTAATTATTTAAAAATAAAAAACTGCTTAAAAAAATCCAACTAGAAAAAAATGCTGATTGACAATTAATATATATATGTACCGATGTATGGTCAGATAACCTCTTATTACTGAATTCTAAAGGCAAGAATCCAATGTACAAATTATACCTCTGCTGAACTGTTTTACTGTCCTGTTTATGCCCCAATTCTCATACTCCAGTACATGAGCAACTGCTTAACTCCTTAATGCCTTTGATTTAATGATTCACATGTGTATATCATTCTATTAGGTGTCAAACCCAGGTCCACACCAATGTCTTCTTTGAAACCTCAGAGTTTATAGTACAGCGCCTGGCCTATATTAGGGTTGTATAAAGGTCAGTGAATGAAGGAGCTAGAGCCAAATAAACTGTATATTAATTTGAAGAAATGGAAAAACGAATGCATGAAAAATTTCAGATAACGGCAACAAGAGTTTACAGGAAATATTGTGGTGAATGGAAAGGTAGACATTTTCACGACAGGAAAATCTTCCAGGGAATGTTCCTCACTCTAGCTGCCCTAGTTAAAACTGAACAATTCCAAGATGGCCAGCAGGGGGAGAACTACTCCTTAGTTTAGAGTTAGAACAGGAACCACTTACAGGTATCTCCAGCTTTTCGAAAGTTCACATTAGGCAACTTTGCTTTAACAAAATAAACCTACATGAGTACCTGTTTTCGCTAACCAGAAGAAATATGAAGAGGATCTTTGGCTTTAAAAAAAAGCAAAAAAGCAAAAGTAACATTCAGCATTTGTTTTGCAGTGCATCTTTACCAGGGCAGCACTCCCAGCAGGGAGAGGGGCTCACACCTCCCAGAAGCAAGAGGAGCTCAGCCAAGTTCCTTCCCCGGAACTACCCTCATCATCTCAGCATCAAACTGCCACAGCTTAGAATTGTATGTGAGCATCTGTGTTTTATCCCAATTTATTTTGTGCCTGTTAGCAAGAAGGGTCCTAAGGTATCAGAAAAGCCTAAGAGGGGTCACATGGATGACTCAGTCGGTTAAGCATCTGCTTTCAGCTCAGGGTATGATCTGAGGGTCTTTGGACCCAGTCCCATTTCAGGCTCTTTGCTCAGTGGGGAGCCTGCTTCTCCGTCTCCCTGCTTGTGTGCTCTCTCTCTGGCAAATAAATACATAAAATCTTTAAAAAAAGAAAAAGAAAGAAAAGAGAGAATGAAAGAAAGAAAGAAAGAAAGAAAGAAAGAAAGAAAGAAAGAAAGAAAAGAAGGTAGGAAGAAAAACCTAAGAGAAGATATTTTTTGGGTCGGGCAATGCTCAAAACAATTTCCACATAAGTTAATTGTCATTGCTTCTTGTCTGTATGCCATTTCTCCTTAGGAAAAGCTTCATAGGAAGGTTCCACTTCCGGGGAGTGGGGGAGAGCCATATTTGTGGCTCTGGTAGTTTCCTATGTTCAGTTTTATACAATGCCGGCATTTTGGGGCTAACAACGTTTCTAAAGTAACAGTTGTTTTCTGGTATTTTACTGCTGTTACACACACTGCTGTGAAGCATAGTCATAAACTTGCTGATTCCCCCGTCTACAATCAGGGCTTACCATCTATTCTGTTGTCATGTCCTTCTCCTTCCTCATTTTTAAAAAAATTATGGTAAAACAAATAAAACATATAACACAAAAGTTGCCTTAACCATTTAAGTGCACAGTGTCATAGAGGTAAGTATATTAATATTGCTGTTCAACAGATCTACAGAAATTTTCCATATTGCAAAATTGAAGCTCTGTACCTATTAAATAACTCACATATCCTTCCTCTTCCCATCCCCTGGGAACTACCTTCTACCCTCTGTTTCTACGAGTTTGACTGCTCTCGATGGTTCATGTACATAGAACTGTACAATATTGGCTTTTTGTGTTTGGCATATTTTACTTAGCCTAATGTCCTCAAGGTTAATCTATGCTGTGGCATGTGATGGATTTTTCTTCCTTTTTAAGGCTGTATAATATTTTATTGTATGTATAGACTACATTTTGTTTATCCATTCATCTGTCAATGTACATTCCAGTTGTTTTCACCTCTTGGTTATTGTGAATAGTTCTGCTACAAACATGGTTTACATCAACATGGCTTTTTAAATATAAAATCAATCCACACACACAAAAGATGTGGATCTCAATTTTTAACTCAGCCTTGTTGTTTTCACAAACAAGAGAAGATAGATTTTTGAAGCATCCCAACATTCTTAGCACATAATAACATAGGTAGTCCTTTCCTCTGCCTTCAACAGTCTTTGTTCCATTTTCCAGCCTCTGCCCACTCCCTGGTCCCAAAGCCAACGCCACACATTTCATGTTGCACTTAGTACCACCTACTCTCAGGTACCAAATCTAATTTGTTGCATAAAAACACTCCAAGACACAGTAGCTTAAAAGAATGATTTAATAATTCTCATGATTCTATGGTTGTGCTCAGCAGGATGGTTCTTCTGGTGGTCTCACTGGGGTCATTCATACCACTGCAGCCATCAGGCAGTTCTATTAGGGCTGGAGGGCATAGAATGGCCTTACCCTCTCATCAGGGGCCTTGGTGCCAACTGTGAACTGAGTCTCTCTTCTACACTGTCTCTTATCATCCAGTGGGTTGGCCCTGACTTCCTTAACTGGTGGTAGGAATGTTTTCAGAGCCCAAAGCATAAGGTGCAAGGACACTTAAGGACAAGCTTGTAAGTGGAAAAATGTCACTTTGGCCACATTCTATAGGTCAAAGCAAGTGCCAAGGCTAGCCCACATTTGAAGTTTGAAGCAACAAGATTACACTGAGAAGAAGCATGCAGGACAGAAAGAGCAAACAATCTATTCCAATGGTGAAATGGGGAATGTAATGAGATTGTTCTGGGAGAAAACCCAGGGACATAGAGAAAGAGAAAAAGTGGTTGACGGAGATGTGCAATCTTTTGAGCATGCACTAAGTTGAGGAAATGAACCACAGTCCAAGAGTTTCCAACACAGAAACTGTTTATACCCCAACAAAGTGAACAGTTGTATGAGACACAATCTCAGAAGAGGGAAGGAAACAAAATATCATAGAAAGTCGAAGATAACTTCAAGTCCTCTTTTCTCCCACCACTACTCTAACCTTGGGCTTCAAAAAAAAAAAAAAAAATGGATAGGAAGCAAAATATTTCTCCCTGAAACCATAGTTTGAAGGAATAAACAAATGACTCTCAGATACAATTGGAAGATGATCACCAACTCCATCTCTGAGTAAAACAGAATGTGAAACAGGGGTAAGATAAAAAGAAATGGCATTAAACTCAGCAAATATACTCTGGACTAAAACAGGAGGGAGGGAGGGAAGAAAGGAAGGAAGCAGGGCAGAGTGGAAGGGGAGGAAGGAAAGTTTATTTCATCTATTCTGCCTAGATGAAAACATAGGTCAAACAATAAAAAGAAAATACACACATGAATCCAATAAATAAAAATAAGTTCAAAGAAGATATGATAAAACAATAAAGGTTTTTTAAAAATATTTTATTTATTTATTTGAGAGAGAACAGGCAAAAGCGGCACGGGGTGGGGGGAGGCAGAGGGAGAAGCAGACTCCCCGCTGAGCAGGGAGCCTGATGTGGAACCCCATCCCAGCACCTCGGGATCATGACCCGAACCAAAGGCAGATGTTTAACTGACTGAGCCACCCAGATACTCCTAAAAGGAGATTTTAAAAGAGAGGATAGCATGCCTAAAGAAAGAATACACAAATAATAAATTACAAATAGCAAAGAAGAGAATAAACATGCTGAAAAATGGAATCAGGGGCAGACAGGGATGCTTGAGATAATCACAGTGGTTGGAAATATATTTAAGAAAGATTAATGCAATAATTGAGAAGCTAATAAACGGATCCAGGATGTTAACAGTAAGAGGCTGTCTGGGATGATGGTTATTTTGCTCCTTATGCTTTACAGTACATTTTTACATTTCCAAAATAAAAATGAAATCTGTCAGTGAGGAAATCATCGTTCTTTTTTAAAAAGAGAGGTTAATGGAAGATGGGGAGGTGGTCAGAAACCAGATTATTGGAGTTTCAAACAAGGGGAGAAGTTAGTGAGGAAATAACATCAGGGAATGTAAGCCAGGCACCTGTTGGTCCTGTCTCACTGTACTCTGAACTCCAGGGACAGATGCAACATGGCAGACGCTGTAGGGAAATGAAAGGACCAGGACATACTCAATGCAGAAAGATGGCAGCAGCGAGAGGTGGGAATCACAGATGTGTGGCTGAGGAAGAAGGGTTAATAACAAGGAAAACAAAGCCCTGGAGGAAATGAGAATTCAGGTCCGAGAAAATAAAAAGAAATCACACTTTTTCCATGAGAGACAAGAAGGAAGGTATGTAGGTGTGAACCCAGAAGCTTGGAAGGGAAAGGAAAATGACAGAAGACAAACGTTTTGTGTAATCTGGAGGAATTCAAGTCCAAATGGGCTTTTTGGAACTGTGATAACCTCATCACAGTGAACAGCAATGCGATGAGGGAATATCATTCACAAAGTGTTAATACGCATCTATTGATACCCGAGGTGCTGGACATTTTCTGCTCTTTGGATGCTTATCGTCACATATACAGAAATGGGTGAAGACACTTCAAATACATTATAAGACTCAAGAGTATTTTTTTTTCTAAACAAATTCTACTGATTTTTTTCCCCAAATTATAAAAGTAGTGAATTATAGAGGAATAAAAAAGTGAGGCTCACAGTAAGCCCCAGCACTCAGATATAATCACTGTAAATATTTTACTGCATTAACGTCCAGAGACAACAAGAGGGGAGAAACTGAACAGGAAAGATATAGAAGAGGAAGGGAAGGAAGAGGAGGGAAAGAGATTTTAGTTTTCCTTTCACCAAAATGGATACATTATCATATGCTATTTTGGAAGCTCTCATTGTTGATTCCTGTACTGTGAAGTTTTTCCACTTTAGTAGACTTAGATAAAGATCACATCTCTGAGAATATTCTATTGTAAGGATACATTATACTAGTACTATTTTCTCCAACAAGAGTCAACCATTCCAACTGAGTATCATTTGAGTATCAATTGTACAATGGCTTCCTCAGAATAATCTGAGGGAACTGATACGTGAGCCATAGTTTATGAACAGTTTTAGACTTTTGGAATGCAATTATCAAACGAACTTCACCTGGGCCATAACAACTTGTGTGGCCACCCTCAAGGTGCCACTACTGCAGACTAACTTCGCAGCACTGGAGACCCGCCTCTGTTAAAATTCCTACATGGTAAGCCCCAAAATAATGTCACTTGCATATTTTTAAGAGCTAAAACATTTTTGATTTTTATAGCTCTTTTCCTTATGAATGTTTTAATGCAGACGTTTGCCCACTTTTCACTTGAAGAGTTAACATTTTTTGGTTTTGCTTTTAAGTGCTCTTTTTATTTTTTTTAAGATTTTATTTATTTATTTGACAGAGAGAGAGAGATCACAAGTAGGCAGAGAGGAAGGCAGAGAGAGAGGAGGAAGCAGGCTCCCTACTGAGCAGAGAGCCTGACGCGGGACTGGATCCCAGGACCCTGAGATCATGACCTGAGCCGAAGGCAGAGGCTTAATCCACTGAGCCACCCAGGCGCCCTTAAGTGCTCTTTTTAAATGGTCATATCTTATGCTATTAATACGCTATTAATGAATTTAATTCTGACTTGGAATTCAGCTGCTGATGGAGTAGAACTTGACGAATCTGAACATTTTCAACATATTCTTCAAGGAGGCAGTGTGACCTGCTGTTTAAGTATATGAGCCTAACTAAGACCTGGGCTCCAGTCCCTGCCAGTGATAACCCACCAGCCAGAGCTAGGTTTAGTATTTTCACTTTACAGAACTGTTGAGAAAATTTATATCACCCATTTAGCACAATGTCTGGAACCAAAGAAACACCCAGTTAAGTACGTTACTATTGTAATTATCACCATATTTGATCTAGTTCAGAGATGTCTTTGTCATCATAATAATGTGATGATTCATTGGGTAAATGAATAATCAAATTTGTTTATGGTCAACCTTCCATGATGGGAAGGGAGGATTTCACATCACTAATACTTCTTTGTCCATCACTATGTTAGCCAATGTGAGATACCATGGCCCTGAATTTCAAAGAGAGTGAGAAGAGGTAGGAAAACCTCTCTCCTCTGGAGTACAGCAAAGTTGCCTCAAAATGTTTGTTCTAGATGCTCCAGCAGGGTTGCTACCGCCGACTTATTTCATCCAGGCCGATGTGTTTTTCCTCACAGCAAAAGCTATTCCTGAAGCTGATGGATTTGAGGACTGAGAGATGCCCCATGTGTCTCCACATTTGCCAGTAAACGTTTACAACAGCTCTTTGTGGCTGGAGGGACACTACACACCTTGTAGAGAGGTTCTCATGTGAGATGTCAAAACTCTGAGAAGTTCATTCTTTTCCTCTTCAGTTCACCACGCATGACACTTCCCACAGTAAAGTCAATGAAACTGTATAGTCCACGAAAGGCATTCTTGATCTTATATGTATTGTATTTTTATTTTTATATTTGTATTAGATATATTTTTAAGATTCTACCTCGTGTACTAGGAAGATATCTAGAGATGGACTCCTTTTGAAACATACCCCAGGGAAAACACCATCTGGTATTTAAAAACTAGGGATGCAAAGAATAATTAATGTCAGTGTGGTTGTCCTCTAGCTGCATTTCAATAACCTATGATTCCTGAGCTGTCTTAAATGGATATTTTGGTAGAATCAGCTTATTGGGTTTTATTCACCTGGACATTGTCTTTATTAACCAACTACTATGTGTCAGGCACTGTTCTAGAAACACTGGCTAAAAGATTATGTCTGTTCTCAATGACAGATGAGTTTGGAGACAAGACAAAGAAATTCCTGAAAAGGAATCTATCAATTTAAAAAACATATGCTTAAATGTCAAATGAGAGTTATAACCACTGAGGGAAAAATCCCACAGGGCTGAGTTGTGTATCTTATGAAACAGCACACCCTTGACATAAATCTCATCAAAGTTATAGTTTTAGGGAAGAAACTCGAAGGGTATAGTCTTAGCAAATGTAACAAAAGATCACTGGCTGGAAATGCTTAGATAGTGCAGCTTCTTGGGACTTCTTAATTTCCTTATGAGGTTTGTGTAATATCCTCTCTTTAGGATAAGATCCTGCCACATCCGGAAGCCCTAGGTGGAAGCAAATGATTCTCTTACACCCATAACCACATCGCCCTGAAATTACTTCCTTGTGTGGCTGCAGACTACCTTTAGCAAGCCATGCTTTTGGACCGAGTATCAGGGGCTGAGTACAATTTCTTACTAGATCACAGTGCCATCTAATAACATTTTGTGCAGATTAAGGGACAATAAAATGCATCACACACAGGCAGTTGGTCGCAATTACAGAACAATGACTAGCCTGAAGTCCTGTGCTCTGTCATCCCCAGTGTCTGGGAGGGTCTGATCACATGACCATGCTTTAGGGGTAAAGAGAAGAGAACTAGTGTCAAAAGGATATGGGCCTTGGGCTAGATCTTGAAATCAAGATAAAATGTTGGTCAGTAAGCACCAAGGGGGCAGGCATCTTGTCTATTCTGTACCCCAATTTAACCCTTATGTTCATTTCCTTGACACAGAGTTAACACAGCTTTGAAATCTGTTGTCAGTCTTGATCTAATTGAATCTAACCTAGTTGAACGTGATAAAAGTGTCCTATTGAATTAAACAGTGGTGAGATCTTAAAAACACAAGTACACAGAGGCCTCACAGGTTAACCACTATTTCTGTACCTTTATAAAAGTGAGTAACGCTTCAAAACAGTGACATTGTGTCAAGATCTTGAATAGTTTATGATAGAGAAGGCAAAATTGTAGGTTTCGATCTGAGATTTTTTAGATTGTAAAAATTTGAGCAGGCTGTTCTGTTCATTGAACTGAGAAAATTTTGGTCTCATTTATTTAAAATAATCTCCAGTCTCTGTTAACTTATAAGCCTTCAGTTCTGAAAGTTTCATTTGCTTTATATTACACTTAGCACAATGTCATTTAAGTGTAGGCATAAAAAATTTTGATAGTGAGAAATACCCAGATGTCTTAGGGCAAAATTATTATAGATATAAAAACCTCATTATCTGGATATGTATTAAATTGTTTTGTATCTCTATTCTGGGAAAGCTGAAGTCTATTCTGAGTTCTGAATTTGATATATAATGAAATTCTGTATGAGTTTTAAGTGAGTGTGTTATTTGTATTAAAATCTCTCTCCCTGAGTTCAGGTTTTATGGGCAAGTATGAAGTTAAGCTTAAAACTATGACACTGGGACGGAATGAAGGGCACACTTTTTTCTGTTGCTTCCTTTTGACATCTCATGAGGGTAATACAGATTCCGAGATTCTTTTAGTTTCTAGCAGACTACAGTTTCTACCATGGCTACAATTTCTACTAAATATCTTTATTTTTCCTTTCATTGCTGTTTATGGAAAGGATAAGTACAAAAATTTCACAATGAAATAAAATATATGGAAGTTACAAATTAGATACTTTCCCTCTGGTTTCAGACCATTCTAAATACTGGAAGGATATTTATACATGTCTTTTTTTTGTTTGTTTGTTTTACCTAGAAGTATGATCGCAAATAATTAAAATGCCAAAAACAAGAATATAGGTCACAAATCAGAAACAGATGTTTACTCTGTGAACCTGACATGAACTTTGGATCTTTTTCCTCCTTCCAACAATACAGTCATGGTTAATTGTCTACAGCCCCTTCATGCAGTATCATCCCTGGGAAAACACCACCACCCAGTTCCCTGTCCCCACCCTACACACATACACACACATACACACACACACACACACACACACACACACACGCGCGTGCACGCGCGCGCACATGCGAAAGCAACAAAGATTCTGTATATAAAATTTTTATTGGTGAATCCACATTTCTTAGCTTAGAGACATATTCTACAGACTTCACCTCTCCCTCATAATATTTAGACTGCCAAAAATCAAGGAAAATGTCATTGGACTGTAGCCATGTTACAATTTTACCTAACGCTTATAAAAGCACCTGTGATAGGCTTTGGCATGAAGTTTAATCACCACATTTAGTTTCAAAGTTCAAATGCCTGTTCCTGATATAGATAAGCAGGTACCCACAGGGCAAGGCAGGACAGTTAATGCAGCTAATGACAGAAAAAAGTCAATGTTGGGGCTGGTAACAGCCTTTTCTGGAGGACTGGGTGATCTTAGATACAATCTCACCCACCTTCTCTCCTGAAACAGGATGGGGCCAGCTGGCCTAACAACCCTCCGCACACTGACCTCCCCTGCTGAACCTTCGCCTTTCCCCCGCTAAGGTTTGCATTTTTTTCTCTGACACTTCTAAATAATTTTTAAGTTCCACTTGATTCTTTGCTTTGCCATGAATGGGCTGACTTAGCTATGAAATTTTATATGGAAGTTACTTATCTCATTTAAGAAGTACTGATCAGAGGCATGGCAATAAAATTAGGGGAAAATAAAGGTTTTGTTTTGCATATGAAAAGCAAAGAACAGCCTTTATTATAGACAGTAGGTTAAAGACATTTTCATATATAGCCATGTGAATTTACCATTCAAATTGGGGGACTGGAGGCCAGTCACATCTTTTAAATTGATCAAACAGTCAAAGGAGAGATCTGTTTCAAGACAAAAAAAAGAAAAAGAACACCGTGTCTGAAGAAAACAAACTAAGTAGGAACAGATGTGGATGCTCTTTACTTGAGAGTCAGCACAGCATTAATAGTCTGGCTTTTAAGAGCAGGAGATGATTATAACAAAGCAGGAAAAATAAAGTAGTTGTAGGTCATAAGTTGGTCACAGAAACACTTGTAGAAAATATCAGAAGAGTAAATGGGAAAATGCCAAAAAGTATCCATCCAAAGGATGTTAGGATGTCCTTTCCTTACCTATTCACCTGAAGAGCTCCAATCTGCACCAAGTTCTAGCCCAAATGTCACCACCTCTGGGAGTCACTGCTGAGACCGTCAAGCAACACCCAGTGTCTCCTCTGTCCTCCCTGGCAGATGGCTCTGCCTATGGCTCCATAAAACAACTACCACCCCTTCTGCTCTGTCCTCTCCCTCTCTAGTTTTAGGATTATTAGTAAGGATTATTACTTGTCTTTCTTTGTATTCCTGGTGACTGGCAAAGGGGAGAGGCATCTACCTATTTAATCAAGATCTGCTAAGAGGCTTTACATAGAGGCAATCACGTGTCTGCATGTGTTTTGAATACATAAAAATCAATGAGACACTTCTATAAAGTATATATCCTTCTGCTAAATGCAGATAAAAAGCTTAGATATTATATATAAAACAAAAAAAGGAAGATTCTGAAAGGTGGAGAGAAGTCAGGCAGGCTAGGGACCTTGGGACCCAAGGGACAAAACTGTGATGAGTTCCCCCATGTTTTTGCTTTTTAGCTCAGATGTCCCAGACTTGGAGATGAAAAGGTGAAATGGCAACAGAGCACATGTAAAGAAGTCCTAAAAAAGGCCTGTTATCCAGCAAAAGGCCTGGAAGAGTAATGGCCTAGCAAGAGAGAAAACAGGAAATGCTCCACTCTAGCAAACGCCACTGGAAAGACCATAGACCCAACCAGGCCAGTAAAGGCCAAGTGGGGAGCCTAGACTTCCAGCCTCGATGGGCTGTCATGCAGTACCCTAACTCCCCTGACAGGGTGGGATCTGAGAGGGTTGAGTAAACAACTGGTCAATTCATCCCCACCTGGTCATAATGAAGGCTCCCCAGCATTCCTGCCCACAGTATCAGTGGACACCACAGGGGAGCAGTGACAAGGCCTCCTGCACACCCCAGGCAGGAAGGCATCAATGGAAGCCCAGTGGGGAACTGAATTCCCACCCTGCGCAGCAATGACATGGGTCTCATCTCATTCCAAGTGTCACTGGAGGCTGAGTGGGAAACCTGGACTTGTAGCTACACCTTGGAGGAACTAGACAGTGCCCCTAAGTCCCCCACTAGAATGATGTCAGAGAAAGTCAGCTAAAACAGAAGGTTTAAATAAGATCCACAGTCATGTAACATCTAAAATATTCAGGTTTCCACCGAAAATCATTCATCATGCCAAGAACCAGGAAAATCTTTTTGAATGAAAAAAAGACAACAGATGCCAACCCTGAGATGACACAGATGCTGGCATTATTTGAAAAGAATTTTGCAGCAGCCATTGCAAAAATGCTTCAGTGAGTATCTATGAATTATACAGAATAAATGAAAAAATAAAAAATCTTAGCAAAAAAATAAAAATTCTCAGCAAAGAAATACATGATATAAAGAAGAACCAAATGGAAATTTTAGGGAAAAAAAATAAAAAATAGAAAACTCAATGGGGGGGGGGCTCAATAATAAAATGGATTAGAGAAAGAAAATAACCAGTGAACTTAAAGATGGGACAACAGAAATGACCCAAACTGAACAACAGAGAGAAGACAGATTGGAAAAAAGCAATGTATAAACCCTCAGGACCCTATGGGACTAAAACAAAAACCAACAAAACTTCCTAAATTATTAAATAATTTTTAGTACAAATTATATTACCTAAAGGATTTTGTGGCCTATAGTCTGTTCAAGAATGATCATCATAGGAAGGACAAATAAAAAAATTTTGGTGGACTAATATAACACCTAAATCAAACCCACATAGTCTACAAGTGAAGGAAGCCCTTGAAGGTTCACAGGTATAGTCACACTAAAAGGTATGGTCTATGTGGAGGAGAGGTCAGGTTCATTTATCATGACCACAAAGAAGATGTAAAGCAATGGTTATACATTCTTTCCAAACCCAAGAAACTTAGATAAACAAGATAAACAGCTCAGCACAGTTCTGCTGCTGGTGGGGTCATTTTGGGGCACAGAGGAAAACATTCCTGCTGTCTTGATGGAAAATGTTGCCAGGCATGCATTGGCAAGTTCTCTGAAGTTCCATGAAGACATTTTTAATAGTCTAAAATAACCACTTTTAGAGCTATTTTCAACCTATGTTCACTACCAGTGAACGGGATGGGAATATCTTTCTTTCTTTTTGTACAAATACAGAATAAAATTTTATAGCAGATAGACAGACTGAATTACTCAATTCACAGATCTTCCCTCAAAGTTTAACTTATTAAAAACACTAAATCCGAGGAAGCCTAATCACAATTTACAAAAAACCAAACCCACAGGATTACATATTTTGGTTTTGAATGGGTGTCGGCAAAGACAGAAAGAGGGCCTTAGAAACATTTTTGCTTCTGCTAATTTTTTTCAGTTAAAACTAAAATGAATGAAACTCCAAGTTGGAAAGAATCTAGAATCACCTTTAAATCCTTGTGAAAATACTAAGGTAAAACAGGCTATTCCAATCCTATCCATTAATGCTGAGCTTGCCAGTTCCATAGAAGTTTATTAGTGAAAACAAAATTCAAATATCTGGCGTCCAGACAATGTTCACAGCTACTTTTGCCCTTAAGAGAAGTAGAAGAGCAGTTTTAGGTATGGTGTGTCTTTATTCCCCAAATTGGAACAATTCTTACACATTCAAACGTGTGCGAGACTCAGTAAGAGTATTTTCCTACTGCCGGGTGGAGGCCGCGAGGTTCCCTGAGATGGTTGTTATCACAGAGGATTCTCAGCTCTAACTCTGGTCGGCAGTTTCCAAACAAGGCAACAGCGTGAATAGAGGACTGTATAAAATAAAGGTTCTTTCAAAAACATCTATGGTGTGTTTTTGGAATAAAAAAATATCAGTCTTCTTGGTCAAAGGTTGGCAACCGTGTTTTCAACTTTAGAATGTCTGCAACGGGCTCTTTTCGTTCTTGAAGGAAGCTGAGTCCAGTGATGAGTTCAACGTCCGTGATCCGAGCTCTGTGTAACTTCAGTAACTCTTCTACCCATGACGACTCGTGCTTCCCATGCTATGAAGGTGGGGGGAAAAGAAACATCACTGGAGAACAATTTGCGTTCCCTACCAGCACTCCTTCTTCCCATTTCAGTGAGTTCCAACCCTCTGGCTCCCAAAGGGCAGATGCTCCGAGCTTTGTTGGCATGATCCCTGTTCTTGAGTAGCTCACCATCTAATATATACGATACATCTTTGTTGAATTAGATGTGGGAATTCCCAAATTTCCCAATTTGGGAAAAGGCAAGTATACGTGGAATCGGTGCTCAAGTATTGCATTGGTGCAAGAAACGTCAACAGTGTGAGGTTAAAAAAATGTTGGAAAACAAAAGCAATGTGGCGTGGTGGAAAGAACATGGGGATGAGCGTAAAGAAACTCGGACCTAAGTCCGGGTCCTACCATTACCGTACCATGTAAACTGAGGCCAGTTATTTAACACCTGAATCCTGATTCTCTTACCTGCTCCTTCCTTACAGGAGTGTTTTGAAGATCAAATGTGATGATGTGTGCAAGTGCACTAAAAGAACACCGGTTTTTATCAGAACCAGTTACGTACATGGGTGCAATGAAGAGAGGGTTGGGGGGTGCGGTAAAATGCAACTCCATTTCTGGGGAGGTAGTGAAGTCTCAGCTAATAGATCAAATGATAAGTAAAGGCACATGCTCTGACACATGGAAGCAGAGCTGGTAGCTGAGGCAGGGAGCAGAGATGGAAATCATACATTCGTGGTAAGTATGCATTTCTCTGAATATGGCTCCGGGGAAGGTCAGATGAAGAAGGTATCCACTGGATGGCAGGCTGCAATTGTACATTAAAGACATCCTCCAATAAAGATTTTTGTACCCTTGGGACATTATTAGTTGGAAATGATAAATACAGACTTTCCACATAAAAGGGGAATGGACCAATAATCTCCATTTTCCCATTAGCCTCCAATCATCCCTGTATCCAGGGCTACTTACTGCCCCCACTCAGTCTCCTTCTCTGCAATAACCTTCACTCTGGCTCTTGGAGGAATAATCCTGACTCCGTGGACTACTTGGCCAGTAGATATTTTCCATCTGTCCCAACATACACACGAACAGATAAAAAGTACAGGCAAGGCATCTGATGTCTCAGGCCAATGTCCTGCTAATCATTAGTTGCTACTTCAGAGATGAAACAGAAAGAATCAGTCAGGATGTGTGATATACCTTCAAATAATCCTCTCCCTGGTTCACGTCCAATATTTAGTATCTTCTAGGTACACTGCTATTAAAGAATTTGATAAAATGTTTGCATTTAAGATAGTGGCACAATAGCTTTTGGAATGGTAGAGATGGTGAAAAGGAACTCAGAGCTTCACTCATGATACCTGGCATCATTTTGCTCAGGGAGACCTAAGCATAAGTCTCTTTGGGAAGAGGGCCCAGAATTCAGACATGATATCTAGAGAAGAAACCATCCTTGGCCCACGTGTGCCACATGCTAAGAATAGTGGAGAAGGAAGACAGGAAAGGTCTGGGTCCCTCATAGTGTTATTGACCCAAGACTGTCTACTTCTGGACATCCTCTCACCTGAGGTACCTGTTAATTGCTCAAGTCACTGTAAATGGGTTCTCCATTATTTGCTGCAGAACATAACACTAACTGATAACTTTAGTGACAATTCAATCTCTTGAGGAAGAGAAAGCAATGAAGAAGAGAACACTTAGTATGTAACCCACAGTGTCCACAACAGTGACCAGCTGGTAGATGTAGATGCCCAAAGGGCATCCAAATAGGTAAAACCCTGTTATTCCTTCCTTAATTCTGAAGCATAAGGAAAAAGAACTTAATGAGAAATATGTTCTATGAGGACTGGTCAATTCATTCTCAGTTTATCAGAGGAACAAATAAGTGAAATATCTTCATGAATTTTAATGAATGACACACAGGCTTTTAGATCAGGGATGACAATGGATCTCTGTATTCTACTCCTGGGCCCACAGCAGAAGCTACCGTCTGCTTTGTTCACTGCTGTGTCTTCTGGACTAAGAGTACCTGGAAACATGTATTTATTGAAGGAATGAATGGCTGGATCCAAGAAGGGATCAATGAATAAATGCAGGGAAGAATGAATGAGTGATGATAGCACTCTCTCCTGCTGAGCTCACACTGGGGCCTCAACATCCTTTTGCCCACAGGACTCCCAACTAAAACACCCATTCGAATGAGGCTGGTGAGAAAGCTACATTGTTTTGCCAACTTAGGTCTAGACTTAACATTGTGTAACTTCGACGGACAAAAAAAGAAAAGTGGGAGGAAAAAAAAACAACTACTAGAAAATCTGGGAAGTACTCTGAAAGAAAAAAAAATTGGCTCACTATGGGGAAAAAACTTCCCTAAAATTTTAAAACAGTCTTGATGTTCGAAGACTAGGTTTTGTTTGTTTGTTTGTTTTTGGGTTTTATTTTTTTAAATTCCGAGCAAGTAAGTAACATAAAACAATTATTTCCAAACACTGAATGACAAAAGAATAAGAAAAGATAATTAGGAACAAACATGACTTTTATAATAAAGTGATATAAAGAAAATTAATCTGAAATACTACCTAACCATAACTTTAGGACTAATTTCTAACAGTGCTGACACTTTAGGAATTATAAATCCAGGTTTCAAACAAAAATAAATTCATAGTTCAAATAAACCTAGAATTTAGTAGCTAAGCTGTATGCAGGCACTAAGTTTTTTTTTTTTTTAAATATTTTATTTATTTATTTGACAGACAGAGATCACAAGTAGGCAGAGAGGCAGGCAGAGAGAGAGGAGTAAGCAGGCTCCCTGCGGAGCAGAGAGCCAGATGCGGGGCTCGATCCCAGGACACTGGGATCATGACCTGAGCCGAAGGCAGAGGCTTTAACCCACTGAGCCACCCAGGTGCCCCAGGCACTAAGTTTTTACATTTTGATTTGTTTTTTGTGTTTTAATAGGCAAGGGTGGTCCTCTCCAAAGATATACCATCTCAGAGTATCAAATTTAAAATCATCCCACAAAGTACATGTAAAAGCACACCCTTTCAAAGTACATGCATATTCACATTCCGTTTTTACCCACAGTGATGTCAGACACGACACATGCAAATATACTTATATTCATTATGGTCACCGTTTAAGGAGATACATGAACAAAGGCTACTTACCACACAGCTCTCACTATTGTCAGTCCTGTGAGGCAAAATGAAAGCTAAGGTGTCTAACTCATCACACTGGGAGGGAGTCTGGAATGTGTTTTTACAACTTGTCAGCACAATGAAGAAGTGTGTTGGGATCAGAATTTCTTGATTACGGATGACTCTGCTGTTTCTGGAAAATATGACAATCTCCAGTTTAAGAAAGAAATAACTCTCTTCTTTTTAGTGAATATTTCGGTGAAGTATATTTTTAATACAATGAACCTAAAAATAAAATTCAGTCAAATAATTAAATAAATAAATATTAAATTACTAAGAAGTTAGTAATCATAATACCTCAACATGTTCTGCTAAATTGAAAACAAATTAGAAGACAGGTAAACACAAGCCAAATAGTTTTTATTTTCTATAAAAATTTACTGAACTTGATTTTTTTTTTTTTAGTTCTACCTTAAGACACTGGAATTGAGACATGAAAGAAAAAAATACATCTTTCTAGAACACCTACAACCAAGATTCTGAAGCATTATCGATAGTCTTCTCAACTCTGTGCAGCTATGCAAAGACAGGAGACAGAGAGGAAAGTGGTGGGATTTTTTTTTTATTCCAGCCCTTCTAGAGAAGTCATGTTTCTGTGAACTCTCCTTTGTTTTAAAGGGATTTCCTTTCTCGGGGCATCTGGGTGGCTCAGTGGGTTAAAGCCTCTGCCTTCGGCTCAGGTCATGGTCCCAGGGCCCTGGGATCAAGTTGCGCATGGCGGGGGAGCCTGCTTCCTCCTCTCTCTCTGCCTCCTTCTCTGCCTACTTGTGATCTCTGTCTGTCAAATAAATAAATAAAAATCTTTAAAAAAAAAAAAAGGTGGATTTCCTTTCTCATCCCAATAACTTCTTTTAAATTGCGGCATATTCTTCAAGATGTCCCAAGTAATATTTTACCTCATCTTAATTCTACTTCCTTTGTTCTGAAAGCTAGGTATATTTATCTGTTTTTCAGCATCTTTCCAAATTTAGGGTAGTGGGAGCCTCATCTTCAATTGTAATCTTATGTGGAACCATAACATAGAAAACTGATTAAAACAGAGAGCTCTGGTGGAATGCGAAAGATATGGAGCTCTCTCTCTAAGATTTTATTTCTTTGAGAGAGAGAGACTGAGAGAGAGAGTGAGCAAGCACAAGAAGGGAGAGGGTCAGAGGGAGAAGCAAACTCCTGGCTGAGCAGGGAGCCTGATGCAGGACTCGATTCTGGGACTTCAGGATCTTGACCTGAGCAGAAGGTGGTCACTTAACTGACTAAGCCACCCAGGCATCCCTAAAGTTCTCCTCTTTACTTACTCTACTGCTGTGATCTCAGGCAGTTATGGTGGGTCCCTTACGACTCCAGGGATATAGTAAAAAACAAAACAAAAGCCCGTCATTTGACAAACTACATTACAAACTAACGTGTCACAGATAAACTTGGGTGAAGAATCGTCCCTGAGCCTGCCTGAGAGAGAAGTTCTCAGCAACCAGCTAAACCTCCCCTGACATCTCATTCTCATTATCCTGTGCCTTAATAGTAATATTACTTCAAAAAATCATGCTGTTATTGTTTTATGAAAGATCAAATGGTTTCTAAAATGTTCCGCTGCTGTACTTTACAAAAACAGCACCCACTGGCGGTTTCTTTCAAGACGGTCACTCAGGCTTCCCCTAAAAAAGGGTTAAAAAGGGTAGGTAAAAGCTGCGACATTCGCCCAAGGCCTGCCCTTGGACACTGCAGCTTTTAAATTCTGCTGATGCTTCCAGGCAGGATGCCTCTAGCCACACCACAAGGTTCCTTATCTTCTAACCAGCAGTAGTTAATGAAGACGGTATCTCAACAATTAGCCGCACAGAGATTTTAAACACGGATGTTACCTTCTTAACAGATGGCAGAGTTCAGTGTTTAATCTGAGCTCAGGAATTACTCATCTAAGCAGAGTCGAGGAGAAACACTCCTTTCCTCTAAAAAAATTTTACTGAACACTGAGCAAAACATCGTAAGATATTTCAAGGGGCTTCCGGTGTAAACAGAAATGTCTTGTCCATCAACACAAACAGTTTCAGACAGAAAAGGCTCCGCAGACTCAACTGGATGGTAATCCCACACGACGGCTGTTTTTAAGAGGAAATGAAATATGTTCTTACTGCTTCAGCGTCTCTGAGGAATCATAACATCCATCGTAATCAGAGTCAAACACAGGCCCACTGACCACATTGACGCCATTTCTTTCTTCCGCATACTGTTGTAGAAGGGTGCCGTGTAAGTAGCGCCATATTACTGGAACAAGAAGGGTGTCAGTGTAGGTTCCAGAGAACAAGGTGCCATGCTGTCATGTGAAATAACTCAACAACCTTCTTCAAAGTTAGCATTTGTAGTAATTACTGACAAAGCCAAATGTGGCTTCAGTCTTAGTGTGAGGCCAAAAACGCCCTGTTCAGCCCTGGCTTTTGGCCAGAAGAGACAAACATTGAATTCAACACTGTTTTGGGCATCCCTGACTATATCCCTCACCATGAACATAAAGAAACAAGGCAGGTTATTCAGATTTACTGTTAATATCTGAAATTCCCTTTGAAATATTCACAAGTATTCTACACGTAAATTAGAGTAAAAAATTTCCTTGCATGTAAATTAGAGTAAAAAATTTCCTTGTATGCTCCATGTTTTGAAATTCTATATGTCACCTGAAGAATAATTTAAATTTATTTTTGTAAGGGTTCCAAATATAACGATAGTTAAAAATGATGCAAAAATCTATTCATTTCAAGGTCAAAAACAATTATCAACAACTCCCAAAAGTTAAATGGGAAAACAAACTGAAAGTTAATGTGTTAGTAGACTATATAAGCCAGATAACTTAGGAAGAATGTTACATACTTTTTCCATCAAAAAATGTTATTTACAAACATGTAAATACAGAGTAGAATAATAGGTATTAGAATATATCATAATTCTAACAGCTGTAGAATTTTTGTGTACTGGTATCGTCAAAGTTAAGAATGTGTAAGAATGTATACCTCTAAGAACATACACCTAAAAGAACATGCTTGACAGTCATTTAATTTAGAGGATCAGTCTTAATAATATAAATTATGCCTATAATATACAGAAATTCATTGAAATTGTGAGATACGGGGTTAAAATTTTTTACCTTGAAAACTCTGGTACATTGGCACTATATTAGTATTAAGCAATGCTTCAGAATATAGTTGATCTGAACCCTTATTTAGTTCTATAAAGAAAGCAAAAAAAGACAACTATTTCATTCTTCATGAATAACATTAGAAATCATACTTTCTCATGGAGGGCACTTGAAAAATTAGCTGAGTATCACCTTAAACCCATAAAACATTCCTAAGTACAGGGTCAAGGGAAAGTGCCATGTGTTTGGTCAAGTTCCCTTAAAAAAGTAAAATACTTAGATCTTTTCTTCTTCAAGATGAATTTATCAAAAAAACAAAAGCTTAATAACAGCCTAAATTAAACATATTCAAATTTTACATTATTTGCCTATTTCAACTAACAATGTATTGTTTTGACAACCCTGTTTCCTTAAACTCTTGTACGCTAAGAAGGAAAAAGAGATTATCTGGCTTCAGAACACCACCTACTACCCAGAAAAAACATCGCAGGATTTCTGCCTCGAAATGCTGTACAAGGGTTCTTTGTAGGGATTTTCGGCTTGGAGTTGGTCTATTTTCATAAAGCAACAGCCAAGTTCTGACTTCAGACACTTACTCCGGGGACTGGGCTGGATATGGAGAATATTTGAGCACCTAGAGCCTTCTGCTCTTTGCCTTTTAAGGCCAGCCTGAAAATGTCTTCTCATTAACACACAAATGTGCCACATTTAAAAACAGAACACTTAACTTCAAAAAAGAAAAAAAAAAACCTCTTCCCTAGCAGCTCCATTTCTGTGAAAGAGCGAGCACCCTTAGGCTCTGCCTATCCCTACTTCTTAGGTGAATTACATTTTTCCTTTTTTTAAAAAAAATATTTGTTTATTTGAGAGAGAGAGAGAGAGAGAGAGAAAATGAGTGAAGAGCAGGGGTGAGGGGCTGGGAAGGGCAGAGCCCAGAGGGAGAAGCAGGCTCCCCACTGACCAGGGAGCCCAACATCCCTGGACTCTGGGACCATGTCCTGAGCCAAAGGCAGATACTGAATGCTTCATCCAAGCAAAACCTAAAAAGTTGTCTAAAAGTCAAGCTTCAGACACTTTAAAATTTTCCCTAAGAGTTATTCTTCTCATTTACCATTTTCACCAATTAAAAAAACAACAAGATGATGTATCCGGCCTCATAAGGAAAAGAAAAGGAAGAAGAGAAAGAGGCCAAGAGAAAAGCAAGGTCAGGGAGGTAGAAACTTACGTGGTGGGTAGAGGAACCCATAGCTCAGTTCAGCATTATTTTTATAAAAGGAACACTTATGAACAGGACTAAAAGAAATTCGAAGATCCTGGTAAAGACAGTTGGAAAAGTCTTCTGCAGAGAAACTGTCCTGAAAAACAAAATGAAAACAGCCATTAGGTGTCAGGCATCTAAAAGAAAAGAAGATGGCTTTATGAATAGCTGAAGATGCATCACACCATTTGAAAACAGAGCTCTGGCTATCCTTCACCATTTTCCCATTTTTCTAGTAGTATATTCATTTTTTTCTGATATGCAAAAACTCTTTTATGATAGAAGGATATTAGTCATTTATCACATATGTGCAAATATTTTCTTATTATGCTGGGCTAATTTAGTGGTTTTTTTTTTGTTTTTTTTTTGTTTTTTTTGGTCAACTGCAAGCTTTTATATACTGAAATACTGATTTGGGGAGATCTGAGCCTATCTATCTTCCATACACAACTGCACAGACTCCAACTGGGAGTGGAAACAGTGTAGCACAAAAACCTCAGGAGCACTGAGGACTGAATTTAAGCAGCTTTGATTACATAAGTCAACCGAACATTTGAGCAAATCAAAGAACATTGTAATTATGGCATGAAACAACAGTAAATCTGATGGGAACCTACAAAAAAACTGGGCAGTCTCCTACATATCACAAAGTCAAGTAAAAAACGTGTTTACAAGTGTTGGGAGACCGTCTTCAAAATTGGAACAATCAAATTGATGGTAGAAACTTTATGGAATTATGTGAATGTGTATGGGTGCATAATATATATATATATTTAACAAAGAAATTACATATACACACACACATAGCCTTCTCTTTTTATTTGGCATTCTCAATGACTATTAACAATAGTTTTATTTTTTAAATCCTGCTGCTACCCTCCATTAAGCTCTCTCAGATCCCCTTTCCATCCCTTAAGGGCATCCTGTAGCTTGCCAGACATTCAGTTTCTGAAAATCTGGTTGGTCTAGTTTAAAACTTCAATTTGATTAAAATCTCAATCTCATCCCCTCCCCCATTCTCTCTTTCAAGGTTTATCTTCTGTTTCTCTTTCCACCACAGCAGCCAGGGGGCAGGGGTGAGG
The DNA here is from genome assembly GCF_002288905.1 of Enhydra lutris kenyoni. Classification (NCBI taxonomy): domain Eukaryota; kingdom Metazoa; phylum Chordata; class Mammalia; order Carnivora; family Mustelidae; genus Enhydra; species Enhydra lutris. Next base: position 26,315,252 of record NW_019154101.1, on the reverse strand, counting down.
GGGAATGGTGGTCTTATTGGTGGGGGGGGTATTTGCCCCACCCCCAACCCCCAACTCTTTTCAAGGCCTTCTTGTGTTCTGGGAGGTGCACAGATCCCTGGCCTCTCTCTGGTCTGGTCTGGGTGTGTGGGGGGGTCTTCCTGTAGGTGGTATATGCAGAGAGATCACTAAGCTTTTATGACCTTGCCCATCAGTGAGGACCCCCTAAGGTGAGCGCAGTGAAGGAAAATCCAGACAGGGAAAATACAGCTATGTATTTAGAGATGAATCATTGTGCCTGACTGCAAAATTGATTTCATAAAATTATAAATTAGAATCCTAAAATATTAAATCAAACATAAAGCAAGGGAGAAACTTTTGTTGCATGCACACCCCTCATTTCACACAAGAAGACATCCGCTTGGAGTCTTAGAGTCACACAGGCTAGAACGAGAACTTAATCTTCTAACTCACAGTTCAGTGATCTTCTAATCCAGAAACTGATGAGAGAGCCAAGATTAACTGACCCAAACTAACTCGGCTTTCAATGTTTTGCTTAATGATAATTTGAAATAATCAAACATAGCTAAAGAGGCGACCAATACTTGCATTTCTGCGGACGGTGTAAGAGGTCCAAAGGGGCATCAGGATGTCATGGCTGTAAGCACTCACGAACTGGTGCTGGTAGAGGAGACAGACCGAGGTGTTCCTCTGCAGGACTCTGGGTCTTCCGTAAGGTAAAGTGCTGCGCTTAATAACCTTCTCTTGGGTTGTAGGGGAAAAATGAAACCACCATTCAAACATACTTACTGTGAATATAATTCACAATAATACACTGTATGTACATACAGAATATATTATATATACATACACATATGTGTGTGTGTGTGTATAGTGAATATGTAAGAACATACTTCCTTATAGAGTATATAAGAATCCATTCATCCAATTCTCTACTTAACCCTACTGAAAAGTTATTATTAACTGTAAAATAAAACTAAACACAAAGAACAGAACCATAAACAGTTAAGAAAAGGGATTCATTGTAGTTTTTGCCTATGAAGATTCTGAAAGATGAATGTAAGATCAAGATATCACAAGAGAACACTATGTGAGATTACTACAAATTTCAGCATTAGGACTTTAAAAATATTGCTAAAATTCTTCAACAGTATTTTAATGACTAGTATTCAGGGAAAACTCCAGACAGAGAAGTTTCTGGATGAGATGGGTGCTTAGAAAGCAAAAGTTCACAACTAAAATTATGAGACTGAGCTGAATGAAACAGTAATAGTATAGATCATTTACTGTACTTTTTCCAAGTGCCAAGTGCTTTGTAAAGTCCTTTGTATATATCATCTAATTCTTCCATAACCCTGCAAATTAAGGTTATATGCCCATTGTACAGATGAGAAAACAGTAGTTTATAGAGAATGAATACTTTTTCCATGGACATATAGTTCCTATGCTCATATTCAAACACAGATCAGTTCCAGAAATGCAATCCTTTACGACAAGGTTTTGTCATCACAAGGCCATCAAAGATATCTCTAAACATTTACAGAGATTTTTATTTTTATTTTATTTTATTTTTGAGAAAGAGAAAGAGAGAGGGAGAGCACATGTGAGTGGGAGGAGGAGCAGAGGGGGAAGGAGAGGGAGAGAGAGAGAATCCCAAGCAGATTCCACACCCAGTGTGGAGTTCGGTGTGGAGCTCAGTCTCAGGAACCTAAGATCATGACATGACCTGAAATCAAAGAGTTGGATGCTTAACTGACTGAGCCTTCCCAGGTGCCCCATATTGACAGAGATTTTTATACAGGCAAATTCAACTTGGGAATTATGCAGAATTTGCCTTCTTATTACAGAAGGAAAAAACTGAGCCAAGTAACAAGGATCAGAGACTATATCAAAGTGTATCAGAGATTGTATCAAAGTGAGGCTGAACATCCCAGTCACGACTGACAAAAGTCTGTATATTAAGCATACTCTTCACTCAAAAGTTATAAAGAAATAACTTTAGATAAACAAGCCAATTTATACTCTCTTATAATGAACTAAGAAGCAGATGAGATAGAAATCTAACAGGTGTTTACAATGGAAATCTGAAGGTCTCTTATAAAGCTATAAAAATCTTCAAGATCTCAAACCACCTCCACTATGTTCATAAAGAGTAATTCAGCTTCCACTAAATATATGATGTGCTGTAAATATCCCTCCCTTCCGTATGACGAACAGTCTAGACCATCAAGCAAAGACATCTCCGTGTTTCCTCAGGTGGTCTCCACTACCACCTTTAAGTTACTGGTTGTTCTCAACTAATGCCCCCAAACCAATGTTCTGTGGTTAACCTGGCTGAGCAAAAGCCCACTTTTACATTCCAAACTCAAGGGTAAACATGTCTTACCTTCTGCCACAGTCAAATTCAACTGTATCTCAAAATCCACAACTGGTAAGACCTAAAAAGTTAATAATACGATTTTAAGCAATGAGAGACACGAAGTTTTGTTTTGTTCTATTTTTGTTTTGAGACATGTTTCAATCGTGTAACAAACAACTTCTGCAGCATAATTATCCCATTATGGGACGAAGATAAAGCCATCTTGTACAAGTCAAACTTATTTTTTTGACGAAGAGGATAAAAGTTTAGATGACAACTGCAACAAGACAGAACTGCTACCCAAGCACAGCACTATGAATGAAAAACAAGAGTCGCTCCTTTATCATCTTTATCTGAGAGTCTTTCTACCAGCCTAGAACAAAATGGAAAGCACATCCCAACCGTTCCCCAAATCTCTATCTTTAGGGACACTATCAGTTTTTTTTTTTAAGGTTTTATTTATTATTTGAAAGCAGAAGAGAGAAAGAGATCACAAGTAGGCAGAGAAGCAGGCAGAGAGAAGGGAAGCAGGCACCCTGCTGAGCAGAGAGCCTGATGTGGGACTCGATCCCAGGACCCTGAGATCATGACCTGAGCTGAAGGCAGAGGCTTAACCCACGAAGCCACTCAGGTGCCCCTAGGGACACTATCAGTTTTGTTCACTTGTCACATATTTTCATCTTCTTATAACTATATGTTAAGACAGGAATAAAAAAGAAAGAATGCCATATATCCATTTCATACCCCCCAAATATGTGATTTTCCCTCTAAATTTAAAATTAATTGAGAGATATTTTAGAGAAGGAAAGCTGTGATTGGTTGATAATCAAGCCCTCACTGCTAGGATAACAGCACAGACTCCATGATTGAGGATGCTCCAGGACTTAGCTAGATTTCTCCCAACCTGCATCCAAGTCAAGTCGTAGCACCAAGGGATAAAGACGGAGGTGAAAACGCAAAAACTAGGAAGAGGAAAAATAAACAATAAGAGGGCAGCATGTGTTCCATCAGAATTAAACATACATAGATATTTATGCCTACTCACAGATTTCAATTTGATCACTAAGTGTTTCTATGGCATAAGCTATGCAGAGGGCACCATAAGATCCAACTGGGCTATGCTTTGGTCGGTACTTACTGAGGGACGGCATGAGCAGTCAAGGTTACGTCTGGGGCTTCTTGCGAAGGGGCACTGCACCACAGGGTGAACTTCTCTGGGATTCTCTGGGGTGTAAACGGGATTCTTCAGAAGGTGGTTAAGACTCCCATGAGTTCCATTATTAGGAGCAGGTGTCAGATTCAGTAAATCTGCATGATTCCAAGAAAGGTAAATGGTTACTTAGAGGTTCAAAAACAAATAAATAGAAGACTTAGCCCATGATTTTTATTTTTTTAAAACCCTATCTATGCAAGAGTTCTTTACTTTCCACATAAAATGAAACTATGAAATGCTCTTGAATTTTAGAGCATTTATGACTATGCTATTCTTAATAATGGGATTTTAATGGGATTACTGATATGTACACTGTACTTCTCTATGGAAACTTGTGAATTTTAGTGTGTATGGCTATAGTAACCGCCATGCATACTTATTATATTCCAGTCACTGTGCTAACGTATTTTTCTTACTTAATCCTCAAAACAATTTAATAAGTTATTGCCGATATTTGGTAGATGAGTAATTAGAGTGTTGTGCCTAAGGCCTCAAAGCTACTAACGGAGTAAGACCCAGGATTCAAAACCAGCTTTGTCTGAGTCTGACTCATGCTCTTGGCAATAACCACAGCAAACACTTCTATAGAAAAGCACTTAGGATATGCCAGGCACTGTTTTAAGTGCTTTAGGACATATAAATTCATTTAAGCATATAGGCTCCCACTAAAAGAATTACACTGAGGACATATTTAAGGTTTGCAAACTCCCAGTACCATTGTCAGGAAAAGGAAGTCATATTTAAAACTCAATATCCAACCATAAAAGTACTAATGAAGAAAGTACTGGGTAAACAAGGAATATATCTAATGGAAACTCCTCAATTTCTACAACCCTGAAATTGTCATCCATGCAAGTATTACTGCTACCAGAGGTTCCGCCTGGTTTGGGTCCCCTTCACAGACTCCAAACTCTTCCCCAGGCTTCCACCCCAGACCTGTTTCGACTGCCATATAATGAAGCCCATGGCCTGGCAAACTGGTAGGCATGGGTGACGTTATGGCCCTCCCTCCTCTGAGTGCCCTACTTTACCTGTGTATAGCCTCGTGGAAGAAATGTAAGTCATCAGATGGCACAATCCCCGTATTTTTTTTCAATGACTCTGGGTCAGGAAGAAGGAGATCTGGCTCCCCTATCATCCTCTCCACACAGATGCCCACCATTGACCTACTTTTGATTATCCCATTCCAGCTCTGTTTTCAGAAGAAACGAAGGAAGCTTGTTCCCACTTACCACACATTAAATTATAGACTTCGATATTTTCAAAGGAATCAACTTCAAAGCGGTGCTTAAATCCAGGTCCGTAGCCAATAAAGAGGGCCTAGATGGGCCAGAAAAGTAACAGTGTGTCAATTCATTTCCCCTGTGTATGCAGCTGGTGACAAAAAAGTATTTTATATTAACCATGCTGTACATACATAAAGTGGTTAACATAATGGGAAAACTACCGTGTCCATGGACTTGGTGGGATACTGACTGAACTCATGTTGCACATCTAATCTAAGGACATGTGGGATACTTCTCTCAGCTTTGACTTGACAATCAGAATGGAATGGATGATGAAATCATTGTTCATCTGTGAAATGTGATATAAAAGTCACTCTGCCCATTTCACACAGTGCTACAGGCATCAAATTAAATCACTGTTATGAGTATATTCTGAAATTTTAAATTTATAGGTAACTGTAAGACATTATCTTCATTTAGAACAAAAATATAATACCTTTTCTCCTATTAAATCACTACTTTTCATTTACAATGTGGCGATATTCTTAATGGAGCACAAGTATATACAAAATAACTATTAGAAATTTAGTATGAGGTAAAAGTCACATGTTCATGAAACATGAATGTAAAATTTTAATGTAATGCCCAAAGTAAAAGTTCTATAAAATTATAAGCTACATTAATTCTCATTCAACACATACAATCACATTCCACGTTTCTAAGTGTATAACTTTATATAGTTTTCTTCAGATATAAATCATTATCTTTTTAAGTATAACAAGTTTACTTACTTGCATATTTGAAAATAAATTGTCAGAACCATGGAATCCATTTCCACAATATTCCTTTCCTGAAGGAGCCCTAATTTTGATATAATATGAATTAATGATGCAAAGTCTATTCACAGTGTCAGATTTATAATCATGACATTATTTCTGTTCATAAACAATAAGTTACTATTTGGTTAAACCAAAAAAAAGGTAAACAAAACCACTGGGCTTGGGAAGCATTAAGGGGTCACCCTTATCTTTTATTTTGTAGATAAATCAACTGCATAAGCAGTGTGGCATAGAAGGGAAAAATCACTAGCATTGACACAGAACTAGTTCTGAACCCTGACTATGCTATTTACCAGCTGTGACTTTGGCAAGTTAGTTATCTTCTCCTGGTTTCAATTTCATCATGTTGGGTTGTTTGTACAAAATAAATGGCTTAGTCTAAAGATATCTTTGGAATACAGGAAATGTCTGTGAAATATTAGTATATTATTAATATGAGGTAAGGACAATCCTTTTCTTCATCATCTCCACACAGATGCCCACCATTGACCTACTTTTGAACACTAAAAGCACAGCTCTCTAGTGAAAGGAGAGAGACAGTGAGATGTTGTTCACTGCTTAGGTTTTGTTTTACAGCATGGCTTCCTGGCAACCATCAAAAGAGTTAATTACCATGTTTTGAGATATTAACAATATTAACCATCCAAATAATTTTCCAACACACCAAAAAACCGAAGTGAAAAAACAACTCTAAGAAGAAAATAATTGCTCGTTATTATAAAGAGCTTTTACCAATTGTTCTCTGGATTTAAAGGTATTATTAGGATAGCTGTCATGTGCAGAAGAGATACAATGCTTAAATGGTAATGCAAATGTAGACATAAGAAATAATCAATATGGATGTGAGCAGAGCAGCGGTTCCTAGCTGGGGGTGGATGGCCCTCCCCCTAGGGAACTTCTGTCAAAGTCTGGAGCCATTTTGGTTGGCACAACTGTGAGAAGGGTGCTTTTTCATCTAATTGGTAGAAGCCAGGGATTGCTCTCAAACATCCTACAATGCACAGGACAGCTCCCCACAACAGAGAATTATCTGACCCAAAAGGTCAACAGGCCAAGGTTGAGAAACCCTGGGATAGAGCGGAGAGAATCGCATTTGTACAGTTTTCATATAACAACATTGTTGGAAAGGGTCCCTGATACTAACATATCAGGGCTACATTAACCTGGAAACCATCAGAACTTACAATGCAAGTTGCCACTTAGGGTCCAAATAGAATGTCAAGGGCTCAATCCTGTCATTTTTGGCAAAGTGCAAACGCTTTGGTAAGAAATGCTTCAGGTAAGGTTTGAAGTGCTGGTTTGGTTCCCGGCACTGAAATTATAGATGGTAAAGAAAAACTCTTATTTCCATATTTTCTTACATGTAAACTTCTCTTGAAATTGTTTAATTCTATATGAATTTTTTCTGATAAAAATTTTACCAGCCTGCGTAATAAGTCACAGATGCAAAATTAATTGTGTTCTTACTACTTATACAATGTACCAGCTGACCATTCCCAACAATTCAATACTCAGATTTTTTATAGGAAATTAGATCTGATGCATAAAAACCCTAAAACTCTTAGACTATGTCACTCAATTTTATATGATTTACCGCTGATGATATTCTTTTCAAACACTTATAACTACAATGTTAAGAATTTTCTTTAACACTTAAAACATATCAAGTAAAAAAAAAAATGCACTGTAGATAATTCATCACCAAGACAAAACTTATTAAGTGGGCATAAAAAAGACTGGTAGGAAATATTTAATAATGCTAACAGTACCTATGGTGATGTAGCTATAAATTTTTTTCCTTCTGTTTTTTTCCAATTATTTCTTTACCTTCATAAAAATTAAACCATGACAGTAAATGAATTCTTAAAAACTTTTTTGGGAAGATTTATTTATTTATTTATTTGAGAAAGTGGGAGAGAGTAAGGGGAAAGGGGCAAAGGGAAAGGAAGGAACAGATTCCCTGGTGAGCAGGGAGACTGACATGGGCTCAATCCCAGGACTCTGAGATTATGACCTGAGCTGAAAGCACACATTTAACCCTCTGAGCCACCAGCCTTCCCCTTAAAAACTTTCAATGCCAGCTTACTGGGACATGTCCTTAAAGATCTTTAAAAACAACAGTGCAGGGGCACCTGGGTGGCTCAGTGGATTAAGCCGCTGCCTTCGGCTCAGGTCATGATCTCAGTGTTCTGGGATCGAGCCCCACATCCGGCTCTCTGCTCAGCGGGGAGCCTGCTTCCCCTTCTCTCTCTGCCTACTTATGATCTCTCTCTCTGTCAAATAAATAAATAAAATCTTAAAAAAAAAAAAACAGTGCATCTAAATTCTGGCCTACATACTCAAAAATTCTAATGCTAAAATCCCAAGAACAGATACTGAACCTCTTTTCTAAATATATCTTAAACAAAACTAACAATAACTAGATCATGAAAACATAAAGACACTCACAGAAAGATTTCTGGCAAGGTCTTCATAATCAACTGAAGGAGAGCAAAGATAAGAATTAATTGTTGATGGTATGCTACAATTAAAAATAAAACAAAAATGCTGAAGTCAGACTCAAACTCTATTCTTCAATACCAAAACAAGTTTCAAACAACTTATTGAAATCATTACATATTAGTTATTGGCAAGAATGAGAGAGATTGTTAGGAACCACTCCATGCCTGTGAAATTGTGTCAGACTGTTAAATGAAAAGGCAAGTTACAGAGTATCTATCTATCCATCCATCTGTTCATCCATATGTGTGTCCATCCATCTGACCATCCACCTATCTGTCCATGCATCTAGCTCTAGTATGATGGCCTGGTATAAAAATTAAAAAACAAACACATCTTACATAAGCATGCCAGATATCTAGGAAGACCTATTCCAAGCCTAGCAACGTTTATCTCTAGAAAGAGGAAATGAGTTGTGAATAACAGAGGTTTTGGGCAACTGCTACTTTTTACTTTACATATTTTGATATTTGATAATTCCAGAATTTTCAAATAAAAAGGACATGGGGGACCTTAGAAGAGAGGGCAAACAGACTAGTTTTGAAACCGAATTTGCATAGCAAGACCACAAATGTAGTGTACTCTGGACTACAAATCAATAAGTGTGTAGCTTTCCAAAGATTCTTCTGGCTGTACTTTACGTAAGTTTGAGAAAATTATTCAGATAAAAGAACATGTGTTGTATATACATCTTATGTCTGTATATTGGTAAATAAATACAGATATAGTTTTTGCTTTAATTTGGAAGATAGAGGCCTAATGAGGTAAGGGTGTCATCAAAGCTTAGCCATCCCATCCTAAATCATTCTGGGCACTGACCCCACCTGTATAGTTCTTATAACAGGCTTTGTAACAACCGTATACTACTTTTATAAATTAAAACAAAATACTAATTAAAACTTGCCAGGCATGTACAGAGTCTACGCTGAGTGTCACTATGTTAACCTACTGTTTAATATCTGCATGAACACTTTCCTGCAGTAAACTCTATTTCTCCCTGTGAATATTCAATAGTTCTACGGAAACATACAGCATGCAGTGCCCGCACCTAACCAGTTCCAATAAATGTCACACAAGCTTTTTTCTCTTTCTGTTTCAAAGTTAACTGTAACAGAAAGATAAATAAGACTTGCTGGTGGTATCTAAGAGTTACCAAAGACAGCAATCAGAAAGTAGGCAATAACAGAGGTGGAAACAGTTAGGAAATGGACCTCACTTGCAAAAGAATTAATATTTTTAGAAAATTTCCTGGCAGTTGGGGATCCACATGTAGTCAAGAAAGAATGTGAAATTTCTTCTTTTCTGTTTACAAAACACATTCTTACTGTGTTTTGGAATGGTCAATGGAATGGTCAAGGAAAGTCATTTCTGAGGACAGAAACCAGTTGTTTATAGAATTTTAAGAACTACAGAAGTGCCAACATTCCTCCTCATAATAGAATATTATTCCAACAACTCTAAGCTATTTTAATGGAATGTCATTAATTAAACTTGAATACATGTAGCCGAAATTTTCAGGTGTTTTTTTTTTTTTTTAGTACAAGTAATCTCAAACCTAACACAAGTAAAACACACACTATAACATAAAATTGTACTAAGCGCATCAAATAATATGCTTAGCAATGAATAGCAAAGATAAGTGGTTAGACCTGTGTCTTCACACCCAGTGCCTTTATAAAATCTTTCTGGGTGCAGAAGATCTGCACTGGAGAATTAATCATGAAAAGGAAATTAAGTTTAACCGTTGCACTTTAGTGTAGAGATAGAATAATTTAGAGGTATGTATTCTGAATGTAATCATATTCAATGTTAGCAACCAAATATACTTACATGAAAAGTACTTATCTGGAACATCAGAGGGTCTCAATCGAGCTGCAGGTCCATATACAATTTTAATATCTTTAACATCTCCCAAATATTTATTCAGATACACATATTTCTTGCAACTGCCTTGTTCCATGCCTGGGAGAAAAATATTCTCAAACATGTTGGAACTTTAATAAGGAATTTTACATGTAGAAGAGAATTTCTTTCACTTCCAGAATTTAATTCACTAACTATGTGCTGAGTGCTCACATTAGTTAAACATCTAACAGGTAAGTCACAGAATTTCAGCCATATATACCACTTCACCAACCCCCCAAAAAAAACCTTTTTCCCTTCCTTCATCCACAATTTAGTTTAACATTTCTTATTTATGCGTTATAGTATCTTTTTATGAGGAAGAATATCACAGTCTCAAACTGAAGAGAAACGCCTACTCATTTTCCCCAGATCATCTAGAATAGCATAAAATTCTCAGTCTCATTCCAGAACTGTAGCTTCTTTGAAACAGAACTTCTTACAATCATTTCTAGAAATAGCTTTTAGGAATTTTTCTGAAGCAAACAATAACAACAAGAAAAAAACAAAAAGAAAATTGTTTTCTATTTTCTTATGCACTCATTGCTTCTATACTCCCAAGGCTGTTACACAAACATGTTCTAAAGGTCATAGTAAGAAAAAATGAAATTAACATAGTGCTAGAATTTATACTCCTTCTAAAATCAGATTTTTCATGCTAGAGAAAATAAGAAAAGCACATAATAATGTGTTCAAGTTAAATCTAGAACTATTAGACTAGATTTACCAAAATTTAATACTACTTTTTTTTTTAGCTATCTAAAATCCCTGGTGTAAACCTTCCCCGAATCAGGAGATGGGTGCACTGTTATTGATAGGCTCTTAGGTTTCTGTGAATTCTATGTTTTACCTGTACTTTATGTCTAATATAATTTTTTCCTAAAAACTTTCCACAAAAAACTACATTAAAAAAATTAACTATAATAATCAGAAGAAATAAGGTCACAATAACTAATCAAGGAAACTTTTTTGGGAGCACCATTTAACCTGAAGGGTAAATGATGCAAAGTCAGATTACCGTGATCTGAAATAAGGATAAGGTTCAGGCATCGATGCAAGTTCAGCTCTTTAAGACCATCCATCAGCATGCCAACCATGTTGTCAACCCTCTGCAATGCTCGGATGACCTACGAAAGGGAAGCGATTTCATGTGATGGATTCCATACTAATGCCTATTTCTACATAAAGCTATCTCTATTAATACAGGGAAGGTTCAGTGGATGCAACTATTACGATGAACTGATTTACATTAGGCTAAGCCACGGCAGGTAAGGCAATGCCCATTAACAGAAGAAGGGCCAAAAAGGGGGGGGGGGGCAAATCCCACACATGCTCAGTTATAAATATTAATATTGGGAATGATACCAAGGGGATCTGATTATCTAACCTGTCAAAATGTTAAAATTATTCATGAAATGCTTTTTACAGTTCTTATATTGTATTTGATTTTTTAAATTACAACTAGGAATACAACTCATTATTTCCTTACAAACTATATGTATTTTGAATATGTTGTATCACAAGGACACAGAAGAGCAAATGGTTTTAGCAACTTGCTTAACTTGCTTTTCTGCTCTCCTTGCAAAACCACCTGAGGAAAATTCTTGGCAGTTCTACATGTGTTTTCTGTTGTGCATCAAATCTGTCTTGTCTCTATGGTCAAGTAATTTCACTGTAATATGAAACAAGCTCCCTCAATGCAGTCTTTCATTTGCTTAAAGCTACCCAAGTAATTCAAATTGGAATTTTTAAGTATTAAAATAAAGTGGGTTCCAATGTGCCATTAGAATTTAACAGAGGTTACACGTTGGTAACTATAATATAAAAAGCAATGGGCTCAATCTTGAATGCAGATGAATCAGAAAAGTAGTACTTTGGCAAATCTTCAGTGAAATTAGAAAAGGCAGCACTGACGTTACAATTCATATGATCTGATAATCAGACAACTACAAAATGATCCTTAGACTTATTTGTAGCCAAACTGACCTGGACAGGACACTAAGTTCCCTTAGTGAATGAATAAAAATTACACTAGCATCTGGCCAATTGTCAAACCGACATAACGCTGACAAGAAGCTTTTCCCCTTCACCGATGATAATATGGTTGCGCTGTCCGGCATGCGTCTTCCTTATCCCACGTCTAAGGACCATTTGTGCTTAGTTGAAGGACAGAAGCAAAGCAAGGGCACATAGAATTACTAACGACATTGGAGCTGCTACAGATGGATTTTGATGGAAAGATCTAGAGAGTAAATACAGACCTAGGTTGAGGGTCAACTTCCCTCTCTCTTCACGCTCTTTTAGCTGACAAGATGGCCCCCAAAAGAACCTATGCTCTAAGGGGGCAAATTTGGAGTAAACCCAGGGAAAAGGGAAACCAGGAGAAGATGGATTAAGCAGGTGTTTTAAACTCAAGTGAGAAAAATGAGCCTATGTTCTCCCCTCCTGCTGTTGCTGAAGCAAGAATTTAGAGCAAGTAGCACACTCAAAACCAGAGCTCGCAACAGACACATGAAGATAGGCTCTGCTCTAGACTCTGAACTAAAGAGTCCTTGAGGCTCACAAACGACCCAGCTTGGGGGTGAAATTCTAGCTATTCCTAGTCTTTCATCTCCTAGAGTCACATGGGGAAAAAGATAACAGAGTCTGAGATTAGGGACCGGCTACACTGATTCTCCTTTCCTCCTGACTAACAATACTCACAAATCCTTACTTCTTGTTTCTTTTCAGATCTCAGGTCACAGATAAAATATACATCATAAGGAAAGTCGGCTTAGAGATACAAAGAAAGAAGCTCAAATCATTTTCTGTTCTAATGCTTCCTCTGCTCCAAGATACAAAAATCATATGGCCACACAAACACTGAAAGCAGTATTTGATCTTTTAAAGCACTATACTAATTACAACATGGCCAGGAGTGAGCTAAGCTCCTTAAAGAGTGTCAGGCCAAATACACTGACAACCTCAGTCCATAAGCTGTTTCCCCATCTCTAGCTTCCTAGAAACTGCTCAATAAAACCACAGTAATTTCAAATTCTCTATAGTTTTGACAAAACTTCCTATTTTTTGATGCCCAGGCTCTGTTGTGAACATGAGCTCAGAGATTAGAGATATATCTTCTAGGGTAGAGAGGTCACGGGAGGCTTCTTCTGGCATCTGACTAATTCTCTTATAATAAAAGAAAATTAGAGTTTTTCCCACTTATAATATTTCCAAAGACCCCTTACTTTTTAGGTTGATGTATGGAGAAACGGAGTGGATAAAGGCTTTGGAATTGAGAATATGGAATTTACCCTCAGTTTGAGTTAGCACTGTCGAAAGTACAGATGAGACAAATTCTCCCTACCATTATTTTTATGAAAGGTCATCCTCTGGTTTAGTAAAATTGTGTTTACTACTCATTCCAGAATCATGGAATCTTAGAGACTGGTCTAGAAACCTGCTTCAAAGCAAGGTTTAGTTAGAAGCAATCACTGATAAAACGATACTTACTTCACTGCTGACCGGTCCATATGAATGACCTGAAGAATCTGGTTCTTCTAAATACAGAGTGTAAAAGTGTGGTCTAAATCAAACAGCATCAAAATGTAATATTTTATAAACACATTGTAAAACAGAACGGAAAAAATAACTTAACAATTGATAATGAGTCTACAACAGGGCGCCTGGGTGGCTCAGTGGGTTAAGCCTCTGCCTTCAGCTCAGGTCATGATCTCAGGGTCCTGGGCTCGAGTTCCGAACCGGGCTCTCTGCTCTGCAGGGAGCCTGCTTCTCCCCGCCCCCCATCTCTGCCTGTCTCTCTGTCTACTTGTGATCTCTCTCTCTCTGTCAAATAAATTTAAAAAATCTTTTTTTAAAAAATAAATAAATGATAAAAAAATAAAAAGTCTACAGCACTGGGATAACATTTCTAAACTTGCTGAGAAATTATTTACAGGTTTGGAGTTCTTCAAAATGCTCCATAAAAAGAGTTCATTTGGATACAAAATGCCAGAGACAAGTGCAAAGTCTTCTTGCAGCTCATTTTTAAATATTGTGTAATTTCTATAAAACAAAGGAGTATTTCCCATAGAAATTAGGCCTCTACATACCTTTCATCTTTAGGAAGCTGCAACCACTTAAGAACAGTTAAAATCCTTTCTTCAAAAGGTATTGAGCTAAAATTAAGAACAAGCAAAATGAAACAATTTGTGACAATTGTTGAGTTTAAAATATCAGTGATTTTCTTATGCAAAATAGCACTGAAAGACTAAAACAATCCCATGTGTTAACTGTGTTTGAAGCAATGCAGAAGTTTTATTTGAAAACTCAATAAAGGAAAAAAGGTTAAGCTTTACACATAATGACACAAATTAATTCGTTAGCCCGTCTTAATATAAGCTATGCTCAGATACAACTAAAACAAAGTCTGTTCTACAGAAATGCTTCACTCAGCAATGCAAAAGGAAAATAGAACATTTTTTTTTTTTTTAATTGGGGAGGCTGGGGGCACCTGGGTGGCTCAGTCATTAAGCATCTGCCTTCAGCTCTGGTCATGATCCCAGGGTCCTGGGATCAAGCCCCGCATTGGGCTCCTTGCTCAGAGGGAAGTCTGCTTCTCCCTCTCCCACTCCCCCTGCTTGTGTTCCCTCTCTTGCTGTGTCTCTCTCTGTCAAATAAATAAATAAAATCTTTAAAAAAAGAATTGGGGGGGCGCCTGGGTGGCTCAGTGGGTTAAGCCGCTGCCTTC